>NW_027263525.1:2400000-3058557 GCF_044167205.1 Ceratocystis lukuohia
ACCCGTGCCAGTTCCAGTACTAGCTGTGCCGGTCTCGACACTAGCCTCGCTGAGAACGTCGCCCTGTTCGGAGCCCCGGGCATACAGGACACCATCGCCAATAGCTGATTGATGAGCGGATTCAGCATCTTCGGTATCTGCAGGGGAGGATGCGACTGGGTTGGCCTCGTTTTCAGGAGTATTCTGGTCATGGCTAGCAGCAGAGATTTTTTCTATAGGGGTTTTGTCGATTCCTGTGCCCATCCGCCTGCGAGTTTTTCGACGTGACTTCGAAATTGGCTCAAGCACGACAGATTTCATTTTGGGAGTTTTTACTAGTCCGATATCGATCTTTTCAATAAGGAGAACAGGGCGGTTACATTGCACGGTTGGGCCGATGGTTGTTGGGCGTGTTAGGGTTGCAACGATATCATAGCAAATTGTGCCACGCTCGAACTGAGGATAGAGAGAGAGAGAAAAGTTAGCTTTAGACAGGCCGCAAGTATAGGGGATAGGCGCGTGGTGGCGACGTACATCAATGCTACTTGGTAGGGTCCGGTTGGGGAAGAGAAGTCGGAAGCCAAATCTGTAGCGGCCACGGTCGAGCTTGCCCTCACCGCTGAGGACCTGTTCATCCTGGAATAGAGAGGCGTATCCATTGCCGTGGTTTCGGGGGGAGTCCAGCTGGCCCAGTGGCGGGGCTACAGTCTCGCGGACGGCAGCCGTAGTTTTGAAGACACGAACATAGCCGTGGAGGGCCACGGTTAGATGGGTGATTCGAATGGGCTTCTCGATAACCAGGACAACCCAGCCTTCGATTACATCGCCGGACGTATGGACTTTGTAAGGCTCCTTAGGCATGATATGAAAGTCGGTAAGTGTGCGGCTTATGGACTTGAAGGGCAGACGGAAACGCGAAAACAGCTTGCGCCCGGAACTGGAGCCGCCGCCGGCAGGCTTGGAGGAAGACAAGTTTGAACTTGTAGGATTAGGGCCGGCGGCGGCTGGGCTGGACGGGACTGCATTGCTGTGTCCGTTGGCGGTGGTGGTAGTGGTAGTGGTAGGTTGGGGATTGCTATTGGCTGAGTCTCTAGGAGGCTGCTGCTGGTGGTGCTGTTGAATGCGGCTCATTCCTCTGCTTTGAAGCGTCGACCACAGGCTTAGGCGAGGCGCAAAAGACGCTGCCCCAGGCCAGGTCACAGAAGTCTGTCGCTAGGACAAGCCAGGACGGGTAGGGGCGTGGAGAAGGTGGGGAGGCTGAAGAGGAGCCTGGAAAAGCACGGGAATGGTATGGAGGTTCAGAGGAGGAATAGTCGATCGGTCACTGCGAGGTGGTGATGGTACGAGTGGCGGGTTGTGGGATTAAGCCGGCGAGGAGTTGAGTGGTGATAGCTAAGCGATGTGAGGGTATAGGCCTAGACGCGACAACTCTGGGTGACAGTTGGGGGGGGTGTGAGCTGGGAGAGAGGCCGGGCAAGGCCAGACGAACGGCGCACTGTATCGTCGCAAGCAGATGAGGATGACGATGAGGGATCAAACAAGGTGATTTGAGCTAGTGGAAGAAGCGCTCTCGTGAAACACGTGTGTTTCTTGGTTAGGAAACACGGAAGAGGCGCGAGAAGTCGCAGTCGGTCAAAAGCGGAATCGAGGGGTAATTGTGACGAGGATGCTTTGTTCTTGTGCGTGTACGTGTGCAGGTACTGACAAGAGAAAGGAGGCGGGGGGGGGGGGGGGGGGAAGGAAAAAAAATGATGTATGTAGGTTTAAAGGCCGATATCAGGACAAGGCTGAGACTTTGGGAGAAGAAAATTATACAAAAAATAAGGAAAGTAGAAATAGACTAGGGAAGAGGAGAGAAGAGAAGAGAAAGAAGAAGAGTTCAGCCTGATTATGGCTGAGGGAGAAGACAAGATAGGCAAGGAAAGATGAAGTTATGGGCTAGTCATCAAAAGGGGAAGATAAATGAAGAGAAAATTCACTGAAAATTCAAGGAATTCGTTAATGAGTGCCGGCAAAGGATTTCAACCCTTTGCTTTGTCTGTCTCTTTAGCTTGGACCGTTCTTAGCCCTCAGGGCCGCCCTCAGGGTTTCCAAACGCTCATTGATCACTAAAACGTATGTTCGGGCGCTCAGTCAAATAGCCCGCTTAAATTATGACAACTACAACATCACCAGCTCTGGCCCTTGCTCTTTATCGCCTCATAAGAGAACAACTCCCGTAACCCTGTCTCTGTCTCCCTTTCTTCCCCTTGGAAGTAGAAATGGGGATGCACAGCCTTCGCCATTGAATCCTGCCAAACAAGCATCAACAATCTGTCTGTCTTATTCTCGTTCCTGGCTCAACCTGGTAGTAGTGCTACTACTCTACTAGGCAACTCTACTACCCCCAGCTTTCACGTTCCCATTCTCATTCCTGCTCTTGTGTCTTATTTCTTCTTTCTTTCTTCACTGCCACGCCACTTGGCACTATTGGATCTCGTTCATCCGTTTGCTCGCCCGTCTTTACTATGCCGCCCCCCCCTCCTCGTCCTTCCCCTCATCTTCCTTCTCACCCCTCCTACCGAACCTAAAAGCTTGGCTTGTGGGTTTGTAGGCCAAAGCAAGATCAAGCACATACGATAAGCTGCCAAGCTGCACGCGCCAAGAAAGGCCTCATCTCATCCTAACCTTTCGCCCCATCACATCAAATGCTTGTTTCTATTTGGGCTTGTGTTCGTGAAGTGGGAGAGAGCCTCTCCATTGTCTCTTCTATTTCTACCCGTTTTAGCAGTGTTTCTGTGGCCCTGACTTGGTCTAGTTCTTGAGCTGGCGTCGTTGTGCTGGGCTGCTCTGACGCTCTGTTTCTCACAAGACACTCCCATAAATCCCGCATCCAAAAAAAAAAAAAAAAAAAAAAAGAAAAAACTGAGCAACCTTTTCAGTGATTCCATCTCCGATACGGGGAATCGAACCCCGGCCTTCTCGGTGAGAGCGAGATATCCTAGCCCCTAGACCATATCGGATCTTAGCCTTTGGCAGAGACAGCATTTGTAGCATTATGACGGAAGCACAAACGGAGATAAATCTGTCGCAACTCTCCCTCTTACAACCCTCGGGGGGGTACCTTTGAGGTCTGGCGCCTCCCCTTCTTCCGGGCTGCTAGAGGACGACGCCTATGACACTGATAAGCGTCTTTCATTCTTTTCTTTTTCTTTGACTCTGTCATGGATTCAGACAATGAGCTGTGGAGCCTTGAGGCCGCTCTTGCCCAACTTTGAGGAACAATCTCGTCGTCGACTCGCCCCCTTTTTCACGACAACTTTCGCGATCGCCAACTCCTCATCGCCACAACACCACTCCAACTCAAGGAGTTCACCTTCACGCTCAGGACTGAGTATTTGAGAGTTCACACAGTCCACACCTTTTTCTTATGTTTTGTTTTTTCTCGCGCTCCTCTGTCCTCGGACAGACTGGCGACTGTGGCAGGTCACTAGAAAGGGGGCTGCCTTAGGTCACATCCACACCGCATGAGGCAGCGGCCACTAGGGCGGTGGAAGGATAGACCATGAGCCCTCGGATGCTCACACAGTATGGTTGACTTTCTCGTCGCTTGACGGGATGCCCAGACTGCACTGGAATCTGTTGTCTTGTCTCCATGATCTTCATGGCTTCAGGACACATAGCAGATTTTTCAGAGGAACGAATGTTTGTGGGGAAGTTGGGAGTCGATTCCACTTCTGGGTTTAGGGTTTGTCTGGGGTTTTTGTCGGTGGGGAAAGGGGGATGTGGAAAATGGGAAAACCAAAGGTGTTGCAGCAGCCACGCATAGAAGGACAAAACCACTGTACTCCGCCGGGGCCTACCCCCCGTGCCGACAGCCGGGGGCCTTTTAGACTAGTTTTTACACGGGGCCTCCACCAACCAAAAATATCAGGTAACCAATCCTGGAACCCGACAGGTACGCCCTCGGGCCGCGCTATACAGAGACCCTCCTGGCTATATTGCTGGACCCTAAAAAGTCATAGGAGAAGGCTGAAGTCTATGCGTTCCTGTCACTGCGGACCGCCCGGGAGGTGCTCCCGGCCGGAAGGCCGTCGTATTACGGTGAAATACCTGTAGGTAGACGTTAAATAGTACAAACAATACAAACAAACAAACAAAGATAAATCTGTCGGGTCCGGGGTTGTTCGGTCTCTGTGATGCCCATAGACGTTAAATATACAGTAACAATAACAATAAATCAGGTTGTCGGGAGGGGACTGATTTAAAATGCGGCAACCACTTGCCGAACAGAGGACAAAACCGATGTACTCGACCAGGGCCAATACCCTAGACGGACAGCCGCTGGCCTATCAGACAGGCAGGATGCCACAAGCTAAAGACACCAGACAACCAATCCTGGAATCGCACCTAGCATAGAAGCCCTCGGACCAAGTTTGGCGGAAAAGCCTCCTGGCTGCAAGGCCGGGCCCTAAAAATCCAGACACGATGCTTGAGATCTATCCACTCCTGTCACTGATGGCTGCTTGGGAGGTGCTCCCGTCTGGAATATGACGTCGTACTGCGGCGAAATAACAGTAGATAGACGTCGAATAATACAAGGCAATACCATAGTCGATAGGTGTTCCGCACGCCCGTTTCAACCATGCGGGCGCCAAGACAAAATACCAGGTGCCGAACTGCGGCAAACCGAAGGACTTCAGTCACCTATGGGGATGCATGGGCTGACAGCGAATTTTGTGAGAAAGTCGCTCAGAGAAGATACGTTGCAGGGAAACGGGACCGAAAATGGAGGGCGCTTGGTTTTGTTTGGGGGCAATTTGGGGGCATATACTCTGTTCCTCTTTTTTCTTTTCCTTCCCCCTTTTTTGTCCTAAGGTGACTACAGGATGGAGGCGAGTAAAACGCTTGGTTGGAGACATGCGCGCTTCTCTTGCAGAAAATCTGCGGTCAGCTTTCCAGAAGGCCAATCCTGTCCGGTAGCTAGTCCGGCGTCGTTCGATCTTGGCCATTCCCGAAGAGGTTATATAAAAAAGAATAAATATTCGGGTGGTGATTCTGTCCAGAGATGCCGTCATATTGCTATGAAGTGGCAGTAAGTAGGCGTTAAAATTAAAAATACAGCACAATATAATAAAGAGGCATGTTAGTCCACGTGCAGAGTGCCTCAGGCCTAAAACACCCTCGAGCAGCGTCTGGCAGAAGAGCCTTCTTTTGGCTATCAAACTAGTTCCTCGAAATTTACGGGATATCCTTCCAGCCGACGTACACCTACAACGGGCAGCCGTTCGGAAGTGGTGTCGGAAGATGACATCCCAGCCGCTTCCGCTTAGGACACGGCGTTGTATTGCCGTCGAAAGCTAGTAGGTAGACAGACATTGCATAATCCGACAGATACTCCTTTGGACTGCGCTGGATAGAGAGCTGCTTGGCTTTAATTTTGGACTCTGAAAAGTTGTAGGAGGTGCTTGAAATCTATCCGGTGACTACAGGCTGGAGGCAAGCAGTAAAGCTTGCTTGGAGGCATTTTCACTTCTCCCATCAAAGCTCTATGGTCAGGCCGACAAAGGATTGTTTGTGTCTAGCAGCCAATATAGCGTCTGGAAAATGACGTGTGGCGATATATCTTCCAGAGTTTCGGTGCTAAGAGACGGGAGTCGCCTAGAGTTCTGCCCGACGTATCATTTCTAGCCTAAAGGCTGTTGTTTTATCAACTATCGGAAGCCAAGCGATGGCTAGATATATACAACACAGACAACATCACGATGCGTAGTAAGCTTTTCCGAGCGCCTATCGAAGACGATCTAGCTGGGTGTGCGCATTCTATTGGCAGTTATTGTAGTCTTTGTTTCTTTGCTGGTTGGTCACACTTCTATAGACAATGTGAATCAAATGCTATGAAAACACCTATATATCCTACACACAGCAATCAAATCTTGAAACTCGCTGAGTCTATTTGGGTGATATACGCAGCAACAGCGGCGAAGCTGACACAGAGCAAGTCGCATGTTACGGCAGATATAAGTTCAGAAGAGCAGCGCAAAGTATCTGATGCATGACTACTGAGATAGCACCTATCTATGCCACAAAATTAGTGTATGCACGTGCATTAGGAGCCTGGGGAGAGGGGGCAACTTCGTGGATTAGGGCAAGTTGAATCTTGGAATCGCTGATATTCTAACACAGTTCAACTAGGCTGCGAGCAACAGACGACCAGTAGCCCCAAGCCACTAGGAGACCAGCGGGAAGCTCGGCTAACTAAACACCCTTAAATGATCGCTATGGAAATGGCCATTAGTTAGCCCGAACAAGCTGCCTAGCCGACATTAGGAAAATGTCGAAAGAGCAGTAGAGCTTATAAGTTACATGGAAGCTACCAGTTTCGAGCTCTCGTCTCATTGAAACTCTTGAGCCCGATTCGGATGAGAGATGGCGATGAATAATAGGCTGGATTGGGAGTGGTTTCAGTCTTCCAAAAGGCCACGCAGCTCGTTATGAAGCAGGGGTTTCCTTCGTTCAGTAGCCAGTCTAAACTTGTGTAATACCGGTGTGTTCAGGAGACATGAGATATAAAAGTCTAACGATAAAAAGCTAGCTTCAGACACCCAAGTCAGTGAAGTTGAAATGCAGTCTCCCATATCTGATATTGATAGCTACGCATTAAATGGGCCAAGCTCCTGTAATGTCTTGCAAAATGCGGTATTCTGACACAGCTACTAAGAGCGCCCTATCACCAAGTCCTTTATACTTGCTTATAAATCCCAAGCATGGGATATAAGCCACGTTACACCAGCTTCCCACCACACTCCGCAGTCTTCTTCTAACATCTCCTAACAAAAACACTAGATTCTAACCAGCCAATTAGGATAAAACGATATGAGAGAAAGCTGAGTCCTCACTCAGTCCCTACATGTTCTACATGAGTTGAGTTGAATATATTTAACGTCTACTTTGTTCTACATGATTCCCTGAAGATGGGCTCCGTGCCAGTTGAGAGGACTCCTAGGTCCACTATTTTGCCGAGAATAGTGGGGCATAATGTGAAGTCCGATCGTGAAGCCGCCGGTGTCATGACATGTACGTAGTACGTGCTTACATCCTTCCTCAGATTTCTAAACAGGCCGCCGGCACTGCAACAGCCAGCGCAGCTCTATTCTCTGCAACGAAGATTAGCAGGAGACACGCAGAGCCTTCAAGATCATGTATACGATGCATCCCACTCGTCTTCCTTAAGGATCGATGGTGTAGTTGGTTATCACGTTTGTCTAACACTTCATTCACGGAATGGATGGACACAAAAGGTCGGCGGTTCAAGTCCGCCTCGATTCACTTTTTTGGTTCTACAATGCTTCTACGTCACGGATTATTTCAAAGTCCTGATGTATGATGGTGGAATGCCGTTGTCTATTAGGACAATATAATGCTATTTTCTTTTTTTTAAAAAAAGCCTAAACTAAGCAAGTATCATCAAAGATTATGCTCCCGTCGTATTACCATGGAAAACCGGTAGGTAGACGCTAAATAATACATACAAAGACTATGCTCTATATAGGCACGTCTGTCTGGTTAAGTCATTCAAGCAAAAGGCCGTCTACATTTGGTTATAGGTGGATAATTATATCTTGCAAAATAGAAACGGCACAGCGAGCTAATCCAGCATGGCTATTCTCAACTATCAAAAGCATTGGTAAAATCTTCGTCTTCACCTGTGAGACAGCACTTTTGAATGCGGCACCTTTTTAAGTGGTTGTGTACACTTGAAGCTAGGGCAAATGCATATTGTACAAATCAGGCACCGTTGGTCGATACGTAACATTGGTCGCAGCCCTTCGTGTAGGCGTTACGCGGCACTGGTTGGCCGCATGAAACTGACACCAATTACTGGTGTAGATGACGACGACAGTATCCCTCTCATATGCATTTGTTAGTATCACTGGCGGCAAGCTCTATTCCCTGGGCCATGCAGCAGCTTTCCGATAAAAGGTCTTACTTCGTTGCATATCTGGCCTAGGGAAAGTTCAAGGACTATAGCAGGTAGACCCCGTGCTACCGGCAGGTCCAAGAGTCAGCGAATAAGGCAAGGAAAGGAGGGGCAGGAGAGCAGTGAAATTAGAAGAGAGCGTCTCCAAAACCTTGCAGAATTCCTGGAGATCTTAGGTAGACAGGAATACAAGAGGTTTTACGGTGCCCGTTACTTTCGGGCCTAAGCAGCTTCTACAGTTACGGCATCCCCTTCGGCGTGGCGGAGCAAAGGCCAGCCCTAGATAGGCTCGGCATGCCGTCCCGAAAGTGGCTGAGTGAGGAGAGAGAAACAAAGCGACATTCGGCATAAATAAAGAAGGCCCTGTCAGGGTCACTCATCACGTACTATAACGAATCAAAAGGTGTAGATGGCAACGCGGGCTCAGGGTGAGAAACCATTGGACATATAACCGCTTTGAGGCTCTGGGGAAATTGATTTAAGCAGCAAATGGAAAGGCAATTAGTGCCCCTGCGGCAACAAACCGAGCTGTGACTTGTGATGATGCCGGGGAAATCTGGATGTGTCTAGACAGCAGAGGAATAGTAGATCGCCTCCGTAACCCATTCTCTAGAAACAACATCTCACAGGGCACGGCAAATGAGACAAAGCGAATGCAGATGAGACAACTGGAAAGCTTGCCTGGGTACTGTAGGTCTCATGACATAAGGGGGTAGAGGGCAACAATCTAGTGGACGCGCAAGCAAAGCTGGGGTACCAAGGAATGAACATAAAGCCCCATATCAACCTGACAGGAGCACAGAGATAGGGGAGAAGTCGGCTGCGTACAGAGCAGTACGAAAAGTGGCCCAAAAGTCATGTAGGGTATCTCCCACTCACAGGTATATCTCTGGTGTATCAGGCTACAAGGGCCTAGATGAGACAGAAGGACACAGCTAGCAGCTAGAATAGGCCATGGAGACTTTGATCAGTAGCATGTCTTGCTCAACCATGGATGTTCACAAAACACAAAAGTGAGAAAGCATGTGACCAGTGCACTACATACACCGAAACTTCAAGCTCCTATAGCACAGATGAGAAATGCAGCTATCACTTACACACACAAAGCTTCTTCCGCCGGGAAAAACAAAAAGGATTAGAGGAAGGAAGCAGAGGGATAGAGGTGAGATTAGAAGGTAGAGGAGAAGGAGCAACTTATGGGAAGGGAATTGAGCTTGAACTTGAGTTTATTTAATGTCTTGTTGGAAGAGAGTGATGATCGGAAGTATGTGTCAGGGGGATTATGGGGAAAGGTTTAGGGAGCCCTTGTTCCCAAAGACCAGAGACAAGTTAAACCGCGGCACCCACTTCACCGAGCAGAGGACAAAACCAACGTGAGCCGCCAAGGCCAGCACTTTATGCCGCATATAGAGAGGGTGTCACAAGCAAAATATGTAAAAAGGAAACTATGGACTAGTGCCACAGGGAAGCCCCTCGGGCAGCGTCTAGCGGAAAAGACCCCTAGTTGCAAAGCCGGACACTCAAAATCCATGGGAGGACCTTGAAGTCAATGCACACCTATCAAAAGACCATATCGTCCAAGCCGCTCTAGCCCAAAGCATGCCGTCATTGAGCAAGCAAAAAGCGATAAAAAGAAAGACAGCACCAGACACGGAAATGTTAGCACTGGTTGATCTGACCCCAACCCGATTTGAACGGATAACCTTTTGATCTGGAGTCAAACGCGCTACCGTTGCGCCATAGGGCCTATTCCGTAAATTACGCCCTTTAATTCAATATATAACTGCGGTTCTATTGCGCACGGTGCTGGGCACGGAATAACAAACAAACAACCGGTACTCACAGGTGGAAGACGAGTAACAAGCTTGCTTGGGAGCATACGAGCCTCTCTCGCCCAAAACCTGTGGTCAGCCCTGCAGAGGGTTAATTCTGTCCGATAACCAGCCCGTCATCGTTTGGTCTCTGTGATTTCCGTAGACGTTAAATATATTCAAGTTCAAATTCAAGTTCACTGGAGGACAGGGTTTGCAGAGAGTCGTGGCTAGAAGGTTTGTGGAAGAAGCATTCGAGAAAGAAATCATCCCAAGGAACTACATCTGCGCGGTACTGAAAAGGGCAGTCACTGACCTACTCATTGAACTACGTAGGAGGATAGAAGATGTGCAGGACTGGGAAAGCGTCTCTTCAATCCTAACTTTCGACATACAGGGGGCATATGACGCAGTCGAACCAGCAAGAATGGAACGACAGCTATCTGAAAACAAGTGTCCAACGAAACTGCGTCGATGGGTCAGGAGTTTTATAGAGGGAAGGACTGCAGACGATGGAGCACTGGTAGCCAGCGGTTAATCTTTCAAGGACAACTGCTGGACCATCGAAACACTGATGGAGATGGTGACAGGGTGGACATCACAGAATGGGTTGGACCTCGACCTGGGAAAGTCAACACTTCTCCACATCAAGGGCAGGAGGAGGGTCACCGGCAACCTATCTGTCATGATTGAAGTACTAGGTGAGATCAAACCCACGCCGGAAAAGAAATCAATGCGATGGTTGGGACTCCACATAGATGCCAACCTCCTCTTCAATGGGCAGATCGAAAAAACGACAGCGAGCATCAACCGAGTGGCTAACAGCCTGAGATATTTGGCTGGGTGCTACAAGGGAGCAGATATAACATGCATTCTGGACGCAGCTCGAGCGTGTGCGCTGAGCAAGGCACTCTTTGCGGCGAACGCATAGATGGGAGTAGTAGACCGCCTACGCAACCAGGAAATAAAAAACAGCACATCTCAGGACGTCATTGACAACACGAAACAGATCCTGAGCCTCTGGAAGAACGAGAGACCAGGGAGATAAGTGCAAGTGCTGTGGGTCCCAGGCCATGGAGGTCTAGAGGGAAACGAACTGGCAGACGAGCAAGCAAAGCTGGGGCGCCATGGAACTAGCCTGGATCCCCACATGAACCTAGCCAGAGCGCGAAGATGGAGGAGAAACCAGCTCCGCACAGAGTACGAAGAATGGTGGGAAGAGTAAGAAGGATACCGCCCAAACGACACTGGAGCCCGCATACTTGAATATATCCAAGCTCAACTTGAGACCCGACAGTCGACTTCACGTTCTCTCTCCCATCACATTGCTACGAAATAACTTTAGACATATGCTAAATAATACACTAACAATAGCCCAGTGGTCGGCCACTTCTCCAGTACCCTGCTTTCAGTAGGACATTTGCGGCCAACCCCAACTCGCGATAGGACGTCACTTGATCTTCCAGGCATGTTTCCCTGGTGGGCGAAGCAAATCGAGCTCTAAAACCCCAGGCAGACAAGGCAACCAAAGGACTTGCCCGGGTGTCGCCGGTCCCAGGACATATGGGCGGAGAAGGCAGCGAGCTAGCAGATGCTCAAGCAAACTTAGCGTGCCAGAGAACAACAACAGAACCCCGGGTCAGTCTCGCAGGAGCACGGGGATGTAGGAGAGACCAATTACGTCTCAGTCATGGGGAATGGCAGAAAGATCAAAAAGGATACTGTCCAATCGAAACCGGTACTTCCACCGCCCCCTTTCACTGTCTCCCGGTGTGCGGGTCTCATCAAGATAGAGTCGGGCCACATTTTTGCGGTCAGAACTAGAGATGAAGGCTTCATCAGACATAACTAGCAATGGAGACACAACCATCCACTTGTGACTTGTGTGCAGAGCCTGGAGCCATCCAAAAGAACGAAGCTCCCAAACCATGCCGAGAAGTAGGTGACCAGTAACAGGGGCGCATCCACAGCACCTTGTGTATTCCAGAATCACACAGTCAATTCGGGGGGTGGCGAACAACGAGACGAAGGGGGGTCGGAAGGAGATGTCGTAGAGGGCTCCACGATAAGGTGCTAAGGAAGTGCGACTCCCAGCCGCCAGCAAAGACAAAAGACACAACCCCGATACGGCAGCAGCCAGCCATGCATGCGGAAGGCGGAAGACGGAAGACGGAAGACAGAAGGACAAACCCGCTGCACTGCGCCGCTACCTACCCCCAGTACCAAAAGCCGCCGGCCTTTGTTCTATACGAGTTTACACACGGTTGTCGCAAGCCAAAAACGCCAGGTAGCCAGTTCCAGAAACGCCTAGGGCTACGCTACATAGAGGGCTCTCCTACCCCTAGCAAGTTGTAGGGAACACTCGAAATCTAAATCTAGGCACACATGTGACGACTAACCGTCTGGGACACGCCTTTGTATTGCCAGTAGACGTTGCAGACATTCCAGTTTCAAGTGCTATGCTCAGCATCCAATTTCCAAATCAACTCTATTGCTACAAGGTATCTGTACACCTCCCATCTCCCGCCTTCTCTATTCTATCTTTGCTCAGGCAAATCCTGAAAAGGGTTCACCAGTAGGCCAACCTTTAGCGTAGTGTCATTTCCAGCCCCATTCGCCCACACACCACCAAGGCCAAAAGTCGTACACCGCACCTGCACAGGGTTCATCAGCCGCGATGAAACCATCACGCTCGATACAACCACATCGCCCTTGGGCGCACAAGCAAAGGCCATACACGTTTTGTAGTTGATTGATACGCAGCGACCACCCTGAACATGCACTTTAGCAGGCTCGCCGGTGTTCGTCAGGTCCTGCCACTGGCTGATAGCATCGGGACAGTCAAGAGGCTCGGGACCATGAACCTAGCAGTGTAGGCCGTCGTTAGCAAGGCGCATATCTTGAACGGGTTTCTTGTTTGGAGCCAAAACATTCTACTTACAGTTGTGCAGTCCCAATTATAGCCGATGATGCCGCTATTTGGCACGACAGTTGTGTTGCGGCGAGCTTGCTCAAGCTGCTGGGCGTGGCGTGGCTTGCGTTGGTGGTCCAAAAGGCTCCTATCAATAGCAACATGCGAGTGTTCCGAGTCGCGCCGAGCCTTCTTGGCATCTATATCCAAGCCAACGCTGATGTCGATATTGGCGATGACCGAGATGTCGAAGTCGTGCAGCTCTACGCTGACATCACGGGCTCCCAGGTCTACTTTCTGGTAGTTTGGGGCCCCCAAGGCAGCAGGTGGGATTGCCAAGGCAAGAACACAGGAGAGGATGTGTGTCGCGTGCATCGCTGTGTATGTGTGTGTGTGTGTGTGCGTGTGTACAAGAGGTTGTGCGCGTCTGATGTAAGATCGCGAGTGGCGCAGATATCGATATTGCTAGAGCAGTCGGTTTGTTGCAGGGTCTGGCACTAGAAGCAGCAGTGATGGTGGCAATGGTGGCAATACTGACGATGATGAGTATGAGATGCTCCTCCTCAACCATCCGAGAGCCAGAGCATGCTGGCTTTTTATAAGCTTTCTTCTTTGTTTACTTTTCTTTGCTTCCCATTTTAAGCGCAATAATTACAGCACGCCCCATCCTCGTTCCTAGCCATCGACCTCGGGATCGCGGTCAGCTACATTCCAAACGAATCCGAGGTCAGCAGTGTTGGCTTGCAGACTAGTGGATGTGACAACAACGTATTACATGACAGAGAGTCTGCAGCGGGCGTGCCATTAACACGGAAGGCTCGCTCCCTCCACTGGAGGCTAGATCACTTGTATTTGCATGATAAATCTCCATGCCAAGTACAAAGAGATATATTTACACCCAAAAGTCACCATTTCTTCACAGGCATATACATGTAGTACACAAACATGTACATGATGCACATATCCCCAGAAGCCTGTCTGCATCGTTGAGTATCTATTATGGCGTAAACAGACCATATGCAGATGTTTAACCTAAAGTGAAGCATTAATTATATTTCCAGATGTATGGCCTTTCAAATCTCCATCCTCTGTCCCTCATTCCAGTTTGCTTGCCCTCTATTGCTAGGCCCTTGTATGAGGAATGCAGAAAGCGAGGTCTAGCCCCGACCCAAGTGCGACTGGCTTACAGAGAGGACTTTGTGTTAGTTATTCTGAAGGTCTCTCTTTAATTTTCTACGTGTGTGCTCTGAGCGGACCAATCTGAGTCCTTTTTTGCCTTGTGTGTTCTCAGTCACTCGAAAACGCCTGTGCTAGTTGCAAGTAACACAGCATTTCCGCAACAGCGCCTCTCTGTCTTGTGTGGGCTATCGTTTCACAGCAGAAAGGCAGAGAGCGGGACTTCGCAGTGTGGCTTCGCTTATAACGCAAGCATTATTTCTGTACAAAAGAGCCCCTAGGCCATCTATGATTTATGAAGAGCCCAGTCATGGGGCCTCGCTCATGTGCGTCTAGATCCACACGATGCCTCCGATATTCCGTGCCTTTATACTACTACAGAAGCAGCAGCGTCGTACCAGAAAAGCAGCCCGATGTCTTGCTTGCGTGCTTCCGCCATACTGCCGCCAAGTTGGATTGGTGCATCTTCGATCGCAGTGCATTGGTCAGGTTGGGTTAGAGCACAGTTTGACTTCTTCCAGTATACCGACCGCCTTCTATTGCTGCGGCCCACGGGTGTGAAACAAAATGGGAGCCCCTGGACTAAGCCAGCTTTGGCTGTTATGCCGTTCTCTCAGTTCCTTGGATTAAATATGACATTTTGCGGTAATAACAAGTAATTCGAAAAAGGATCCTAGATCCCTAGGATGCCCTCTAAACCCATAGACCTTCCCCCTCCCCCCCCCCCCCCCTTGTGCCATAAGCGGGGTTGTACCGTGCTGTATTGATATAAGATTCCTGTTATTATCTTAGCACTTGTGGGAAGACAAGCCTCCAACAAGCTATAGGGTCTCCTAATCTCCAAATCTCAACAGATCGTCCACTTGTAGTTAGTCAACTGTACAGAGTAGTTAGTAAAGAGCTTTAACCGTGTGCTAGCTGCAAAGGGCGAATTGTGCACATGGTTCAATATACACAGATGTACAGTACAGTGTGGCAGCAGGCGTCTTATCTGTAGTGACTCCGAGAGACATGCAATATTAGGGAAAGCTCAATCAATACCTTGGGACTTTTTCGCCTTTTCTCCTTGTTACTGCTATGCAAGGGGGCTGCTGCGTCTCTTGCAGCAGGTTATTGGCCCTACTGCACATGGTCACTATGAGGTTATTAGCTTATTTTCCCAGTTGAGCAGTCTGCCCACTTTGCAAATTGCCCATCCACATTCTCAAAACTGATTACTTTATGCGTCGGGTCATTGACACCATCGCGAGCGCAAGCGCGAGCTAGCCTTAGGCCAGCCGAGTTTTCCCAGACCATCGACGGGGGGGGGGGGGGGGGGAAGGGGGGAACAGCAAGGTCAAAGCAAAACCTAGTCGCATAGACTCAACTAGTCACTGATTAGCCTTCTTTTAGGTGTCGTTTTTGTTTTTTCATTTCACCATTTCAAGGCCCGGCATGTTGCCTCTTCCTACTCACCTGGGCTTGTTGAGCAGGACATGGCTATGGCTGAGTATCCTGCAGTGCGTCTCGAGAGCCTCATGCTTTCTTGCTCTCGATTCTAATGCACACATTGACCATCCATCTCCTTCCACCAACAAGACATGGCGATCGCCAGCCCCTTTTGATTGATTAAAACAAGTTCTTTTTTTTTCCTTTTTTTGGCTTCAATAGTGCTCGATACTAGCACATATGTGTAACCCTAATTACTACCGCTAACCCTTTCCACATCAAGGGAGACTATCAAAAACACACATATTACGCTAATTCTTAAGCGCGATTAGTCCTCTCTCCTGTCCATGTCGCCGATTTCCCAACAACAACTCCAACCACCCTGGTCACGCGTTATTTACAGGCCTGCGAGGATAGCCTGCCCGCCCTCTTTGAAGCTACAAGCCGCTATATGCAGAACTTTCCCCATTATGGCTATGGCCTTTTGCTGCCGTCAGCTAGCAAAAAAAACACACATGTGCATGTGTACATGTGCACACATTGAGCATGTGAAAGCGAAGGAATCACTACTAAAAAGGCCGCGTGCGAAACCACTGGACAAGAATGAGCCCGCAACCGGCTTCCTTCCCCTTCTCCGCATCAGCAAGAGTGCTCACGTAGATGGGTAGCTTGGTGCCGCACTAGCAGTCTAGTTCATGACACCATGGAATAGGTGAAATAGTGCGGCTAACAGAGTTGAGTGCAAGAGGATGCAGGGTACCAGAGCCCTTGTCTGGCACATGCGGTATCCTTGTATCCTTGCCCACGACAAGTTACCACATGTTGGCTTGTGCAAGGCCCCCCAGCTCCAGTCGAACGAGAATGATGAGATTGCTTTCGATGCCGCGCCGCAGGCAGGGTGGCAGGACGGAGAATAGGAAGAAGAAAGGAAAGTGACTGACGTGTTGGCCTGTCTCTTTTTGTTTATTTTCTTCTTCGTTCTATTATTCTCTTTTTTATTTCCCCGCTGCAATTTGTATGCTGGGATTTATGCCAGCTGGTAGTACGGCTGGTGTGTTGTGCATAACTAGCAACAGTGAAGGGCATAGGAAGAGATTCTCGAGCTGCTGTATGCACTCAACATAAGAAACAGGGTGATGGAGCAAGACGGTTAGCAACTGGAACCTCCTTTGCGGCAGCGGCAGTGTATAGGCCGGGGCTCATTGGGGGGGGGGGGGGTCGAAAGAAGCAGGCGCATAGCCGGAGATAACATCGCAGCTTCTCTTTTTGTCGCAGCCCCGAGTTATCAGCAATGGGCAATTTCAGAAACAGAAACTGCATTTTGTAACAGCAATGCGAAAACTTTTCGCCGCCTTCCTCTTAGAGGAAAAGCAAATGAGGAAAAAAAAGCGTCCTGCTTTGGTCACCTCCAGAATTCTGTGGCTTGTTTGGTCTATCGCAATACTGCAATTCTCTTGATTTGGACGGCATTAAGAGTCCTTCTTTTCCTTCCTTACCTGTTTTGTGTAAGTATCGCTCTGCTGCTACCACTGTTTGCTGCTGTTTCCTGTCCCGGTCTTGCTACTCTTACAAGCATTCTTCCGCTAATCGCCCGATCAGCAGTTAGCACCGGATAATCAGCCAACCAGAGCCTGCTATCGTCATCGTCATTCTTCCATATCTATCCACATCTTCATCCATCTTACCATATTAGACGCTACTACTTACTTGGAATCTCCCTACACGCCCCTTCGTGTGCCACAGACACAGCAACACCGGCACTCACATGCTGCTGCCTGTCTCCTCCGTGTGCAACACCAAACTCAACACACACAAATCTTTCTGTTGCAAACCAAAGGTTCTTTCCTATCCTCGCCTCCGTGGTGTCGCAGATCATTTCACTCCCGTTTCTTCCTGCTACTCTTATCCTTCTGCTGCACCTCTTCTCCCAGCCGCCCTCCAACCGAGTCACACCAGAACAGCGACGGCGCAGGTCAAGCAGCAGCATTGTGGGCTTGGGGCATTCCGTCTGTGCAAGTTTCTCGTTTTGTTTGCTGGCCCCCCCTCCTCTATCCTCCTTGTTTATGAAAGGTAAGGGAAGGGAAGTCAAGGAAAAATAATAAAAAGTAAAAGAAAAAAAAAGTCAGGCCAGTGTCAGTTTTGTCCTTTTGTTTGGAAACAGATCATGGGTCTTTTGGATTTCCCCTTCTCCCCTTATTCAACCCCTCTGTCTTCCTTTGCCCCCTTCCAACAGCTCTTATCCGTCCTCTCATACCAGAAACTAGAAATTCGCGAGAAAAGTGCAACGCTTCCCAACGACTGTTTCTATTTTGCCCTTTCAATTCCGAAACTCTTTATGCTAACTAAAAGTCTATGCCTCCTCATATAGTCACAAACTGCCCAGCTATTTGTTTCTTTTTTGCCACGACCCCCCGTCCCCGTCCTGATCTGAGCCCTCGTCGCTCTTTCAAGCTGCTTTAAACACCAATGCGCGCCGCACAGACGTCGTCTTTTTATTTTTCGCCTTTTTATTCTCTTGCGTCTTTGTTTTGCCGTTGACATTGTGTCTATCGTTTCAAGGCACCCTGGATAGCTGCTTGACCTGATAGGCATAATCAGTTGCTTTAACTGCTATCGGCGATCCCTGTCCTGACCTTATCATCCCTGGCTCCTTGTTCCTACCCTGCCCCTGCCACTAAGTTAGATTTTGGATTGGCTGGCTCTTTTTTTTTTCTTTTTTTTTTTTTTTTTCCTTTTCCAAGTGGTCCTCCTTCAAGCATCCTTTGAGACAACAACTTGTTTGGGGCCAAACCAACGAGCACTGACTTGATTTGGTTACTTGCGCCTTGCTTTGAGTTAACTGTGCTTTTAAGTACTACTACTTCTCCTACTTTCTCCTTCCTCGTCTTCTCCATCATCTATCGTTTGCATCAGTCTCTTCTTTGACCTTTCATCACACTTCTTCTTTCTCTCAACCATTTGCTACCATATAACTCTTTCTTTTCATCATCACTTATGCAGTAGCAACAACCACAACCGTCATCAGCATACCAGCGACAAACAATTCTTGAACATCACCACACCAATCGTCCTACTGCCTCTACTACTCCTCCCCAGTTTGGCCTGGCCTGGTTATTTTTTTCGGCGTCCATCTTTACAATATCTTGTCCCTCAACCCCTCTTATCCCACATTCACAATGTCTGCAATGAACTTTTCCTCAAGGCCGCTGGCTACGGTCCCTGAATCTGGTGCCCATCTAGAACATACAGCTCCTCTCAACCACAGCAGATCAAGAGCTACTGATATGAGCACCGATTCTACATTACACGAGAAGGGAATGGAAGTAGATGAGATGCAAGCTATTCCCTCACCCATCTACGACCATCCTGTCAACTCTTTCGAAACCGACGTGGAGGCTATGATCCCCAACAGCCAGACGACTCGCGGCTCACGAAAGACCATGAACCTCAGCACCAACTCAGACTGCCAAGTGTGGCCTGGCCATGACCACTGGAAACGCCGAGCGCGCGCCGCGAAAAAGGAGCGTACTTGTACCTGCCTGGCCAATCTGAGCAAGCGCAACCGCATCATTGTCAAGGTCGCCATTGGCCTGTTGATCATTAGTGTTGCCATTGCTGTTGGATTTGGAGTTAGCAAGCCTTTGGGGGCTCCGATCTGGGGCGACAAGCATGACAAATGAGCGATGGGGTGAAGTCTCTGGCTGCTTCGTAGCTCGAAGCTATCTACGCCTTTTACTTTCATCATTTTCCGAGACGTACTCGGACTCGGATAGAATCGGATTGGGCACTGCCTCCTGTGGTCTCTGCTCTTTTTTTTTTATTTTGTTTTTTTTCTTCTTCAGTCTCTGCATTATCTCTTCCGTTCTCCTAGGAAGCCATCTGCCCTGAACACAATAACACGTGAACGTGGGCATGGATGGAATTATAGTGGCATTAGAGGGATGCTCTTTGGGTGACTCTTTTTGCTAGTCTCCCTCGAACAACGAAATGCCTAACAATAGGACTATCCTTTTCGATTTGGCTTCCGCGTGGCCGACCATATACTCCATACCGCACGGTATCCTTCGCTTGTCGGGCTGCACACAACAGTTTTTTGTTTTCTTTCTTTTTTTTTTTTGGGGGGTCACACCACTCGATTCTTTTTTTTACATTGGGTCTCTTTTTTGGTATTATCTTTTTTTTTTTCTTTTTTTTGGCGTACACTTTTTTGAAGGGTCGGCTTGGGCGTTAGAATATTAGGATTTGGGCTTGTCTTTTTGCACTGTGTTTTGTTGTTGCCAAGGGATGAAAAAAATGGGCTTTTTTTTTCTTTATTCATCAGTTGTTTGTTTTGGTATTTGATTTTTTGGAAGGGTTTCCTTCTCTTTTCTTGCATTTACTTTTAGAGTATTAAACAATAACGAATTGTTCAGGCTACGGAGAAGTGCGATAGTACGAAGATCGTGAGGCCTAGTGAGTTTGAAAAAGACATACTCAAACTTCGTAAGTGAACCCGAGGGAATGAAGCTTATGGTCAATAAGAAGCCCGCTCAATAAGGCACCAAATTAAAGATGAAGGTGACGCTGGCGGCGAAGACAGGCTTTTGGCGTACAAGTCGCTCCCGCTTATATCTCATCCAACAGCCACAAGGATAGGTCAATATTTCCTATTTGGAGCCTTTTCTGGATTGGCGTCAGGAACAAGAAGAGGGAAGCTGAGAAAAAAAAAAAAAAAAAAAAAGAAAAAAAAAAAGAGAAGAATAGGCTAGTAGGTGCTGCTGTTGCACAACAGCTATGTGAACGTGAGAAAGTCCCTTCTAGAAGACTGGATCGGATAGATGGGCCTGGGCCTGTAAGCTGCAGGTGGGGGATAAGGTAGTCCAGGTTAGTTTATCCTTATCCTTATCCTTGTATGTACATGTAGGCTTGGCTGTATGGAATGTAGTAGGAATTGTGCCTGTGAGAGTGAGAGGCTTGTGTTAGTGCTGATGTTGGAGTACAGTACTGCGTGGCTACTATCAATATTAGCACAGATAACCAGTAAACACAGGTGTTGTGCTCTTGTGGCCAACACCAACACCAACACCAATAGTCTCTCGTCTTGCTATCTCCCCTCCGGCCGGTCACTCAACTTGTCTCTCTTTACCTTCTCCCCCTGGCAGCTCCTTCCCAGCAAGCTGACAAAAAGAGAATCCAAAGGTCTTCGCACAACTGCCGCTTGGCTCTTGTTTTCTCTTTTTGTTCCTCGTCTTATTTCTAGACTCTCTTTTTGACGTATTATGCGGCATATGCACGCTGCGCCCAGATTTAGATTCAGTCTACATGTGGGTGTGCAACCCAAAATGATTGATTGTGAGGCGCTACATGGCGTGTAGCTAATTCGGAGTAGATTGTATGCAGCGTGTCAACTCGTGCGTTGTATGCGTGTGCGTGTGCGTGTATGGCACAAGACTAGTAGAAGTTGTCCCGGAATAGCCACTTCCTTCTTCCCTTCCTTCCGTGTTTGTATGCTTTTCTTGTCCACCAGCTCTCCTAGACTAAAAACAAAAACTAAAGAAAAATCTAAAAAAGCCTTGGTTAAGCCTGAGCCTGTCCAACATTCTTGTTTGCTGGTTCTCCGGTGCTTCCGTGGATTTGATCGCCAAATTTAGACGTTGGATACCGGACGACCCCGCTTTTAACGGCGTTTATGCAGCTTAGCTTGCTGATCTTTTATGTTGGTCAGTCACGTGATGCATGGGCATCTTCATCTTATTTCAATCCAGACGAAAAGTGTTGGATGAAAAACAGCATAGGTTGAGAGACTACATCAAAATGCTCCTTAAAATTCAGTAATGTATGCTATTGTAAAAAAAAAAAAACACTAACCACTTCACTCTCCCACCATGTCCCACTTCCATATCGACCTTGTCTTCTGTGCAGCCACTGCTATAGCCATGTTTCATGTCACGCTTCTGGCATGCAATATCGTCAGTCAACTGTTTCCCTGTAATATGAGCCCATACTTACGCGCTGCCTTTCTTTTCAAGCCCTCGTACCTATTCAGACTGTACATCGGCCGAGGCATGGTCCGCATGGCCTGTCAGCGAGATATCGAGTCTCAGCGCTTCTCTAGGCGGCATTACAGAGAAAAGGGACTTGGAAAGCAGTTAGATGAAAGGGCTGGAAAGTGTTGAGAAGAATTTCGCCTAAAACTATGTCTTACCGAAAAGACAGTGAATCAACAAAAAGCTGCAAAAGACATGCCTTTAGAATGTTCAGGCTAGCATACTAAGCGATGTCCGGATAAATAGCCAATACGCACAGGTGGAACTTGTAAACGAAACTTTTTCTAATGTTCTTTTCGGCTAAGCGGTATCCTGTTGTCTAAACAACTCTCTGGCGACTGATACATAATGCGATACAGAGACCCCAGCCAGGGCGGGTGATTTGGCATATGTATAGTATAATGGCTAGTCAGGCTTACCACTAGTTTGAAGTCTCATTGGATAAGGGCGCTATTTCTAGAAAGCCGTCAATCTAGACTTGGCGATTCCTTTCGCAGGCTCTGTTGAGCTCATTCACCGTTTGGTTTCATAGTTACACACTCTGTCTTTCGTGTAACAGGAATACTATAGTTGACTACATGGCTATTTTTAGCCTGGCCATGATAACCGCTTTTTGAAAGAGCGAATGGTGCTGTATATCGCCCTTCCTCTATGCTGTAGTGACATACAAAAAGGATAAACCCAGCATAGTACTATCAATGTCGCCCGGCTTTTTTTTTTGCCTTTTCTTGTTATGCTTCGCTGTGGAATGCACACAATCCAGCTGTAGGCTTGGGTCGGCTATTTTCGAACTAGACGAGATCCCATGTTGCTTTAGGCTATGTAAGGCTACATACATTCAAAATCATGATAAAAAGACAGTTAAATAAAAAAAAACATACAACACTGGGGATTCCCACGTGGTCACCCACCGTAGTACTAGTCCAGCGCTTTGTAGGTTAACTAGGGGAGAGCGGACGGGATCCCGTGCTTTCTACAAGCTATGGTCGTATGTTGGGTGAACAAGGAGGTAACACGAACTGTAAGGCATTCTCTAAAAAAGAGAGCGGGAGCAAAAAGCAATGCTACATACAACACCGAGGATTCGCATGTGGTCACCCACCATACTACTGGTTCGGCGCTCTGTGGCTTGACTAAGGGGGAGCAGACGGGACCCCGTACTTTCCACAGGCTATGGTCGTATGTCGAAATAAAACCATGGTTACAAGAGATTATAACTCCTTGCAAAAGGGGCACGTAGGACGGCTACAGGAGGAGGGTGAGTAACAAGCTTGCTTGTGAGCATACGAGCTTCTCCCCGACGTACACAGCGGTAGTGGAAGACGACATCAACCTCATTGCTTCCGTCCAGAACATGCCGTCGTATTGCTGTGGAGAACCAGTAGGTAGACGTTAAATGATACAAACAAACAAACAAACAAACAACCCCGTAGACGTTTGGTCGACATAAGAAAGTACAATGCCCATGGACGTTAATTATATTCAAGCTCGTAAAAGACATTTAATGTATATATAGTTCAAATACAATAAAACATACCGGGAAACTCCCCTTGCCGCAAAACCCCCTAAAAAGCCATGGAAGTTCCTTGAAGTCGACGCTCACTTGCAACTACTAACTGCTCAGAGGTGGTGTCAGAAGACGGCATCTTCTAAGCCCCTTCCGTTCACAACATCCCGTCGTGTTGCCGTGGAAAATCAGCAGATAGATGTTGAATAATACAGGCAAGCAAACAATACAATATCTAGCCAGATAAAAACAGACAAGCAATACAATACAAAGTAACCGGTCATGACACCCATCAATAATATTTCCAACACAATACAATCCGTAATCCGGGGTACGAAGAGGAGAATAGAGAGAATGGGGATAGGAGATGAAGCGGTAAGCAGTCTGGTAGGACCACACGGAAATGACCTCACAAGAAGATTTTGAGGCATCCCTTCCCCCGGCTGCGGGCTACCAGCGAAACAAAAACCATGTACTGCAACAGATATCCCTATGAAAGGACAAACACACCGCACTTCGCCGGGACCTATGCCTGGCGGTCGTTTAACTTGGTGATCATGCAGTCGCCGCAGTAAAAGCCTACCGAATAGGGAGCCCTGTTGTCCAAGGTGCTGGGACCTAATAAGTCAAAGGAAACGCTTGAAATCACTGCGTATCTACAACTACTAATCTCCCAAGAGCAGCTCTATAATATGACATTCTCCAACAGTTCCCATCCGGAGTGCTGTTGAAGTACTGCAAAACAACAGTCAACGTTAGTATATAGCACAATACAATACAATAATAACACTGTGATCCTTGCAGACTCAAGCTCAAGATTGTCGTAGACCTCTCTCAACCAAGTTAGCGTCCGCATCTGGCAGTCATTCTCAAACTCTATTACCTCGACTCTTTTGATCTCCTTGACCCTTCTTCTCGCTCAGACCGCTCCGAAATTGCTGTCAAGCTACTCCTGCCTGCAGACACAGCCGCCGGGGCTATCTCTAACTGCCTCCTCCTCTCCTGTTTCTGCCTCTGTACTGCCGCTGCCCTCTGCTGTAAGATCCCGCCAACGCGTGTCAGCGTCCCAGGGCCCATTGTTCTACGAACAGCCAGTTGAGTTACACTCTCCCCGGCAGTGGCATCTCCATCTCCACCCCCTAACCGCCCATCTTCCGAAAGTGTGACTGGGGACTGTATTTCTAAACATGTACCAACAACAGAAAGGCAGCTAGCTGCAAGGCCTACACGAAAGGCATTTTTCAGTGAGGTAGCGAGTGCAGCACGAAGGATATGGGCGTCAATTCCTGGGATATTAGCAAGCGATTCGAGGCTTGTCACTTTAAGCAACGCAAAGTCAACGCCGGCAATACCCTTAAGTAGAGCATGGGTAAACACATTGTGCGCAATAGTGATGAAGAGAGCACCACCAAGTAGCTGAGCAGATAACCCGCTCCTGTGTGCGTCGATAGCCAATGGGCTTTTTGTTAAGCTGCTAGAACGCTGATATTGTAGAGCGGCCCCGAGACCGAGGCCATACAGAAACTCGAAACTAGCCCAGTGAGCAGTTGGGGATGTTGAGTCAAGTATGGTGAATAGGCCTGCACCGGTAGTCATGAATGCAATGCTAGTCATTAATATCAGGACATGCTTCCCAATCTTGGAGACTAAAAAGCCGGTGCAGCCAGCAGCTAGGACTGCAGCGAGAATGAGCGGCAAAAGACGTACACTGCATTGGACAACCGTAAAGTCTTTGACAGTCTGAAGCCATATGGGAAGATAAAAGACTAGGTGTGGGTGAGTTGATTGTAGTTACAAGCATGGAGGAAAGCAACTCACTAGATACACCTGCGCTTGCTCCCACAGAGAATGATGTTAAGAGGCTCCTAGACATGAAATAGTCTTGGCTAGCCAGCTCAAGGGCCGTCTCCCTATTGGGCAGTATTATTTGAAGGACAATGAAAACCAGGATGAAAAAAGCCGCCAAAATGAAAAGGGAAATTATTATACCGGAGCGCCACTATTCGATGTCAGTCTTCCTATCTCGGCTCAAGAGTGTTATTATGATACTCCATTTATACTTACAGGATGCTCCAGACCTCCCCATTGTATTGCCAGCAAAAAACACACTGCTCCGCCTGCAAAGAAGGAAAAAGATACCCCATCTACAAGCCAGTACCGCTCTCCAACTGCGTCACTCTGGGCCCGCAAGCCGTCTCCTAACGCAAAACGCAGCACAAGGGCTGCAACGCCACCAAGGATAAGGCTAAAATAGAAGCACCAACGCCATGAGACATGCGATGAGAAAGCACTTCCGATGAGCGGTCCAGCGATAGCAGCTATAGCATAAACAACAGGAACATAGGTGGCTTGGTACAAAGGGCGCTGTGACGGCAGTGTAATAGATTGTAACATGGCCGACTAAGCACGATAGGGGGAATCCGTTAGTACAACGGCGCAGAATTAAACGAAAGGGTAATCAGGAAGTGTGAAGCCAGCACGACTAGATACAGCATAATTTAGCAATCCATGACAGAGAATAACTCACACAGCCACAAATAAGAGTCGCCGCTCCCAGACCTGTGATGATCCGCCCTACAACGAAAATGCGTAGGGTGTGTGCCGCACTTGACACTGCGCAGCCAGTCATGAACAAAGCTAAGCATCCCAGGAGCGCTTCCTTGGCCCGGCCGCGCCGGTGGGCATATACATGCATCCGAGGTGAAACACCACATAACATACAGGTGGAAATCAAAAAGGTGCTGGCATACCAGCTCAAGGCCGATGTAGAATGGAAGGCGGCACTAAGGGTTGGAGTGATAGCGCTAGTTGATAGAAAAGTCTATACACAATGTTAGTAGCTTGCAAGATGAAGCGCCAAACGGAGGAAGGAAACTTGCAAAAGGGACTAGAAACATGATAGCTCCAAGAGCCATATGTACCAGCCCCAGACGGAGACCAGCAAAATACCAAGTGCAGTGCACAGCAGAGTCGTCTCTTTCCACCCGCAAAGGCGGTGCCGGCAGGACAAATGCCAGTGCTGGAGCTGGCGGAGTCCTTACTTCGCACACGGGGGCAGTAGAGGTGGAAGCTTCTGCTGCAACTCCTCCTTCTGCCATGACGCAACAGGCTATTTTTCTATACTTTTTGTATTTTATTTTTTTCGCCGGCTGGCGTATCTGACACAATCAAGGATCAACCAAAGGAAAAAGAACAAAAGAAGCCCTTTATCAGTTAGTTTAGAGAAGCGGTGTAAGTGGCAGGCGACGCAAGATACGGCCAGCCTAGTAGTTGACAACGCGGAGCCGGGCGAAAAGGCGAAACAAAGTATCTATCAGACAGGGCTATTCTCCTGACTTCCACTATTTCTACCTACCTATCGCTTTGCAAAAGGTGCAGCACGCTCAGAACACAGATGACTAGAAGCCAGTAGCCAGTGGATGGCTGCATCGGCTGTCTTTTTCCGTGCGTGTGTACAGCAGGGCTTAGCTTGACTTAGCTTGGTGTGTGAAGACGGGTGAAGACGCACCAGGGGATAATAGAGCACAACAGAAGAACACAAGCATGATTTAGCAATGTACGAGCACTGCCTTGTTATAATCTCGGCTTTGTTTTTCTGCCGCCTACTGTGACCGACTCTCTGCAGCTAGCCAGCCCTAGATGTCCAGCAAAAGGAAGCATCAGAACAACAAGAGACGATCCAATTTGTTTATGGGCAGATGGGGGCCTTTCAAGGGAGGAATGGTTCTACAAAGTTGCCAGGGAAATAACAGCAGGACTTTCTCTTATTCTCACTTCCATATCGCCTTGGCAGAGCACAAAGAATAAACAAAGAAGCAACCGAGGAAATAGGAGATAGCATTAGCTTTCTGCCCGTTCACTGTTGTAGTATGGTGCCTTGTGACACCAAAGCATCACTACACTCCAAACTTGACAGACAGACAAGCTTGGTGCTATTGCTGGAGAATACCATATGGCTTCGTTTGGGTGGCTTCCAGCGACATTCTGTCGTGGTACACACTGGGTCTGTCTTTGCTTGTCTCTATGGTCTATAAGGGAACCCTAGCCGCTTTCGATTGAGCAAGACATTCCCGGCGGTTAGGTCTGCTGCTATGTCATGAGCAAGAGCTACTTACACGACAATGTCTTAACCCAATTCTATAACCCTAAAAATAGCAGAGCCCATGCGCTCTCAAGACGCTAGAACCAAGTAAAACTCGGCGCAACAGACCACAGTCCGAGTGCAAGTCCGAACACAGGCGAGGGGCGGGGAAGAAAACGTTGGATTTCGTCACAGGAGAGGAGAGAGGGGGAAGGAAGGTTCCATCTCAAATCAAGGGCCGTTGGAAGATGACGAAGAGTTGGGCCGAAAGGGGGAGAGATGAAAAAGAGGATTCAGGCCGGAAGGACCGAGTCTTGTGTAGCGTCGTTGGGTTCACTCTGACTGCTTCGTTTTGATGCACTGCACCAGGCGAAGGGCTACCGCGACGAGGCACGGGATTATTTTTTTGTGGCCTGATGGTAGGGTGGCTTGTATGTACACATGCAGATGGGTTGATGATATATATGTCATAGGGGATGGAGCATTATTTAAACAAGACAGCGAGGCGGCACAAATCGGAAGAGTAGATAGAAAGAGGATAAGGATGAGGGGACAAAAAGACAAAGCGTTTTTCAGATTCCTTACTTCTGCCCCTCACTTTCTTGGAGAAGATGAGAGAAGGAAAGGGAAGAGAACGCCCATAACCAGCATAAGCAAAAGAAGAGCCAAAAGATGAACGCTGGGCATACAACCCTAAGACTGGAATTAAACCCTTACAAGGCCTCAACTTCTCGGCTCCGGGTGCCCTCGCCACAGCCAAAAGAAAAGGAAATGGCTTTAGTGGGTCCTGTGGCTTTTTTGAGGTGTCCGCCCGGAGATGCCCAAGGCCCGCTTTTACTTTTCTCCCTCTTTGGCTCTCTGGTTTTGCTTGTGCAAGAGACACCCCCGGCTCAATCAGCTATGAACTGAACTGGATAGTAGATGGAAGAATAAAATGTTTAAAAAAGGAAAAAAAAAGGGGGCCGGGACACGGCAGGTAAACAGATAGACAGGGGACAGAACGAATTTCGTACTGATGCGGTACAATCCACAGTGAAAAGGTACAGGATCAGAGGCAAAAAGAGAAGAATGCAAAGCAGATGTGCGCACAGTGCCCGCAACCAAATTAACAATAAGTAGCAATAAATAAAGACTTGCGGTCGGACCACGACGCGCCAAACCTCGTGGGAAAGAGGGAGACGAGAACCCGTGAGAGAAAGAGAGGATATGCACAGTGTGTTCGGATACGTAATATGCACGGTACAACTCCGTTGCGGCCGGGGTTGGACTTTGGGGACAAGCTGGGAGCCCACTTTTTCCCTTTTTCTTTTTCTTTTTTTTTTTTCTTTTTCTTGTTCTTACTCTTTAGCCTTCTCACTTTTGTTGTCGTGGGTAGGCGAGACGCCATGTCATGTTCTTGTTGTTATTATTCCAGACCTTAGTCTAGGGCTGCGCGTGCTCTCATGCCACATTCAGCACTATCACGTACCATGCTGTGACAGCATATAGAATAACATCGCATGCGCCGCTCTCAGACAAGGACGAGCTTTAGGGAGGAGACAGATCCTAAAGAGACGAAACGGGAGGGGAGGTGGCAGCACGGAGACAAAGAGAGCAAGTGAAGTGGAAACGTGGTGTTAAGTTAACCAAGAGTCGTTCCATAGGTTTACGGGGCGGGCGGGGGTGGTTAGGGGCTTTGGTTTCCTGGGGCGGGTCTAACACGAAGATGAGAAGAGAAAGTCGCCGGGGAGGGAGGGAAACGGTTTCGTTGGCTTTGGTTGTGCGTAGTTTGAATTGCTGGGTTATTGCTATGGCACTGACTGCACTGACTGCATTACACTACGGTACAGTATCGTACAGTATAGTGCACTACACTAGGCTGAGTATTACTAACTGGGATGCAGGCTCCACCTCCTCTCCTCGCCTTTGTCTCCGTTCTCTACGTGAGCCGGTGCCAATTTTCTACCGACTGCTATTTTGTCGTTGTTTGTTATTGAGTTGCAGTTTGTCTTGGCTTGCCCTGCCTGCCTTGGCTTTTCTTTTCTTCTGTTCTTGCTGCGGTTTAGACATGTTATTGCTATGGATTCGGATTTGCTTTGCGGCGTTTCGGAGTTAATCGATCATGGTATTTTTTTCATGTATTTCATTTTATCACTTTTTTTTCTTTAAAAATAATGTTTCTATGAGCTGCTCCCGCGTGCGTGTAAGCAGGGAATGTCTATATTCTCGGAGACCCGGTTCTATCTCACATGAGAAAAAAAAAACAAGCTAGAAAAGTCACGATTTCCTAAAAAAAAAAAAGGAAAAAAAACCCCCCCCAAAAAAGCGGTTTTTCGTCTCCGCTTGTCATTTTGCGGCTGGAATCTCCTGGTCGCTCTGTAGTGTAACTACTTCTATGGTTTTCAACAAAAAGTCATCTGTTTGGACAATTGGAAAAGCCTCCCTCCCCAAATTGCCCCCGTATTTTCCGGACCAAAGTGGACCCGTGCACACAGCTTTTAACACAGCTCAAACTGCTCTCCCCCCTCCTTCCTAGAATGACCAGCGCCCCAGAAGCTTGTTGCTGCTGGCAGCTCTTACGCTTTCTTAGACAACCACACCTTGCCTACGTCCCCGGGCCTGCTCCTTCCGATTTTCTCTCGTTTGCTCCGTCCAATCCCTCCCCCTCTTTCCTTTCCCTTTACATCCCTCTCTACCTGCTTTCCCGTTTTAGTTTGTGGCCAGGCAACAAGGAATCTAGAAAAATAGGAGACCCGAAAAAAAATACCGTAGAAGCATCGCCCGCCCTCCCCCCCGTAATTTTTCTCTTTTGTTTCTCTCTTCTTCTCTTTCTGCTCTTTGCATCGCCAAACCCGCATCGCGTCTTGTTTGTTCACACATTGTTATCAAGACGCACCAGCGCAGAAAAATCGCAACGCTAGGAAACCAATCGCGCCGATATCGTGCGCCTTATTTTTTCTCTTCCAATTTTCCAGTCTTTAATTTTTTTTTTGCGCGCCTCTGATTCTCGATTTACAAAAGAGTTAATTGCAATCTCCGTGCCGGAATATTCAACGGTAAGCAACAGACCACACGTTATATAGATACCAAAAAAAGAGGCCTCGCTCTCCCCGGGCGCTGGCTTTGTGGCTCGTCCCCTCCTATGGCTCTCATCATCAACATAACCTTCCCCTCTTGAAAAAAAAAAAGAAGGCACCAACCATCGTTTTTATCACCCGCTTGCATCTGGTTAGTCGCCACTCGCACTTTCTCCTGCCCTTCTCACGTCCTACGTCCCACGGCCACGGATGGCTACGGATAGCCCTGTGTCCGATAGACGACCCACTGTTTTGCGTCGTAATTCACATCCACAGCAACCCAACGGCCGCCCCAGCTCTAGGCTGGCTCCTTTCAGTCCCAGTGGGCGCTCCCCCAATGAGACCTTACAAGCGCCATAGGCACTCCAGCTTAGTGGTTTTTCTCCTATACCTGTTGAGAACGGGAACTGTCGACGCAAAGTCGGCGCTGTCCAGGGGTAACACCCGCTTCATTGGCCCCTTTAGTGCTTTAGTGGGATATTTCAGTGGACGCCTTCAGTGGACGTCTTCAGTGGACTAGCTCCTCTAGGGATTCCTTCAGTGGTCTCATTCAGTGGCCTTGCCTCGCCTACATCTATTTTAATCTAATTCCGGCACCTGACCTCGGCCACCGGCCATCCGGCCTTCATTGTGCTGCAGCTGAATGTCCAGTGCTGCCTCCGGCCTCCACAATTTTCTTTTCTCTTCTCATTTCCCTCTTGTTGCTCCCACCTATTTCACCGACTCTTTCTCTCTCCTCTCTTCCTTTTTCTTTCTTTTTTTTTTTTTCTCTTACTTATTTCCTCCGACTTTATTCTATGCCCCCCCCCCCCCCCCCGAGTCATCGACCGCTCGCCCCCCCGAACTCCTCCTTTGGCCTCCCTTTCTGAATTTTTTTTCTCCTTTGCCGTTTTTGATTCGTTGTATTTGACCGCGTCAATTGGCAACTATTGCACTCGTATCATCTCTTCTAATCATTAGATCATCCAGCCCAGCTTAACATCACCATCTACCGCGCGAATAAATCTTCCTCGCCCAAGCCGATTTCCATCCTGAGCTACCCACGCGATCTTTTATCTTTCTACTATTTACCATCTTTGACCTCAGCCCTACAATGTCGGCCCCTGTTCGCCAGACTGCTCTTAGAGCTGGTGGCGCTTGTGTTCGTTGCCGCAAAGGCAAGACGCGCTGTGTCTATGAAAATGGCCGCGCTCCGTGTCGTAACTGTGCCAAGGGCATGCACGAATGCTTTCTTCCCACCGATGCCCACGCTCACGTACACGGACAGACGCCGACCAGAACTGTGAACCGCCCACCGCGCGAGAGCCTGCCGGCCTCTGCAAATGAGCGGACTAGCGCTCAGCATGCTCCTCGCTCTGGTGGTGGCCAACCCGACAAGTAAGTCCATGTCTCTTCTTTCCCTTGCTCTTCCTACTTCCGTTTTGTCTTTGCTATCTATCCCGCCGTATGGCTTAAAGTCTATCCGGCTTCCTGTCATATGATTCTGTCTCTTGAATCTCCTATCTGCAAAGATGAGCCTCACAGTTCGTTGTCCTAGTTACTTGCATTTCTGTTCTTTTGAGCCCACCCCTATTCCATTCCTCTTTCCTCTTCCTAGCCTCATTGCTCGCCGCCTCCCCCTCCCCCCCAAAAAAACCTACTCTCTCCACTCTACGGTCCCACAGAATCCCGGTCCCCGAACGCCTGCGCCGCCTATCACACCAAGTAACAGAAAGACGAGGCTATGTCACTATGTCATGTGTTGCCTGTTTTTGTTGTGTTATACCGCGCCAAAACCAACAAGCAGCTCAACATCAACAATTAGTGCTAGCTTTTTGCTGTCTACCATCCACTGCCTTTGACTTGCCCTATCTTGCTCGCACACAGCTTGCTTGCCTTGCCTGGTCGACACCGATACCCTTGTCTCTCCTCATTCTCTCTTGTCTCGCTTGGCTATTATTCCCTGCCCTCCCCTGCCGGCTATATAATCCCATTTCCACTTTGGTCCTTTTTGGCTTTTTTTTGTGAGCGGAGCCGCTGGGCTCATCCTTCTTTCCGACGGGCCTCGCACAGGTGAGAAACGAAAAGGATGGAAGCCCAAGCAGGGACATCACCCACCCGGTGAAAATCCGACCTGGTCTAGCTTGGCCTCGTCTGACTCTGACTTACGCTGCTCATCTTGACCGCTTGCCCACCCGCCCTCCTTGCCCTCTCTGGGGAATGCAAAGGAGGCGCAGTTGTTGCAAACCCCAACCAACATGACCTACACATGCACAGAGTCGAGAAAAAAACGCCTGAAGCTCAAGCATCCAAAATCAATGCAACTACCAGCCGGAAAATGGGCTTGTGGCATGACGTTACCTCCATTTTTTGGGTGGAATTTTGACTTACGGTCATTACCTCCACCCTTACCAGGTCGCAAACCTCAAAACCACGCAGCAAGCAAAGTCCACTCTAGTGAGTGCAAGGGCCAGCCACGGCGCCTTGGCGCGTCATCATTACCAATTCAGTAATGCCACCCAAAGTTGGGATTGTCCTCTTTTTCGGCGCTTTTAGCCGTTTGATTGGCTCGTTCATCTTTACGCGCATGCTCTCCGGATTGCCACAGCCGCATTTCTCATACGCTGCTTAGCTGGCTCTACGTCTGCCCTGTGCCCCCTTTTTTTTTCTACTTCTCTATGTCTCTGTTTCGGTTAGCGGTTAGCCCCCGAGTTTGAGTTTTTTTTTTGTCCAGTGCGTTGGGTGTGAATTCCGTCCGTGTGTGGAAAGTAAGATCCTGCGTGGTACCATTCTATCGCCCGGGTTACAGCCCATCGCCTGCTTGCCCGCCTCGCCTGGCCACGCTTGTACGGCGTGAAAATACCAAAAACACAACACCGAAGCGAGAAAAAGTCCTCACCTTTACATGCAACTGTTTTTTTTTTAATTTTTTTTTTAAATCTTTTGGCATCTTTTTTTTTCTTTTTCTCACCGCTAACAATGAAATCAACTGTTTTAGGCTTGGCCCCGAGTTTGCCGCCGAATGCGAACAAGTAGTGTCTAAGGCCTTCCCGGCCAATATTGTCTTCCACAAGCCTACTTTCGTCCAGCAAATCAAAAACTACAGTACCGATTTGTCTATTGCCTATGGCATGATGAGCTGTGCCGCCCGGTAAGTCTTTCTCCTTTTTGCCCCCTCGTCTCTTTTATTCCCCGTGTCGTGTTTCCTCCTTCTCCCTCCTTCTTTCACAGCCTGCAAAACTTCCCCCACCTGTATCCCGATTGGCCAGATGCCTCCTGGCAATCAAATCCCAATCCCCGTGTCTCGCTCTCGTCTTGTACTGGCCTCACTACTTTCTTAGCTTGGAATGATTCCATCGGCCCACTTTTATTCTGTGTCAGCACTGTTGATCTCCGATCCTGCCTGGCCTGTAAAATATGCTTTTTGCCCGATTCCCGCCCGGAGGTGTCATGACTCGCTTTGTTCGGGCCCTTTGACGTACCTTTTTCTTTTTTTTTTTCTTTTCGCATCATGATTCTTATACACCTAATTACTACTTCTGACTAACATTGGTAATTTTAGCTCATCCTCTGCTCTAATTAGACGGTATGGTGGCTCCCTTGGAGCCACTGGAGCTGCTGAGCACTTTGCCCAAAAAGCGATTGCTCGCATCAATGAGACTATGGACAGCCCGTCGCTTGCCGACATCCAGGCCATGTGCTTGGTAGTCATCCATGAGTGGGGTTCTCGTAATGCTGTTCGCGCTTACATTTATCTCGGCCAGGCTGCTCGCATGCTTCAAATGTACCGTATTCTCAACAGCCACCAACACCAGCCTGATAGCGACAGGTTCTTGCGTGAGGAATCCTTCCGTCGCACTCTGTGGTTGGTATACGTTCTAGACTGCATCCTGTCTAGCACTCCCGGCCGTTACCCTGCTCTCTCGGCCGCTGATATTGTTGGTGTTGCTCTACCTTGCACTGACGTCAACTACGCTTTTGGCAACGCTGTTTATGTCAAGACCATCGCCCTTGAAGACCCCGTCGGCATGCCTGCGGGTGCCCCTACTGATGATATTGGCGAGTTTGGGCACATTGTTCTAGCTACTCGTATATGGCGTAATGTTGTGCATTGCCTAACTCTTTCCTCCGTCTCCAACTTCAACGAGGATGATCTCTATTCTTTGATGGGCGAAGTCGATCGGCTGCGTGCTTCTCTGCCTATGCAGTATGTTGACAAGCCTGGCCAGATTGGCCTCCATATCACCATGGGCTCTGGAACCACGTATGCCATGATTCACTGTATCCTGCACTGCGCTACAATTTTCATTCACCGTCGCCGTCTATTGCAGTACGTGTCTCTTGGCATCGACAACTGGCGCAAGATGCCTCAGTGCCACGAGATTATCGACCGCTTGATGACCTCTTGCCATACCATAACCTCAATGCTCATGGCTCTCGAGATTAGCTCAGACAAGGATTCGATCTTGAATTTCCCTATCTTTATGCTTTTCGCCACTTTTACTGCTAGCTCTACTGTGGCTTACTTGTCATTGAAAGGCCTGACTCCTCCTAGTGCTGTTGAGACTGCTGCTACTATTGTTAAGGATGGCCTGCATCTCATGGACACTAGTGTTGACATTTGGCCCTTGATTTCATCATGGTCGCGCCACCTAGCAGTCATGCAACGTGTGCTTAACAATGATGCCGCCGCCGCCGCTCGAAATGCTGCTAATGCCGGCTCAAACAATCTTACGGTCCCGCACATTCAGCGCAACTCTCCTTCTGTCAAGGACGATGCTGCTTCAAATGCTGACACTAACCCCGATGCCATGGATTACGACCAGAACCAGGTTGTCAATTCCGACACTGCTCGTGGCGAGAGCGAGCCTCCTATGCGCCGAACTGGTGGCATTGCCACTATCAACGGTGGAACTAGTGGTGTGCCTACCCCTGGTCGTGGCAGCTCGCCCAATGCAGAGACGAACGGCGATCGCCAACCGACACCCAACACCGAGGTTAAGTCGGAGGCACCAGCACCGAACCCAGCTTCGGCTAGCATGGACATGACATCGGCCGAGCTATGTGCTGCATTTGAGAAGCAACTACTTGAGCTTGACGATCTAGCTGCGCTCATGGGTGGGGGTGTTTAAGAGGCTAGCCTATTTGACATTCTCCCCTGCTCTTTGTCTTTTATCGTCCACTCATGTTTTTTCTTTCAGAATCTTGGGGTTTCTTCTCGTGTAGAGGTCTTCCCTTACTCTGTTCAATCTTGCCTCTGTTGCTTGGCTTATGTGTCTTTGCTTGCACTTGGACTATCAAATGCTTTAACGAGATAAGATACTCAAGTGTAGTCTTCCGCCTTTTTTGTTTCCTTCGATTCTCAACTTCTGTTTCCCTCTTCCTGATGCTGTTGTCGTCATTGCCATGTATCATTCTCTAATGTAGACTGCTGATCATGTTTCCGATTTTTTTTTCCCTTGTTGGTGTTGCTTGTTTCTCTTTTTCTTTGGCGTGGGGTTTGCTTATCTGTTCGTTTTCTTGCCTTTGCTATCTTGCTTTTTATTTTTTTTTCCCCTGGTACGAAGCGTTGGTGTTGGGCATCACAAGCCAAAACTTTAATTTGGTTTACTTTTTCCACCTTTGTTTTTGCTTTTCTGGCTGATTTTTCAAATGCGCTCTCTTGATTATTAGTTCGCATTGAGCTTGGTGTGTTGTCCGCTATTCTATTTCATGAATTGAGTTTATTTGTTGCCACCGCCTCTTCCATGATCTATGACTGTGTTTAGTTGAGGGCTGGAGCTTCTAGTGATTTTCTTCTAATTCACTACGCCATTGCATTCCGTAGTTCATAATAACTAATAGCATAGGCACGGCTGCCAGATAGACCGACCCAACAAGAGTAAATGCCCAGTTTACACCGATTACCTTGATCAGCGGAACCACTGCCGCGCTTGCACCAGCACCGACTAGGCAGCGAGCAATATTATTTGCAGCCGTAGCGGTCCCCGCGCGCGCACGAGAAACATCGACAATCAGGGCATTCGACGTGTTGCTGTACCCAACCATGCCTCCTCCGAAGACGAACATGAGCACACACAGTATTGAAATGTGGGCTTGGGCATGTACGGCCCAACCCCAAGCCACAATGGCCACGGTAGCTACAAGCAGTGGCGGCAGACCGGCTTGAAGACGCACGCGTTCGATCGGGAAGGTGGCTAGATCGGGCTGTGTGTGGCGGTCGTGTGTAAAGTTAAGCCGCGCGCTGTGGCGTCGGTAGTTCCAGTTCATCAACGGCCCGACTACTGCGGCGGCAGCGATTGAGCCGGCAGCTAGCGGTAGAAACATGAGCCCGATTTGAAGCTCTGTAAGGCCATAGGTAGCACGGAAGAGCGAGGGGATCGCGGAGGAGACAGAGTAGAAGCCTGAAAAGACTAGGCTACTACTTAGCAATAGTAGTCCAAGTTCTTTTTCAAAGAGGATCTGAATTGCGGGAAGTGGGTTAGGAAGGCGGAGTTCAGCACGTGGAGGGGGCTCCAGAGTAGACGCCTCGGGCAACGGTGTGCGCTGGCTAAGAAACAATTCCTTGACCAGCGCATATCCCGTTCTATTTAGTCGTGGGGGTGTCCGAGACCCGTCACCCACCAGCACACGACACGTCTCGGGGAGAAACATGAACAGCGCGAATAACATTATGCCGGAAAAAATCGCTAGGTACCAGAAGATCCAGCGCCAGCCGACATACTCTGCCAGTGTACCGCCAATAACTGGCCCTAGTGCCGGCGCTAACACGACGGGCACGGCAGTGAAGCTGATGTATGCACCCCGCTCAGCAGAGGTGACCACGTCGGCAACTATGGCGAAGGCCAGGGCCACGGTCGAGCTGCTTCCGGCGGCCTGTAGGCAACGCAGGCCAAGGAGGGCAGCATAACTGTGGGTACGCGCAAGTGCAATATTAGCGGCAATGTATACAGCGAAGCACACGATATACGTCGGCCGCCGGCCCGCACGATCGGCAAAGTCGCCGAGGAACATGGGCGTCAATCCTTGAAACACCATGTAGCTAGTCACGGTCAAGTTGATAGCACTGTTGGACACGTTAAAGGTGTGTGCAAGAGTTGGAAGTGCAGGGTAGTAGATTTGTTGTGTCATTGGCGAGAAGAATGCGGCGAGAGAGGCGGCTAGGACGATGCCACGTTTCTGCCAAGTGCTGTAGATGCTAAAAGCCGGTGCTATTGGTGTCGGCATAGAGCCAGAGTGTTTCTCAATCTCAATGCCCGACCCGTTGGAGCTGACATCTCTAGTAGCTGCAATGAGCCCACTGCTCATACTCAGGCGGTTGTGCTTCCGTATCGCGGTGGCAGATCCATTTGTAACATTTGAGGGCATAGTAGCTAAAATACTTCCTAAGCATGTACTTGGAGACGAATCTTGGACTTGCAGAGCTACAGCTAGGACAAACAGGAAGCGCCAAGCTCATAATTACTATTTGTATCTATAGGTCTAATCATTATGATGTCGGATGACTTGTGACAGGCATTTGCCGAAATCGGCGCCGAAGGCAGTTTAACGCTGTATTTTCAGCATGCAGCTTGCTGAATTCGTACGTACTCACCCTTGTGTTTCCTCATTGGCGTTGGGAGGCAGCTGGGCTGATCCGAAGCGCTCCAAAGATGGCACATATTTCCCCATCACGATTATGGTTGTTGCTTGATGTTATCTTGTCGGACGGGGCAGCGGTCTGCCTCCCCGCAGAGGTCTAGGGGCTCGGAATGGCTTAGGTTGTTGTTTCCCCTGGAATATCACGGCATTATAGCAACATGACTTGTTGCTTTTGTGCTTTTCAGAAGCTTGTCAGGGCCTTTGACTATATGTTGTATACCCATTAGTGGCCGTTCTATTTCGGCCGGTTGTGAGGCTTGCACCTGAGTAGGCAGTTGTGCTCCCATCGTTGTCAAAGCCATTATCACCAGTCCTAGCTAGTAGAGTATAGCCCAGCTCGATCCCAGTGAGGCCCTTAAAACAGGAAAAATGAGGAGAGGTTGGTTTCTGTAGGGACACCTGTTCTGCGTGGACGGTGTCTTTTTTGTTCTTTCCACGACTCCTCGTGGTTGAGACGTAGATGCTCTCTTCCCTGCTCCCGAGCTCCTAAATAGATTAGTTAAGATAAAATCACACTGGACTGGCTATCAGTCTCAGTCCATCATTCAGAAGTAACCATCCACAAGAGTAGCCAAAACCTTTACAAGAAAAGATCAATTGGATCCAACCAGACTAGCAGCTTTAGGTGGCTTAAACAGCCCTTCTAACCCTGGCATGGGCTTGGTCGAGACTCTGGCCAGGAGCGGGAGCATTGCTCTTCCCTTGTTTATAGTTCCATTCATTACCGTCAGGTATAGAGGATGGTCTGCATCTCACCTACTCCTATTATGCCTTGACAGACGATATCAAGACTTGGGAAAGTCACGAATCTGGATAGGCCTTTTATTTGGCTGTCGTTTTGTAGACTGGCAGAACAGCTCGAATTACGCCGCGTAGCACGACCTCAGGTTTGTCCATCGCTGTTTTGTTCGCCGCGGGGTGCCCTGTAGTAGTTGTATATGTTAGTTGTGGCACTATGCAAGTTCTCATCACTTGTAATACAGACTTTGGAAGAATTTTGCAGTAGGCCCAGCTGAGATGGTCAAGTGCGTTTATGGTCTTCCGGGCCTCGGCTATTGCTGCTTCAAGTTTCTTTTTTGAAAATCAGGCTAGGGTCCTACCAGACTGTCAGTCACGTTCTGTCTGGCGTTTGACATTTTGTGTCTATGCCCACAGTTTTGCGTCCTCTGTGCAGGTGCATGAATCGCATTTTGCTCAAGTTAATCTTCGGCTCGTTCTCGCTACGCTATCTTGTAGTAGTCCTTAGCCAGTCTCCAATCGACCGGAGGCTAGACTTCAGTAACTTCGATGGCGTGTAAATCAAGCAGTTGTCGGCGTGCCCAAAGCTCTGCTATGAACAGCATGTAGAGAATTGACGAGGCCGGTGATCTCCGGGGCAGGCTACCCCCAACCTTCCTTTCCACTGGAAGTTCTTCCTCTACAGATCGGCTCGCCTACCTGTTTACTAGACTCGAGGCTGCCCATTCGCAGAGGGGCTCTGGTCATAGTCGACTTCTCAGCCTAACTTCCCGGCTAGCCTTCCCTTCTTGGCAGCGTCAACGGCACCCTCAATATCAAAAGTAGTTGTTCATGTGAGTTGAGTTGAATATATTTAACGTCTACGGGAATCACTAAGATCAAACGACGCTTGTTCATATGATGTTCCACAGTTTAGATTTGCCTGTGATGATATCTGTTAATTTCCAGATGAGGGTTGTAGTGGCTCTTTTCGGATACGTCATGGGTAGCTTTACTGCTTGCATCAATAGTCTTCCTGACATTACCCTTCTGGGGCTCGTTTTATTGTTATCGTAGTATTTTGCGTCTGGCTATTGTTATTTCTCAGAAATACGATCTTCTCAAGGCTCTTCCGCGGAGGAAAGAAAGAAAATAGATTGAAAAAAAATGAAAACCCCCCAAAACTCAGATTCAATATAAGTGCAAACTAGTGCCGGAATTCGTGTCGAAATATGTAGCCTTCATAGCTCAGTTGGCAGAGCGCGACACTAGTAATGTCGAGGTCAGCGGTTCAAATCCGCTTGAAGGCATTGTTTTTTGTTTTTTTTTTGTTTTTTTTTTGTTTTTTTTTTTTACAAAACCTTGATTTTCTTTTTCCTCAATCTTGCATGTTTGATGGTGCTGCTGTATGTAGGATCAGTTGCTTTCTCATATCAGTAAATATTACCGTGGAAAACCGGTAGGTAGACGCTAAATAATACATACATACTTCATATCAGTAAAAATTAAGCAACGCCAGGTAGTGCCATGCTAGAACGGGCCCGGGACGGCGGGATTTACAAGTGAGAAAGCTGGCACTATAGTTGAGTAGCAACAAAAGAAAAGAAGTGTATCTACTACTCTCTTTTTATAGAGACAATATATAGACCTATAAGCAGCTACGTAGACTTGGTGGTGACAACCCCCAGTAAAGCCTCGAAGCCGGCCGAGCAACCATTTGAATAGCTTGGGCAGTATGGTACATACATTGCCAGTGCCAGATGTCAATATATGCTAACGTCCGCCAGAGTAACGCCTTCTTTAGCTAGCCCAGATGGCACACACGGCCAGCAAGAAACAATAGCACACACTGAGGCTCCACACAGAACTCCCAGCAGAAGTTTCAGAGGCAAGGAGGAAGCATGTCTCTATTCTTCTCCCTTCAATCACTCAATGGTCTATCTAGATGTATCTATAGCCTCCAAGGGATTTCCTAGGCAGGGCCCAAAAGCATGTCTATGTACGCGCTCTTTCATTTCATTGATTAAATAGAGCTTCTCTAATGGCCTGCCAAGGCATTAGGCTTATGAATTTGTAACGCCTGTTCTCCTCTACTGTATAAGGGAAAAGAAAGCTGATTCGAATAATTGCTCTAGCTACTAAATATCTGCGTACACATCTCCATACCACGTGACGACTATCTGGCGGAGTTCAAACCCTACAGACAAAACTCCGACTTCCACGACTTCTACGACTTCTACAATTTCTACTGTACATCCGAAGCAAAACCCTCGGACACTTATCGCAAAGCAACGGCAAATTATAGCTTCCGTCTTTTGAAACGTGGGAATCGCTTAAGCGGCGTGTATATTACTCCTTTACATACATAGCATCAATCTAGATTGGGCGGTATACAGCACAGACCCTATACCAAGCGTGTAACAATAACAGAATAAGAGCCCCTTTCGACTTGGCACGCTTAGTGCCTGCCGATCTAAGCGCCATGGTAACCAATACGCAAGAAGGTTCTCTCCAAGATCGGCGATCAGATATCTCCTTTTCGGATGCTAAGTTTACCCAAATAATGACAGAGGAAACTACAACGTTGACATAGTTTGGCAGACTTGAATAGCAACAAAAAGCTAATTTCCGCGTCCACGGCGAAACAGCCCCTTGATATGGTGGCTGTCGTTTTCTTATGCAACTACGTAACTGATATCTCGTGAGTCTACGCAGTATGTGCTGTATGTTTTTGCACGGGGCCTGCCAAGAAGCCGCAATACCAATACCAATCCCTCAGGTAGCGCGCGCAATGCGAGAGGAGCCAACGAGATTGAGTGCTAAGACGATACCCGTACCCGAGAGGGCTAGAGAGCTAGTCCATAAACTTCTGCCTTAGGCTTCTATAGGCTTTCGCCTGCTCTTCGTCCGCCGTTTGTATCTCTTGCCCTCATCTCGTAAGCTCCATAGTTATGCCTCTTTACATGGAGCCTTGTAGGGAAGTGCCTGATCCAGTACTACAGAAACTATGTACTGGGCACTACCCATGCGTTAGTGGGTAGTGGCTTTGCATTACCTCAAACCGACCGGAAGAACGGTTGAAGATAGAGTTATTAAGGGGGAGGGCGCTAGAATCTTGGCATAGAGCTTTTTTGGTGGAGTTAGAATAGGCAATGGCTAGAATGGGAAGTAGGTCTCGTGGCATCAACGTCGTTTTGATATAGGAGGCGAGGAAAGTATCATGATGACATGGGGTATGAGACAAGGGGAAAAGGAGACTACGGACTCCAAGCGAAGATATGATCAATACGGCTTGATATCTTTGCCTAAGCTCAAGAGCGAAGGCATATAAAGATGGCTAGTTCCCTCGCCTCAAGTTGAAGAAGAAGGTTTCTATCTCCATCATCATCATCATCATCATCATCATCATTCCCTTCACATCCTGCTATCTTTGATAGTGTACATCCATTTGCCCATCTTTTTGCATACCGTCATTCACTCTTTTCGTTCACTCATTTACTCTTGATTTCAAACACTCGCTCACATCTTGTGCATATTTGATACTGGTTATCATCCATCTTCGCTTCTTTTTATATTTTTCACCCCAAATTTGTCTATACTACACCACTCTACACTTCAACCTCAACCGCAACCATGAAGTACAGCACCATTGCCACCATTGCTGCTATCAGCACTCCCTCTCTGGTCCAGGCCGCTTCGGGAACCATCAATGTTTTGACTATGAACGTTGGTGGCAAGGACGTCCCCGGCGACAAGACTGTTAACTCCCGGACCATTGGCTCGCACTTTGCCAAGCTTAACTACGATGTCATCAACATTCAATCGGTGAGTCTCTCAAGCCTATGGCATGCCCCAATGTAATCCCCTCCAGATAGAAGATGCTAACTTGGATTCGCCAGGACTTCGACTCTCATGATGCCATCTACGAGACCGACAACCACGGCCACCGTACCACCACGTCTGGCGGCGCCGGGCAGGGCGATGGTCTTAACACTTTGTCCAACCTGCCCTTCATTGACTTCCGCCGTGTCAAGTGGGACAAATGCTCAAACGCCGAGGGTGGCGACTGCGATACCCGCAAGGGCTTTACCTTCATGCGTATGCGTGCTGCTGAGGGTGTTTACATTGACATGTATAACCTGCAAACCGACGGCGGCATGCAGGGCGACGATGTTGCAGCACGCTCTGCCAACCTGGCCCAAGTGTCCGAGTACATTAAGAAATGGTCTGGCGGCAACGCTGTGATGGTCTTTGGCGATACCAACTCCATCTTTAGCCGTACTTCCGATAACATCAACGTTTTTGGCGACCAGAATGGCATGTCGGATGCTTGGTACACGCTGGTGCGCAAGGGCAATACCGCCGCTGATATCTCTTGCAGCAACCCCGCTAGCACTCTAATGTGCGAGCTTGGAGACAAGGTTATCTCGCGCGGCTCGGAGCTGCTTACCCTCGATGCCAGCACTTTTGAGTATGTTGGTAAGCAGTTCGTCCAGCCTGATGGCAGCGTGCTGAGCGACCGCGACCCCGTTCAGGTCAGCTTGACTTGGTCTCAGAGCGAGACCTTGCGCCAGTCTGACCTTTACGGCGCTCCCTATGGCGAGGTCTGGTTCAACGACGCTCCTGCTGTAGCCGCTAAGGGAAGCCGCCCCAAGGTTGCCAGTCTGGGCTTTGCTGGTGGCAACCGCGTTGACAAGGTGTCCGTGACCCTCAATGATGGCACTTTGCTTGAGCATGGTGGCAAGGGCGGTGACTGGAAGAGTCTTAACCTGGAAGTTGACGAGTTCTGGGTGACAGCCGATCTCTGCCAGGGCGATAGAGATGGTAAGACTCGCATCTTTTACATCAAGGCGACCACTTCCAAGAACAACAAGCTGGAGGTTGGTAAGACCACTGATGCCTGCCAAACTTATAGCGCACCTTCGGGCTTCCAGATCATTGGTTTTGCTGGCCAGGCTGGTGACGAGATTGACCAGCTTGGTGTCATCTACGGCCTTCAGTAGATGCTACGGAGGAGATAATTATAGTGCAGGCCTCTGGTAGGCAGTTTAAATGACCGGCGGGGTCATAATGAAGGGTATTCTGATTCTAGGATATCTCGATAATTTAGTGCTAGCCCTAACACGTACATAGTCAGCTTCTATAAATACTTGATCAACTAGAGTATATATCGGATTTTGATTCATATCTGTTGAATATATTCCCCCGTATCTGCATGTTATTTCTAGCCGCGAGGATATGGCCCAGCTCTATTCTGGTAAGCCTCTTGGTGCGGAAGGGGGGTTCGGTGGGGACGCCAGTTCCAAGTGGACGGTATCCTTTTTGTTCTTTCCACCACCCTTCGTAGTCGAGACGTAGCCGGTCTCTTCTCCATCTCCGTGCTCCTGCGAGGCTGAAGCGGTGTTCTGTTTCCGGTTCTTGGCATCCTAACTTGGCCTGGTATCGGCTAGCTCATTGCCTCTGATGCCCATGTGTCCTGGAACCCATAGCACTCGAGCCTTCCAGGTGTCTTGTCTGCCCAGGCTTTTAGGATTCGTCTTGCCTCGTCTACCGCTTCCTGTGATGTGCTGTTTTTGGTGGCTGCATTGCGGAGTCGATCTATGGCTCCTCTGTTGTCTAGACACAGCCAGATATCTCCAGCTCCTTCGCGAACTGTCACTCGCTTAGTTGCCTCGAGAGCGCCAACTACCTCCGCGTCTGCCACCTCCATCCACTTTCCCAGAGCTATGTGGTCTACTTCTTGGGTAGTTCCGTCTTTCATGATAGCCCATCCTGCGCCCGCGTTGCCACTTGCATCTTTCGATCCGCCGGAGCACGCGACGAGCGTTCCTGACAAGGTATTCTCTACCTATCTAGTGTGTGCCACCGTATGGCTTCCCTCCTCTTTTCATCCTCCAGGAGGGTTTCGAAAAGGGGAATGCCTGCAGCGTGGTGTAAGCACTCCCTTGGTGTCGTACAGTTCAGAGCTCTAAAAGTGAGCCCCGGATACCCCCAAGAGTATAAATATTACTTTAAACGGCGACAAAATACAAACAGTGTCGCTTATCGTGCTCTTATTAAGCCCAAGCCAAGCTTGAAGGCTAATGGGGCTCTCACAGACTCTAATGCCGATTCGCTTGGGTTATGAGTGGGATGAATGCTATTGTTTGACTAACTACAGTTTATTACAAAGTAGACTAACCATCAAGCTTTTGTGTAATACAACCGTCAACCATGCATCAAGCGTGAGAAAATTCTAAAGGATTGGTATTATTTTGAAGGATAGTTAATAAATATGCACAATTTAATTTAGAGCAGCGCCCTCCATGTAAAGCCACTGTCTAGCCTAGAAGCACTTCATTTTATACTAGGTTTCTTAAGCTAGTCACCAGATTCAAAGCCTATGATAGTGATACGACCAGACATAGTTCCCAGTCCTAGTTTTGCGTGGGATGATGCAGATGCGATAGGCCGATACGATGGTGGCATCCAAAGTACCCTTTGCCGATTCTCCATAATCCATGAACTATCTTCGTCGCTGCCGAATGTGTAGGATTTAGAGTGAAGCAAAGGAGATTTGTTAGCTGACGGCTCTGATGCTATCCGCTGTTCATTATTTGAGAATACCTCCGGTGTCGCCATTCCGCCATAGTCCGTAAGGGTCTGCAGACACGCACCAGAAGTCGCATCCCAGATCTTGACTGTGGAGTCTTCTGACCCTGATGCCAGTCGCTGTCCATCATTTGAGAAGACCACTGATGTCACAGACCAAGTATGGCCCTCAAGAGTCTGCAGACACGCACCAGAAGTCGCATCCCAGATCTTGACTGTGGAGTCTTCTGACCCTGATGCCAGTCGCTGTCCATCGTTTGAGAACACCACAGATGTCACCCAATGATCATGGCCCTCAAGAGTCTGCAGACACGCACCAGAAGTCGCATCCCAGATCTTGACTGTGGAGTCATCCGACCCTGATGCCAGTCGCTGTCCATCATTTGAGAAGACCACTGATGTCACCCAACGATCATGGCCCTCAAGAGTCTGCAGACACGCACCAGAAGTCGCATCCCAGATCTTGACTGTCTTGTCCCGAGACCCTGATGCCAGTCGCTGTCCATCATTTGAGAACACCACTGATGTCACAGACCAAGTATGGCCCTCAAGAGTCTGCAGACACGCACCAGAAGTCGCATCCCACATCTTGACTGTCTTGTCCCGAGACCCTGATGCCAGTCGCTGTCCATCGTTTGAGAACACCACAGATGTCACCCAATGATCATGGCCCTCAAGAGTCTGCAGACACGCACCAGAAGTCGCATCCCAGATCTTGACTGTCTTGTCCCAAGACCCTGATGCCAGTCGCTGTCCATCCTTTGAGAACGCCACTGATGTTACGCCGTCACTGTGGCCCTCCAAAGTCTGTAGGCAAGCATCCCAATCAGCTTCAACCCTTGGCTTTATCTTAATCCAGTCTGGTTCTTCATGTGCAAATATCCGCCTTATTATGCTGTTGGTGGGGCTGTAGACAAGTGCTGATGCGTAAACCTGCATCGGGGCAGTTTCAATCCCTCCTGTATTGGATAAGAGAAATCGGCTAGCATCTTTGACAATATTTTGAAGCTCCGTTGATGCTTTTTCCTGCTGTTAATTGTTAAAAATTGCTCCTTTCAAAATATATTCTCTCCTTGCGGGGCCACTTACCAGACAGGTTCCTAATCTTCTCATTGTCTGTACTCCAGTGTAGATGCTACGCATAAGGCTGAGAGCCTCTAGCCATTGAAGATACTTCTCTTTGAAGAAGGCTAATATTATATCGCTTTCCCTGGCTATTACATCTGGAGGGGAGTCATGAAGATGGTCAACCCAGAATATGCAAGAATATTTAATAGCAGCCAATGGGTCAGGGTCAGGAGCTGAAATTTCATTGATAAGACATCCCAGGGCCTGCAGGTTGTAAATATCGCGCTTCAATGTTTGGCGAAGAAGTTCCACTAATCGTACGAAGACCACCTGATGTTGATGCGAGATGCCATTAGGTAGTACCTGGTCTAAGGCTTCACCCAGGAAGTAGTCTTTTGCTGACTGGTGTACAAAAGAGACAACATTGTTATGAAGAGTAAAAAGTGACCCACACGACGCAACGACTTCTTCTATATCCTCTCTGTTGAAGTCCTTTAGGGCTTTAACAAGGGCGCCTAGCTCTTCTAACGTGATCGGTCGGTAGACAACGAGAACTTTGGCAATGACTTCCTTGTACAGTTGAGCATGTCGCGACTCCGAGATCTCCTTCAGCATTTGTCCGTACAAAGCATCAAGCCCAGGTGGAAATGACTTTAGCTTATCTAGGGTCTCCCATCTTCGCGTTTTTGGGTTGGAAAGCTCTTGACAAACCAGGGCCACCCACAGAAAAGTGCCGTGAGAATTTGATTGCAAGTATTCCAAGACGGCTTCCTTCACCTCGCCACCGTATCCCTTCTTCTGCACAAGCTGATTCACCTTGTACTTTATAAAAAAGTCGACTGCCGTAGACACTGAATCCTCGTTTATTTCAAGGTGTATCTTGACTCGTTGTGTGGCATCATTCAGACCTTGTTCGATTTCCGGGCGATTGCGGCTTGATACGATCCATTTGGCGCCCGAGGACTTGATGAAGTCAAGTAAGAGCTCCTGGTCCACAACACACTCATCCAAGGCATCGACGATTAAAACGGCATTCTTCAGACTCGAATCCTTAAACATAGCAGCTGCTATCTCGCTGATATCATGCCAAGCACCTTCATTTTCGAACAGCTGCTTTCCCGTACAATCGTACTTCTTTCGCACATATTCGATAAGCTGTGGATTGAGTTGTGCAAGGTGATAAATCAAGCCGCGTAGCACAGATGTGGCTGTACTTAGTCGACTACCGCCCGTGGCTTGGCAAAAGAAATAGTAGGGTGAAATTGACTGGTCCGACTCCAACTCATCGATGATACCGCAAAGAAGCATTGTCTTGCCTTTGCCAGGATCTCCTTTGATCCAAAGAATTCGGCTGTCCGCCTCGTTTTTGAACTTCTGGAAGTCCTGGTGCTCGAGAATCCATTTGTAAGAGTCTCTCAGCAAGCCACCTTTTTTAACTTCGATATTCTTCTTGTCCGTGCGAGGGTCGGTTACGTAGATGTCCTTAAGACATTCTTTGTACTTGTCGTCTTCTCGCGCCTTTGCTTGTTGTTCTGCTAGGCTCTGTACCGCTGTATGGATGTTTGCCACGTCGGCTTGCATAGCAGCTGTTGAATCGTTGAGCTTTTGCATTTGCTGTTGGCTCTCTTGGGTGTTGTACTGCTCCATAACACCCTGCACAGACCTTTCGGCTTCCTTGATGTCAGCGAGCTTGCCTGCCCAGTCGTCGATCAAAAGCGCATCCCTGAAAGCAGTGACGACCTTGTTACGGTCGTAGAGACATATGCTCCTGATTTGATACTCAAGGAGCTTTTGAAAGAGCTCGACGATGTTCTTCTCCAGTCCATCCCGTAGAACAACTGTGGCTGTATTGCTTTTATTCTCGTCAAGCAGCAAGCCGGCCAAGTTCCAGTACCATTCTGTTCTGCCCAAAACATACTGGATGCCTTGGCGATTTTTGAGCGCTTCAGTGATGGGGCCAGTCAAAACCTATTTGGTGTTAGCTAAGAACATAAAGCTTTGTATCATCTTCCTACAGGTATACTGTAATCACGTACTTCTATTCCAAGGGAGACAGCTGCCCATATAACGGCGGCTTCTGGAGCGACGCGAATAGCTCCATCTATGATCCCTCTGATAGAATTCACTGCCTGCAAGCCGTTGTCAACTCTTTGCTTGAGGGCAATCTCTTTTTTCGTTCGATCGATCCCATCCTCAACAACCTGTTTCATTTGAAGCGGTGTGACTTTGATTCGATCGGTGGATGTCGTGCTAGTCGTGCCGGGGTGGAGCCGGGAGAGGATGATCTTCTCAAATGCCTCTACTAGCGTTGGCTCTTCCGATTCCAAGTTACTGTACGCCTGTTGCCAAATCTTCTCTTGTAGGCCAGGCAATGACACTGGCTTGGGCTTTGCTGGTAGTGGAGAGGACGCCCCATGTAGTGGCTGTCCGGTCGGCTGAGGTGTTGACTGGGTTGAGGTGGATGGGGGTAAGGTGGATGCCGTGGCTGAGCCAGACTTTCGAGTGGAGGACTTGAGCTTTTGGAAGCGGGATTTGATTTTCCTCGACATTTCCATCTTTCTGACGTTCTAGGGTATGTAAATGATTGATAATGTTGGATGATGAGATGGTTAGAACTGTGATGGTTTGGTTTGTATGGTAGAAAAGTTTTATGCCAGATGCGGAGAAGACTGAGTTTCTGCCCAAGGCTGGGTACTTCTCGTACCAATAGCATCGCGTTGCGTTGCTTTGCTGTGACCCTGAGATATGCATGGCTGCTGGGATTTAACCGATGCACAATATGCATGATTTCGCCCGGCTAATGATGCAATGCACAAGATGTGAAAAAAAAAAGAAAAACACAAAAAACACGAAAAACACGAAAAAAAACACAAAAAACAATGCTACCTCTTGAGCTTGAACTTGAATATATTTAACGTCTACGGGAATCACAGATCTCCTGGCACTGTGTTTTGAAGTTAAGGCCGGTGTCCCAAGTGACGCCGAGCCACTTCATTTCCTGCACTGGGCTCAGCTTCTTGAAGAGTTCCGCCATGTGCAGCATGTATAGTATGAGGGAGACTGGAGATCCTTGTGGCAGACTGCCTCCCTCTTCTCTCTTCACTGGGAGCCTTCCTTCGACCGAGAGGCTGACGCACCTATCCGTCAGGAAAGAGCCTACCCATTTGCACAGAGACTCTGGCCATCGCTGCCCTCTCAGGAGTGTCACCAGCCTGTTTTTCCTAACCGCATCAAAAGCTCCTTCTATGTCGAAGGTTGACAGGAGTGAGATCAGCCTGTAGCTCCTCGGGTGCGACTTGTCCGGTTTCTGTTTCGGGATAACCACCAATGTTGTCGATTTAAAAATCTTGGGGTGGTATCCTAGCTCCATACATAAGCCGAAAAGTTTCGTCATGTGTTCAGCAAAGGAAGACCATGCTGTCTTCCAGGCTGTGTTTGGGATGCCATCTTCTCCCGGTACAGTGTTCCCAGCGTGGAAAACTGCTTCCCTGACTTCCTCCCGGGTAGGGCGTTCCCAGTGCCGCGCCCTTGGGTTGGCTTCCTCAGTGCCTTGCACTCCGTTCTCAGCTGGCTGAGTATGTGTTTCCAAGAGCGCCTCTGCCTTTCCCTGTGGCGAGTGGATTGGAATGCCTTGGTACATGATTGGCGGGAGCCCGTTGTCTGTCTTCGGTGCCTTCAAGCAGTTGACAAGTCTGAACACGTCTTTTGCCTGTCAGGTCCTCTATCATCTTCCTTCACTAGTCCCTCTTCGCAATGCGGATGGCTGCTTGGAAGAGTCGTTTCTTCGCTTTGTACACTTCAAATCTCGCATCTGTGTAGCCGTCCTCTCTCGTTCTCCCCCAGGCTACTCTCATTTCCTTGACGGCCTCTACACATTGTTGGGTCCACCATCTTTTCCCCGTGCCACTAAAGCTTCCAGGCAGCCAGCGGTTGGAGGTGTGTGTCGGCTTCAAGGATCTCCTATTACTTTTTAGGGTCCGGCAGTTTAGCCAGGAGGACGCTCTATCTAGCGCGGCCCGGCCCGGGGACGCACCTTTCGGGTTCCATGATTGGTTACCTGGTCTTTTTTGGCTTATAGCGTCCTGCATATATAGTGGTCTTGTCTAAGAGGGCAACGGATGTCGGCTTAGGGTATTGGCCTGGCAAAGTACGTCAGTTTTGTCCTCCGTTCGGCGAAGCGGTTGCCGCGTTTTTCAAGTAGTTCCTAGTTGTTAGGAGAAAGGGCTCTGAGGGCTACACCTCCCGAGCCCCCTCGACTTCTCCTTCCGCTTCTGTCCTCGTTTTGTATCTCTTTCTCTCGTCCTCCCCCACTTCTTATCCTTTTGAAAGCCTCCCCTTCTCCTCCGCTCCACTTCTCCTCTGCTCTTCTTCTCTCCCGTGCTCCTCTGGTTGGTTGCAGCGTAGGAATACGCGCGTATCTATGCTTGAAGAAGTCGCGATACTGGTAAAAACCTCCATGTCCTGTCCTAACTGCCAAGACGTGTCTCAGTTCTGTCCTGCTCAGGCCCTTGTAGTTGGACACAGAAAGGGAGGCCACAAGGAGGGATATCACTGAGCGGGCGGCATCCTTCTTGCTCTTTCCACCATTCTTCGTACTCTGTACGGAGTTGGTTTTTCCTCCATCTCCGCTGTCCAGTCAGGCCGTCTAGGCACTTGTACGTACTTCTCTCCCTGGTCTCTCGTTCTTCTTGAGACTCAGAATCCGTTTTGTGTTGTCAATGATGTCCTGAGAAGAACACTTTTTCATTTTTTTCATTTTCATTTTTGTTTAGTTTATAAAGGCCGAAAAACCCCAAATTATCACGTACGACCATAGCAACTCTCCCTCCTACAACCCTCGGGGGGGTACCTTTGAGGTCTGGCACCTCCCCTTTTTTCAGGTTTCTGGTGGAAAACGTTTATGACACCGATAACCGTTTTTTCATTCTTTTTATGGCAAATGAGCTGTGATGCCTTGAGGCCGCACTTACCCAACCTTGAGGTTAACCTCGTCGTCGATCCACCCCCTTTTCCACGACACCTTTTTCGCGATCGTCAACACCTCATCGCCGCAACACCAATCCACCTCAAGGAACACACCATCACACACTCAGGACTAAACTTTGAGAGTTCACACAGTCCAAAATATTTCCTATGTTTTTTTTCTTTTGTTTTCTGTTCTTTCTTGCGGTCCTGTCCGACGACAGACTGGTGACTGTTGGGTCAAGTCACTGGAAAGGGGACTGCCTCGAGGCCACATCCACACCAAACAGGCAGCGCATCGAAGAAGTGGAAGGACGAACCACGAGCCCTGGATGCTCACACAGTCTGGATATTAGCCCGATATGCCGGATAGGAAGGGCTTCCCAGGCTGCACTGGAATCTGCTGTCCTGACTTCGTGATCATCACGATTTCTGGGCACTGCAGAATTTTCAGAGGATCGAATGATTGTGGGGAAGTTGGGGCAGACTCCCCTCTTCTGGGTTTAGGGTTGGTCTGGGGTTACCGGTGGGGTAAGGGGAAAGAAGGGAAAAATACGGGAAGTCTTCTTCCCTGCCTTTTCCTCTCTTCCCCTTACAAGGATGGAGTCCAACAGAAAGGTCCTAAGACACCAAGAAGTGATCGGACCCGGGCGGTGGACGAGGAACCCGACCCACTCAATAAATGGAGATAGAAAAAGCAGTCTTCTCACGGCCGAATCGAAAAGTCTGGACTCGAAAAACCTACATTTTTCTTGATCTGATCCCACGTCATAGAGATCCACGGAGCCACGACGCAGGTCAAGCTTAGATAGCTTTAGGTAGAGAATAAATACAACAACAACAACAACAACGTACGACCATAGCCTATGGAAAATACGGGGTCCCGTCTGCTCCCCCTTAGTCAAGCCATAGAGCGCTGGATCAGTAGTACGGTGGGTGACCACGTGCGAATACCCAGTGTTGTACGTATTCTTTTTGGCCGGCCGTCGCCTCACCATGACGCTATGTCTAAGCCTCCATATAGGTCTCTCTTTTTGCAGCTTGGGCATGCATGCCTTTTGCTCCTTGAACTTGAACTTGAACTTATTCACCTTTTACGGAAATCGCAGAGATTGGACGGTGGATTGGCTGCCGCACAGAATTAGCCCTATGCAAATTCACTTGAATATATCTGACGTCTATGGGAATCACAGAGATCAAACGTCGCCATTTTTTTGCAAAGCTCACACTATATGCTTAAACAATTAGAGCGCAATTGCTCCCAAGCTAACCTGCTACTTATCCCCGCTCTATCAAGGTTGGGGCCAAGTTTCTCTGCCATATATTTACGAGTCTTGTGGCAAGCTTTCGCACAAGCCTCGCGGACAGCTTCTTGCTATTACCTCGGCATTCCCATGGGTAGCCGAAAGCCTTGGGTTTCTCGGAGCCCGACACTCGACACTGCACTTCTGCGTCCACGCGTTTAATCTGCGCATGGTGTTCCTCAAAGTCGCTGTGTCCGGAGCGCGCTGCTAGGATTCGGGCGACCGTACCTCTGTGTAGCCCCTTCATCCAGCCGATGTCGTATGGTCTCGGCCAGTTCAGCGCTCCACCGAGATGTCTGATCTTCGGGCAGTTTTCTTTTATCCAGTGTCGGAAGTCTGCTTTAAAGGCTTCGTTCCTCCACCTTCTTGCTGCCGTCAGTGACATTGTCGCCTTTGGTACCAGGAGGTCCTCGCTCTTGCAGCCCGCTTTGGTCAGCTGATCGACTGCTTCATTGCCTGGGACTTCGCAGTGTTCTGGGATCTAGTGCACCTTGCCGGCAGGCTTTTCCAGGGCCAGGTTGTCAGATCCGCCTTGCTATCTTGCGAAGGTACGATGGATCTCGTCTATTGCAAGCTGCGAGGTGCTCTGTTTCTGCATCAGGAGTCGGTCCATGATTCCTCTATTATCTAGGTATCTTCTCTGTCGGCGCTAGTGAGCCAACATATAATGTCCGATAAACCCACCACATTCCGAACATACGACCATAGCCTGTGGAAAGTACGGGGTCCCGTCTGCTCCCCCTTAGTCAAGCCACAGAGCGCCGAACCAGTAGTATGGTGGGTGACCACATGTGAATCCTCGGTGTTGTATGTAGCATTACTTTTTGCTCCCGCTCTCTTTTTTAGAGAGTGCCTTACAATTCGTGTTACCTCCTTGTTCACCCAACATACGACCATAGCTTGTAGAAAGCACGGGATCCCGTCCGCTCTCCCCTAGTTAACCTACAAAGCGCTGGACTAGTACTATGGTGGGTGACCACGTGGGAATCCCCAGTGTTGTATGTCTCCTTTTTGGCCATCTTTTTGATGTTATTCTCTCAATCTAATACTCTTTATTTGCTCAATTTGTAAGTTGTCAATGTTTCACCTTTATTCTCACGTCGCACAGGCATGACTAGACTTAGTCCCACTAGTCCTGCCATCAGCGAAGCACAAAGATTTGCGTCCCTCTTTCCCATCTTTAGAGTCACCCCCCCTTTAGTATCATCAAAGCCTGGATATTTAATAGCCAGCCAAAAGCATGCCCATCACCTAATTTAGAGTGAAACTACCACAATATGAGGAATAGTACGGTTTTTCATTAGACTATAAATCGCGAGATGAGAAATAAGACTCTTGCTATGCCTACATTCTTTTGTCACCTGCGACGAACCGACATGGTGACTCACAACACTCTCACCAAGTATAGAAAACAAGACAATAAACAATAAAGTGGTATATATGACGATTGATCAACCGGTCAATCAGCCAGGAAAAAAAATCAAAAAGCGCATCCGTTCGTTCCAGCCCTCGTCCCAATTGCATGCCATCCAGTCGTTGGACAAAACAGACCCTAGAAAATATCGTTGCCATTGCAATATCGCGCAGTTGGGCTGGCTATTTGAATTTGAATCCGCTTCTAGCCAGACGTTTCTTCGAACTGGGCGGCACTCAAGGCTAAGACATCTCCAACAAGTCGTGCGGGTCCATGATAAATTGTCGTGTGATAGATTGAAAAAAGAAAATAGGAATATTAGGTAAATAATTTGCGTAAATTGCTGGGGTTTCTTTTGGTTTTAGATTAGAATAGATATCAGTAGAAGATCTTTTCCTCCCAGATGGGAGGCCGGGCAGTCTCGTTATCCCAAACGATGTGACCCTTCTCATTTAAGCTTGCGCCTTCATCGGTCATGGCAATGATACCCTCAGTGGCTGCAATTTCCTGCTTGGAAATTCCAGCTGCATCCTGGGGAATCCAAAGCAGCGGAGCCTTGTCGTTGACGCTAGGAGGGAAGTAAGAATTGGCCTCGGTCTCTTCAGTGTAATTCTGCATAGGGAACAAGTGGGGTGCCACAAGAGACTTGAAGTACTCGTAGTTGTCGTACTTCCAGGGCATCAGGAAGCGCACAACAGGGTTTGAGCGTTTCAGAGACGACGTGCCCTCAGCGGGAGTCTCGGCGTTCTCGGCATCATGACCGTTCATAAAGGCATGGCTCTCCTCAGCCTGCAGAGTCTGGGGTAAAGAATGCAGGAGAGGTTCAATAGCAGCCATGACGGTAATCTGGAAGAGAACAGAGAATACCAGAAGAGCAACAACCACTCCCAGGGCAGTATATGCCCGCGAAACAGCGCACATACCAATAATGCAAATCTCAGCAAGGTAAATTCCCACAAACAAATGCTTGAGAGCACGCGGGTAGATGAGGCCGCCAGTATCAAGGGAAGCGTTGGCAACAAACAGAACATTGTAACGGTAAGCAAAGTAAAACAGACCGATGCCAGTGAAGGCCCAGAAGAGAATAAGGGGAGCAATGACGGAGTAGCTGATGCTGATGATGGCAATGTTGGTGTAGACAGGAAGAAGTTGACCGTAAGAGAGGGTAGTCAGACTAGTCCACTTCTGGTAGGCAGCACGAGGACTGCCAGAAAGGAAACGGTACAAAATCCAGAATACAACCAGACCCGAAGCCTGGGCAAGAGTCGTAGAGGCAATGGCAAGACCTTGGACAATAAAGTAGTTGATGTAGAAGTTGGAGGCGCGAGGGAGGGACTCGGAAACAATTGTCAGCAAGGAGCTCGGGTTATCGGCCAACTCACCCAGAAGAGACCAAGCGGAACCGGAAATGGTGACGACTAGGAAGACCTGCACAACTTGGAAAGCGAAATAGACATTCTGGGTGAAAAGTTCAATGCGAGACTGGGTAGGCTCGCCAGAGAACTTGGCCAAGAGGCGGATAATAACGGGAACCAGAGACATGAGGATTGCCAAGGCCACCGAAGGCAAAAGACCAGTAATGAAACCCATGACGACGCTAGGGACACTATCGAGGAAAGAGAGCCAGCTGTAGCGGTTCATCAGGTAGGTGATTTGCGAAAAGGATGATACAAAGGCAACAGGGATAGCCCAGAAGATGATCATGGCAGTTAGAATACCACCAACAATGTAGCGACGGCCAATTCTTTGCCACCAAGGCATTCCCAAGTTGCCCCAGATGACATCTTCAGGGCGAACACCAATGACAGCGGGAGTCATGGCAAGAGCATGATGGTGGATAACACTCTGGGCGGCAGCCTCAGCATCGGCTAGAGAATGGAACTCGACGAAGGCGGCCCCGACGGGATCAGTAGCAGCATTTTTGTAGGCTTCTTGGGCAGCCTCGACCTTGGGGATTAGTTTGGCCAGCTGCTCGCGGCACCAGGGAATACTGTCGACCCTAGAGCCAGAGATGCCGAGCTTTCCAGTGAGATGGCGAGGCCATTTCTTGCGGGGAACTAACTGTTCAGCAAGATCAGGAGATGCGGCGGCGACGGTCGTGTCAGGCGCCAGGGGTTTCTCGCCATCGGTACTATCTTTTCTATTCTTGCCGGCAGCCTTGATGCGAGCCTTGTTGGTCATCTTGAGAAGCTTGACCTCGGCCTTTTCCAGGGTAAAGGCGACTTCGTTGCGTTCTTCAACGATCTTGTCAAGTTCCTTGGTCTCGCGTACAATCCAGGCATGCTTGACAGCATCACCGAAAATACGACGCAGCTTGGTCTCGTCACAGTAGTCCTTGGGGACGGCAGTGAAAAGAACGGTGCGGGCAGAAATACGGCTCGAGTTCTGGGGGGAGAGAAGGTAGGCTTGGCGAAGATTGATGTAGTAGACGCATTCACGCAGAATGACATACATAACGAAGCCGTAAAAGACCCAGGCGATCAGAGCGGGGGCGAGATAACGGTAGCGGTTCGATTCAGTGCTGGTGTCGATGTTGCTCATGCTCAGCACATCAAGTTGCTTCTGGGTGCCACCCCCCGTGGCGTTGATGGGGAACAAGATGGGCCACGTAAGAAGGATACCGACGAAGCAGATTCCGGTACAGACCTTAAGGAAGCGAAGGAACAAGAACGAATCGAGAGACTGTTGGCGCAGAACGTATGCATCGGGCATCTTCCAGAATGCTCCCAGCCAGCCAAATAAGCCGGAGGGGAGTGGCGGGGTGCGCTCAAAGGAGCGAAGATTGCCAAGGTACGTACGGGGCTCATACCAACGACGCTGTGATTTGCGTAGAATCAAGAAAATAGTGAGGTAAACGCCGGCGACGATAGAGCCAGCGGCAAGGGTGGTGATGAAACCTGAAGCAAGCAAAGGGTATTAGTGAGGCGAGCGAGCGATGGGGGTAGTGGGTGGTGGGTGGTGGGCAGCGGGTAGCCTAATCTCACCTTGCAGCGAAGCAGGTCCAGTCTCAGTGTCGTCAGCCATGGTATCGACAGGCAATGGCCACGGACCAGATGATATGGGCGCGTGCTACTATTAAATGCTCATAGAAGGAGAGGAGCAGCCCATATAAGGATACGATATGGGAGAGTTGACGCTTAATAGCACGAGGCGACGATTAAATAACGCTTGAATAAGAATAAGAGATGTTCCCAATCCAAAAACGACAGCTCCAGAGGATAAAAATAAAAGGCAGAGAAACCTTAAAAGCAGTCTATGCGTGCAACTCTGCGGGGGGGGGGGGAGGGAGGAGAGGACAACGGTTATTTAAGAAGATGTTTCTAGGGGAGGGAGGAAAGAAGAGAGGCGCGTATTAATTGCAGTAATAAAAGAACGGAAAAGGAACAAGGGTACAGCGGTACAAGACAGCGAGTGACTAAGTATATAAGATACAAAGTACAAGCTACAAGTCACAAAAAGTAGGGTCCTTGAAGGCCTTGAGTCTCCCAGAGGCCTCTCAGGCCACGGAAAAGTTTTTCAGCAAGCATTGTGTGCTAGTATATGCACATGCATACGCGTGCTGAAATCTCGATCGATAAATTCGGGCATTTAAATAAATGGCTGGGAGTGGCATCGTTTGTCTGGCTCTGAAAGGGAATGAAAGGCCTTCAAGACAAGACAGATTCCAAGACCACAATCCCAACTACGTTGGAGCCAAATTCAAGCTCCCCCCTAGAGGATCAGCAAGCGAGATCAGGGATGGCAGCAACACAGACGCGCTGTTATAGCAAGTTCCAGGCCTGGGAGCGAACAAATAGTGCGGCAAGGTCAAGGACAGTGAATCGCATGATGGCCAGGGTCTAAAACAATATGAACCGACATGACATGACAGGCAGACAAGAGCAGAACGGGCGGGCGAGACTGGCTGTCAGGGCTAGAGTTGATTGGATCACAGGCCACAGAATAGCAGTGACTAGCTGGGGCTGTTTTGGATAGGTTTAGGCGAGCACTGGCGCAAGGTCGTAGTACATAGGGGCCAATCAGGTCGTCCTGGGATAGGAAAGAAAGCGCCTTAGTTTACCCTCCGCTTTGGTGCGGTGCACTTGGTGTATGTACCGTACCGGCAATAGCATGGCGCATGAATTGTCTGTCCCACGCTCAAGCTCAATGGTAGCAGCTAGCGGCAAGGAGACAAGAAAAATGGAAGAAATGTATGGTAGAACAGCTGGTGTGTGTGGTGTGCATGGTGTGCGTGGTGTGGCGTGAGATGTAAGCCGGCATGGGGGGGGGGGGGGGGGGTGGCGTGGGATGGGCTGTCTTGCCTGGCTGGCTTGCTTCAGCTGCATCTGTCGCTGTCTTGCGGCCTTGCGCATTGGGCTCTAACCGCGGCCGGCGTTAGCGCGCCCAACTCTCTTTACATGGCGAAAGGGTGAAGACAAATGAAAACAGAGGAGGCGGGCGGGACATGAGGGCCTCCCAATCGCGAGACAGGACTAAAAATGCTAGTACCACCTGGACAACGGGCAGCTTTTTTTCTGTCTTTTTTTTTGCTTCATTTAGCCCCGTCCGTTCTTCTTCCTTCGTCCTTCGTCTCACTGAAAGTCTTCAAGGCTCTTTGGGCATTTTATTTTTCGTCCATCCTTTGCCTAGTGCTTCTTGGTCTACGTAATGCACACGCTGGTTGTTGTCCAGCACATCTAATTTCCTGGCCCTCGCACTAGGGCTACTAACGTGAAGCCACTGTCGCACCTGAGAAGAAAATCCCAGGTTGGTAGTTGCAGAATTGATTAATGCAAGACATCGCTTGGGAAACAGGCAAGAGCAAAGAACAAAAGGCGCTTGGCTGTTTCCCTTTTCTTTGCGAGCTCCCTTACGCGACACGTCTCTTTTCCCTTCTATCGACCTCATGCTGTCTGTCCGCATTTTAGTTTGAGGTGGTCGGCCACGCCCAAAAGCACTGCTGCTCTGCGCCAGCGGAATGCAGGCTGACGCGAGCAGTATTGCCAAAAAAAAATAAAAAAAAGAATACACACACACGGCTCAGCGACGTGACGTCTTGTTTGCTCTTACCTCTTTTGTCCGCTTGGTGCCCTAGACTGTCGATCCTTAGCCCGCTCCTGTTGCGTCACTTGACTCAGGCAGATCGAGAAAGGCCCTATGTTCGCTTCTTCGCATCAACCTCTGGCTTTGTGTCTGCTAGTGCTGTTGTAACTAACTACAGAGGATGCAAATTCTGAAAAGCGACCCAAAATTCAAATTCGATATGCACCACCGCATTAAAGCTCCGTGCACTCGTGCGTCCAAGTCGGTGAGGCAGGCCAGGCAAAGTTTGCTGCTCTGCTTATCAATGCCAACCATCTCAGCTGAGCGGGTCCGTGGAGCGGGGCCTCTGTTCTCTTTTCTCCCCCTTTACTGCGGTCCCAGCCACGAACAGCCAGGGGACTTAACCTTGACAGCACACCCAAAAAAAGCACACAGATCTTGACCAAACTCATAGTTTTTGCTGTCCCCGTTGGTTCGCTGACTCTTGTCCGGCGTTTTGCATCTTGGCAGAGATTAGAATCCTGTCGAATAAAGTTATTTTCTTCACGTAAGAACTAGTAAAAGCCCTCTCTCTAGGGCCGCCTTCAGAGCCAGAACCGGCTCCTCTACATCACGAGTTCATTCTAACTCGTGGCACTATGACGACGAAAAGAGGGAAGCAAAAAGCGGAAAATACACTGAAAATAAAAGAGGCTAAGGAATTCTCATGACACAGACTGCCGGAATTGCGGCCTTACACGGCTTAGTCCTTTGGCAAACACCCGTAAGACTGGTTTTTTGAGTCAAGTTATGACACGCTATCACTGCTATCCGTCTACAGTAGAATAGAAGGGAGGGCCAACTTTGATGTCCATGTAAAGTGCATTAATACCATCCAGGTCTGTGCTTGTTCGCAGTTATTTAGAACACGACTTGTAGTGTTCTCGCATGACTGAGTGAAATGCTGGGCATTAGCCTAAGCTTTTCGACGCAAAGGTCTAGGGCTTTAATTTCTATCAACTGGTGCTATTTAACCGACATTCTGCCGCATAAGAACAGCTCGAGAACAAAGCAGAGAAAAAAATCGAAGAGTGAAGAACAAGGAAGCTTATCAAAAAAATAAAAGAAAAAAAAAGAAAAAATGAGACAATAATCGCTCACTGGCGAAGCAGACCTCTTTTCTGCATATCTGGCATTATCGCTATTGGAGCGTACGGGCTTCAAATCATCACGATCCTGCTAGGAAAGCGACAGTTTATGCTTAAACACTAATTTCCATCCTAGGCGTTGTCCCCTTCAATGTTCGCCATTACATCTCTAGAATGTCAGATAAAACTACCTACCATGGCATGCATCGACTCTCCCAAGATCCCCTAGGAATTATAAGACCATCTACTCGACTCGCCACCGTCCCAGCTCAGTCAAACCAGTCCCCAAACAGACCACCATCTCTCTCGACACACCAGCCAAGATTTTTTGTCAGCAGCATGAAGATGAAGAGTCACCCAGTGCCATTCAGCGGCATACTGGCCCCCAACAAGAATCTCGCCGCCAAACTGTCCGCATTCGGGTCTTCAACCAATCAGATATGTGCCGTACATATGTGATTTCATCGAATCGCTGAAACGATATAAAACCATAGACGGCGCTCGTCATGTCACTCAGTGAAGCGGTCTGTATGAGCATGGGCAGTTATGTATAATCTTGAGGAACACCCGCGCTGTGATATCACAGCCTGGAAACGGTATAATTAAAGATTACAGACTTCTCTTCTCGTCCAAGGTGGTGGATGCGAGTTCTGCAGTGAAGACACGGCCAGACTTGCAATCCCGCCTAGCCATCGCGCCTGCTACCACTGGCTCCACGGGCTGACGGCCCAGTAGTAACAAAGAGCTCCATGCTTATCAGTAATAACCTACACACCACTAACATCAAGGCTGCAGTGGTAGAAGTGATGACACCGCAGGGAAGCTTAGTCAGCCGATGAGATTGCAACACATAGGGGCATGCATCTAGGCGTTTGCAGTTGGCAGAAAAATGGCGGTCGTTAAATGTGTGTAATGAATGTCAATGTGCGGTACAATCTACAAAACTGCGCCAGAAGCCTCATCTCAGATTTGGATCGTCTCGTCGCGAGGCCCTCATCAGATCCTAGATCCTAACTCTCTTGCCATCTGGCTTTGACACTATTCGCTGTCCATAATTAGACAACACCAACACCATTCATGGTACTGGGGCATCATGAACCCTCAAGGGTTTGTAGACAAGCGTTCTAATTTGCTCCAATTCTTAGCTTCGACCTAGTTTAGGGCTAAATATCTGCTCTATGAAGCTATTGGCAGGGCGGGATATAATGACCGCCACGTAAACTTGCAATAGGGCAACTTTATAATACGGCAAGGATGGGCTGCAAAAGGACCCGATATAGCCAGGCCAAACCAAGGCGCAATGGGGCTGTGATGTTGATTTGATTAGCTAAATAAAACTTGCTTGCACCGTACCATTCGTTGAGATCTAGCCCTGAGCGCAGGTAGGCATTCTCTCGACAGCTACTTTGCACTGCCCTACACCCTCATATTACGTTGAAAAATAAATTTAATACGGTAGTTGGCATATTATATGTCATAATATGTCAGATATTACAAAGCTGTACGTAGCTGACCCGTACCAAAGGCAAGTTAAAGCGGAGCAGTTCCCAGGGATACTTACCTGCCCGGGATACAATATACAACAACCCATTAATGCCATGCGAATAGGCTAACTCGTTGCGTTGCCAGGTAGATCTGTTTCTGATGAGATAGAAGGTCGTATTAGTAGAGTTCCAAAAACTTGTCTCCTCGCTCAAACCCTCCATCTACTATTACTAAATGTCGGGCATCTCCAACAAATACACCGGGCATCATGCAGACTTTATATCCTTTGCCACCCATACTCACCCCTCCAAGCTATTACTATAAAATGGCTTCCCAAACCTTCATGGACCAAGATATGGAAGGGTTAATAGACACTAGAAATCGTTACACAGATTCATGGTGACACAATACTTTAGTTACACAACATTTGGTCTACTCCGCAAAACAGGTAAACCCGCGCATCCTTAAAACAGTCGATGGTGTAAGCAACGAAAATATATTAATCATTAGAAAAGAGCCCCGCTCGGATCAAATTTCCGCCGTCTTCTAGCCTGCTAGCCTGCTAGCCTAGATACTCCCTCCAGCTATATTCTTCTTCAGCACCAATCCAGTTCGCACCTTGGGCTTCTTTCCATCCTTCCTCCTCCCAAAACCCTAAACTGCATAGATGGCGCATCGTAGGCCGACCGTGCGGGCAGTTCCATGGCTTATCTAGCTCGCCCATATGTCTTACTAGATTTTCCATCTGTCCCTGAGTCAAGGCCTTGCCAATCATGACACTACTTCTGCATGCTCGCATGGCAAACATTTTGCGGACCTTGGTCGGGCGGGGTATCGACGCCGCCATAGCCGCAGAGAGAGGCAGCGCCGACTTTACCGTAGACTTTTTTGAAGATCCAGAAGAGCCCAAAGACAACGATGCAGGCAATGCACTAGCTTCGTGGTCGCCCAGAAGCGAGATCAGTTCTTCTAGGTCGGCCAGTGTGAAAGTCGTCTCGCGACTCAGCGGCAGCGCAAGAAGTTGGCAGCGTGACCCAACAGCAGACTCGCCAGAGACGTCTACAGAGACATCAAAGCCGTTGGCTTCTAGGGCTGCACGGTTTTCTAGCACAATCTCTTCTTCAAGAGCAGTAAGATCCAGGGTTTTGGGATTTACAAGGCGCTGGGACTGCACAACGGTTGTGGCTTGGAGACGCTCAAAATTGTACTTTTCATCAGTTGCGTGCTGATCAATGATAAAAACCTCATCTTGGCGTTTTGTATTTGACCCGTCCGCCGTTTGGTCATCAGCATCATTATCGGGGATGGCCGCAGATCTGACTGCTAGAATGAAACCTAGGTTGAATTGTCCTACGATCTTCATGCGGCCAAAGTCGCCCTTGGAGATGGTCAATGACAGCTTTTCCTCGGCACCGGGGGCTTCTAAACCACCATCCTCAGTATTGGGGCTTTCAACAGACTGCGATGGCCTTGATGCCTCATAAGCGGTAAGCGATGTTTTGAGGGCAGCAAGGTTTCCCCGAAGACTATCTTCGCTGATTTTAAGGTGTTGTACCAAAGATACTGTCGAGTCTTTCTTAGCAGGTCCTTTTAGCGCTCTGGCAGCTAATGCGGTATGTTGAACAGGCCCAGAACTTTCGCCCTGAGGGGTAGTGGCCACTTTGGTGCTGTCGTTGTCATTTGCGAGTTGATCATCTTCATCCATGTCCACATCTAGGAGCCTAATATCGCCGCTAGTGTCTAGAGCCGGGTCCGCATCGAGCTCGGTAGCGGGTGTTTTTCTTTTCCGAGATAACATGGAGGAAGACGCAGTTTCGGTCTGCTCTTCTTCGTCCTCTTCCATTTCATCGTCATTTTCCTCCTCTCCCTCGATCTCGTCGCGATTTGATTGTTTCGTCTTTTGCAATGCAAACATTTCGGCCAGTCTCCCACCAAAACTAGGCGTGTTGCTTGATCTCGAAGGCTGTATCCTGGTTGCTGTTGAGCGAGGGGTTCTTGATGAGGAGTGGCCAATACTCCTTGTGACCGTGCTGTTGCCAATGCTAATAACAGCAACATCAGACGGTCGCTTAAAGGTCCCTCCGATCTGAACCAAGGGAGCGGATTTAGAGTTTCTCTTCCTTGCTATCACTGTAATGACCTTGTTGTTATCATCACTATCATCACTGGGATCATCATTACGAGACTCTTCCTGGCGAACAAATAATTCGTCATCATCATGACTATCCTCGTCATCTTGCCTGCTGTGACTTTTGGTAGACTGCTGATTGTCTTGACCCTTGCGTGCCTGGCGTGCCAATTGTGCATGAAAATCCCTAACGGGCCTAGGAACATTAGGGTCGTGGATAACATCTTCGAGATCAGACTCTGATTCATCCGCTTCTTTCTGGTTTTCTAGTTCCTCGAGCTTTTGCTCTTTTAAAATAGAAGTTGCTGTTGTGAACTTCACGCCACTTTCTTGGGCTTTATTTTGGGCCATGGCCTTTTGCTGTAGACGCTCTAGAACTTTTTGAGATGGAGAGGATTGTGTTTGTCTTTGTGCCGCAGCAACAAATGCTGGAAGCGAAGAAAGAATATCATTGCTAGATGCAGGCGTCAGATGTTTTGCGTATGCCTGTTGAGACGAATCTTCTTCATCTTTGTCTTCATTTTCATCGTCTTCATCACTACTGCTGTGTGCTGGGCGCTTTTGCTGGCTTCTCACAGCAGATGGCCTTCTGCTTGGAGTCTCATCACTCCCAGCTTGGGAAGACACACTAGCCTGAGTTCTTAAAAAGGGTTGTCGTGAAGGCGTAGCAGATGACTCTTGCCTTGCGCTAGTAGCAGAAGAAACAGCACCCTTCTTTGATGACCACAGCTGGGCGACAGGGACTGTGTACTCTTGATTGGCGAATAGCTCAATCAGAGTTTCTTTAAGTCGCTCTAATAGAGGACCCTGATCATGCAATAGGATGGTACGTTTATCAGGACTGACGTTGACGTCATAGAGATGTGTGTCAAGCTGGACGTCAGCCAGGATGAATGGCGATTGCGATGAGTTGTAAGAACGGTACACTTCGTTAAAAACCTTGGCAAATTGCGGAAGTCCACATGGCCGGCCATTGATATAGAACATCTGCCGGTCTGGAGTCTGGCGTCCCTCCCCATGAGCTGGCCGCGACACATGGCCCTTGACCTTGACAATATTGGGGGAGTTCTGGCTTGCAGTGCCAGTAGCAAGACCTGACACAGTTGACCTCAGCTCAAGAGAAAGATCCAGGGGAACCAAGGCCGCCATGGTCTTTGCACCAAACACGTTTATTATATTATCACGAGTGTTTGCGTTGCCCTTGGTGGAAAACATAATGATCTTTTTGCCCTTGTTAGGCTGCTGAGAAACTGTAAACTTCAGCCCAGTTTGGATGCACGCATATTGGTTCAGCAAAGAGATCAGCTTGTTCCATTCGCGTTTGATATTTCGCTCGAGCTCTTTGCGACGAACTGGCAGATTATAGAACAGGTCTTGGACAACAACGGTTGTGCCCTTCTGGGCCGCCACCATAGAGGTATCTTCCAGCACACCTGACTGCTTAAAGCGTAACTTTGCGCCCTTGGGAGCGTCTTCGGCACGACACGTGACGATGGAGACCTTGCTTAGAGCACAGCATGATGAAAGAGCCTCACCACGAAAGCCAAAAGTATTGAGGTTCGAGATATCTTCGTACGTAGACAGCTTCGAAGTGTGATGCTTCAGGCCAACACCAGCGTAGTTTTCGGGGCTGATCCCAGAGCCATTATCCTGCACCTCGATAGAGTCGAGGCCCTGGTTTTTAAATCGCACATCTACCCAGCTCGAATTAGCATTGGAATCAAGGATACGCTGCGTTTCTTTGCACTTTTTTTTGGATGTACTTGTTGTGGTACATGTCGTAAACCTTTACATACCAATGCTCGTCGCTCCAGCATCAATGCTGTTTTCGATTAATTCCTTGGCCACCGAACAAAGGTCGACAATGACCTGTCCAGACTGTATTTTATGAACCTAATATACAGAAGAAAACAGCCAGGCCAATGGTTGTAGCATTAGCATGGAATCCTAGAGAAGATTAAAAGCCCCGGATGGCTACCTACCGTACTACTCTCGATGGCCTTTATAGTAGACATCGTTGCTTCAAGGACATATGGAGACGATTATAACGACTCTAATAGACGATTGAGATCAAGGACAAGGGCGGAACCGTGCAATAGTTTCAGTGTGTGGATTTGTAATCATGCGGATACAGGTCGTGTTTTACTGTTTGAATATCACGTCAACTCGTAATGGTAAGTTGCAGAGCGGAAAGGTATCGTCAGGCAGGCAAAATAAAACGTCCTTCATCAATTGCGGATAGAGAAACCTTGTAGACCTAACATCCACTTGGATTATTTGATCTTGGTTATGCTGGAGAACAATGAAGATTGCCACACGATGCGCCAGTCGCGATTAACGTGTAAAGTGGTCAAATGTGATTACTAGTACAGATCCTGGTAAGTGGGGCTGGCAGTGCTGTTGCCTTGGCGCCATTCACCGAGAATAACTGTTCTTCACCGAGGCCGTAAATTCGGCCACAAGGCGATAAAAGAAATGTTTCTCTACTGACGTCTTTTTAGGATACAGGAAAAAATGCACTTTCAGTCATACTTGCTCGGCCTACGCAGTTCTTCCTCTTTGCTAACCACACTCTTCTACCTTCTGCAGCTCTTGTATCGTGTTATCGTCCTACATTTCCTCCTCTCAGTGACCCTAACCCTAACCACATAGGAGCTACGTTGTTCTCAAATAGCTTGCTTCCCTGTCGCTCTTTCTAAACTGGGGCATTAGCTCGTCTTTTTTTCTTCCACATCACCCTCTTCTCGTTTGCCTGCCCATAGTTACGACACTGTACCCACCGAGTTCTGCTTATAGTCCACAATTTAATCCGTTTGTCTTCCGGCCCGCCTTCCCTTTTCTTTCTTTCCTCTTTCCTCTTTTACACAAACCAAATTGTCTTTGTGTGTTCGACTTCCTTCTTGCTCCGGCCGAGTTGACACCTGTCTTCAATTTCTTTTACTGTCTTGCTTCTTTGGTGAAGCTTCTTTTTCATTTTATTATACTAAGATAGCTTTCCCACTTTCTTTTTTGGAATTGCCGTTTCGCCTTTTGACAATCAATCAAAACTAAATCATCGGAATCGTATTGGTATTACTTGCTAATTCTCGCCAGTAAGTCTGTCCTGCCTTCCTCTGCTTGGGGATTAGGTGATTAGTGGTCTGAGTTGCCTGACCTGCTTGCCTGTGCATCACAATGATTGCTTGTCTATTTATTTGTCTAGTTCATCTGAATTGGCTGCACTGCATCAATTGATTCTACTGATTCATTCACAAAATGCTGCCAACTACATACGGCCTGCTAACGACTCCATCAGCGGGGCTTCTTTAATAGACCCCCTTCCAGATCTTCCGTATCCCCAGTACCGGCTTAGCCTACTCGAACTCCTGTCCGTGTTTTCGCTCAGAATTCACGATCCGAAACAATGGCCTCTCCTGTCCACAATGATAATGTCCACCTTGAGAGCGGTATCTCGGACGCCGATCGCATGAGACATAATCATGCCGTTAAAGTTGAGGATGTCCCTGATGAAGACCTTCCCAATGCGAAACTGCCTGCCATTGACCTTGGCGACTCCCAGGCTTTCCCCGAGCTTGGCTCTGGCTCCGGTAAAACTATTGCCCCTCCTACCTGGGGTACTGGTGCTACCGATCCGGCCTCTGTCACTACCTCCGCCACTGACGCCGGCCCGGCACGGACCTCGGCTCCTGCTGTCACAATCCCTGGTCGCAATGTCGAGCAGGTAACCGTCCACCCCCAGGACATCCTTCCCCGTGAGAAGCTCCGTCGTCCTATCCCGGATGTGATCAAGGATATCAACCGCAAGTCTCGTGCCAACATTTCTATGTTCTCGCTGCCTGGCGGCAAGATCCGCTTTGAGGCCACCGGTCCTCAGGATGTTGCCCAGCAGGCTCTTAAGGACCTCGTTCAACAAATCGGCACCAAGACTACTGTCTCCGTTCCTATCCCCCAATCTGTGCGCTCCTTCATTATCGGTAAGCAGGGCTCTACTATCAAGTCTCTAGAGGATAAGACTGGTGCCCGCATCACCTTTCCCAAGGCTAGTGAAATCCCTGCTTCCGTTGCCGCCGATGAGGATGCCGATATTCTCATTACTGTTGAGGGAAATACCGTTTCTGCTGCTCTTGCCAAGAGCGAAATCATGAAGATTGTCCGTGAACGTGGTGCCAAGGCTGTCACCAAGCTTCGCAACGTTCCTGTTCGCTTTTACCCCTTCATTGCAGGTCCCCGTGGTGCCCACGCCGCTACGCTGGAGAAGAACCTGGGCATCAACGTTGACATCCCTAATGTAGCTGCCACTGCTTTTTCCCCTAGTGGCAAGGTTGCGGCTTCTGAGGAAAACCCCATCTCCCTGACTGGCGACCGTGCCTCCGTCCTCAAAGCCAAGACTCTAATTGATCAGCGTGTTTCTGATCTGCACAACCTCTTGGTGACCTACGAGTGCCCTATTGAACGTGGACGCCAGCAGTTTATTTTCAGTGGCCGTGCCTTCTCGCTAGAAGACTTCTATGTCCAAACTAACTGTTTTGCCCTGCCGTCTTCTGCCGATGACGATGAGATTGTCACCATTATTGGCCCCAGCTCAGCTATGCCTGCCGGTACCTCTACCTTTGAAGAGCTGGCTATGAAGATTCAGTGTACTGCTGTCGATATTTCACGCATGCACCGCGATGCGCCTGGGGGTGCAGCCGCTCATGCCCGTAATGTCACCCGCTACCTTCGCCAGATGAATGTCATCAACGAAATGGAGAAGACATACAACGCCTTTATTGATACTCCCTTCTCCGAGCACGGAGCTTTGCCTTGGCAATTGTACATTAGCGATCCTGCCAACGTGCTCACTGCCCGTTCTGAGATTACCAACGTTCTGGCTGCCTACCCTCCTTCCAGAGTGCGCACTCTAAGTGTGGATCCCTTCTTCCACTCTCATCTACGCAATAATATCGCTTCTCGCGTTCGGGAAGATTACGGCGTTCGTCTAGTCATTCCTGAGTCCGGTGAGACCCAAGGCCCTGTTGTCTTGGTCTTTGAGTCATCCGATGCTCCTACCATCCCTGATGCTCACAGTTATGTCCGGGGAGCTCCTCAGGCTGGAGAGCTTGGTGCCTTCAAGGCTGCTCTTGACAAGGCCACCGAGCATGTCTCAGGACTGGTCTCTAAGCAGGAAGTCATCACCAGTGCTGCCATGGACATTCCCGTAAAGTTCCACGAGCGTCTGCGCCGCTTCATCAAGGCAGAGCAGGCAAGACTTTCTGAGGGCGAATTCCCTGTTCGCGTCTCCTCCAGCGGCACCCGTGTTGCTCTTCGCGTCCTGCTAGCTCTGTTACTTCTATGGGTGCCAAGATTGAAAAGTTCCTAGAACAGGAGATCCAGGATGATCTAGAGCGTGGCTTCACCCTAACCTTTGACTTCCCCCAGAAGTTTGCTAACCATCTCATTGGCAAGGGTGGTTCCAAGGTCCGTGAAATGCGCGAGAACTTTGATGTTGAAATCCAGATCCAAGACGGCCAGGTCGAACTCAAGGGCCCCAAGGCCAAGGCTGAGAAGGCCAAGACCCATATAATGTCCCTCGCCCGGACTCTAGCTGATGAGACTACCCACACCCTAAAGATCGATCCTAAGTTCCACCGTGAGCTAATTGGTGCCCAGGGCTCTACTATCAACCGTCTGCAGACCCGCTACAAGGTTCACATTTTCTTCCCCCGCGTGGCCAAGCCCCCGTCAGACTCGAGCAGCGACAGCGGCAACAGCGATGCTGGCAAGCCCCGCCGTCAGCAGGGCCCTGACGAGGTTATAATCCGTGGTCCTAAGAAAGGTGCTGATGAGGCCCGTGATGAGATCTTTTCTCTATTCCAATACTTGAAGGAGCATTCTTTCTCTGCCACTGTTGTTGTTAAGCAGAAGCAGGTCCCCTCCATTATTGGACAGTCTGGTGCTGCTCTTGAACAGCTGCGTCAAGCCACTGGTGCTAGAATCGATATCCCTCCCAACCGTGATACCGAGGATGTCGAGATCGTGATCAAGGGTACCAAGGCTCAGGTCCAGGCTGCTGAGAAGGCCCTAAAGGAACAGCGTGCTATCTTTGCTGACACTGTCGTTAAGACTATCGATGTTGACCGCAAGCATCACAAGAACCTTATTGGTGCTGGTGGTATGGGTATTCGTGATCTTGTCCAGGCTGCTGGCGGCTCTGTAGAGCGCCGCGACCTTGCTCGCGCCATCCAGTTCCCCAAGCAGGAAACTGACGGCAACACCATCAAGCTGGAAGGCCGCACCGATGTTGTGCAGAAGCTTATTGATTCCATCACCGCCAAGGTTGCCGAGTGGGATAGTCAAGTTTCGGAAATGATTGATGTCCCTATCGACCAGCACCGCTCTCTGATTGGCCGTGGTGGCGATGTTAAGCGTGGAATTGAAACCAAGTTCAGTGTATCTCTAGATATTCCCCGCCAGGGTGAAAACAACAGCAACGTTAAAGTGACTGGTCGTCCTGAGAACGTCGAGGCTGCCAAGGAGCACATTGCTACCCTGGTCAAGGAACAGGAGGGTGAAACTATCCAAATTCCCCGCAACATGCATCACTCAATCTCCAACAACGGGCAGATCTTCCGCCGTCTACGCAACGACTTTAATGTGCGCGTTGACCATGCCGGTCAGACGATCCCTGCCAAGCCTGAGGCCATCCGCTCTACTGGCGGTGCCTTGCCCTTGATTACCGATGACCCTGATGCGGCCGTTGATGCCTACTCGTGGTCTACAGTGCAGACTGCCGAGTCTACTGAGACTGGTGAGATCCCTTGGATCCTCCGTGGCTCTCCCGAGAACATCGAGAAGGCCAAGAAGGCCATCCAGACCGCCCTGGCGCAGTCCAAGAACAGCGACACCACTGCTTTCCTGACCCTGCCTGACACTAAGTCCTACCGTTTCATCATTGGCTCCGGTGGCAGCAAGGTCAAGTCTATCCGCAACCAGAGTGGCTGCAAGATCAACGTCCCCCAGTCCAACGCAGCTGAACAGGCGATTGAGATCATTGGCTCGCCTGATGGCGTTGTGATGGCTCGTGAGCTGATGCTGGAGGCGGTGAAGGAGGGCCTCAACAAGTTCTAGATGACGTGCGATTCATAACTCGGCGTTTTTTGTCTTGGGAGTTTTTGTTTTTCTGTTTTCTTTTTTTTTTGCTGTATATCTCAAGGTTCATGAGAAACACGATGACGCTAGGCTTTTTCCAAGGCCAGGCGGGGATTCCATGTCAACCTCACCCAATCTCTTTTTGCCTTCATTTCAAGAGCGTCATGATGCTTTGTTTTTTTTTTCGTTTCTTTTTTGTTCATCGGGGCTGATATCATGGTCATTAAAACCCCTTCCTTTGTATTATAAACTGGGAGGAAACTTGGCTAAAAAATAATGATAGGCCAACTCAAAGGTTGTAAGTTTAAGTGTTATAATATTATAATATACCGGGCACTAGAATATTATTGCCAACGAGATGCCATCTGTTATTCATACGAGTAGCTATGTATATATATGTGACATAACTATGTGTATTTATTTGAACTGCTTATCGTAGTCCACAAGAGTTGTTCTGTAGCGCACTTTTCCATCGCTAAGCTTGGCCACTATCGGAAATGTCATGTTAGTTCATATGAAGATGTCGCCACCACATTTGCCGCCGTTTTGGCCTTTCTATAGGGAGGGTTACTTACGTGCTTTGCCAACATTCTCAGCACTCACGGGCATAGTCTCAACCCATGTCTTGACACCTTTGTCCACAGCAAGCTGCAGCATTTCCTGCATCTCCTTGCGTGAGCCCAAGTGGCTCGACCCAATGAAGGCACCGTTAGTCATCAGGTCCTGCGGCTTAAGCTTCCAACCGTCTCCATCGGGCAGGCCGATGGAAATGAACTTGCAATGAACCTTGAGTAGACCAAGATACTTGCCAAGATCAAGGCCGAAAACGTTGGCCGTTGAGATAATTAGGTCAAAGCTTCGACGATGTGGCACGTCCCAGTCGTCGGCGCTAGTGACAATTACGTCCTTGGCACCCATGGCTAAAGCATCGTCCTTTTTCTTGGCTGAGTGCGAGAGTGCATAAGTGTCAGCGCCTAGGGCTTTGGCGAACTGGATGCCAAAGTGCCCAAGACCACCGCTAGATAAGAGGATTAGTAACGGGGCTGCTTTAGATGGGAGAAGGGAAGACAAATAACCACTTGGAAGTTACCTACATCCCGACAATGCCGACCTTCTTCCCTGGTCCTGCGCCGTTTCGGCGGAGCGGCGAATATGCTGTGATGCCCGCACAGAGCATGGGAGCCGCAGCCGAAGTTTCAAGCTCCTTGGGGATCAGGAAGGTGTAGAACTCGTGGGCACGCACGTGTGATGAGTATCCGCCCTGCGATAGTGTCCCATCACGGTACTGGCCACCGTAGGTATCGATCCACTGCGCGCAGTACGTCTCGTTGTCATTCTTGCAATCATCACATTCCATACATGAAAGCACCTGTGCGCCTACTCCAACACGATCGCCTGGCTTGACCGTTGTTACCTTGCTACCGACCTTGAGCGCAGTGCCAATGATTTCTAGGGTTTGACAGGTTAGCTGTGGTAAGGTGGGGTTTATCTTTTTGCTATATGATCATTGGTTGTGCTATTACCAGTGTTTAGCCGGAAAGACAGAGAAGTGGCGTTTTGGACGTACCGTGGCCGGGAACTATGGGCCATTTGTCGTTACCCCAACCGCCGTTAGCCGTATGGAGATCTGAGCCGCAGACTCCGCAGGCTTCGATTTTGATATCGATGTCGTGTTCACCGAATGGCTTCGGTTTAAACTATACAATAGGGACGGAGGAGTTAATCAGAACGTTTCGCAGAGATGACAAGAGGGGTAAGACAGAGGGAAGGAAGTAGTGGACATTGAATCCATGAGCAATGACTTACCTCGTAGGGCACCGGTTCCTTGAACTTCTCTGGGGCTGTTATGGCAAACCCGCGGAAAGTGTCAGGGTACGGCATGATGACAGTAGGACTTAGTCTGTTCAGAAGAAACAACGATAATAAAGCCGAGAATTCAACAAAATCTCAACAAGTTACTGAATAGAAGAGGGGGAACGATGGGAGCGAAATTTGACGACTCGTAAGGTTCTTTCTTTTCCAGCCCAGCCGCCTCCACCGCTGCCCTCTTATACTTGCGTTTCTCCTTCCTCATCAGTCAACATATGACATCAATTCTGACACATTCTCCGCTGTTTTGATCCTTTTGCTTAGCTTAGCTGGCACTTTGCGGTGCCTCTTATACGTAAGTACTTGCCAAGTCTCGTCTTGCCCAAAATTCTACTTCAAGCCTGTTTCTGGTACTTTAAACGTACTTTCGGGCAGCTTCTTTATCAACAAGTCACCATGCATACATGAACGGCGTTACTTGCGTTTTAATTTACTTGTCGCTCATTTTTAGCGTTTGAACCTTGCCACCAGCTATAATTCAAATGACTGATGTACTCAGGTAGTTTCCATTGATCATCACAAGTCTCAGCTTCATCTCATAATTGGGCATGTATTTTCAGAATTTCATACTTAAATGTAAGTCCCACATCTATTAAAAAAACGGTGCATTAAACAGAAAACATTCGAAAACCGGCTCCTTCCTTGGAGCCCCCATACAAACATAACCCGGCTCCATCACCCGTGGAGCGACTTGACCTTGATATCTGCGCAATTAAGTATGTCGTAAAAAAGAGTATGGAAAAAGAGATTGCTCTACTACGAGCGTACTATGCATAATGCAGGCCGTGGCTTCATACTGTTCATCCCCTCAAGGAAACAATATGAAACAGAGAGTAGACGTAACGGCAATATACAGCTGGTCACTAAGCTTAGTAGCAAGTGTAGCCACCGTCAATCAGGACGTTGGAGCCAGTCATGAAGGCAGACGAGTCTGAGGCCAGGAACACACAGAGACCGTTCAGATCATCAACGGCACCCAGGCGGGCCTGAGGGGTCAAGCTCTTCCAGATCTTCTTCTGGGCATCCAGAGCGGGAACGTTGTTCAAGGCAGTGTCCATGTAACCAGGGCTGATGCAGTTAACACGGATGTCGTGCTTGGCCCACTCAGCAGCAAGGGATCTGCCAAGCTGGACGACACCAGCCTTGGAGGCATTGTAGCAGCACTGCTCCTGGGGGTAGTTGACAATGGAGCCAGACATGGAGGCAACCAGAACAATGGATCCGGGCTTTCCGGCGGCCATCATGGCACGACCGACAGACTGTGACATGAGGAACGAACCGTTCAGGTTGATGTCGATTAAGCGACGGAACATGGCAGGGTCGTAAGTCTCAGCCTTGATGTTAGAGCTAGACAAATATGTTAGTATGGGAGCTTTTAAAAACATGACCATTATAATGGTGACTTACTCAGCAATACCGGCAGAGTTGACCAAAACATCCGGGGCACCGAAGTTCTGGACCACGGAGTCAACAGCAGCATTGATAGCAGCGCCATCACGGACATCGACCTTGAAGAAGGTGACGGGAAGGCCAGTCTTGCTGTGCAACTCTTCGGCAGCCTGGTCACCAAGCTCTTGGTTGGCATCAAACAGGATAATGGAACGGGCGCCGGCTTCGGCACAGGCACGAGCCATGCTGTTACCCAGACCACGGGCACCACTAATTACAGAACCGAGTTAGTAAATTATGCAACTTTATTAGAAAGACAGAGTGGAAGCTTACCCAGTGACAATGACGACCTTGCCCATTAGCGACATGCTCTTCATGGTCTTGGGAAGAGAATCGTACTGGGCCTGGGTCAAAGGAGCAACATTGTCATCAGCAACAGGGGGGGCGGGGGTGCCGGTAGGAGCACCAGTGGCCTTAACGGGGATTGTGAAGTGGTCAGAAGAAGCGCTGTTGCTACCCTTGCCGTCAGAGGCGTAGACTGACACGGGAACTTCCTTCTCCCGGACAATCTCGTTCTTAGCGCCGGTGACCTTCAGGCTGCTGATCTTGCCAGTAGAGAAAGCACGAGCACCCAATGAAGCAGAGTTGTTCTGGGCAGGACGGACCATGCGGGTGGCGAACCGCGCAAGGTTGGAAGAGGCGATGCGAGAGGCCATTGTGTATTGTGTATGTATATGAATAAGATTATGGGAGATCGCACGACTAGATATGATCGTACGTTAGCAAGGAGGGATAGATAGAGATAAAGAAGATAGTGTGCGAAGTGATGATGGGGAAATGGTCAGGATGAATTGTGAGTGAGGAACAAGAGGACTGATGGGCAGGAAATGGGATGGGAGAAAGCCAGTTTTATACTTGGGACATGGAAGCTGTGGCTCAGCCTTCACTCACACTCAAGCCCAAAACAGTGTCGGGGTTAGACTTTTAGTGGATGCTGTTTGTTCGTAAGGGGGTGGCCAGGTCAGCAAAGCAATGTAAAAAGGAAAAAAAAAAAAAAAAAGAGAGGAAACGTGTAAACTTGCTTCCTCTCAATTCTCCTCCCTTCTGGTCATCCTTCTCCCCGTTCCACACTTGGTGTTGAGAAATATTAACCTAACCTATTTTCAAGGCTCTAATCAAGTAAATGAGAAAGAATAATGAAAAAAAACAAGGCCGTTTAGAGGCTCTCCAGCCCTTGATCCCTATAGAGCCCAGGGGGAGCCGAGAGACCTAGACCGAGTTGTTGTTGCTGCCACTGCTAGTATTTTGGCTGACATGAAAGGGGGGGGTGTCAAGTAAAAGGTGGGACCGACAGTTGAGTTGCATTCGAAGCGAAAGATAGTAGAAGAGAAGACATGAAAGGATCACGAAATAGTGGGCTAGAGCACTTCGGGGCGTGAAATCAGAGAAAAGAGGAGTGGACTTAGTTGCACAAGACATACAAACAACAAGATGAAGATTAAAACAAGGAAATTCGAAAGATGAGGGGGGGATAAAATGAAAGAAAGGAGAATAACTCGTCGGTCAACCGCATGTGCGTGCCCCCCGCGTTGAAAACAACCCACCGACCAGCCTCTAGAAATTCTTTATTTTGCCCATAAAAGGGACAGCTGACAAGATAAAGTTAAGACGGTAGATAGTGGCAAATTATTAGTTTCCACGAGGCCCAAAAAGTTGGATATTGTGGGAGCAAATGAGGATGAAGAAAGATAAGACATATGGCAAAGGGACAAGAAGGCTTGACAAGCAAACATGAATCGAATCAGTGGCGGTTATTACAGAAGGTAATTCACTTGACCCGATAGCATTTGTCCTGGTTTCTTTTCTTGTCTAGTTCTGCTCTATGCTATTTTGTAAGGGTTTGTACTCTGCCACCCCACTCACAGGGTGGATAGAGTTGATGATGCATGGGATGGGATGATCGGGGAGGAGGGGTGAGAGAGAAAAAAAAGATCAAGGAGAAAAGAAAAAGGTAGCATGTAATAATGCGCCCACTTGAGCAATATTGAATTTGTACGGGGACGCAAAATTCATGTGACAAAAGGATGAGGGGGAGGTACACACCGCGAGGTTAATGGTAGCCGCTGTGGTAAATGAGCGCAAGGCTGGAGTGTATGTTTTCGGAATATTTAAGTGGTGTGAGGTGAGGAGGCTATAGAGGGCATGGCACTTGGGTGTGGTGTGGTAACGGGTAACAGCAAGCTAGGCCAGGTCAAGTGACCTGCCTCAAGCAAGCTTGCAGTTGTTTTATGTCTATTTCTTGTGGGCAGTCCATTAGGGCAAAGCAGCACAGCTTGCCCTATATCACACAGGGCTTACAGCAAAAAGAAGCAATTGCTGTTGTATACTAGGCAAGTGCATGTGTACCGGTGCCGTATTGGTGTCTTTATTCAGAGGTGATACCTGGCTCACTGTGGAAACCTGCAACTCAGCAGCATAATCAAAGTCATTAAAAGTTAGATGGATTCAGCACGAAAAAAAGAAAGACGAAAGACGGAACAACTGTAGGTAGGGGCGTGTGAAATTTTATTCCCTTTTGAGCTTCACGCGCAACAAAGCTCTGGCCCCACCTGGTGCCAAGCAAGGGTCAACACAATGTAAGAAGCTTGAAGCTATTGTGTGTGTGTGGTTTGGGACAGAAGAAGCTTGAGCCTCTAGGGGGTTGAGTGCTAGCCCATATTAATAATGGGGGCGGTCAACAGCGAGGCCGATGAGCGGCTCTTGTTGGTTGGGTAGACTTGTGGATACGAGAACCCTGATTGCAAGTATCCTTTATAGTTTTATCTCCTATTTTATGTAGTTCTAACACCATATCAACGTGGCCTTGCCCTCTCCCGCTTTAAACTGCGAATTGACCTTGCAATTAACCTATGGAGCTTCGGGGAACAAACAATACACAGGTTTCCGAGTTTATTCCCCACAAACACTCTCCATTCCAATCTCTATGGTCACGCGGATGGTATGCCAGGAACTTTGTCTTGCCAAGTTGTTAGGGAGATGATCGTAATAAGGGCATTCCCCTCTGCCCCCCGCAACTAAGAGAGAAGCATGATGGGCAAAAATTTCTAGGAGGAAATAAAGCGCAGGTGTAGCTAATAGTGTGGAAAGAAGCGAAACGGGCCGCAGCGCCAGTATGGGGACAAAACATGCAGGCGAACGAAGTGAGACAGACGACGTGGTCAGCGAATAATGAATAAAACACATAATGCAGGTAGGAATGAAGCCACTGTGGCAGCCACAGAGGTGTCGAGGTTTATGCCTGTGGTGATAGCCAAGTGCTAGTATGGGGTGGGCTAATCTCTTTGGGGCTACTATCACAAAAGGCAGGAGGCAAACAAAGGTTCCTTTTGTTATTAGGTGGAAGAAAAGAAGGTCAAAAAGCTTGACATTGACAAGCTAATGGACCAAGGTGAGCAGAACAGGGGTAGCTCAGCTTGGTTTAGCACTTAGTACAACCCTTGCAACGAAAGGGCAAGAGCTGGCTGGGCTAACTATCGTGAAGTAGAGGTAAGGTTCAGCCGGGTTGGTTGAATTTGCGGAGCGCAAGCAAGGCTGGCTTGACCCACACCCTAAAGGAAGTGTGGGGGATTTGGATGGGAAGCTACGACAACAGTAACGGTGGCAACAGGAAACTTGGAAGCAACTGCAGAACCACGATCGATAAAAATGGACTGTTTGGGATGAACTGATTTTTCAGCCAGCTTGCTTTCCTCTAAATCTGGTCGCAATCTAAACTCCGGTATTGCTTCCCTTGCATAGTAAGCTGGAATGCCAGTCAGTGGAAGAGAGGAGATGATATCAAAGTTACAGGAGGTGAAAAGAGGGAAAATATAGTGGGCTGGATTATTGATACCTACCTGTCTTTGATATAGCTAGTGAAAATGGAACGACAATGAGAACGAGACAAAGACGAAGACAATGAGAAAGGAGGAGTAGGTAGTGTGTATGGTGTGTTCTAATCCCAGCTTAGCCCAGGTAGCAGCGAAAAACCTATCATGACAAAGCAAGGCACCTGCCATTTAGTTGGGAGATGTTGCCTGCTGTGTCCTTGCTAGGGCATGCCATGATTAAGGAAGGACCTTCTGTATATCGCCTGTATTTTGCTTTTCTTATTTTTGTGCTCTCACTTTTTTTCATTTTGTGCGCTGTATCTGTAGGTGTGACCACAGCATACACCTATATTCGACATCCGATACCCCCATTCATAATTTTCCCCTTTATGGTTTGCTCGGAAACGATAAGCTCTGGCCAACCTCTTTCTCCCCTCTTTGTGTTCTGGCTGTGGGCTGTGCGCACTGCATTTGCCGGACTAATCCTAAGGTTGCACCACGACCAGGGCATTCTATCTCTTCTATCCACGCCAGGCTTGTCTCTCAAGATGGTCATGTGGCCAGTAAAGGTTTTCCTTTCTTCTCGAATCAGGAATCAAGACGAGAGCCGGGGGGGGGGGGGGGGGGTGTGTGATCTTTAGATCTTTGTTCTTTATCATCTATTTGTCGGAGTGGCTTCCGGGGAAACAGGAATATGGGATTTCTCCCCTTTTTTTCGTTGCTTCTTGAATTGTCCATGGCTTGTCTGTCCTCTGTCTTCCCTTTCAATGGATGGATGAATCAACAGGAGAAAAAGGTATCCATATCGCCCAAGCTTCCCCCTCACTCATCCTAGTTGGTACGTTGCCATAACCCCCTTCCGTTTGACATGCTGAGATTCCTTGCTGCACACCTAAGGAGACAACAAGAAAGTAGGTAGGTCCCAGGCCGCGCCATGCCGTCGCTCAAGGTTTCAAGCCTCATTTCGTTTAGTCCGTGGTTCGGTGGTAGAGAAGTTGGTCATATGACCCAACAGAGTTTTCTGTCGTCTCATTATTTTCTCTTTTCCTTTTTTACTGACTAGGGGACACGAACATACAAAGGGCCATGTGACACAAAGTCACGTTTTGGGTGTCTGTGCCTGTGTCTGTTTGTGTTTGGTTTTGAGCTTGTGCCTGTGTTCATGATTGCGAGATTTGCCAGACTCGGTGGTGGCTTTCGGGCACCCGCAGAGATCGATTCATTGCGTCCAAGATGTAGGAGCCTGTATTCCTATGTTTTTTCCCGCTCAATTTTAATTGGTCGCTTTAGGTTCTTACTCACCGAAAACTCTACTGTCGTATTGATTTATTGGCGCGTTCATATCTCAGGTTTTCGTGCTCCCTATGCCAAGAAACTCACGATATCAGAATCTGACACCGAAAAAGCCACACATATAATTTTTAGTGCATACTAGACTACTATTCGTCGGCTATCTTTTTTTTTCGATGTCGACATCACACACAGCCGTGTCAAATATCCAATCCGAATCTTATAGAATCGTTAAGGCAAGCACTTTAAAAAGATCGTTCCACGATGCGGATGTTCGTCAAACTTGACAGCTGTTGATACAGCAAGCTTGGACAAATGAGGGTGTCTCTATGTGTATAATGCACCCCACGAAAAGGAACTGCTCCCAACAAGGGGGTGTGCATACAAAAACTTTCACGATCTTTTTCTTCGCCTCCTTCTCCTCATTGAGTGCAGCTAATATGGTTCTATATTAATAGGTACATATGCAAGCCTAAAGGCAAAAGCAAGTGTCGGATTTAGCGCATAGGAGAAAACTATCGTGACCCCGGAAAAGATTAACAGAAAGGAAGTCTTGATTGTGGGCAAGCACAAAACGAAAAAAAAAAACCAGACGCCTAAACAAATACGCCTAGCTTTAACAGTGTAGTGACAAGGAAACACGGGAAGCAAGAAAAGAGGTTCTAGTCCGAATTACCAAGCCAACCAAAGAAAGAATCATCAAGCGAACAAACAAAGTGAAACGGAGCCGAACGAGCTGCAATGTAAAACAGCGGTACCCAGAAGGAAAAGCGCAAGACAAACCTACGAGTTCTAGACTTTTATCGTTGTTCGCCCCCTCAACCGGAAAAGAATGCATTTTATATCTCGGCGTTAAATAGCCATCCCATGGTCTTTACGACCACCTGCACTTGAAGATGAATTTGTCCACGCAAGCGTTGGGCCGCTTTTTGCGTCTCGTCTCCTGGCTCCTTCTCATTATCCATGCTATCCTCGGATGACACTATTACTCCGTTATGGCATGAATTAGGGTAGACACATGGAAAGCCTGATGCAAGGAAAAAGAGTACAGTTAGCATACATTATTGATGAGATAATAGACAAGTATTCGTTTGTCTGACTTACCAAAGCCCGGTTCTCTGCCATGATACGGAATAAATCGTTTAATGAGCCCGAAAACAACAAGGATTTGCGACTCTGTTCCTTGCCCTCAACATCCGCATTGTCCCTCATATTGCGCGCAATATTGCGTAGCACTAGAACAGCACTAAGTGGGATACCACCAGTCTGCAACGGAGCGTTAGGGTTCTGCTCGTCTCGCGTCATGGCTGTCTCGACATTGACAACCTTGACTGTCTTGCGAGGAATAATCCAGTCCTTTTGTTTTTTTGCGGCGCTATTGTTGCTGTCGCTAGGGTTCTTTTTTCCAGAGACATTGCTGGCAGGGAGCTGTGCCGGTGTTGGAGGTTTCGGCGTATTGGAAGCTGATGGCGTTGCAGACTCACACGGCGGCACGCTGCCATGATTATATGGGACTGGAGTAGGAGAATCGCTCTTTTCAGTAGGTGCAACAATAGGGGCAGTCCATAGGCTAGATGTATGTGTGCGGATATGGTTGGCAAATTCAAGGAGAGACATCTCGCGCTCCTCCTTGTTACGCTTGCATCCTGTCCATTGACAAGTGAATTTGGCAATGCGATTGGCTAGCTTGCCGTTTTCCTGGGCCTTCTCTTGTAGATGGTCGATCAAAATGTGATTGAGCATATCCCGGGAACCAAGGTGATACTTGGAGCATTTGCTCTTGGTCTTAGTTTCGGGGTTAACTACTGCCCATCTGCAGGCCTTGCAAGGCTGGCCGTCAAGATTGACAGGGTTAACGCGTGGTCGGATGCCTTTGATAATGAACTTTTGCACATTGTTGTTCTCTACAACCTGCGGCATAGCGTTCTTGTAGGCTGTGGTGCAGTTGCGTATGAAGTCTGCCGGTGTTATCATGGTAAGATCTCGTGCCTTGAGACGTGATACAAATGCATCTTGATAGGCTTGCCATGCGGACAACTGTGTAATATGTGACTGTGCATCCTCCTCAAAGCAGCATTGGATCCATCGATGCACTCGCTCAGGCTCATCAATAGCCATGAACTTGTCTAGGAGGTCGCCAGGCAATGTTGCTATTTCTAAGGGTGCAGGAAGCGTCTTCTCGGCCTCTATAACAAATTCGTTGGTGAAATGCTTTGCACCGTGAGAGAGTAGCAGCACAAGGTATGTGATAAGTTGGATGGTGAAGTCGCCACGTACGAGCTTCTCAACATTGGAGACCACCGCTGTGTACTGATACAGAAAATCGAGCCCGGCATCAATCAGCTCTTCATCACCTAGCAATACATACTGGTAGATGCGCTCAAGAACTTCAACAGGGACGTTTTCTAGCGTGTTTGCGGCTTCTAGATTCATTGATATACGACCAAGAGCGCGTAGGGAAGAAAGAATGACACCTCTATCATTGGACGTCATTTGACTTAGGAGGCTGATATAAAGCGGGTCGGTAGACGGTAGAATAAGGAACGGCGTAATTTGTTCTGCAATGTCAAGGGCAGCATGTTTCAATTCAACTGTCGACTCCAGGTTGGGCAAGTTAAGGATAACACACAGCAAGTCTCGGGCGGGTGCAAACTCTGAGAGATAATGCGCGTTCTCTGGCAGCGTAACCATGTTTCGGAGGGTCAGGAGGGCTTCATTGGAGAGCGTTAGGCCGTCTGAAAATTCTGCTGGCTGAATCTCATCCTGGACATCCTTGGGGGTGAGCTTGGCAATGCGATCGAGGATATCAGGGCAGTTTTGGAGGCCGTCCAATGCACCAATATCGGTGTTGGCTGGGCCCGAGACCCAGTTGATTTTCCAGTTGACGTTGTAGAAATATGATCCAACTTCTAGAGCCTTTTGTACTAGACCCTCAACTAGGCCGGGAAACGACTCAAATTTGTATTTGTCACCCCGTTCGTACGATATCTTGACAAGATGGTTAAGTGCATAGGTTTGCTCTTCCTTGAGTCCAGACCGAAGCGCGTATAGACAGCGGAGATAGATGTTGGGGCCTTCGTAACCTCCTGGAGCACAACTAAAGTTAGAACTAGAGCAGATACAAATGGAATTGCGAATTTGCTTTCAAATGAAGCATGAATAATGGGCGATACGTACTACCGGGCTGGAAGGGTGGCCTGGGGCCGCCCGCGGCGGAGAGCCTGTCTGCTTGTCGCCTGCGCACAAACTCTGCATGATTGTTGCCAGGAGTATCAACAGGTTTGACGTTGATTGTCAGGGTTATTTTAGGATCATAAGGCTCTGTTGGTGCATCGACTAAATCGAGTTTCTCGTTGTAAACGCCATAATTGCGGGGAATGCGTGGTTGTTGTGGTATCATGTGTGGTTGCGCGACACTTGGATGGCCATGCATTGGGTGAGGGTGGCCGAGGTTCTGGTGCATTTGTTGGTGGCCGTGGTTTTGGTGGAGGTGATGGTTTCCGGGTGTTGGCGTCCCGTGACCCATAGGGGCATGTTGGCGAGGAGCTGTTCGGGACTGCCTGGACGGGCCGGTGTCTGGCTGAAAGATGACTCTTTGGGCAGGGGTCTCACGTAGACCACGGGAGGCACGGGCTGAGAGGGGAGTATTGGAGGCTGCCGAGGCTCGGGCGGGCGAGTTGAGGTCTACAGCGGGCTCGAAGCCCATAGTGCTTTCGCGCTTGTATCCACGATAGTTTTCCCTTGTTCTCGTCAAAAGACCAGCTCCCTTGGCCGTGACATCCTCGAGAATGTCCTTTGGAGGAGGCTCCTGGTTATGCACAAACTTAATTTCGTAGGCCGCCAAGTTCTTGTAGAATTTCTCCTTAAGCGCAAAGGCTGTGGATGCCTCGTTAGAAGAGATGATGCCTAGCTCATTGGCGATCCGACGCCAGGCAAGCTTTTCATCCGAGATCTTGTCATAGCCGCCATTTGCCACAACATGTTTGAAAACCTTAAACAGATCTAGGTGAATGTTTCCAACTCTTGGCTCGGAATCGAAATTGGTCCCACGTTCGTTGTGGTAGCTGCGGACCTTATCAATGAACTCAATGTATTCTGAAGTCCGGTCGATTCTGTGGAGTTCGATCTCGCCTGTAGAAGTCATGCTGGGCGGGGTTGGTTTCGGCGGTGATCTGGACTGAATCGCGCAAAGCAAGTTGAGGGGGGGGGAGTCTCTATCAACAGTAGCGAAGAAGACCGTTGCGAGGCTAGAAAAGTCCGCTCGGGTAAAAAAAAATAGACAAGGCACACGCAATGCTTCGGGGCCTATAATTTAAGGCACACTGAATATCGAAGATATCGATAATAAGCGGAAGATATTGAGAGAATGAGCGCTACAGCAAGCCTTGGTTGCTATCGCAGTTCTTCGTTGCCCGTAGACTTTTTTCTTAGCTTTCTTGTCGCGTTGCTTCACAAGTAGATTGAAAAGGCTGGACCTAGAACGCGACAAACGACAAGGGAAAGGCTGGTATTTTGCGCCGGCCAATTAAACTTGAGCATTGGCCAGGAAGAGGACCCACATAGTCAGGCCTTGTTTTCTAGGTGCTATCAGCACGTGACTGACTGGTGGGAGCAAAAGACTAAGGTTACTGACTTACACCACTTGATAATACTTGAATCGTTAATGACAACGATAAAATCGCGTCTGGTTGTTAGTATTAGCGAATTGTATTGGGTTTATAATATTGGTAGGCGTCTTAGGGCTCATCTATACTATCAACCTATGCTAATTGCTGATTTTGCTATGAAATGGGAAACTACCTGGGCAAACTCGGTGCCTTCCAATATTATCTAGGCACACAAAATCACACGATGTTAGGGCACGTAATCGCTTTCACACCTGACAACTATTTTCTCACTCTCATTTCCCTGTAAATGTCTTCAACCTGGGTCTAGCATCCATTATCATCGATGCGATGTCATCTATTCTCAGCTTACCGCATACTTCTATCGATTTAACGAGGGCCGTTGTCGCTAATCATGACCCTCGTACAAAGCAAACTACAGATAAATCTGCTTTTGGTCACCAAGTGTCCCTAGGATTCAGGGTTGAAACCTCTGCTTATGGTATGGGGGCTGGAGGGACAATCTACGAGAGCGTTGTGATGTCGCTGCAATGCGGTACGGAACAAGTCGTAAGTTACCCGTGGCTCAAATTATCGATATGTGATGGTTGACTGATAAATGGTTGTTGCACAGAATAGGGTAAATCTCTGTGACTTTCTCAGCAACAGGGGTGGCCGGCGTTATGAAATACAGTCCAAGTTTCCCCGCCTAGTAATGAAATATGAAACTGGCTCACCTTCTACTGTAGGCAAACAATACCAGTCATGACTTGCACGTGAGATCTTACTGACATTAATAGATCGTTCGTGTACTTTCGGTAGAGTTCAGAATGGAACTAGACTTCGAGCGTATCATCCGTCTTTTTGAAGGCCTCAATCTTAATTACAAGCCCTTCATTGCTCAAAAGGGACAGGGGACAGTTCACCGGGGCACCACGGCTTCTCCGTTCACGACCGGCCCTAATACTCACGCAGTTGCCCCCTATCGAAGTGTCCATAGTGCCTCGCCAGCTCCAGTATCCAATGCATTCAGATCCCAGGGTCTTGATTTTGGTATCAGTGATCAGACCTTTTCTCCTCATTCCCAGTCGTTCTGTAAGGAGCCACCCATCTCGTCTTCCCGTTATGATTTTGCCGAAGGGAGAGACTTTCCAGGCCGCTCTAGCCCGTTTAATAGAGAATTCCACCAGCGCCCAGCATGTTTTGCCTCGGATATTGAGGTTCACTCCCAGCCTTTACTTTCTTCACAAGATTGTTTCCCAGGGAGATACGGGGGCGTTGAAGCGCACACTATGTCCGACAACGTCTCTGCCGGTCTTTCTCGTCAGGATAGTAGAGCGCTAATGCCGCCTCCTCGTTTCATAAACTCCTCGAAGTTTACAACTAGCCGGGTTCAATCGCCTACAGCCCTTACGGCTGGACCTGAGCAGCCATTTTCGTTGTCCCAGGTGTCAGACAACGGCCTTGACAACATGGATCTAACATCATCCCCAGCAAGAAGTGTGCAGACTGTTCGTGTGGGAGGCAGCATTGATGACTTTTTACCTCCACCTCGAACTCTTCCTTTCAGCACAGCATCACAAAAGGCGCTGTCGGAGACTACTGTTGTAGACATATTGGGAAATACCAATGGCAGTGATAGTGAAAGTGATTCTGAGAATACCCAGAGTGACAAGACGGAAACTGCATCTCCTGGCAAGACTAATACAGCCAGTAGCTCCCCTTCTAAGAAAGCTTCAGACTCTAAGGTTGGAGCAGAAAAGAAACCTGCTAGAGTTCAGCCATCGAGAAAAAAGGCAATCCCTGCTGTTGCAACAGTAACAGGCAGTTCAAGGAAGCGAAAAACGGAGGAAAAGGCCGAAGAGGAAAAAGCCAACAGTAAATCACCGAAAAAGAAGGCAAAGACCAATCCAAAAATTGCATCACCTGCGAAAGTCAAGGCTACTGATGCCACTGCCACAAAGACCAATCCAAAAATTGCATTACCTGCGAAAGTCAAGGCTACTGATGCTACTGTCACAAAGACCAGCCCTAACAAGAAAAATAAAAAAGAACCCCAAAATGATACAACCCCTCAGAAAAAGGGGCCTATACGTGGAGCTGTAACTAAAAAGACAACAATAAAATCAGCAAGCCCAAAGACTCAGAAGTCGCCCCGGGTGACACTAGCAGAAAAAGGCAGAGAAAAGGACCACGTCGGAGTTGAGGGGAATGCTTCCAAACCCACAGCTATGCAGTCTGGTGATGAAAAAGAGGCAACAAAGCCTACTTTGGATGGTGAAATAGGCACCGAGCTCAGCTTGGCGCAAACTCGGCTTGTGGACAACGTCCGGGCCAGCCATTCTTCAAAGTTGTTTACAAAAGCGCTTACTGGATTGTTGATTTCACCATCGCACATGCTTGCTGCAATCGAGAGAGATGCTCCTTGGCTTTTAGGTGCTCAAAATCTCAGTTAGCAGCCCTCATTCTACTACTCTAGTCCCAGTATCAACGCTCCACAGCAACAAAATAAGCTTCATGCACGGATCTTGCATGACGCACTCATCGCAGAAATAGTGGATCTTTGACCAGCGATTCTTTCTTCTGGGGTGCTTTGTATTTTTCAGCCGCATTGATTGGCTGGGTTGGAGGATGTGAGGTTTTCCGTGATTCGGTACGGGACTTGGCTGACACACGACGGTAGCGCTGGAGCCGCTGGCGCCGAGATGGATTGAGGTAAGGCGCAATCCTATCAAGGAAGGGCTTATGCGAGTAGAGCGGGCTTAATGGCCTCTCTGTGCTTGAAGAACTGTTCGAGCCGGAGAAATCTCTCGCGCCCAGAGGGTCTAGCGGCATTTGCATTGTCGAGGGATCGACAAAGTCTTTTGCTTTTGAGGGCAAAGCGCGTAGCCAATGAAATATAGAAGGCACAGCGGATATTTCAACTGTGAGTGTGATTGCAGTGTTGGTATTTGTGCTGGTTTTGGATCGAGTGATGCGGTGACCCTCCTGAAATTTGCGACTTGGCATGTTGGGTAAAACTAACTTAGATGCCTTGCAGCTAGCGTGAGGACTGGTTGACGATAGTGGAATGGATAACTGGTGGTATTTCTTAGTGTGTTTGTGATAGCTTCAGATAGGAGAAGAAAGGGCGATGACTATTCTTATGTATGCACCTAAGTGAACGACTATTCTGAAGCTTTCTAGAACCCTTACAGTACAGGGACGGGCACCAGACATGGTGCGTGTTTCAATTTAAATATAATACACATAATAAAATATCAGACACTAGATGCCTAGCAACCAGAGGAACTGCATCGCTTTAGCTAGTCACCGGCCATAGTCTACACCTTCTTCTCATCTTCAGTAAACCGCAAGCTCACGCTGTTCACGCAGTGCCTCTCGTTAGTTGGCGTTGGATAGCCCTCGCCCTTGAACACATGGCCCAGGTGACCCCCGCAGTTACTACACATGATTTCCGTCCGGGTCATTCCCAGCGAGCGATCCTCATGGCGCACGACAGCGCCGGGGATGGAGTCGAAGTAGGCCGGCCAGCCACAGCCGCTTTTGAACTTGTGTGAGGCTCGGTACAGCGGTGCTGAGCAGCCAGCACATGTGTAGACACCGGTTGATGGGTGGTGCGAGTCGTATTCGCCAGTTCCGGGGCGCTCGGTGCCCTTCTCACGGAGGATGCGGAATTGCTCTAGCAGGGTGAAGTTTAGTTAGTCTGTGGAAGGAAAAACGACGGAATAGACCGCCTGATATGGAGCGAATACACATAACACATACCAGGGCTCAGAACAGCACGCCACTTTTCATCGCTGCGTTTGTCTGGGAACGTCATTGGAGGAGTAGAACTAGCCGAAAAGAAAGTTCGCATCGACGAGAGCATATACACTGGCGGTCTAGAGGTATAAGACGACAGCACAACAGGCGAGCATGGAAGGGGGGAAGGTCTCAGTAAAGCACGAATACACGATATACGGGATGTGTAAGACGCTACACGAGGGATCAAAGACATATGGTCGTGGATATAAGGTAGGGTACACTTATTGGTCCTGTATTCCTGAGATGAGAATCTCAGCTTCTTGCAAATGGCGGAGTCAAAAGGTAGGAATGACGTTTTAGGACGCATCTGTTACAGGCATAGCGCTGTCAGTGTATTAGTCAGCGGACAGGGTTCAGGCCTTCACATTAACCCTTGTGACACCATGCATGGAGCTTACTTAGACGAGATCTGCAATCTGCATCATGTACGGTACGTACCTGACAACGCAACTCTGCTTTTCTGCAATGCTGTCTATTTGGGTATTTAGGCTTCGCTTGGTGACTAAATACCAGGAGTCGCAGCTATGCTGACATGGCAACCGTATAGTATATCTGGCGCAAAAGAAGCCCTCCCTCCCTGCCTTAGCTTACAGCACAGCGTCCGACTTTTGCCTTACGGCGTAGAGGAGAGAAAAAATAAAGCCCGCCCTGTTTGGCGATGTATGTACACCCCTCATCCGTGGCACACATGGCGTTTCTTGCTTCTTCCCTCCCCCCTAGAGCATAAAACCCGAGGTGAAAACAAGGCTGAGCTGAACCCTGAGCCTACACTGGCTTCAACCAAACAGCACACGTGCACATATATAGGACAGCCAAGGCCACGCCTCATAACTTTTCCCCACGTAGCCCGGCTTTTTAATACCGATTCCCAAAAGCTAGCTCAATCTTTCTTTTCTTTCAGTTTCATTTCATACCTCATCCAGTTTCTTCTCCCACAAAGCCGCACAATGTCAACCCAAATCTCATCAAATCTTGCGACCCCGACAAATTCGTCCAAGTACAACAGAAGTACTAGCATCGTGCCGCAGGCGCCACACTCGAAAAGTACGTATAGCTCAAGCCTTAGTCGTAGCCATAGCCACGGCAATAGTCAGAGCGATGCGCATAGTGCCAACATTAATCCTCGCAAATTCGTTGTATCGCGGGCGCGGTACAGTCCAAGTACCGTGACTAGGACGAGTTGTATGACGAGTCCGCGGTCCCATACCCGGCGTTCTAGCACACACGAGAGGCTGCGACGCATGTACCGCGATTTTGCGGTTGAGGGTATTGTGCTGATTGAGTTGGATGCCGATCTGCCGCAGATGGTGCGAAGCCTGTGTTTTCCAAATGTGAGTTTTCCTTTGGCTCTTTTCATACTTTCTTTCCCCTCTGATAGCCTGCGATACGGATCAACCGGCAAAATGAAATGGAAAGTGTTGGGGGCGCGCTGACCTGATTTCTTCAGGTCAATATATATCTTATTCCCGACCACCACCTGGCCGAGGCCCGGGCCATCGCTGAGTTCCACGGTCTCTTTCCCTCGGCCGAATTTTCACTTACATCGAAGCCGCCGTCGCATCCGCGCGATCTTTCAACGAAAGTAATTCAATACACAACCAACCACATCGACACGCCAAGTCTTGAAGCCGGCCGCCTCTTTTTGGTGCCGCTATCGCTGGCGGGCATCTCAGAGGACGTCGCCCAGCCATCTGTGCCCCTGGATGCCAACACTGAAAACGTATGTCCGATGCTCCGGGTACCCTTGGGCCAGGCTAGGATTGTTTTGGTCAAGATCATCATGCGATTTATGCGTTACCAAAGAAGCAAGATGCGCAAGGATTATGCAGAAATGCTGTACAAATGTGTGGTTTGCGCAATCTCGTCTGTGGTTTTCCCTAAACAAAAGCTCACCGACAAGCAGCTAGAAACAAGGGCTAGGAGGTCAAGACTGACAGAATATTAGACGATCAGTACTGAGACAAGCAGGGGGTTTTGCGTCGTGGTAATACAACAATCAACAAGGTGTGGCTTCCAAGACAATTTCTGCGGTTGCTTGCAGACATGGCAAGGAGGGCACTTTTCAAGTCTAGGCTTAATTATATAATAAGATATATAGGAAACATTGTCATGTTTCCACTAGTTTACTCGTCATTCACTTTGTGTACATACTCAGAAGTTGGACTTGCCTGAGTAGCGCTCATTCTGCAACACCTCAACCCAGTAGTTATCAGGATCCAGGAGGAAGGCGACGTTGTTCATGCGGCCATCAGTCAAGCGCTTCTTCCACTTGCAATTGTTGGACTCAAAGCGCTCGCAGGCAGCTTCGATATCATCAACAGTAATGCCTAAAAACCACAGAGTCAGTAAGTGCTGTTAACAGGTCTGTCGACGCAACTGAGAGACCTACATATATGACCAAAACCCTGAGGCTGGTCGTTGCCGTTGTGATAGGAGAAGGCATCATCCTTCTCAGTGCCATAGTTCCAGGTAAGCTCAAGAATACCCTCGCGTCCGTGGGTCGATCCATCAGTAGCAAGAGGCTGGGTATCAGTGTATCCCAAAAAATATAGATTGAAGCCAGACTTAGGGGACTCATGGGTGCGAAGCAGGGTCATTCCGAGAATTTCCTGATACCACTTGAGTGACTTTTCGGCATCCTTGACCCGGATCATGGTATGGTTCTGGAATGGAAAAGGTTGTTAGAGGGGGGAGGGGTTCGAGAGGAAAAGGGGATAGGAAAATTTACCATTCGATAGGTGTTGACGTCAGTAGAGGTCAATGCTGCAGACTCCTCCAGAGGCTTTTGGCCAATGACTTCAACCCAGTAGCCATCAGGATCCAAAGCAAAGGCAATATTCTTCATGGTGCCATCAGTCAGTTTCTTTTTGAACTGGTAACCGGCATCTTCCAGGCGTTGACAGGCGGCCTGGATGTTATCAACACTGATACAAACATGGCCAAAACCACGGTGGGGCTCAGCATTGCCATTGTTGAGCTTATACTCGGCGTCGTTTTCAGTGCCGTAGTTGTGAGTGAGTTCAATTAGGCCCTCTCTGTCAAAGGTGTTATTCCCGTAAGAAAGTGAGCCAGGGTTGTCGTAGCCGAGAAAGTAGAGATCAAACTTGGCGTCGGGGAATTTGAGGGTCTTAACGACCTTCATTCCCAGGAATTCGTAGAACTTAACTAAGTTTAGAGTAGACGGATCGAAACAAGGTTAGCTTAGTTGTATGATAGTGGATGGACAAGCCGCAACGATGACATCATTAACAAAATAGAAATCGCAGGTAAAACGTACGTGACTTCTTGGGGTCTTTTACTCGAATCCTAAACAACAAGCATGAAGTGATTTAGCGAGTGTAGTGAGCACTGCGCGCAGTGAGTGAATGGATAGGGAATATAGACGGGTTTCTGTGGTTTCCCCGGTTCTAGGCGAAAGGCGACGTAGGCCGAGAACAGTGTCCCTCTGAAAGACACAGGCTTGTCACACTCACATAGAATGATTGAGTTTGTAGTTTTTAACATCAGTAGTTCCGGCCATGGTTGCAAAGCTGTGCCAATGCAGAGACCTTTCGAAACGGCGATGGGCTAGATGGCTAGAGAGGGGAGACAAGCCAGCAACCAAGAGAGGCGGCTGTAGAGCAACTCGTGAGGCTAAGCGAGAAAGGCCGAAGAAGTTGTGGGTTAGTGTAGGAACTAGCCGCACAGCCGGACGAGCCATTCATTAAACGTGAGAGAGGGGGAGGGGAAAGACCCAAGGGAAAAGGGGAACAAACAGAAGAGGGGAGCGCAGGAAACAAGGACAAGATGATCAGGGGATGTAGCAATTAACCTGTGACGTGTGATGCTGTTGATGAATTAGCGTGATTTTCGTGAGGTAGGCTATCAAGTTCGGCCGGGGTTTTAAAAACGGGAGTTTAGAAACGGAGGAGAAAAGAAGAAGCAAGCTAATGCTAGGAGAAAATAAAGGTTAACGGCCCCGCCCCACTATTCGTAGCTTAGGATTGGCCTGCCGTATTATGGGGATCATGACGACAGAGCTCACCCAAGTTAAGAGAAGGAGCAAGGAAGGGAGGAAGGGGAGATACATGCTAAAGCAAAGTGTACAGAGTTGGAAAGCGCCTCTATATGAGTGAATTTAGAGGGAAATTGCCTGGGTGAGATGGCGAGGGAATGGACGGATGAGTGGGATGTAGTTGTTGTATTTTTGTGTATCCACCGTGCTTGCAAAGGCTGATGCCTGTACTTGTATGGTACTTCGATGCTACTGCTGCGGCTGTTGTCACTAGCGGCAAGTCGCGGCCGCTGCTTCCTTCTTTACATGGACGTACATCCATGCAAGTGTAGCATGAGGTACATGAGGCACATTAGCACTAGTACGCACATGTACATTCTAATTCTGCAGTGCGCACTTACATGTATTTAGATGGTGCAAGCAGCTTTTGCTGTGTCTCAACTACTCCCATTAGCACTCACTCTCTTTTCTTATTACACGGCCACTATTACCTATTTACTACTAGCCCGTAGCTGCACTAAGACAACAGGACTAGTACAGTACCTTACTGCGGGGGATATAAGCTGATACTTTGTTAATTGGGCCTGTCGGAGAAGCAAGCTGCTCCAAGTGGCAAATAACCACCCACTTCGATTTAGTTATTCATCCACCCGTCCTAATGTTGGTAGACAAGCGGCTGGATGTTACTTTAAGAGACAGAAAACAAAGAACCCCTGTAAAAATAGAGCAAAAAGACCCTCTGAAACTGACCTCTGCACATAGCAGTTCATTGTTCCTTCTTTTGTCCCCTCCCTTCAAACAGGCGGGTTAGTAGAGACATACACAGCATACACAGCTACAGAGGAAAGAGCCTTATCAAGAAGTGCGTTCCCAAACCTGAGTGCAGCTGGCTACTGCTGCATTTTGTCAGACGTGCCTAGCCCTTGGCAGAATGGCAAATCAATAATCGCACTGTGTTAGCTTGTGTAAGCTTGGCGGAAGGACCGTGGGCATAAGAACGGTGGCACTGTCCCGGCTGCCCTGCTGAGAGGCTATTACGCGACTTGATGGCGAATGCCTGTCCCTTGTCACCATGTTGCATTCCGTTTTTTTTCCCTCTTTTTCTCTTTTTCAATTCTTTTCTTTCTAATTTTTAGTCTCTTTTTTTTTTCCTGTTTTTGTTCTCTTTTTTTCTCTCCATCTCATTAACTCAACTATCGCGGCTTTTCGTTTGCCCTTTTTCCCTTTTCCCAGTAAAACCAAGTATCAATTCGGCCTTTTGTATTTATCCTCCTTTTGCTTATTTTCTCTTATTCTAACTTGTCTCACTGTCTGTGCACTTCCAATTCCAATCCGTCCAATCGAAGGCCCCGCGCTACTAGGCATCTCTCTGCTATTCTTGCTTGCTTTGTTATCATCTGCTATATTGGCCATTTTATTTTTCTCGGACCTTCAGCTTTTATTTATACGGCTCGCATTCGCTTTATTTTCACCCTCTTCCGCTTGTTTAGACCTCGTCCTTCTGTCTGCTTCCGTCTGTTCCCTTGCTTCTTGGCCGCCATTGTCACTATAGTCCAGCCATTGGCCCTTTTTGCCTCGCTCTTGTCTCCTCATTGTGATTGTATTTGAGTGTCGCCGGCTTTCCCTTGAGCGTTAGTAAGCCGTGTTTTTTTTTTCTCTTTTTATCGTCAAGTTGAAGTATCATCTTCTACATAGATTGGTCTATTTGCCCTCATGCTTCTTGGAAACATGCGAGGCCGTTCCCGTGCCGTTGGGACGCTTTCGGCCACCCGAGGCTCTGTCCTCTCTATGACGCGCCTTTTGTTCCATTCAGTCTTTGCTGCTGCTGCGCCGGTAATAAATTCAAAGCTTTCAGCTCGCGCCGTGGAGGAAGAAGGGCCCGTTGAAGGCGGTGATCTTGTTGCGCTCTACATTTTCTCGGCAATCCTTGTGCTTGCTGGAGGAGCCTTTGCTGGCTTGACCATTGCGTGAGTGATTCCATTTCTTTCTACAACCAGACGCTATTTCTGCTCGGTCGTTCCCGCTAACCGGTTATCCCTGCGTCTTTCTCTTCAGCCTCATGGGCCAAGATGACGTTTATCTCCAGGTCCTCGCCGGCGATGCCTCCGAACCTCAAAACAAAAACGCTCAACGTGTATACGATCTCTTAAAGCGCGGCAAACATTGGGTGCTAGTGACCTTGCTGCTGTCCAATGTCATTGTCAACGAAACTCTGCCCGTGGTTTTGGACCGCTGCCTTGGTGGTGGTGTAGCTGCGGTTATCGGCAGTACTGCTCTCATTGTCATCTTTGGCGAGGTGCTTCCACAGTCCATCTGCGTTCGCTTCGGCCTCCAGATTGGTGGCTTCATGGCAAAACCTGTGCTTGTTATGATGTGGCTCATGGCGCCGTTGTCTTGGCCTATCGCTAAGCTTTTGGACTGGATTCTGGGCGAGGATCATCCCACTGTATACAAGAAGAGCGGCTTAAAACAGTTGGTTAATCTGCACCAGACGCTTGGTGATGTTTCAAATCGCCTCAATGCTGATGAGGTCACAATCATCAGCGCTGTTTTGGATCTCAAGGACAAGCCAGTACGCGACGTCATGACGCCCATGGACGACGTTTTTATCATGTCTGAAGATACTATTCTTGATGAGCGCACCATGGACCGCATTCTATCAGCTGGTTACTCGCGTATCCCCATCCATGCCCCTGGCAGCCCTAGAAACTTTGTTGGTATGCTGCTTGTCAAAATCCTCATCACCTACGATCCCGAAGACTGTAGTCGCGTTTCCGACTTCCCGCTTGCTACCTTGCCGGAAACGCGACCCGAGACAAGCTGCCTAGACATTGTCAACTTCTTTCAAGAAGGCAAATCGCACATGGTTGTCGTGTCCGCTTGCCCCGGGGAGGATCATGGCGCCATGGGTGTCGTAACCCTGGAGGATGTTATTGAAGAGCTCATTGGAGAGTAAGTTCTTTTTGAAACCCCCCCCCCCTCGTATTTTCAGGGATTTTATCGCCTACCTATTCTACCTATTGTATTCTTGCCACTCACTCTACTAACACTCATCCTCCGCCCTAGGGAAATCATTGATGAGTCTGATGTGTACATTGATGTCCACAAAGCTATCCGTCGTCTTACTCCGGCCCCCAAGGCCCGCATTAATCGTCAGGAACCTATCGAAGCCGCCGATTTCCATGCTCTAAACACTAATCTTACAGCAGAGGATGCTATCATCGCTTCGGAGCTCTCAAACAGCCCTAGGCCAGTTACTGCAACCTTTATGATGCGCGCTCCCTCCAGCGACGGCCGTCCTGGCTTGATCCCTGTTGCCGTCAAAGCAAACCTTGATGAAATGCGTCAACAGCTCAAGCACCTCGGTCCTTCGAACCCTGCCACGAATCCCAAGGATACCAAACTAGCTTCGGTCAAAATCAAGCACGTCCTCGGCTCTCCTGCTATGCGCCCTGTTATATCCAACCAGCACGCCGAACACGAGCATAGACAGGAAGAAGAAAACGTGGGTAATGACGAACGCACTCCTCTTCTGTCTAGCGCTGTACAAGGTATGCCATTGGCCTACACTAATGTAACTAGTACTGCTAGCAACATTAAGGTAGATGTCAAAGGCAACAGCACAAATACCTACGCCGATGTGCAACCCAGTAAAATTGAAATAGAAATTCCCACTTCTATGCACGCACAACCTCCAACTTCCAAGTCACCAACAACTCCCCCGGCCAAGCGCTTGTCGTCGTCCTCTGCTGGCTCCGGCAGTCACAGCCCCGAGCTCAACATCTACCGCACTCCTGGTGGTGTCATCACAGAAAGCATTATTGAGACTGGCGGTGTGCGCAAAATTGTCATTCACACATCCAGCTCTGGTGATGAGGCCGCAAGTGGCAAGGTGCCCTCAGGGAGCATGGCCACGGCGTCTCTAAGCACGGGGCGTGATGGTTCAGGAAACGAAGGGGACTCGGATAACGAGAGTCGTGCGCTCCTTTCCACCACAGACGCTAGTGGTGTTAATGCCACGTCGGGGGCAGCAGATAGTATTACATCGAGTAAAAAGAAGAACAAGAAGAAGAAGAAGAAGACAAATAAATAAATTATAGTCGGCAGATAGGGCGGGAAAAAGCAGCAAGGGAATGGGGTGAGTACCGGAACCCGGAAATTTAAACGAGACAAACAGGCAAGATAGGCCTCATTTTTCTATCAAGCATGGGAGTGCGAAATACACATAGCTACTAAAGCTTTATTCCGATTCCATAGACCTTCCTTGTCTTGTCGGGTTGATGACGTCATGGTTGGCTCGCAGATCTCTAATTCGCCTTTTTTGTATTTATTTTGCATTGCTGTGACCTTTGACCTTGAAGCTGATTCTTGAATCCCCGTTTGATCGTGTTCAGCCATGAAGGTCTAATGTGCAAGAGTCCATTGCTTTATTTATTGTCTTTTGTTTCTTGAGTGGATGACGTCATTTTTAGGCTTGATGCTATGTATACAACTTGCATAGGTATCAATATTTCCTTGATCAGTAACACAAGAAAGGGGAAAGAAAACGTCTTCATAAACAGGTTAGGCTATCAAATCTTGAAACGGGGAACTCGAGGGGCATGGACAAGGAAAAGAGAAAATGAAAAAAAAAACAAGGAGACAAGAAGATAGGAAGATAGGAAAGAACTTAGGAGAGAAACGAAAGAAAATACAGCAAGTACACCGAGAATATCTAGAGCACTGTCACCCCCCACCCCCAAGTTGCTCTGTCCAAGTTTTTGACCGCATCTCTACTCCATCATCTTGACATAGTTGCTAGGAAATATACCGTGGCGGTTGCCGATCATGCCAGTCCTAGAGAAAGGAAAGAAAACAAGTTAGTTTAGGTTCCCACATTTCAAGAGCAAAAAGGAAAAAGGAAGAAAATAGAAAGTAGGAGAAGAACCCACCACCAGTCATTGTCACTATCTGTCTTCTTTAACACCGTGATGACGTCGCCCTTCTTGAACCCCAAGTCGCCTGGCTGGTCTGCCTCAAAGCTGAACATGGCTACTGCCTCATTCTTCTTCATCAAGGCCGACTTGGCGCTCAGGTTAGGCTTGGGTGGTGCTGGCTTGCGGGCTGCTGCTGCAGCCGCCGACGACCCCAGCGTGCTTCCAGTATTTGTGCGCGGGAACGGGTTGATAGAAGCGTCGCGAGTTGATGACACGGTGCTGCTGCGCGTAAGGTTCCCGCTATTTGCGCCGACGCCAGTTTGCTGTTTCTGCTGAGACTGGCTAAAGTTAGGGCGATCGTATATGGGATCCTGCCACGTGCTTGCGCGCGATGGCCGGTTGAAGCCGCCAGACTGAGAAAAGTTGTCGCTATTGTTGCGATAGTCGTAGTTCGGGTTCTCGTTATACATGGTGCTGTCGCCGCCAGCACCGGCAAAAATGCGCGATGACAGCATGTTCATGAGCGGAGCAGCCTGGGGAGGCGGTGGTACTGCGCCAGTCAGCAGTTGCATGGCAGTAAGGCGCTGGCCATAAAGTTTTTCGTTGGCATCGCTACGTTCAATGATCGCGGAACCCTCGAGGGAAACGCCAGCAAAAAGGCCCTTGGTCTTAGAGTAAGCAAAGACACCGGCCACGCCTTTGAGAGAGGCAGCGCCGGCAGCCTCAGCATTACGACCGATGGGCCCAGCTGCAATGGAAACATTGCCTCCAAGGGTAAGCGAGCCAGCCTGGGCAAAGGTACGAACGGCGCTAGAATCATTGAGAATGAATACAAAGTCGGTAATTTCGAACCCAACCTGACCGCCAAAGCCAGCGCCGGCGGTCGCTATAGCACTGGGGGCGCTCCAGCTACCATTGGGAAGACGTGCGACAACAAGGCCGCTACCAAAGCGAGCTGAGCCGAGGAATCCAGCCTTAATGACAGTAAGGATGGCGAGACCCTAAGGGGGGGGCGGAAGGAGGGACAGTTAGACAGTGAGTGAGCCGGAGGCATAGACAGCAAAAGCGAACAAGAACGAAAAAAGGGATTCAATTTCTTGGGGGTTGGTCGTCCGTACCTGAGCTCTGGCGAGAATGGAAGCGGGGATGATTTTGTCGGGACCGAAAGACTGACGCGGATCGACAAACGAGGAGAGGATTTTCCCGCACTTTTTGCACTCAGCTGGGTGAAATGTTAGTGCAACGAAACGAGGAGGACAAAAAGGGAAAAGAGGGAGAGAGATGAAACTTACACGAAAGCGACGACGGCAAAGGATTATGAAGACCCATGATGATATGACGCGCGAGAGCAAGACAGAGAAGATGGAGCAGCGACAAGGAGCTATGCGGGAAGAGGAGCCCGCGGCAAAAGAAAGCAAGAAAATAAGGCGGGGAAACAGGAAGAGAAGGAAAGGCGATAGAGAGATAAATGCGATGACGAACGTGGGGTGGGTATCTTGATTTTGTTAAAAAGATATAAAGATGGGAGGAAAAAAAAAAAGAGGAGAGAAACGAAGGGAAAAAAACAAGCTGTGATGCAAACAGCCAAGCAAGTATCCTCGTGTAGCCTCTCGGATCTAGCAATATATTTCCTTGAACTATAACAGCTTTTTGGCTTCGTTTCCTTTATTATGCCTAAAAGAAGTTGAACAAAGCTCGCACAGCAACGATGAAAATACCAGTAAAAAAGGTGTCTGGGCGTTTTGTTGATGCGATGCGGAGAGACCGGGTTTGTGCGTGGGCGCGGGAGGCTCCTGATAATAACTAACAGCGTAATAGAATCGAAGATGGAATCGAGAGAAAGGTAGATTCAGAGTAATAAAATTCAAGCAAAGATTCCGCGATTTCTTTTATATTCGTCGCTCCGCAGCCAAATATGGATGGAGAAAAAGACAAGGCTGTAAGGTCTACAATATGTATAAACAAACAATGAAGGATTGAAAAAAAAGCAGAAGATTGAAGGCTGTGCTTCCAGGAAATCCTGGAATATCTCTCTATCGCAAAATGGAAGGTCCCGGTACATACATACATACATACCAGCAGGACAGTTGGTTACGTATGTGTGCCCTCGTTTAAATTTTGCCTATGCCTCTCTTTGCTTATTCAACGTCCAATTCGGTTTCTCTCAACCTAGATGCGCGGGGTCTGGCATAATAAGCTACCTACCTAGCTTACTTCTTTCCCTTGAACTAAGGTACTTACTCCCCGCTACCAGCGCCACACTTACACTCCCCTCCTGTGCCACACTCCTACGTCATACCCAAGCCAAAGCCCAATCTGCTCAACCATGCTGTGGCGCTCCCACCCGCATTTTCTGAGACAAATCAAAGGAGAGGAACAAGGCTCCTGGAAACTTGCAACACAAGCGAACCCAGGGCCGGACTTTAGTGTACATTAACCCACACACAGAACAAGCTGTCCCAAGTCAGCCAGGTCTCGCCTTGGTTCTTTTTCGCCTGTTACTGTTTCTCGCTTTGGCTCTTTTTCCCTCTCCTTCTTTTCTATTCGTACGCCGACTCTGCTTTCGTAGGCATACCATACCATACCATACACACCACTCAATCAACCACGACACCTTCTAAGCAAGGCTCAACTGATCCCCACCAGCAATCGCTGTCGTCTGTTTCCCATCGCTCTCGCTCACTCTCGACCCGTACACTCTGCATCCCGTCCGGCCCATCTATATTTAATCCCGCCCACCATGTCGGAAGCCTATGAGCGAGAACGCCAGAACAACGAACGCCTCAATGATCTCAGCGCAAAGGTTTCCGCGCTTCGCAGCGTTACCGTCGACATCTACGATCATGCGCGATCACAGGATGTGATCGACTCAAGCGTGAGTGTTGTCACCAGCCCTCGAGGCCATGTTACTCTCCCTTCTTTTTGCTAACCAACCATCGCATTTTCCTCCCGCTTCCTAGAACGATACCTTCTCCTCAATGACCTCCCAGCTCAAGGGCTCCGCGACTCGTCTCACTCGCATGGCCGCCTCCGGCAATAAGGTGGCCATTTTCAAGCTATCGGGTCTGATAATCGCCTTCTTCATGATCTTATATTACCTCTCGAAGATGTTCTTCTAAATCGGAGAGGGCGGACAAAAAAGCACGGCCCGAACCCCCGGTTTTCTTACGTCGCGAATTCCCACACCTCTCTCATCTCTGTTCTGCATCGTACTTGTTTTCCTGCCCCTTTGTCTTCGTTTCTGCCCTTTTTTTTCTCTTCGTTTCTACTCTTGGATTATATCCTCGTCCGCTATAGCATTGGACTCGGCGTTTTACTTTGCTTCTGTCTGCTTCAACTACTTTGTTTCTCTTCATGCTTTCTCGTACCACAAGTCTAGCCGCCTTCTTCTTTGCCAGTGTCTCCTCATCTTTTATCTTTTATACAGCCTCATCTTCAAAACCTTGTCTGCCCTATATCTAGTCTGTGAATGTGGAAATCATGTTCTTTATTCTTATTTATAAAAGGCCAGCCTCACTATACATTAATACACCATCTCTGCCTACAAAGTATCCCCCCCCGCTGGCCCCATTTTGCCTGTCAAGAAAACAGAAAACAAAGCTCACTGCCACACGTTCGAAAACAGGTCACTGTCGCCCCCTGTGGATGCGCCAAAGCCCTTGTTTCCGCCAGACATCGTCGTAGAGGTTGTGGGCGTGTTATTACTAGCCCAGCCGCCAAATTCTTCATCAGCAGCCACCTTGGGCGTCGGCGCAAACCCGCCTGTCGCGCCAGGAACAATGCTTGTTGATGCAAATGACGAGCTAGCAGCAGACCCCCAGCCAAAGTCATTGGTAGCCGGAGCTGCCGACCCTGACGGCGTCGCCGCAGGCTTTGCGGTCTCTGTCTTCGACTCAGAACCCCAAGCATTGTTCCCCCACACATCAGAGCCAGACAAGGCACTGTTAGTCCCACCAACATTAAACGATGTAGTGGTTGCAGGGGCGGCGGCAGGGGACTTGGAAGCAGATGACGTCAAATTAAAGGCTGATGCTGATGACATAGGCTGTGAAACAGCAGAGGTGGCAGCAGGAGACGGAGTGGACAAATCAAAGAGGTCGCCCATTGCAGACGGCTGAGCTGGTTTGGAAGAAGAGGCCGCGGCGGGAGATGCAAAGTCACCAAATCCGCTGAAGGATGGCTGTTTGGCAGTATGGGAAGGTGCAGTAGCTGCAGGTTTGGTATCAAAAAAGCTACCCCCGCCAAGGTTCGAGAATGCACTGTTACTGGAAGCCTGAGCAGGGGACTTGGAACTACCCAAACCAAAACTAGCAAAGGGATCAACGGGCTTGGGGGGAGGAATAGGTGCCGCTGCCGTTGTGGGAGCAGAGGCACCTCCAAAATTAAGGCCACCAAAGGCATCATTCAAGCCGCCAAACGAGGCCTGACTTTGATGTGCAGGAGACCCCATGCCGCCAAAGCCACCAGCGGCGGTGGCAGCAGCAGGTTGTGCAGCGGCAGCAGGCTGAGTACGGGGGGCTGAGGCATAAAGAGATAGGATAGACTGCTTCAGATCAGGACGGGACTGTGCACCGCCCGAGCCGGTGTTTGACGTAGACGAAGGGCGCGAAGGAGTAGATGTGGCATCACCAAAGAAGTCAAGACCAAGAAGTGAATCTCGGCCGCCCGAGGGTTTCGCAGCAGACGTCTTGGCCGTTGCCTTGGCTGGAACAGCAGCCGGTGGGATGGGCGATGGGCTTTCGCCGCCTATCAGGTCAACCTGAGGTGGGGGAGGGGCAGCTTTGCGGGCAGCTGGTGCAGAGGACTGGCCAACGGATGCCTTTCTTATCGATTCCTTGCGCTCAATGTTATGCTTCTCCTTAACAAGGCTCAATGGAATGTCCTCGTCGCCATCAACATCCAAACTAGCAGGGTCGGGACGTGGGCCATCCATAGCCCAGCGCTTCAGCTCGTACTTGGTACGGATAAAGTTCTCGATCTTGTTCTCCGAAGGCACATGGCCAGCAGCCAGTTTAGTCTCCCAGTATTTGTTCGCGCGGGCATTGCCCCAGGCTAGTACACTTGCTACCTGTTCGTCGGTCCAGGAATCGAGGTCGACAGACTTGACGCGGCTGATGTGCGTGCCCATGCTACGGTGGATGCCAGAGCAACGGATGCAAATGAATATGCCAATGTTCCAGCTAGCCCATCTGGGGTCTTCACATACATAGTCAGTACATAGATGCAAATGTCACAGATGCTCAGCCAGCAGACACGCAACAATAAAAGCAAAAAGCAAAATCAAGAGAATCGGCTACTCACGCTTGTTGCGCTTGCAATCAGCGCATACTTTGTTGCATTCCAGCTTCAGGAGGCTCTTAATGGTCTGTTGGTTCTGGGCTATCCGCTCAGCAGCGGGGTTTTGCGAGCGACGAGACATGTCGACAAATGGCAAGAGAATACAGTAAATCGAGAGTATAGTATGGCTTTGGTTATGTCTGTTCGGATTGAGCGGGGGCTGTCGGAATAGAAAATAGGGGGGGTGCCGGTTCTGACGATGGGGTACAAAGACGAGCAACAGAATGTTACAACTGTTATCGGATTGCTTTTGATATCAAGATTGCTTTGTCACAGAAAGACCAGAGCGCAACAAAGCGGCAAGGGAGGGCCCCTGGTTCAAGGAAAACTTCAGGCCGAAAAGGAGGCCTGACTGATGACTGATGAACAGAGCTCGTTGGAAAAATAAGAGCAAGAAAGCAGTTGCGAGCAGTAACGACTGCAATCAGCCAGATGAGTCGAGGAATGGAGATTAGGATAAACCAGTGAGATTAACTATGTAGCCGCTTGAAAGTTGCGATAGAAGAAGGCAAGTAGAGAAATGAGGAAAGGGAAAAGACACATACACAAAGAGACAGTGCAATACCCAGGTTAGAATCTCAAACAGATGGGCAAGGGTTAAGCTTGAGCGTTGTAACCCTATGTTGTACAAGGGTTAAAGAAGGCCCAGGCTCAGCTAGGTCAGGTTAGCGTTTCGTAGTAATGGCGTCGTGGCTGTGGAACAAGTGACTGTGTCTCAAAATGACTCCCGACAAGACGTCTCGGGAAAAGAGGGGCAGGAAGGAGAGAAAGCAAGAGGGGACAAGCTGAGTGGAGCAACTCAAAAAAGGCAACAGCAACCTGTGATCGGCCGCGGGATGCCGTAACAACCAAATTAATAGGTCAATTGCGGCGGGTACAAACAGATACATTGCTCTTGTATATCTAAAAGTATTTAGTACCAACGCCAGCATATAGTACAGCCCGCTTTTTCTTCCCGTCGTGCATTACTCGTCTACGAAGTAGTAGCTCCTTGGCTTGGGCCTTGAAGAAGGAAGCCCCGAAAAAAAGAAAGGGAGGATAAGAAAAGAACCATAGACGCGCACGCACCTGCTATAGTTTTTCGATCGTTTCTCAACGGCCGAAGCTTTAATCTTCAGCCTAACTTTCACAGCACTGGGAAGGCGCTGTCTCTCGACTGCCTTTTATAGGGCTAAGTTTGCCTATCTTGGTGGTTGCAGCTTGCCACGCTTTCTTGGTTTTTTTCGGGTGTCCCAATGGAGTAATTACCCAAGTCGAGTTCGTCGTGGCATATATATGACATCGTCCGCTTTCTTGCGCCTGAAATTCTTTCCCCTTTACATTCGCATACTATCTGCTTTGCTTCGCTTTGCTTTGCTTTATCTTGTTTTGTTCTGTTCCATTCTGTCCTTGCTCTTTTTGTTCTCATTCTTTCATGCAATTCGCATTGTTCTTTTCTCCTTTCCTTTCTTCTTCCTCTTTTCTCCCCCCGCTACCCCTGTCAGGCCCCCGTTTGCATCGTCTTCTTTTCTCCTTGTCGTTTCTCAACTTCTTGGTCCAGCCCTTGACCTTTTGCGCCTTTCTGGGCTAGATGTGCTTGTCACGAATCCTCCTGTCTTTTGCCTGTTTCCATGTCCTTGGGGGTCGCAAACCTACAACATTGTGCCTATCCGTGCGGATGATACATACCGTCTTTTTGGTTTAACGCAAAACAACCTTATATACCCCAAGTACACATCTACTGCACAAGTACATATACATGTCCAATACCTGCCCCCTCGTCTTTATCTTGGTCCTGTCTTGTAACCACCCTGATGTTTCTGGCTGTGTTTGTGGTTTATTAGCTAGGACTAGGGGTATTTACTGTTTCCCCTTCACGTTTCCTCTTCCGTGAGCTCGAGCCAAGAAACTTTCAGACTTACTTTTTTTTTCATGTTTTTGTTTCTTATTTCTTTCACAAGACACACTAAGGCTCTCTTTCTTTATTTTTTCCCATCTGTCTTTTTCTCATATTGTTAATTTCACTGTCTACATCTATCCTCTCGACTAGTCCTTCCGGGCCCCCTTCAAAACCCGAACCCCCTCTACTTATATCCAGCATCATGGCTTCTCTCAAGAAGACCCCTGGTGCAGCCTACATAAAAATGGACACCGAATCGGCTGTTCCTGCTTCAGCCCCCGCCCAGTCTCCATCGCCCTTTCAGTCGCCTTCGAGTCTATTCAACAAAGAAGGTATCCCTGAAACGGGCGCCCATGAATTGGTAGAGCGCAATAGAACGCCAGATAGTCGGAGTCATGGGATTAGCCATGACATAGTATTCAAGACGTATCGAAGGCGCTGGTTGGGAATGTTCCAGATGTTTTTGCTAAATCTGGCAGTAAATTGGGGAGTAAGTCCTTTGCCTTTGGTCTATGAGAAAAAGAAAATATTTGCTCACACTAATAATACTCATCTATAGTGGCTTCTCTTTGCGCCTGTCTCAGATCATGCGGCTAAATACTACAGCACGAGCAAAACTGGCGTCAACTGGCTTTCTATATCCTACCAGTTCTCCTACTGCCTCTGCGCACCCTTTACTATAAAGCTGCTGCATCTGGGACCTAAGCCTTCATTTATGGCTGCGTCAGCACTATTGCTTGTGGGAAACTGGGTGCGCTATGCTAGCTCACACTCGAGAGACGGCGGAACATACTCATTAGTAGTGGTATCGCAAGTGTTAATTGGCCTCGCTCAGCCGTTTATTTTGTCTGCACCAACAACCTACTCTGACATGTGGTTTACCGAGAAGGGCCGAGTGGTAGCCACGGCAATAGCGACACTTTCGAATCCACTGGGTGCAGCTTTGGCACAGCTTATCACTCCTATGTGGGTAAAGGAACCTGGCGATATTTCTGATGCGGTGCTCTATGTTTCGATAATAGTGAGTCGACCCGCCCTGAGAAGCCACATGATGTAAACCTCTGCACCTCATACTGACTTGTATTTCTGTTAGGCTACTGTCGCAAGCATTCCCACGTTTTTCATCCCTGCCAAACCGCCCACTCCCGTATCACACACTTCAATTGTCGAGCGCCCTAACCTAAGCGACTCACTGCGTCATATTTCTAGCTCTGTAGAAATCTGGCTTGTTCTGATTCCCTTTGCAACTTACGTCGGTCTCTTTAACAACATTTCGTCTTTGCTAAATCAGATTCTTGAGCCGTATGGCATCTCCGAAGATGATGCTGGCATTGGCGGCGCTGTCCTTATCGTGGCTGGCCTGGTATGCTCAGCCATTACGTCGCCTATTTTCGACCGCCATAAAAAGTTCCTGCCTGCTCTGAGGTGCGCTGTGCCTATCATCGCTACTATGTACATTGTTTTCATTTGGATGCCAGAGACTCGCAAGCTGGTTGGTCCGTATATTGTGCTCGGGATACTTGGTGCAGCTTCATTTAGCGTTATCCCTGTAGCGCTTGAGTTCTTGGCTGAACTGAGTTATCCCGTTGGCTCTGAAGTGACATCGACACTAGCTTGGTCTTTAGGGCAGTTGCTCGGTGCATGCTTTATCGTCATTAGCGATGCGCTTGAAGCGGGAGACAATGCTAGTCCGCCGAACCACATGAAAAAGAGTCTGATTTTCCAGGCTGTAATTAGCATTATTGTTGTCCCGTTGCCCATGTGTATCGGCCTGTTTGGCCGGGACACTAGCAACCTCTTGCGTCGCAACAGGTCCAACGAAATTTTCCACGGTCAGGTCACCTCCGACGGTTTTGTGCCGGGCCGAGGCTCGGGTAATATACAGGAAGGCGCAGTATAGCAAGCTTGAAGTTGGTCGTCTTTCGTAATGGGTGATCCGCTGCTTGCGTGCATACCTGTTTCATCTACTTACAGCTTCATTTTGCTTGGCTTCGTTCTGCTATATTATGAGGGCTTTTAGACCCCTATTGAAATTACGTGTCGCTACTTAGCTACTAATATTATGTTGCTAAGATGTCTGACCTTACGAATCCCGCCGTCCGTGCTTCGGGAGAAAGCACGGGCAAATTCGCCCCCACGACACAGCATATGCACTGCAAGCTTGGGTGGGCCTGCTTTGAATAATCACGAAAACAGCTGTGCCATGCAGTAGCCATGGTCAGTTGCTAGAATACACAGCAGGCCGTCTCTTCAAAGATCTAGTATGGCCTCCCATTTCACACGCAGGTCCTCCATTTCGCGCCATATACGAGCCCCTTCCTCTTCGATCTTCATCCTACTCTCTTTAGTAGCGTCTGTGGCTTGCGGATGTCTGCCCACCGCCATTCGCATAAGATTGGGCTCTGCAATCTCTTTCCGGACCTCTTCCGCAGTTAGGCTTTTCGAGTTCCATCCCCATCCATCGACTTCTGTCGGCTTCACATAAGTTTTCCCTGTTGGGCTAGCAGCCGTCCCCCACTTTGTCTGCTGAGCTTGCACTTGGTCCAAAGATTTCTGTGAAATCAAGACTAGCCATACGGCTGCAGTTGCACCGGCATATGCCTCGACAGGGTGCCAGGGGGAACCAAAAATACGACACAAGTACATGGTGAGACGGTAGAGATGGAACATCCAGGATGCCAGAGGGAATAGCGGAGAAGCAACCACGCCGGGGTGGGTAACGTACATGGTCGGTTTGGCCTTTTGATGCATGTTACTGTCGGCTCTGTCATCCGTAAAGTATGAGTCGGCCATGGGGCTGACGCTGGGAAGCGTGTGAGTAATGGCAAGCAAATCTGTTAGTCGTTTAGAGCTTTCGTAGGGAGCCGGCGAAGCCACGCCTTGGATGTCATCAAAAGATAGACTTTCGGCTTGTGGCTCAATGCTGCTAGTCCAGATGATGCGCCCGGGAGTCTCTCCAGAATTTCCCCGGCTAAGAAGCGGCACAAGTTGGTGGCCGAACGCATAATGGCCAAAGACATTGGAGCAAAAGACGGTGCCGAGTTTTGGTTCGTCGATAATCTATAGAACATTCTGATGTTAGGATTTCAAGGTTGTATTTAAAAAAAGAATATAGTTGGCAAGCTACTATCCCACAACAAAGACATGTCAACCTAGCCAAAGATAAACTCACCTCGCCAGTGGCTCCTCTCTGGGTAATCACATCGCCTGGTGAAGCCGCTTTGTAATCAGGCCAGGTGCACGACGCCAGTATGCCTTCTCTCCACACGCATTTGATCATTTTTACCCATTCGATGCCCGTCCAGCCACCAAAGCCTGCATTGAAGATTACCGAGTCGAGTTTTGGGATGCGGACGTCTGTCAGTGCATCTGGTGTGCCATCAATGGATGGCGGGTTGCTCACGCGTCCAGATACAAGCGTCTGCGCAGCACGGTAAACGTTTTTTAGATCACACAGGTCCAGCTGGATACTGACAATGTGGACGCGTTGACGCACGCTATCAATGATCTTGGCTGAAGTTTCCGGGTCTGTTGCAGATGACTTTGCTGCAAAGTTCTTGGCGGCAACAGTCAAATAAGCACGTAGGGTAGTGACAGTCTCACGAGACTTAGAGGGGCTTCGTGTAGTTGGGATCAGAATAAGGTGCGACGAGCTAGAACGCTGAGCGAGAAAGTCATCAATAAGCTTTTGGCCGATTCCAAGGCCAATTCCACTGTAGAAGACGCGGTCAGCACCATTCAAGGTCTGTCTTCTACGTAAGAGGGTAGGGAGACAAATAAGGGGAAGGGAAGATATGAAGGTTTACCTACCTGTTTGCGCCTGTGACAAGCACAACTAGTAAGTCTTGTAGAGACACTGAGTCCCAAGGCGCAGACATGATTCAGTATGTAGAGGCTAATAAGACAAGTTAAGTAAAGACACGGCAGGATCTAGAGCGGTGGCCTGGTATGACGATTTGCATGTGATGTTTGTAGTGTTGAAAAAAGGCCCTGGATGAAGAGTACGCACAACAAAGGAGTGGAGCCCAAGTTGTTGCTCTAGGGTTAGCATGGGTTGGAAAGCCTAAGAACTCAAAGGGTATCTAATAGATTTAGTGCTTCCTATTCCCTTTGTGCCCTTAACCATCATGTATTATAATTCAGAAATCAGCCCTAGGCGTTGATGATATATGGTATTGGCGCGGCGCACGCACATATACATGGATAGAAAATCCCTATCTAATAAGGTTATTATTAATGAAGCGAGGCAGCTACTCAGTCTACCATCTTCCCCTACTATCTAGCCAATATCAACGGAGTCTTGGTTGGCTTTCAAAACCGAGCTATTTTCACTTGGCCAACACAAGACATCGTGCTACTCCGTCTCTTTTTGCGCAAGCCACCACCATGCCATGCGCACACATTATAACATTATGCAGAAATTAGGAGATGTGAGCGGGGGAATGTGACAAGTCCCTAGGTCTGTGCAGACTCACCGATGCTTAGAAATGGGAAAAGGGCGATTTCTCGTTAATCGTATGAGTATAATTGTGTTTGCTTTCCGGCTGTAGTTGAGACCCTCAGCTGGTAAGCCGGAAACCACCTTTTTTAACACGGCACCAAACTATTGCTTCCTAGTGGGCACAATAATGACTCTTCACAACTTCTGTAGGACATGCTCCTCACTTGTCCAGAATCTCAGTGACAATGCTCTAGCCAATCTAGCAGCTCAACCTTCGCCAGATGCTGCCGGGTTTGGTGGATATGAGCCATCTCAAATCAAGATCTACTTTGATCAGGACTATCCTACGCGTTTAAACGACAGTGACGACAAAACAGTTGGGGCGTGTTCTTTCTGCTCGTTTCTCCTACAAAATGTTGTCCAAGTCAAGGATGGCCAAGTTGCTTCGGAAGAAGTGGTAGTCAAGATCTTTCGTGATGCTGAGCGCGGCACTTTCTGTTTGGATTTTGATTTTATAACCCATAACCGGAACCCAGTCGACACTTATCAAGTATACCAATGTGCGCTTCACCATTGTGAGTATTGATACCCCCCCAAGTCATGATTCTGGCATCAAACTAACGGCTCAGAAGCTAGTGCGACCCGGGTATCTCTAGATTCCTCCAATCTCCATCTCTACACGCGTGGAGATAACCCATGGGTGATCCGGGACCTCCGTCGAGAGCTCCAGGCTACTAATCATGAACTCAACCATAAAAAGTTTGTGCCTAACCGCCTGTTAAATATCCGAGACTTCAAGTCATCGGGCAGCCTTCACCTTAGTCTCAGAGATGGTGTGTTGGCTGAGCTTGCAGATAAGGGAGGTTGGCCTTATTATGCAACTCTGAGCTACTCCTGGGGAAACAGCCCCGAGTCAGCCAGTGCCCAGCTCAAGACTACACGCGAAATGTTTGACGAGTATATGAACAACATCCCATTTGAACAGCTTCCAGACACTGTGAAAGATGCAATTACAGTTTGCTGTCATTTAGACATACCATATCTATGGGTAGATGCACTTTGTATCATCCAGGACGACTGCAAAGATTGGGAACAAGAAGGTTCCCAGATGGCCCTTATCTACAAGTTCTCGTTTGCCACAATCTGTGCTGCTAATACAACATCCTGTCACCAGAGTTTCCTGGATAGAAGCCGCCTGGCTGCTTTGGAATCATCTGCTCCTACGCTGCTTAACATTCCCTTGACTCCATCTACCGATCCATCTCAAGTCCAGGGGTATCTCAGCATCAGCAAGGACGATGAAAATGCTAAAACCCTGGAAATGCAGTACAGGGATGACATCAATAATAGCTATTGGGCTAGCCGTGGTTGGGTCTTCCAGGAGCAATGTCTATCTAAACGACTGATTATTTTTGGGGCTCCTAATGTTTACTTCAAATCTCCATCTCACGCTGTTAAGCTTGAGGGCATCAACCAGCGAGTGCAGCAAGACATAAAACTTGCCTTCACTAAAATCGCTGACACAAAAAACTTGGCCAAGGCCGCTACTCAGTGGTACGGCATAGCTCAGCGCTACCAAAACAAGGGTCTCACTGTCGCCAGTGATAGGCTTCCCGCTTTGTCCGGCTTAGCAAATGAGTTCGCATATATTATGGGGTTCGCCGCAAGTGACTTTGTTGCTGGAAACTGGAGGCAAACATTCATTACTGATATTTCGTGGGAACAAGAACAGCCGCAGCATAACCTCTCTGCCCTCATTAAACAGCTAGAAGCTTCAGCCCTAGCCAGCCAACTCCGATTTCCTGTCTCTACTGATGAATCCAACATTGTCCGTACGGACGACACGAAAACTGGTATAATCCCTTCCTGGAGCTGGATGCGAGACGTCAACCAGGGTGGCGATTGCTGGTGGATGCCCAACGTGGAAACGTATGAGCCATGTCAAGAGGGTGCTCGAGAATGGGATGTGCGGACAGCCACTCCTGGTTCCAACCCCTTCGGAGCCATTACCGGTGGGTACATTGTGCTTCATGGCAAGCTTGTAAGTCTATCTTCATGTTTTGAGGATGATATGTACATCAAGAGCCAAGAACGCCACCTCCTCAACTTGCAGTATAGACGAAGGAGCCTGGCCTTTATCTCGGTCAAATTTGACGGCTTGATTGGGGATTACGATATTGGGTCTCTGTGCATTCTCCCATTGCTCCAAAGCCCCGTTGCCCTGGATCTTAGTAAAGACCTCGAGTTGGCGAGTCTAGAATGTGACTCAAACAACCTCCGAGGCCTTGTTCTTCACAGGGCTGCTGAAAATGGCCTGTATGTGCGCGTTGGGGTGTTCCACAGCACTAGTAGATGCTCTCTTAAAAAGAGGTGCCGGGACACAAATTTAGAAACTATTGAGTTGAGATAGATGAATACATGGTATATTAGTACGCCCACCCATTAATATCAGCAACGCCACGTCTCCACCCCACTTTTCAACTGAGGCGTTTATCTTATCTTATCGTTCGGACTGACGCTCTTATCAGCTCACTTAGTGTGGATCTTACACACAAAGTCCCCAGTTTCCTTCCCACAAAGCACAAAATCACGTGTGGGAACACTAGAGGGCACTAAAGCCCTGAAGGCGAAATTCCCAGTCGTTTCCCTATTGCAAGTCTATCCACCACGACCCGTCATAACGCAGTTCGCGACATCGTCAATCGGAAATCGTATTCACCACACAACACATCCGCAAAAATGGCTGACGACGAATACGTATGTGCTATCCCATATTCTTGATGCTCTCCATCATCCTCTCTCGAACCCGATCATACCATCCTCATTCTGTTTCCCACCCGAAACTTCCCAAAATAAAATCAATCGATATTGGACCACTGGACACTCACATCCAACGAATGTTCAACGACCTATTATCTCGCGATTTAAATACCCATAGACACACGAACACACAAAGTCGTAAATAATTGCAGCAATGCAATGTGAGATTATGGCGCAGCTGGCTAACTACTCTTGCGTCTACAGAACGCCGTTGAGGCTGCTGAGATCAAGCGCAAGAGAACTTTCCGCAAGTTCTCCTACCGCGGTGTCGACCTTGATGCGTACGTTGTGCCTTTTTCTTTTCCTGCTTATATAGCAAACTCTCTCCGATTACACTCTTCTCTTCGACTCGCCGCGCTTTTTAATCCGATCTTGCAACGGTGCCGCCGAGTTTCATGTAACGACCTATCAACCTTGGTCTATCATTTATGACAAGACTATGGACAAGTGTTTGATGGTTAGAAGGCATGAGACATGGGGCCAACACCACCAAAGGCTGAAGTGTTGCCATATTTCTGGTTGCGGGATTAAACTTGATATAATTAGCGCGGCCCTCCCACCATTTCACACCCTCCCTCCTTGTCTATGTAGACCAGAAATGAGCTGACTTTTTTTACTTTTTTTTCTCTATAGCCTTCTGGACCTGAGCTCCGATGAGCTCCGCAAGATCGTTCACGCCCGTGCCCGCCGCCGGATCAACCGTGGTCTGAAGCGCCGCCCCATGGGTCTGATCAAGAAGCTGCGCAAGGCCAAGCAGGAGGCTGAGCCCAACGAGAAGCCCGAGCCCGTCAAGACCCATCTCCGTAACATGCTGGTCGTCCCCGAGATGATTGGTTCCGTCATTGGTATCTACTCCGGCAAGGAGTTCAACCAGGTCGAGGTCAAGCCTGAGATGGTTGGTCACTACCTGGGTGAGTTCTCTATCTCTTAGTACGTATTATCCCTCTCTCTCTCAGTCATCTTGTGCTGCTTTTAGTCGGCGTAGGCTCTAAGCCAAGTCTTCAAGTTACTAACCAGCTTACAGCAAGCCCGTCAAGCACGGTCGCCCCGGTATCGGTGCCACCCACTCTTCGCGTTTCATTCCCCTCAAGTAAATGTTTGCGTGGTGTTTCTGGAAGGGTTGGAGGTTTCTGCATTATCTCGCAAGGTCACACGGGGCAAATGCACATGGTTTGGGATGCCTTCGTGACAAATGAATCAAAAAAAAGTTACGATAGTTCAAATGACAGTAACGAAAGTGACAATGCTAGTTTATATGGGCACATGCCAAATATAGTTCAGGTTCTAGGACTTATCCTGGCGGGTGGCTGTATATTTATGACATCTCTTTTTTTGCGTCTTATGTCTCCAGTATTGGCTTCAGTACATGCAAAAGAGAAGAATTGAAGCTAAGGGGATAATGAGAAGCTTGACAAACCCTATCAATATCTGAAAAGGGTTATAAAGGGAGCATCCACTTGTAGGCAAGGTGGAAGAGGTTTTGCACATGACGATGATAGTATTGAAGGACGGAAACCAAGCCCTAGCTAGCGATTCTCCAAGATTCAAAGGAAATCTACTAGAGGTCGCTTCCCATGTCGTTTGTCTGTCTGTGTTGTCTGCCCAAGAGCTATGGAAGTGTGTAGCAGAGTAATAATATAAACGGTTACTGGTGGAGATGCAGCTAACTGGCGGCATGTATTGTGTGTCTGTAGTTCTGTAATGGATGTTGCACAACAAGTGAGGTGAAAGGGAGCAAAGCTTTACTAAGCACTAGCGGCAGCTTTAGAAGCCAAAGCTCTGGCTTTGCGTGCCTCGTCCTCATGATGTAGGTTTCTATAGTGTTCGGTGACCTTGTCCAGATTGACGTTCATGCTAGGCGGCACACAACGTTGTGAGCCAGCAAAAAGAGACCTGTTGCGGACATATGAGTCAGCAAGTCTTCAATGTGGGTACGAAGAAACGTGTCCACCGCTCGGTGCTAGAATGGTGTTGGGAAAGGGGTTCATGAAGCAACGTACTCAATCTCGCGAACTTCGTAGTGGTGGGGCCGGGGCTGGTGGAAGAACAGCAGCCGATCGCGCGCAGCCTCCTCAACGGCTGCAACGTGGCCCTTGTTGCGTTCCTCCCACAGGTCTCCCAAGGCCATGTACTGCTGCAGATAGCGGGTGATTGCCGGCTGAGTGCCATTAGCATCAGGCTGGGATAGCTGGTACAGGGTAATTCCGGCCGGCAGGGCGGCAGCAAGCATATAAAAGCCGGGCTAGATAGAGTTAGTTAGCAGCTGATGCGCGTACAAGGTTCGACGTAGCGCTATCCATTGCGACTGCCTAGGAGGCCAGTGTCTTCATCCGGCTCCCTTGGCGGATCTAGGCCTAGGATGAGCCATGTTCCCGCCCCGTGGGGCGCCAATAAGCCCGGCAGAGACGGAGGAAGCCGGCCCCGACAACGACCTCAGCCCCCGTCAGAGGCAGGTATGCCCGGGAACGAGGGCCAAGCAGTAGGTAGAAGGGCTCTAGTTGGAGGTACATACACCGAAAGACTCGTTCACCGGGGCGGCGTGTTCATGGTGGGCGTGTTCGTGACCGTGACTCGACGAGTGACGCTGCTGGCTGCGGACAGGGCGGGCACGCAGTGCCAAACGCACAGCCCTCTGGCGTACAGCGAGCATGGCAAATATGCGGTGGAGGCGGAAGAAGACTCGTAGATTCTAGGCGGCGGAAGCAATTGGTGCCTTGGTTGTGGGAGCTGGACAGTGGAATTGAGGGCTATTATCGTGGAATTTAGTCTCACAGGGTCGTCAGTTGAAGCTGGATTTAGCCGGGCTGCCATTGGCTACTTCTTCGGGTATTGTTCGGGTAATAGTGCACAGAAAGAAGCGGGGCTTAGTGTGATAAAACATTGTGCATCGTCCCCTGCGTTGCTTGCGCCTTTCCTCTTATTACTGTGAATGCTTGTCATTGCTCATCACTGCTCGCTACTGCACATGAGTTCATGAAGTTAACTCACAGCAGCAGAAGCAGAAGCATCACAGCGTGTGTTTTTTTTTCCCTTGATGCGCGGCTTAGGAAAAATTATCGCCTAACCGCCCCTATGCCACATGATACCTTCTATTCTGCTGCGCCAACCTCTATATCGTATGAGCGCCTCATATGGATATTTTTGGATCCAAACGACTCCTCATATTCTGGAATAGCCGAAGATGTGTATCAAATTTGTCGATGCGGCACAAAAACGAGCACAGCACTGACGTTCTTGGCTTGGATAATGGATCCTAGCGTCTCTAACACTCACGTGACCGCATAGATGGTCGAAAACACAGGCCAACTTAGATGGTAGGTGTTAAAATCGAGATCTGGACTTTGGTCATTAGGAGATTTATTAAGGTTTGTTTTCTTTTTCTTTATCTGCGTGACTTTATGGTTCAGTTTTTGAATTTCCCCTATTTCCATTTGTTCACTTACTCCAGACCACAACAATTTCAAATTTCGTTCAACGCAAAAAGAAAATCAAAATGCTTTATCGCCCACTAAGACTAAACGGCCGTCAGTCTACCTCCAAGAGGCTAGGAGCCAAGCTGATGCTCGCTCTGGTGCCCTCGATTCTCGCCAACGCCTCACCGCTACACCGCGATCAAGCCGTTTTGCATCATGACCTTATTTGCCACACCTCAAACCCCTCAGATTGCTACCCCAAGATCTTTGTGCCTACAGAGGAGTTCCAGATTGTGCATGACGATCAACAGCTACCACCAGGACTTTACGTGCGGATGAATCTGGCCACTGGCATGAACGAGGCCAAGATCAACCATCCAGAGGATGATCGTGATGATGAAAGCCTCAAGGCCGTTCTGGTTGATGAACACAGCGTCTTGACCGTCGAGCCGTCTGAAGATCACCACGACACAACGGTAGTGGATGGCCCCATGGTAGGCTACTACAACCCCGGCGACAATGTCTCCAAGAAGGCCCTCCCGCAAGCCGACAACATCTTCACGGCGCTTAATATGCTTCACAAGGGCGATACCGAGGGCAATGCAGCTCTAGATGCGGCTCTAGAATCCCTCGAGGATATTTCGCATGACGTATACTACGGCGAGCTGATGACCTCGGACTATGACACTGTTGCGGCGCTCATGTGCTTCTCGCTTGATCCGCCTTCGGCTGGAGTCTCCCTAGATAACTACCCGCGTGACCAGGCGGCCAGCTATGTTCTTGGCGGGGCCCTGCAGAACAACCCCAAGGCGCTGAAGGAGGTGATGGCCAAATGGGACCGTCTGATGATGCACACGTGCGGAGTTGGCCGGGGACCGTTGTTGGACAAGGTGTTTTCACAGCCGATTCTTGCCCCCACGACCTCTCTGGGATCGACGCCAGATGAAATCAGAAGGTCAGCTCATCGCACACGCACCGTGGTGAACATTTACAGCGGTCTTCTCCAGGACGGCAGATTCCGGGCTGCGTTCTTGGCTAGCGGTGGCATGAGACACTTCCTGCAGATTTTGATACGCGAGGAGCCCGAGCTGGTCCAGGCACAGCGCCGTGTGGGACAGGTGGTTCTAGACACGTTCCTAGATGAAGATATGGGCGCTCTGCGGGGCCAGTGGCCACTGGCCGAGCCGGTGGAGAAGAGCAAGGCATCAGAAGTTTGCCGGGCTAAGGCGACAGAGACCAGTGAGGGCTGCTGGGACTACCACGTGGAGCGCATCATGCACAGAAACAGACGCCACAAGGACCACTGGAGCAAGGCGCTCAGCGATGCGCTCAAGAGAGAGCGCAAGCATGGCGCTGGCCATGAAAAGACGCTTAAGCACTATGAAGACGATGAAGGGATTGAGGAGATCCAGGAGGAGCTGTAGCTGTGATGAGCGGGTGAGAGGAGGATGGGGGCGTCTGCGACCACCATATGCAGTTAGCGATTGTTTTGTCATTTCTTTTCCTGTTTCATTTCTCTTTTTTTTTTCCCTATCCCCTTTTCACTTTTTTCTCCTTCACTTCCCCTCTAGTTGTCTAGCTACAGTCGCCCGTGAGGGTCTAGTGGCAGCAGAAGTAGAGATAGATATGTTTGAATGTAATTCACAACGCGTAGATATACAAATACGCCAATCCACATAGACCGGGCACGTGAAGTTGATGCACGTTGTCAGACAGAGACAGCGATGAAGAGGGGGTTGCTCCTTTGTGACTGAGGTGTAGAGCGGACCAGCCAATGGCCATGGAGAGTTCTAGACTCCAGGCGAATTAATTTCTAGCGGGCTCTGCTATAGGGGCCGTGATGCACATACAGAGGGGGATAACCACTTGGTGTGGGGGACGTTGATGAAAGCTTGTCAGTCAGCCAGCCAAGTTCATCCGTTTGTGATTGTACTGAACCAGTTTCTCGCATGGCAACTCGTAGTGCACAGCCTAGTGGCCGAAGCCTTTGGGCCGGGCGCGTTTCATAATGGAACGTGGTTGCTTTAACTCGGCTGTCGCGACGGGCGGCTCTTGTGCTTGTATAAAGCGGGAGCCATGGCCAGAGGGAGGGAGAAAAAGAGTCTTGTTCTTGTCTGCCAGTACTTAGATATTTGTCTATACGAGAAGAACAAGCCCCTATACCACGACCACACATACTCCTCCTGCTCCGCTCCCTTCCCTTCTCCCCCTGTGGCAGAGCCCTTCTCAGGGCCTAAAGTTTGCAGCTCAAGGCCTAGAAACAGGGCCTGTAAGATCCAACCCCAGCCTAACTCGAATCAGCAGCTGGTCGGATCAGCGCCCGCCCACCAGCCTAACAAAGCGGACTTGTCGTTCTCTGCTCTTATCGGCGGCCTACATGCCTATTTGGTCTTGGGGGGGTTTTCTTTTTTTTTTTTTTTTTTTTTTCCGATTTTCTCTATATCGTCTATCTTTCTGCTTTCACGTGCAACATTCTCCACTTTATTCTTAGTCGCCTTTCTTTGTTTTCCAGCTTATCGCATCACATTACCAGTCCGTCCTCCTTCTTGACTTCCTCTGAGCTCTTTGTTCTTTATTTTGCTTCTTTTATTCCTGGGCAGTATATCAACCAAAATTAAACAAAATAGTGCCATCACCTAAAAGAAATCGTCTCTCCTCGCTTTTCTGTCTCTCCTCCTCTATTGTTCCCACCATCCCCGCCCGGCCTCGTCCGCCCGCCTACTTGCTTAACCTCTGCCCTTTGCCCTTTGCCCTTTGCCCTCTGCCCTCTGCCCTATTTCCCATGTCCAATCCCGCCACTCTTTCAGCTGCCAAGATCGACGACGGCTCCATGATGGCTACGACGTCATCCGGCCCCCAAGTGACACGCACATCTTCGGCAATTTCTACCTCGAGTGCAGCCCCAAGCATGAATGCTGAGTCGGTTGCTGCATCACTGTCCTCAACTGCAACTACCATCGTCGGCTCATCTCCAGCCGTAAACTCGGGTCCCGGGCTAAGCTCAAGCTCTATAGCAGGCTTCTTCCTGGGCAAGAAATCACCCTCTTCTTATTCATCCGCTTCGTCTGTTGGCTCAGATGCAACGGTCACGGCCTCTACTAACGATAGCAATAGCAGGAGTGCTGCTGCGCCCACTGCAGTCCCTATCGACGACTCACGTAGCCGCCGTTTGAAAAATAGCATCAAAAAGACAGTTTCAGCCATGGGCTCGCCTCCAACCACAGAGTATGACCAAGAGCGCGGCCAGTCCAGCAAAAGACTGGGGGTGTCGCCAATGGGCTGCAGCATTCAAAGTCACGTCTGAGGGAGCGAATGAAGAGTGGATATGCGCATGAGCTCTTGGTTGCACTTTCATATGCGCTCCCGTCTGTGTCGCCTATCTCTTCTGTCCCCGCATGCCCATGTTCTACATATAAGCCAACCCATGATGGTTTCTGACTCCAGTACTTGTTTCTTGTTTCTTTTTTCCCTCCCTTTCCTTCTCTTCTATCGTCGGTATTTGCACAGCGTTTCTTACTTTCTTTTTTTGGGGTTTTTTCTATTCATCTCGGGATGACGGCACAATGGTGTGTCAACTGTTTTTTTCTTTTCATGTACTTACTCACATATATACATCTATCCACACACAGATACAGTCAATTTACTTCTTTGATATCGGAACACACCGTGGGAGAGGCCTCTGGGAGTAATGAAAGCGCGAGGCCCAATTCCATGAAGAACCACCGGTAGAATAACAAGCCGAACAAACAATCCAGCAGCGACAAGTGGCAAGCGCCAGACAAACAACAACCAGCAACCAATAAATCCAAATCACCAGTTTTCCCCTTATGAAGCCCCCAGCATCTTCGCGTCTTGCTGAGGGGCCAGCAAAGCTACAAAGTGCTTGCAGGCTGTCCACGAAATGTTAGCACTGCGTCTTCCTCAACAGGCAGACAAGGCCCAGGTACGAAGCAACAGGAAGCGTCAACTCACCATCCTCAGAACGGAAGTCCACCTGGAACACACCGCCCGGTGTTCTGCGGTAGGCCTGCTCATTAAAATCATTCGAAAAAACGTAGAGTTGTAAATCCTTGAGATATACGCGGCGATCCGACCTTTGCTCCAGCCAAGTTGGAGACCTACAGACGTGTGTAACTGTTGTGGGTTGGTTAGTATTAGGGTTTTTAATCGTGTCTCCCGACCCCGCTTCTCGTGTAACTCTGTGACAGACGTCGGAATCTGCCTCATTGGTCCCACTATAATAACGATAGACAACCCGCTTCAAATGCAACGCATGCATACGACAAGAAAGGGAACGGGAAACTTACTGAAGGCTGTCCATATTGTGCATCGTATCTGGGGGCCTTCATACACAGCACAGTACAGGCGGCGACCGCCAGTCTTGGTCTCCTCGAGAACACAGAGAGATCTGTATACGCCATTGGCATCGATGATGACGCTAGAACAGCATGGGTAGCTATCTGTCAGTACGGTACCCTCTTGTCTTGTTTGTTTCCGCTCACGCCACAACTTACCCTTGAAACAGCTCTTCTTCGCCGTCAAGCTGAAACTCCTCCATCGTCATTCTAGGCTTCGGGTTGCTGAGGCATTTGAGTACATGGCATGTTGTCCACATGAGCACCAACTCTAGAAGATACGGCCCATATTGTTAGCTAAACGAAGCTTATTCCCTCTCGGATACTTTTTCCTCGTCACTCACCTTCCCAGTTGTCAAATGTTAGGATCATCCATGTATCCAGGCGTCTTCTGGATCTGGAAAAGTATCTCACGCACAGCGAGTTGAGCGGCTGGGTCAAGCCATGGCGAATATCTTTGCCGTGGCGCTGCACATTAACCTCATGCAAGCTGCGGACAGAAGATATAGCCTGGCCATTCTTGTAATTGCGGCACGTGAAGACGGGCAGCTGTTTACTATTGTTTTCGATGTGCGCAGTGAGTATCAGACGGCCGGCGTTGAATTCCCTGTCGAGTGTCAGCAGACTAGTATCAGCTTAGAGCAACTTGTGAAACTGTCTTTATTTGCGTCTTGTGTATTGATGGGTTCTTCTGTTGTCTTACCTCCGAAACAGAACTTTAGAACCCATAGAAATTAGTGGCAATTTAGACGACGATGAAGAGATATCTGAGGCCACAGATCTGCATACACGCTGTTAGTATTGTTCCTTGGTATTCTGTCATGGTTTTCTTTTTTTTTTTCGGCCGTCCCTTCGCCAAGCCTAGGTTGACTTACGTCATGGAGCCCTTGAGCGGTGTTCGTGAGTGCAGCGACATAGTGAAGATCTTTTCGGCCCAATGGAGGTCCTAATGTCATGTCTCAGTACAATTCATCTTCGAAGGTGAAGGCATAAAAAAAGAACAAGGGGAAAAAAAAACATGCTCGACTCACTCCACCCCATCTCTGTGCTATGCCCGGCCCAGCCAGCTCATCCATTGGCTCGAGCGGAGGGTCTACGCAACGAATTAGTAGTCAATCTCAATATCAATCTTCATCAGAGGTCTCAATCGTACCAATCTTTTGACCCTTGCGAAGGGTGAGAATGCATTCCTTGAGGCTTTCCAGTCTGCTCAGCTCCAAGGAGATATGCTGGAGCAGGAACTCGGACAAGGCACCAAGGAAGTTATTATACAGCTCGAAGCGCCGCGGTAGTGACATGTGGACGTCCTCGGTCATGTGGTGGTACATGCAGCGCCATCTCTTGCTCTTGGTGTACCTGCTGTCCCTGTAGAAGTCACCAATGTCAACTAGAGTCTTGCGCAGACTCGGCAGAAATATTTGCAGATACGGCAAGATTTGCGGGCCTCTGTGCACTCTGTAAGTCCAGACGTACTCCCCGAGGCGGTAGAGCAAGCTAGCAGTTTGGTTTACGAGGTCGACGAGGGCTCGGAGGTACATGACACCATCTTTCAGGTCAACATGCTCGGCCAGATTGTTCAGCATACTGGCTACAGTGATGCAGTGCATATTTTCGATGTGGCATCCGAAGATTAGGCGGACATCGTGGTATTTGTTGTACTCAGTGGCCGGCTCCATTGTGTGCAATAGAGTGCGAGACAACAAGTGAGGCAGAGGGAGGAGAGACACGGGAAAAGGGAGATACAAAGGGCAATACAGACAAAAGATGGGTACGGATAGAAACAGAAGCACGGGGATATACAAGTAGATAGCTGGTGCGTGAAAGGATTAATTAAATGAATGCGAGAGCGAAGGCCAAGGATGTCTCTGGGGAAGCAAAGAGAAGAAGGCGGAGAAAGATACAGAGAGAGGGGGCGGCCGAAAGAGAAAGAGGTGCAAAGGAAGGGGGAGAGGGCAAGGCATATATCTGCAACCGCAAACACTACTCTCGATTGCTCGCCTCATTCCCCTCTATCCATGTGTGCACGACGCAATATCGCCGTTAGACAAAGAGACAGAGCGATAGTAGGACAAAGAAAGAGACAAGCCAAGGAGACTTGGAATAGGCAAGCGGCAGTGCATAATAAACACGGTGATTCCGGCCGAGCTGGACAGTAGCAGCTAAATCAAGGGCCGAGTCAACGAGACCAGAAGATGACACAAGTGGGGGGGGGAGGGGGCAGAGAGCAATCAGAGGGGTGGAGGTAGAAGGGGGGGGAGAAGGAGCGAGAGGGGAATGAAGAGGAAAAGGAAGACAAGACGCAGGCAAACAGAGTCGAGGGGGAGGGGAGGGGCGTAGGGGTTGCGAAGATGGCTCGTTTACCGGTATGAACAAGAGGTGGTGGAACCAAGAAGTTGGGTCTAAAGGGAAGACCAACGAGGCAAAGAGGCAGTACGCAGCCAGAAACAGAATGGGAAAGCCAAAAGAGCAGTGTGCGAGAAGAGGAGACGTCACCACAAGCGGCATCACTTGGCTGGCCCGGGCTAGGCCTTCTATATCCGCCGCTTTCCCTCTTGGTACTGCGTGCCTCAGTCGCCTCCTATGGCTACGGCTCACTTAGGGACGGGTACTGACAGATCTCCAGACCCGCTGCTCTCTGTCTACCTCACTGTGGTGCCATGCTTAGGGCAACATGTGCTTCTTGTAGCGGGGTTAGATTCTGGCCTGTTTCTGCTTCTTTTTTTTTTTGGGGGGGGGGGTGGGCAAGCGAGTTGATTAGGCCATTTTTCACTGTGGTCTATAACGATAAGACGCACCCCAGCCCTCCTTATCGTGCCCTTCACTGTAGTAGCCATGCCCTCGCTCCTATTACGACGATGTGCTGCTAGGCCGATGAACTCCTCCGTGCCCATCACTGAACGGAGGCACTATCCAAGGGCCCAATGCAGCTAGAACCAGAGCAGCAACAGATTTTTTGCTTGGGTCCCCGTCTGCCAGTCGCTACTGAGGTTTCCTCGCTGGCTGGCGGGCAATGGGGCCAGTCCCCCATAAGATGGCTCCCGATACAGATATGTATATGTGCCCTATACACGCATAGGCGTGCATAGGTGTGGTGTGTGTAGGTGCGCATTTATGTATATACAGCATATCTGGCCCTAGATATCAATATCAATACACACGCGCAACGGCCCAGACACATACATACTCTTCTCAAAAGTCCGAATCCTAGCCCTCGTAAACACGCATGCAGACAACGCAGACAATATGCAAAGACAGCTACAAAATTTATGGGTTGCATTAACGTCAGGTAGATGAGGTGCGAGTGCCAGTGTGTTTACGTGTGCGCACTGTCATACACACTGTGTGTTTGCTATGCTACAAAGGTACAGCTGTACAGTGCCTTTCCTCCCTTGTTTTCAAACAATAAAATAAATAAACTAAAGCAGCGTCTCTTCTTCTTACAATGCACACGGCCCCTTCTTCTATGTCTCTTCTTCTTTCCTGGCCACGCCTCTTGTCTCATTAGGCCCTAAGTGCCACAAAACATAAGTGTCCATCCTTAGGGCCAGCTAGCCCAGCCCAGCCCAGCCCAGGCCAGTCCAGCTTCCTGGCCTTCGACCATCGCAGCCGGTGAGACCAGGATTAACAGAGCGGAGAGGCTTATAGGACTGCTTGGGTACCCCTTGCCCTTCCCCTCCTTCTATCCCTCCCTGTTTTCCCCGCGCTAAATCGTCTCCATCTCTTTGCTCTCTCTCTCCCCGCCAGTGAGACAGCCACGTAGCACAGGACAAGACAAGACAATGTCCCACTGACAACACAAAACAAACATATATTCCTGCTTCGTTCGCGGGAGCTATTCGCAGGCCGTATGGTTGTACAGACCAGAGCCCGCGGGAGCGACAATAGAAGGGGAAAATAAAAGGCAAAACCACCAAGGTGCTCTCTGTTCAACATGCATCAGCAGTTTCTGTCGTATCCCCCCCTCCTCCTCCTCCTCCTCCTCCTCCTCCTCCTAGCGCGTGCTCCTCTCCGTTTCCCATTTGCTGCACCGCGCAGCCAGCCAGCCAGCCAGTGTCGTCTCTGGTATTGCCCGTAACCGCCTTTTCTGTCTGCTGTCTCGTACCAGCACTGGACAGAGAGCAAGCAGTATCAAGTGTTTGCCTTGTTCCTCTTCTTCCGCTTGGCCTTGACCGCCACCCAAGCCCGTCGCACACATACTGCATCCCGCATATATGCACACAAACTCTCACACTCGTCCCCCCCCCCCCCCCCCCATGCCTTTGCCCATTAACCCAGTTGTCGTCTTAGAGTTCACGTCAGTAAAGCCTCATCTGGTCCTTATTCTCTGCCTCCTCCCCTGGTTGCACCACCACCAATATACTCGCTTATAGCTCTTTCTGCAGCCAAGCAATAGGTGACAAGAGATCTCTCTGTCCACAGCTACATCTGCCTGCACTACTGCCTCTCCTGCCTAGCTGCCTCACCTCGGCATCCAACAAGACGGAAACGCAGTGGCGTCAATGTGGCGCCGCCTAGTAGCAGAGATCGGCAATGGAGGTGACCGAAAGCATTCTACTGCAAATGCAGATGCACAAGCCCATGACACCAGGGTATACAGAAGGGTAAAAAAAGAAAAAAGAAAGAAAAGAGAGGAAAGCCCGTAAAGAGACAACAAGTCAGAAACCCTTTCATCTTATTGGACAGCCTTAGCGCCAGCAACAATCAACAAGTCATCAAAGCAATACTAGATACCCGTATGCGTATGTTTGAGAATATAGCAGCAGCAGTCCAAGAGACAAGGCGGGCAGATATGCTGCAGTGTCTCTTAGTTTCGCTTCTCCCACTTCTGTATCCGCTCCTTCTCCTCTTCTCCTTCTACCCCGTTTTGACGTAATGTTAATGGGAGGGGGGGTGAAAGAAGGTCAAGATCAGGATACCAGATAAGCTAAGCCAACAATAATAACAAGCCTGCCAGCCTGTCCGGAGCCGAGACACAATGCTCTAGTTTTCCCTTCCCCGCTCCAAGTCCTGTTTCTGTGTTTCTCCTCTCTAGCTGAGCGAGCAATCACACCCCATATCGATTGATTGCATTTGTGCCCAACAGATGCACAGTAAACCCGCAGAATACATACATAGAGATGCAGCTCAGCTTATCGCGCAGGACATAGAGGGACGGACAGATGGACAGATAGACAAAGACAAAGACAAAGAGTCGTGAGATAGACCAAGGCCCTCATCACCGCCACTGCTCGCTTGCTCTCCAATGCCGCAACCTTAACGTACACACACGCCTGGCCTGGCTATCTCACGAAGGAAGAGACAAAGAACCAGAGTACAAGTCATGCAGAAGACACCACAAGGCCACAGCAAAACTGGCCGTACACGGAGACGGGAAGGGGCAGGAAGATAGCAGGCATTCTCTTTGTTGGAGTTTCTAGCAAGCGGCAGCAAATCTTTGTTGCTGCTATCCAGTATTAGATTGGGGGGGTAGAGGGGTTAGAGTGAGCCCCCATTCATTGCATTGTGCAGGCCAAACATCTTGGCGACAGAAAGATAGAGGCAAACAAGTAAGCACGCACACACGTAATCCTGCAAACATAGCAAACAAAATAAACAGGCCAAAAGGCAGCCACAAAGCAACAGCAGACAAGGAATAGAGTGGCGAGACGATGCCGCGACCGCTGCCTAGAAGAAAGAGACAAGGACTCAATATGATGACGCCATGTCTTCCTCCTGTTTCTGTGTAACGCCAGCCCGTTGCTCACTCTATCCGCAGCTCCCAACAAGATGGACAACCCTCGGGTAAGGATACTTGGGCAAGAAGGATGGCAACTTGGTGGTGGTGGTGGTGGTGGTGAACGCTAGCCGCCAGCTTAGCCTGCCAAAACAACCCTTTTCCACTGCTGTCCGGGATCTCTATCGTTTGAACGTCGGGAAGACCCGCGGAGCGGACACTCTTCTCCGCCATCCCTCTTCCTCGTTCTCTCTTTCTCTTCCCCCCTTCCTCTTTCTCTTTCTCTTTCTCTTTCTCTTTCTCCTTCTCTCTCTCCTCCTTTTCCTTCTCCTCTCTGCCTCTCTCCCTCTCTATCTCTTTCTCTTTCTCCCCCTCTCTCTCTCCTCCCCTCCCTCTTCCCTTTCCCCACCAACCACACTATCCTCCATGAAACTTTGGTCGACCTTTCTTTCACACTGGAAGCTCCCCAGTGCTCTACTAGAACACCCGTCGCATCATCGCCGATGACAGCCAGACTTATTGCACAGTTTATAGTGCCATGCATCCATGCAGAAATGACAGAGCCACATGTGCTATGCGGGCGGGCTATGTACTGTGTATGTACGCTAACGCCATGCCCGGGCTACGCATCCCATGCCATTACTACAGTGGCACTTTGGGCTTGACTTCAGCTCGACTAGCACCCCTAGGCGCCCCAGAAACCCGTGGCGTCTTGGTCGGCCAGTCTGCGTTTTTTTTTCTTTTGCATGGATGCAGCGTGGCCTTGATTTGGCGCCGGCAGATGGCTCATTCCATCTATTCGTCTATCTCATGCATCCATACCATGCCATCCGAGCTTGTCCAATCCGGCGGTCCTGCTTGCTCATCCTTGTTGGCTTGCTTAGTTTGGTTGGCCCAAACCTCGTATGGCTGGGCCTTGCGCTCCAACCCAAGCCCACCCCCATTGTTGCATACATCACACGCACCATGGGGTTCTGCCGACCAGCAGGCCGATATCTACGCTAAAAGAGAGTCGGTTTAGCCAGATAACTCTGTTGGCAAGCCAATCGCGATCAAAAAACTCCTCACCCTGACACCACTCAAGCCGCTTTACCATACTTTCGATCGGCACTTACAAGGCGAGCTCGCAGAAACGCAGTCACACCAACAGTCGCGTGGCCACACCTACGACAGTCAAGTCACATTCCCAAAGTCCTATCAATAGAGAAGAAATACTCAATTACAGCTAAAGCTAAAAGGCCATCCGATCCATCCCGGAGTCGATATATCCTCGACATTTGAAAGCCACCGCCGCCCGAATAAAGAACATAGAGAGTGTGTATGTGAGAGCATGTGATGAGAGAGATGTAAGAAATGAAGTCGTACAACAATAAAACAAGGACGAGATAAAATGAAGAAGGCGTACAGGCGCAGAGCGATCATAGGAACCCGGAAAAAGACAAACATGAAAAACAAGGCCGCAGAAAAACCCAAGGGGACAGAGTAAGAAAAAAAAAAAAAAATGTGTGAGGGAGACAAGGAAACAGTCACATGGCAATCAAACCCCTCCCGATAACACCAAGAGTCTGAGGGACAAGCAAAGAGGGACCGGGAATAACAAAAAAAGACAAAACGCAGCAACAAATCCCGATTTCCCAAAACCCCGCCTTCCGGTTAGCCTTCCTTGCCTGTCCGCCCATGACCATGTGACCGAATGAGCGTGAGTAAAAAGTGAGTTAAGAGAGATTGCGAGGGTATAGAGTGTGTGTGGGGATGGGTAAGAGGTTGTGGTCCAACCGCTCTGCTCTCATCTGCCCATGTGCCAAGCGTTGTCTAGGATGTGGTCGCTCGACACATGTTGCTTCTGCCAGAAGTCCATTATATGATGCATGGACAATGACGGGAGAGAAGACGCTACTGAGGCTGCAATTTTTGCTTTGTCCTCCATCGCGGGATGTTTAAGAAGAATCCTCCTCAGCAGCAGCCTTTTGACAGAAATGGTTAGTCTCGCACTTGGTTCCAAGGCGTTCTGACGCCTATTCTTAGGCAAGAACACTTACATTGTAAGCCTGCTTCTCGTCCTCGTAGCGCTTCTTGTCAGCAGCGGCCTTGGACTCGTAGGGAGTGCGCTGCTTCTCGTTAAGGGCCTTCCAGCGCTCACCCAGAAGCTTGCCAACCTGGCCGAAGCTGATACCGGGGTTCTCCTCGCGCACGTTGTCGCGCTGCTCATTGGCAAAGAACATGTAGGCAGAGAGACCACGCTTGGGGGCGTTGGGGTCCTTCTTTCTGCGGGTCTTCTCGACCTTGGTTCCGCGCTTAGCAGTGGAGGCCTTGGGCATTTTGAAAAGTGTAAAAGGGTTGGTCTATATTGAGCGCGCAGGCATTAGTTATGTGGGAGTTTCCTTCATAGCGATATTTGATGCACAAATGATAGAGTCGAGCCAGACAGGCGTCTGGGGCCGGCCTTGACTCTGCCATCAAGACTGGGGTGTTGCAGTTGAGCGCGTGGTGTAAGTGGAAACACGCGACTAACACACCCCTGGCAAGAAGCAGAAGACAGACGGAGCTTTTGCGCGCGCACTGACAGACACCAACCCAGGCTTGCAAGACTCAGTGGGACAGGCGAATGCACGCAAAAGAGCTTGACATGTGCCGAGCCGGAGGGCCGGATTTGGCCTGTTGACTCGATTCTGACAGAAAGAAGACGAGGACTTTAACATACCGTAAAAATGAGAGAAAAATGATTCAAAAAGCGATGCGCGAAAGATTTCAGAGAAATTCGGCAGAGATTCTATAGCGCATGTTAGCCCTGTGTTGCTGGCGCGACGAGCTCGAGAGCCAAGAATAAATAAAGCGATTGTAAGGGGAGCGACCAAGAATCGCAATCGCCACTTGCAGCAGCCAAGCAGAAGTAAAAATTAAAAAATTAAAAATTATTTTCACTTCAAGCTCCTGTTTTGTGCGTGGTTGACGATCGCTGATTTCTTTGACCAATGACTTGGACGTTGTGCGTGGTGCTATTTCGCCGTTGTGTGGGAAATTTGCAGGTCGCAAAGCGCAAGTCGCAAAATGTGTGTGGGCGATAAATGGGAATAATAAGGCGACAGTGAATGGATTGCGATACCCAAGTGAAGGTCTCTGCAAGAGGAAAAAAAAAAAAGCGGCCAAGGGAAAATGCAGGCCAAAAGTGACTTGTGTTTTGGTGGGGGGCTCTGCAAAAGCCAAGTAACTCACCTTTGGGCTGGCAGTTTGCTGTGCAAGATTGTATGGGAAAATTGTATGAGTGAAGAAGAGAGGGAAAAAATGTATGGGGGAGGGCTGAAGGCGCCTTTTTACTATGGACGGCTGATTAAGTGGGCTCGCTCTGGCTCTTCTCTTTTCGCTCCTCCTTCCTGGTTACTTCTTGCCCACGCCCCCCCCCCCTCCCCTCCCCAGCCCAGCCTGTGTTTGTCGCGGTAGTAACTTCACAGTCGGTGCTGAAGCTCGCACTGTACGTGATTCTGGCTCAAAAAATTTGGCCGTGTCTGTCTGTGCTTGCCCTTTTCCCTTTCCCTCTTTCTTGTTCTTCTCTCTCTCCCCTCTCACCTGCTCCCCCCTTCCCACCCCCAGTCCCGTCAAGAACAGCCCAAAATACCTGCTGGAAGCAAGCCCAACTCGCCGGCGCACTGTGCACGCCCAGCAGTAGCACATAGCCCACTAGCACTCTGTCTGCTATCTGCTAGCACTGCCTAAACCTAACCACTGGCCTGCACTCACTCGCCCATATGTGTCTCCTTGTAGCCTTACCAAGCTAACACTGCACTGCACTTGCACTACAGTACCCTCGCTGCATGTCACTACAGCACCCTCTGCTGCACTGCACTACACTTCACTCCACTGCACTCCACTGCACTCCACTACACTCCACTGCACTCCCATGCACTCACTGCCCATTCAAAATACTAAACAAAAGAAGAGCACGCATTGCTCCCTGGACTATTCGTCCATGAACTTGCCTGCCTACTGGTCCGGCCGTCTTGAAGTACGCCTTATAGCAAATGGGTATAGTACCCAAGAACAACGACATAGACCTGGAAAAGGGGGACTGGCCAATTCCTCTTCCTTTCCTCACCTTGCACCTTGCCCCTTGCCTTCCTCTTGCTTGCACGCCTCTCCCCAATTCTCCCCAATCAAAAAGCTGCTCCACTTTCTCAGACACTGTTATCACATTCTCACACATTAAGAAATGCCTGCTTGGCTATGGGGCTCTAACCCGCCTGCCCTGCTCCGCCTGCCGTTTATGTGAATGTGGTCCCTCACTCCTGATTTTGGCTGGCTCTGGGGGCTGGGCAAACAGTGCACTATGTTGGCCATGTACTATACATGCAACTAAGCTCACTTACCCGTAGCATACGTACCGTGGCGCTACTATACCTGCAGTGTGTACATGCACCATATCTACAACTTGTACCTACTACTTTCTACTTCCAGAGCACTACATCCCTCCCTCCCCCCTCCCTTTCCATGGCTTGACTTTGCATGTGCTCTTTTGGGAAGGGAGAGGGGCAACCAGCAGCACCACAACGCACAGCCCAAGTCCAACAGCAACAGCAACAGCGCAGCACGCCTTTCCCCTCTGATTGCTTTCCTGCTCGCCCTACGTTTATGAAGGGCGAGACCAGAGGCACAGAAAGACAATCAAAGGGGCAAGCACATACACCACACTGTGACTTGCTCTCCAACACGACATGAACTTGGAATTTTTTGAAGCAAGGAAGCGCAGGTAGCAAGCACATGTCTGGCCCACTTCACATCTTGTCTTTTTTTCCTCCTCTTTCCCTTCTTCTTTCAGTCCTAGATGCAACTAATTCGTACTGTCCACTCGGTGTGTGGGTGAATGTAAATAATGATAGCCACAAGGTCCCCCCATGGCCTGCTATTGGCTCAACTGAATTCAAGGCCCCACACCCTGCTGCTTGTTCTGCTTGCTTACGCCTGGAATTGACAATCAAGTCTGCTCATCTATATCCTCCCTTCACTCTTGAGGAGATTGAGGCAGAGCTTGACTAGGGTTGAACCCCATTTTCCTCGCCCTACTCGTGCACTCACTACAGCAACAGCCCCAACCCCCGTAGAAACCCTAGCAACCATACAAAGCCAAACAAGATAACTCTTATTATCACGATATTACTGCTCACTTGCCTCACAGTGCTTGTGTTTTTCATTCTCACATGTCTTCCATTTTGCAGCTCGCCTGCAAGCCAGTCACCGAAATGAAGCGGCTTGTGTGATGTTGTCAGTGCTTTCTTATTACCTAGGAAACCAATCCAGCTACAATCGCCTGCAATGAATGCACACACACCACACACCCTCTTTCACATCCCTTTTCTCCTGCTCAGCTTGCATATCTGCATCTCTTTATCTTTGCCAATTTGCTTGCTTGTATCCAACACCCAAGACAAGGCCAAAAGCCGCCCAAGTGCATGAAAAGCTAGCCAAAGGGGACTCGAAGGGGGGGCGCAACACAAGCAGGCTCAGGCGGCTAGCATAGCGGCATCAAATTAGCAACACAGTTGTTGGCTAGTTTTGTCTTGCCTTTACCCGGTTCTTCTATTTCCTGCATGGCCTACATCCCTCCACTCCCCCTAGTCCTGCTAGAATCGTATGAGAAAGCCGTTAGCTGTCTGGGACTAAAGCACAAGCAAGGCAGTGAAGAAAGAGAAATCGTGGCCCTTGGCTATTATGCTGCATATTTTATGTCATGCCTGGCTGGGGCCTCTCTTGCTGTGGTAATTCTTTTTCTTTTGCTCTGCCACAAACGTTCTCATGCAACCATCAATGCACACGCGTACACACACACACACAGCGAGGCACTGGCCTGGACTTGTTCTTGGAAAGGTCAAGTTACATTAGCACCGAAACTGTAGCAGATGTATGTATGTATGATGTATGTATGTACACATGTAACTTCTGCGTATATGTACTGTACATACTAACGCTGCACTCTGTCTTTATTAGGATTTAGAAGCCGAGACTTCGCAATCTGATACTTGGCCGCTCTGGAACTCAATGCAGATATTGGGTCTTTCTGTCCATTTCTGTCTTCGTTTCCCTTTTACCCTAGTTATAACGCCTTGCTTTGGTTTTCCCTTTGTCGGCCAGTCGGTCTTTTTTTTTTCTTTTTCTTTTATATCTTGGGGAACCTTGTGACTTTTGCTCGTATCCAAGTACTGTAGGTACAAGTCCCATTCATATTACACATACAACGGCACAGTACAAAAAGTCTGCTCAGCATTTACTTGGGCCATACAAAAATCTCCCCATAATAGGCTACTCTAATTAGAAAAGGGGGGGTACATCGACTAAAGCGGGCGTAAATGTACTCTCATGTGCAAAATTCGCGCAGTGGGTACTCGGGGCTGATGTACCATCTACCTTGATACTTGGTAGCAGTACTTTGTAACGCAGCTTCTCGTAGTACTAGTGCAGGCTTGGGTAAAAGGACCTTTGCTAACTGCCCCCCCTCCCCTCCTTCAGTAACTTGATGCATGCATTGGCCCTTGTTCCAGATAACGGCAAATGTGTAAAGGCCAAGCCGTATGGATATCTTCAAGAAGCCACAAGAAGATTCCGCTCTAGGTAGTGCTCTACTGGAAACCTGCACCATTCTCCTTTTTTTCACACGGTCAGGACTAAACGTGTCCCAGGCTTGTCTGATAAGCATGAGAATTGGAAACCTGCTGCTTTCATCATACTTTAATAATCCAATGTCAATCTCTAATGCCACATGTATTCTGATTTCCCACGTCAAGTCTACCGCAGCGAGTACCTAATTTATCCAAAGAAATTGCCCATGTTGTGTTGTACATGGTTTAGAGTAAAGAATATCTTCTCTCAAATAATCAAAGCAGCCAATACGCCGCACGGTAATCATGGTCTTGGTCACGGGGCTCTTTTGCATCACGCAAAATTTTGTTTAGTACAGTACATATGTGATTCCTGCTGTGCTTAAAGAAACCAGCCTGATGTAGATAGACAAATTTCTCATGTACACACCATGGCAAGTACTAGGTACGTACCACTCCTTCGTTCCACAACTCCAGCTTCAGCAAGTCATGTATGTACTCACCATGTATACAGTACTGTGTACATGATACCTACTACGCATCATACCGTAGGCGCGGCAACTACTGAAATTTGCCCTTGTCTTTGATGGCCTAGGTCTGCCTTTTTTTCTCCCGTCTTCCTTCCTTAGTTACGCATATCCTCTTTCCCTTTTGCAACAACACGTACATTCTTCTTCCCTGAACGCGGGCCTGTGCGGTGCAGCACACTATAGTACACGCCTCTTTTCCCTCTTTCTCTGGTTTTTCATTGGTACGTACTGCTGAATTTAATAGGAGTCCCCCTCTAGCCCGGCATTTCCCCTTGACCTCTTTTTTTTTTTTTTTCCTTTTTGGAGGAAAGTAACTTCTCACTTCCCGTTTCGTTAGGGGGGCCCTGTCATTTTAGTGTAAGCACCTGCTTTGTCGCGCGTTTTCTGGCTGATTGTGTGCTTCCAGACTCTCCTCTTATCCCCCAGACGTCCCTCACACCTGTGCCAGCTCTCTCTCTCTTTAACAGCCCAAAATTGCTAGAGCATTTTTTTATGGGTCAACACTACAATCTATCGTGACTTTTTTAGAACATGTATACTTTTAGAGGCTACTTTTTCAAACTTGGGTGCTGCCAGGTGATCTTTTCTTTTTTTTTAGTGGACTATATAGTAGTATGCCAGTATATTTTGTTCGTGAGGCTACAACTAAATTTCAGGGTTATGTTTCAACCCTAACAACGCATGATGGTGAACTTTATTTTCACCTCAATCACGATCATTTGTGCAAGTCCATATCCTCAGGATCTAACACAATTTCCATCAGCTCAGGATCTCGTGCCCAATCGATACCACTGCCCGCCACAACCGCACTGGCAGTGCCCTTCATGACCAACCATTTTTGCCGGCTAATCTTGAGATCGGTTTTGAGCTGGTCAAGTTCGTTGTCACCATCGGCTACGTTCAAAGGGTCCTCCTTTTGCTGTCCAATTTCGCGAGCCAGCTTGTGAACGTCTGATGCCAAGCTCGCGTTCTCGCTCCATGCCTTGAGAACTCTGCCTTGTACGATGGCTGCTTCTTCCAGGGCTGATTGGATTCCTGTCGACTTTTTCGACACTTCAACAGACGCAGCATCGCGATCAATTAGGTATGGAGTCAAGTCGCTGTTGGTTTGGTGTTTGTTAGGAGGAGCATTGCTTCTCTACATGCTGAACAAAGGTCAGGAAGGGCCTTGAAACTTACCGCTCGATTGGCGAGCAAAACGTGCCTTGGTGAACAGCCTTCAAAATAGGATACATCATCAAGACGCTATCAACCACTTCTTTTTGGACCGCATATCGTGACTTGGCCTTGAGAAGCTTCTCCTTGCACTCCCTTACCTCTTCTACCGAGGTACCTGCACTGACTACGGGTTTCCAGGAGGCCATCTATGTTAACAATCGGAATTCATCACAAGAACAAGGTAAAAACACCACACTATTAGAGACGTTCTTTCTTACGTTTTGAGTTTGAGTTTGAGCTCGACAGAGAATGGGCTTTCTGGGCCTTGATAATGGCTATCTCCAGCCTGAGTCTGTCTAATTGATCATAAAGTTTTAGAACCTTTTCCTCGTCTGTCGACAGTTGGAGCGGCTCATCCGACGGGACAGTGATGTCCATATCATCCTGTCCTTCCATGTCCTTTTTTCACGATGGAACTATTGGAGACTTTTCGTAGGGGGGGGGGGGGGGAGAGATTTGAAAACAAGTCAATGCAAACAGGAGTGCTTGTATAGACATTTGTAGTTTTTATCGACAATGTTCATGTTCATCGTTAGAGTTGACATGATAAGGAACAGGGTCTGAGCACTAGGGTTACCTTACTAAGGCTGCCATTAGACAAAATCGCTTGCATAACATTTACAAATGCATTTAACGGTGCGCTGTCTTGCATCACCAATTTGATTTGAATATATTTAACGTCTACTGTCCTGCATCACCAAAAAGACTCTCCGCCACCAAAATCAGCACTAATTTAATCAATCTGTACTATATCTGTATAACGTTGTGGGCATGATCTAGAGGTCCTTATGTGGCTAATGCCATCACATGCTGCACATTGACTTGGGCGTTTAGTCCGTGTCGTTGTGACGACCTCGAATCCACTCGGCTCACGCTTTGTACTTGATAGTGGAAGAATGCTCTTCATCGCTTTGGGCTCTATAAGATGAGGCTCTAGAAGGTGAATTGGAGCCCCGTTACGTACGTACTAAGTGCCAATGTGGATGAAAGTCTTGGAGAAGAAGAGGTTCGCCTTAGCGTTCAGCCAGTACATGTACACAAGGGAGCCCGTGATGTAGCGGTCGCTGCTCTTCGACCTTTCGCAATGCTTCGTATGAGACCCAGCCTTGTACAGCCCTATATATAGCCTTGTCGAGCTCAAGGGGCGTACGAATCTGCTGTCTCACTTGGCTAGATTCTAGCTCAGAAAGTTGGTTGGTTAATGCAAGCCGAATTCCCTTCCATGCTGGTCAAATGTTGACCTCCGGAGGTACGATTTAAGAAGCGCATGGATTCCTTCGACACGGGAAGTATATGTATTCCCAAAATGTGCCTGTTGATCAACCCATGCAGCAACAAGCTTCTCCTTGAACGGTAGAAGCCATCTCTCCTTGATATACCCAACTTTCTGAAGGTTCGTTGAGGCGTATTTCTTCTCCAACTCTTTCAGGCGTTCTTCGTTCATCTCTTCAGTTGGGGAATTGATAATCGGGAACACAACTGTATCCATGACGGCAAGGCACCGATCTGTCAAGATAACTGACGGAAAGACTCCATTGCACTGCTCGTATAATTCCTTTAACTGCTGAAGGGCCCATGTATAGTCTTCTTCAGTCTCGCCGCTTAAAAATGCAAAGGCGATAGCATCAACGCCAGCCATATCGAGGAGTGGCATATTACATTTGTTTGTCTTATATGTGTAGCTGAGGAGAAGGATTTCAGGGTATGCTCGGAGGTAAGCGAGAGAATCGAGGTGTGCGAAAAATAAGCTGTTACATGCCCATCTGGCCCGTACTGTACACGGCTCCAGAAGCCTTTTTTTCCAAGTTGGCTCACAAGTGCATGAATTGGGCTTTCGCCTTGGCGAGAGTCTTAGCGCAAGTCAGCCATACGGTTATAGATGTCTTGACGTGTACCTAGGAAGCCTTTCTCCCGTACGATCGCCTGTATCTCATGTATTGTGAGGCCAGCGTTCGAGAGGGCTTTTAGGTATGGTGTAGGCGGGAGTGTCCGGTGGACAGGGTGGGCAGACGGGTGTAAGCTTGGTCCGTGGTTATGGACGGCGAAGCGTGCTTCAGGACGGTGTTTTAGAGTCCAGCCTTTGCTAGACTCTTTAACGAGGACTGAAAAGGGGCAATTCGTCATACGCGTACACGTTTTTCTCTTTCTTTCACTTAATCTTTCCAAAGAAGGTGGTCGGCGGCTACGGTCGCACGCGTAGTAGACTTTCAAAAAGCCATTTTTCTCGCGGATAGATCTCTGTGTTGTGAAGGCGTAGCCTCGAGACTTTGCATGCGAGTTAATTGACGCAAATAAGGCATCGCGTGACTCGAAAAAGCCCTCGGGAGGGAGGCTGTCTTCTGGGAAGGTGTCCATTTCGCTTTGAGTGCTGATTTTGGTGTTGATTTTTGTGGTAGAGAATCTTCTGGGTCATGGACAGCGCCGCATTATATGCATTTGGGGCCCGATAGGTGCACACTACTGTACGCTTATGTAGACCTTAAAATACATATGGCGACGACTACATGCGCGCCCCCTTGTTTTGGCAATTACTACATGGGCATTCAGGCTTATGTGGGCATCAGGTTTTTTGCACTATGGTTGGCTGTAAATATTTCTGTTAGTGCATTCCATGCTCTGGGATTTTGCCAATGTACCTTTCACGGTGGCCAATCCTATGACTGATCTTTCCACAAAGGAATGTAGAAAGGAAGGGATATTCATTGTCTTGAAGACTTCAGTCATTACACTGAAATATGATTTTTTAAGACTATGATGCCAGCCAGCCCCTGCTCAGGAAAACAAACTCATGACAGCCAGTTGCCTATACCGGAAACTTCATGCGTAACTAAGTGATTAAAGTATTGCACTACTTCAGCTGGTTTGAGAGAGTGGACCAAGGAGGAGATGATGGCATATTTGGACTGGAGTAAGGCGGAGGATGACTGTGTAGAGGCCGAGGTCGCCTGGGAGCTGGGGGATAATCTTCTCAGTACGGGAAGAAGGGGCGTAGCTGACATCTACAGGAGACAGCTAAAATAAACATTATAGAGACAAAGGCTGTGAATTGGCCCTTCCAGAAGAAGAAATTCACAGCAGCTGTAGTGTTGTTACTTGTAAAGAATCCTCGAGTTTTGGCTGGCTGTTAGTGCATAAGCTTCACCGCCTTTGTGGGGCTTGTACCTGTAAGTTAAAGCCAACCAGAGTGCGTAAAATGTGATGCCCACATAGCAAATCCTGATTATATAAGCAAATAAATTGATTAGATAATCCAAAAAAAAGGGAGGGGGCGCATAGAGGAAGAGGGGGAGCGCATGTAGGGTCGGGTCGCCACAGTGTGCGTCTAGGGGGAGTTAGGAAACATCTGACTGCCTTTTTCCTGACAGGGATAATCAGGGTTGGCCCAGATCACATTGCATTCGGGTTAGACTACACTACTGTTTCCTGCTGTTTGTCCAAATTAGCTTAGGCTCATCGACATCATCGACGTTGCAGCCTGTAGAGCCAGTTCATCGAGGGTCACATCTCTGTTGAAAGCCTTTGTTTTCTGCCAACTACATGGCGTTTTTGTTCTTCTTTTTTGGTATCTCGAATCTTCAATCAGGCCTTCCGGTACCAGCCACAGCTTGAACTTCTCTTTTTCTCCAAGCCAACATCCCCCTTCTCGCCCCATCTTATCAATCCGACCTGTATGCGATTAACGAGCAAGCTTTCTGCGGCACTCCCTTATTCTAGCCAGGTTCATTTGCTTATCTGCTGTGTTGTATTTTATGCGCTCGCTCCCGTTATTTATTTGCACATAGTCCAAAGCTTCTTCAACACGTCAGGAAATGTCGTCGCAGCATGTCAACTTTGGATGTATTCATCGCCCATAGTGGTTTGAAGCTCGTAGCGGACACATCCCGTTTCGTGAGGTACGTACTGCAAAGCTCTCGTCGTCATCGTCGTCGTCATCTTCGTCATTTTTTTTCTTCATTTTTGCTTGTTTTTTTTCCGTCTCTTTTCAGAGCGCAGGTTGGTAGTAAAATTACCAGTGCGCCGTCCATGCCTGAAGCATCGCAATATCGATATCACATAGTGATATAAAGCTGACATCATATGTATGGGGTGACTTTAGTATTGATGACTTCAAGAGTTGGGTATCGCACGCTACTTCTATACCGACTTCCAACCTTGTTGCCCTCACGCGGACAGGACGCAGTGCCAAGACACAAAGTCTCCACCTTGAAACTGAGTTCTTCATCTATGACACCCGTGTTTCTTCGTCCAAGACCCCGAATATCTCGCCGTTAATATCCCAGGCTCCCCAACCAGATGCATTCGAAGTATTTGAACCTCCAAACTCAATCCATGACATCAAATCGATAGCGTCATGGAAGGAGCTTTATCGCAAGCGGCAAGAGTGGGGACTCAAGATCACTGCCGATTGCGAGCGCCTTGACTCTTTGGCGTTTGATCGGTTCCGTGAAATTGACGTTACTGTCCAGTGTATCGACGTCGCCCTAATGAATCTCGACATTTCGATTAAGCCACTACAATCTCGATACGAGGAGCTCAAGAAATGGTCTCCAGGCGCGCTGAAAGAGAACGAAATGCTTGCAACAGAGCGAGAAAAACACCTAAAAATCGCACGCTCAGTGCCGACACTACCTGAGATGGTTTCTTTTATGACCGGAAAGCAAATACAACAAAATGCGAAAACTACACTCGAAGATCTGCTGGAGCCCGAGATATCACGACGTGTAGGACGGTCTGCTATGAAAGCTTTGGAGAGACTCAAAAGCTACATAGAAGCTGTTGATAACGATGCCCTCAACATGATAGATCGCTTCAGAGAGCTTAGTGGGTCTTTCGAAAGTTTGTTGAGCCGTTCTATATTGACGCGAAGCGACGAATCTAGAGGGATACTGGAAGCCGTTCAGTCTATCTCCAAGAAAATAGACACAGACTACCAAACGATCCTGCCGCTATCAGGGTCTCCCAAGGACTTGGCGCAAATCTCAAGAACTGCCCTTACTCATACCGACAAACTTCTTCCCACCCTTGCAAAGCGGGCAACCGAGCTGTCTGACCTTCTCCTCTATGTAACCGAGAACCGAAACGCTATAGCTATTGAATGTGGCGTGTTTATGCGTACAATCACCGAGGTAGTTTCTTTATTACAGCGCTTAAAGAATTCAATGGCTCGGTTAGGTGAGACTGAAGATGATATGGCAACATTCGACTACTTGCGTCTTATTCACCAGCTCCCATACATGTACTCGTCATTCATAGCTGAAGCTGTTCGTCGGCGCGAGTGGAAAGAGAAGATAACCACCGATTCAGCCAACTTGGCAAATACCATGGCCATGTTTCAAGACGAAGAGACCAAGCGCAGGCGGAAGTGGGCTAAGATGGTTGGGAGCACTTACCGGGTTGACAAGGTGGATTCGCCTGCTATGGGAATGGAGGTTAACCTTCAGGGCGGCCAGGAGAACTGGCCGGAACTTACTAAAAGAGATCTGGAAGCATTTATTACTGTTTTCGGTGATAACGGTGGTGATCTGGCAATCCTCGAAGACATCCAAAAGCTCCTGGGTGACCTTAACGCACCTACGCGTCAGCAAGTTAAGCGCATTAAAGCCTTCAAGAACGGAAGCTTGCACGAGACGTCCATGGGATTCTCGGGCCTGCTCATTCGCGGTGACGAGGATCTTATTCGGTCTCTTCAGGATGATAAAGTGAGGCTTGAGAGCAAGGCTATGACTGCTGAAAGTCGGATTAAGCGCCTTGAAGATCTTCTACACCGCCAGAACCAGGCACGCTCACAGCCATTTTCCAGTCTGGACCTCTATAATAAGGGATCGCCGCGACTAGAGAGCCGGAGACTTTCGACAACAGAACATGCTGATTCCGCACTTGTGGCGCAACTGGAACAGCTCAAAGAAGAACTGGCGTCAGAACGGGAAAAGACAGAGCTTCAACAAAAGACCATCGCTGCATTGAACAATGAGACCGAGGTTCTCAGAAAGCAGTCAGAAGACTCAAACTCAACCAAAAAGGACCTTTTCGACAATCTTGAGGCACTCAAGCGCGAGTTTAATGAAGAACGCCGATCGCTTCTGTCTGAGGCCAACATGCTGCGCGAAAAGCTAGAAGAGACTGAAGATTATATGGAAAATTTTGGAATGTCTCGGGAAAACGAAAAGGCAACGTACGATGAGCGTGTTCACAGCCTATCAGATGACCTGGAGAAAGAGCGTAAGGGTCGTCATGACGAAAAGCTCAAGTACGATGGCCAGATTGAGTACCTACGAACAGAAACACGACTGCAGCGCGAGACAATGGACACAATGCAAAAGCAGATCCAAACTCTCCAGGAAGAAAACAAAGGATTTGCCAAGAAGCTTAGTGCCGAGACATCAACTACCGAACTGCAGAATCGCGTTCTTGATGATCTTTACCGCGAACTTTTGCCTGGTGCCGAGCTTCCAACTGACCGGTGTGACCTCACTGATAATCTTTTGTCCAAGGCATCCGAGATAATCGGTAGAGTCAAGACTATTGAGAACGACATTTCAGTTCTCCAGTCCGAGCTTGACCAGACCCAATCTACAAACAAGCAGCTAAGAGCATCTGTAGCGGAGTCTAGCAAGAAACTTGTGGATATGGAAGCGGCATCGGACCAATTGCGAGAATCTCTTGCTGAGGAGAAGGCCAAGTCGGAGGCTACAGAGGCCGAGCTGGAGCAGGGCCGCAAAGAAATTAGGGAACTGCGTGTCCGCATTTCTGACGGAGAGACTGGTTCCGAGTCCCTCCAGAGGAAGCTCGAAGAAGATGAGAAGAAGTCAAGACTTCTCAAAGAAGAGCTTGCTCGCAGACAATCGCAGGTCGGGAGGCTTGAAGAGGAACTGCGGTGCCTTCGAGAGAAATTCAGCGTGTCGCAGGCAAAGTACGACTCCCTCGATAGCCTCTTCCAAATCCGCACGGAGAAGGCCAAAGACCTCACAAAACGTATCTATACTCAGAACGACCGTCTTGTACGTCTATTGGAGCGGCTTGGATTCGTCGTCACACGTGAGGGTGCAACAATGTCTGTACAACGGATTCCCCGATCTGAGCGATCGACAGCTCAACTTGTCAATCCTAATGAAAGCTTGGCTACGCCATCCTTGGTTCGCCAAGCATCAGCCATGACTACCAGGAGTGGGCTGGAAGGCGAGGATCTTGACCAGATCTACTGGATGAACAACAGTGATGCCAATGTGGAGTCGGAGAAATACTCTGCCTTCATAAACTCTCTGGGAGGTTTTGACATGGAAACCTTTACCGAGACTGTCTATCGCCGACTAAAGGATATGGAGCATCTTGCCCGCAAGTTTCAGCGAGATGCACGGGCATATCGTGACAAGGCCCACGTTATGCAGAAGGAAGCACATGAGAAAATTGCCTTTAAGAATTTTAAGGAGGGCGATCTCGCGCTGTTCTTGCCCACACGCAACCAGACATCAGGAGCCTGGGCTGCCTTCAATGTGGGCTTTCCACACTACTTTCTTCGTGAACAGGATTCGCACCGGCTTCGTACACGCGAATGGATTGTTGCCCGCATCACACGGGTCCAGGAACGTGTTGTCGACCTGTCTAGGAGCCTACAGAACGCCAATGGAGACGCAGATTCGGTTACCACGAATGAAGAGAATGACAATCCGTTTCAATTGTCTGATGGACTTCATTGGTATCTGATTGATGCCCACGAGGACAAGCCTGGTGCGCCATCAACCCCAGGCTTGGGCAAGTCGACAGTTGCTGGCAGCAAGGTCTCTGCCGTTGCAGACCTCCACATACACACTACTAAATCTAGCAAAGATAAACGCCGTTCTATCAACAATGGCATTGAGGGCGTGAGCAAGACGCTGTCACGTAATCTTGAAAGCCGGCGTAGCAGCAACAGCTCGCGAAAGGCCTTCCCATTGATTGGAAGCGGTAGTGGCAGTGCGGGTGGAGGCACGAGCTTACTCAAGGGTAGTGCGCTGGCAAGCGAGACCAACTCGATTAAAGACGTCACGTCCCCAGGTGTCATGTCTCCTAGAGTGCTCTCACCTGTGGTAGCGACGGCATCCACATCCGGAGCTATAGCTACAGCCACAAATAATGACGAAGCTGGAAGTAGTGGCATGGCTGGAGCTGCCCGGAGAAGCGAGAATACCGCACTTGGATCTTCGCCATCAGCCTTGGTGGACGGGGCCGCGGCAAGTAGCAGAAGAGGTCACCGCGGAGTGCGTGATGTGATAGATTCTTTGATGGGGCCTTGAGGGTCTCTCTTTTTTTTACTCTTGTTTTCTTGGGAATTTTTTTTTCAAATCTCTCTTTGTTTTTACCGTTTCCTTTGTTCCTGTACTTGGGGTTTCTTTTTTTTTGTTCTGGTTTTTTTTCTTTTTTTTTTTTTCTTTTAGTTACAGATTTGTCTCTCGCAGGGCCATTTCTAGCTTTTGTCCTTTCTTCTTTTGTTTCATTCCCCCATTTCTCTCTTTTTTTTTCTTTTTAACTGTTTCTTCTACTGCGCCAGCGTATCAGGAGTTCCGGGCGGTTTTGTTCCCTTGCTACGGGCAGATGCCTTGCAATGGCAGCTATCTTTACAATGGCTTTGGGGCTTTGCGTTGATTTGATTTGCTTTGTTTTATACTGATTCTTTCTTTTGTTGATATTCTTTTTACATGTGATTGTCTTGTCTCATCTAATGCACCATCAACACTCAGCCCTTACAGGTATGGACGTATCAATGGACGCCCTAATTTTACTATAGACGCACAGAGAGCTACGCAGTTGCGGCCACCAAGACGTAGACAGATTTTAAAGATTTGCAGATTTACAGATTTGCATTGGGTCTTGGCCCAATTGCCCAACTGTTGCATTCACCCGAGAAGCTGGAGCCATCCGAGATACCGTGACTTGCTTCTAATATTGCCACTGTGCAGGTTGATGGATGGCTGTGTTCTTTTGGCTTGAGAGAATAAGAAGGAAGGATGGAAAGTAGACCTGCGCTCTTCTAGAAGGGCAGCAAGGGGAAAAGGGGGGAGGAGGACGCTTCTAGAAAAGAAAGGAATGCGGCAACGGGAGAACTCGCTGCATGCATGTGTGTGTGTATGTGTGTAATCACTTGCATTGTTTTTATCAAAGTGGAGAACTACTGGAATAAAGAAGAGGGGGGCGGGGGGCAGTGACGGAGAAGAAGAAAGTTCGAATGGCGTGGCTCTATGACGCAGGTAGCATCCGCTGCTTAGGGATGCCGCAAGAAGCATGCATGCAGCAAGCACCAATATACGGTTCTTGCGGGTATCCGGCCAGCAATTGTAGGCGCAACGACGGCAATAAGCCTGGTACGCCAAGGGAATGATACATATAGATGGACGAGGCAGGCCAAGGCAAAGCCCCGAGACTTGGCGGGGTCCCAGTCTTGACCGATCCAAGCAAGAGGACTGACTGGCTGTATGCATCGGGCGTTCCAATACGTCACTATGGCCATGGACATGTTCCATATTTCCTTGTCTCTTTGGTTACTTATTTTTAACTTGACGGGGCGGCGAAGCGCAGACGGATGGACAGGACCAATGGGGGTAGGACTGGAAATTGGCTGTTCATACTGGTCGTTGGACCTGGCTAAGCTTTGTTGAAGCTAAGTTTGGGGTTGCACATAGTGCCTCAATTGAGGCTCAGCCAAGGCATTTATTATAAAATACGCCACAGAATGGCGCCACACCTGTGTTCTTGTGGAAACTACCTTATTTTTTCTCTTCATTTTGTTCAGCAAACTATACGTGATGGACGACGATGGCACTAAGAACGGAACGCGCAAAGGTCATATGTTTTCCCTCATCCTCGCACTCCCATTCTCTCATCATTCATATATATATAATTTTTATTCTCTCTTTGCCCTTCCCTTGTATCTTCTGAAAACAAGCTTTCCAGTCCGTCTCCTCCCTGTCCCTGCGTTTAAACCATGTGTAGCCAATCAGAGAAAGGCGCTGAACAACGTGCCTTGAGCTAGGAATGCCAGTCTTCTGGAACTTGGGATTCAAGACTCGAGACTTGAGACTTGAAGAACTTGTTGCAGATTTGCAGCTAGCACTGGAGCGAAGAAGCTTTACTACGGGGGGAGGCGTAGCCCCTCTTACTATAGACTAAGCAAGCCCCCCCCCCCCAAATTTGATGCTTTTGATACTACATCGGCTAATAGGCTTTTCTCTAACTCGGGCTACTGGGGCTGGGCTGTCGACAAATGGCCGAGTCGAGAGTTGGATCAGCCTGGGTGAAATGTCAACGGGAAGGCGAGGTATCATCGCAACTATACGACATAGCTCTCGCATGGCACTATGGAACTAGCTCCGGGCAATCTTCAGGTGAGCTTTCGCTGGCTGGCTATTTTTCTCTCGTAACTTATCAGAAGCGAAAACGAGGGCGACGGCGCGACGCGGCAGCTCTTCATCTCAACAAACAGGCGATGGTGTTGGGGAGGGGGGGGGGAGAAGGTTTGGGAAAGCAAGGGAGGGAGGAAGGAGAGGAACTCGACAGGCCGACAACGGCCTTGCTGTATGTTTGGGGCAGTGCATGAGAAGTACATCTCGTGCAAGTGTAGACGGGCAAGAATGTATAGCATGCGCATGTATACACGAATACGTAGATACAAACAAGCAAGCATGCACGTATGGGCAACGTACATGTACTACTACACGCACACTACACGCACACTACACTACACGCCGCTCGCCCTTCTCTAGACAGCCCAGCAGCCCTAGCCTGTAGATGCAGGGTCTACATCCAAGGCCAATGAAAAGGAAGCAAAAGGAAGGGAAAAAGCCTAGACAGCTAAACGGACCTGTTTTCTAGGCCGGGCCTGGGCCGGATTCTAGGCCGGGTCAGTTGAATGTAACCCAAGAAATAGAACAGGCAATAAATCAGGGAATGGCGGGGCTTCAATCCTACACTGGATCTTGGGCTGTGAAACTTTGATGGAACTAACCCTAGAATAGCTATCTGTTCAGGGTTCTCAAAAGTAGAAGGGAAAGGCGATGAACAGCCAGAGAATGGGCGGGCTGCGTTGAGCGAGAGCCCCGAGGTTTCTATTTTGCCAGGCGATAATTCCCATATTAATTGCCAAATTAATTTTCGTTTTTTATTGCCTTTATTTTAGCGTCAAATTTGCGCTAGTCTCTATGAAAAGAAAATGCCAGAGGGCGGCGACCTTGGCTTTGAATATTCTTTTTTTTTTTTTCTTACTTTTCTTGTTCTTCATTTCTTGAACATAATCAACAGCCCTTGTCGAGTTTCTACTGGGTGCTCTGTCAAATCTTCAACTTCACGTCTTCTCTCTTCCCCACTCAACAGAATACAGAATAGACAAGCCCCCAGGCTCAAGTCGCGCTAAGTCTTAACCAGCGGCGATAACGCATGTCATTAATCCTTTACATTATCTTCTCTTCTCTTCTTCTCTCTGTGCACGCATCGATTGCATTGGCTTTTTGGGCCTTGGCTGTCGTCCGCCATCCTCTCTCTTTTTACTTTTTTTCTTCGTCTCCCCCCCCGCTGGCTCAGCCTCTGCGTCTATTCGCCAAATTCGTCGATACCCAACAATAAAACTACGACGATTGTCACTATCGCCAAGCTAATCAACATCGCTCGTCATCAATACTTTGCCTCTGGCCTTTTTGCGCCTCGCTTCGTCGAGATCCCGAAAAAAAAACACACACACCTATATCGCTGTCCAATCCGCCGCTTCACACCCCAAGGCCTGAACTTGGTAGCTTCCAGTGTCACCTTCCATTGACCTCGACATCGCTCAACTGCAGGCATCTCTGCCATCCCTGGACCGTATCCCCAGTTGAATATTCTTCTCTTGCTGCTCTCAACTGCGTGGCACTGCTCTCTCCCCGCCCGCGATGGATATGCTCGGAACCCCACATTGGAATCCCCAAGGTCAACCACCACAGCACTCAAATCCCGACGATGAGTTCCAACAGTTCCTCAATATGGGCACTCTGGGATCGCTCCCCGATACCATGAACTTTGACTACGCCATGCTGCCTCCATCTGCTGGGTCTATTGACACCGCCATGACTGGTAGTGAGCATGCCCAGTCTCTCATTTCACCCGCCAATCCTGCCGCCATGGCACAGTCGCAGATGGACCCCATGACCACCTCAACACATGGCCATTCGTCCATCCCCGCCCAGATGATGCCTTCGGGCCCCAACGACGTCATCACCGAAATAGATGCTAGGATACAATACTTGCAGCAGCAGCGCCTCCAGCAACAACGCCAAATCCTCCAAGAACAGGCAAAGGCCCAACATCAACAACGACAGCAACAACAACAACAACAACAGCAGCAGCAGCAGCAGCAGCAACAACAGATTCAACATCCCCAGGCTATGGCTTCATACTTTAGCCCCCACCAGGTCCCGCCTACTCCCCAAAGCCTGGAACTGGCTGCTGGCAATGGCAATCACTACTATTGCTCTACGGATATCCAGCCATCTGTATTTGACAGCCGATTCAGCCAACTCAAGGACCAGCCGCAAGATGTACGTCATAATTTTGCTATGCGCCTTCGCCGCGCTTGATATTTGCCTCCACCTGTTCTATTTTCTGTTCTGTTGTCCTCCTGTCCTCTTGTCCCTTCCTTTCCCCTCCTGTCCTCTTTCTTGTCCCTTCCTTTCCCCTCTCTTACTCCCCCCTGTTGCGGCCTGCAGATCCCACCCCACATGGCATTATTTTATACATACTCATGTATAATGCTTATATTTAACTTGCCCTGGTGTTTAATGCTGGTGTCACTAACACTCATTTTAGTCCGACTTCACTCCTCTTGTCTCACCGGCTGTAACTCCGCTTGAATCTCAGTTCTCCGTCGATGTCGCCTTTTCTGTTGCCGCCAACTATTTTAGCCCCCTCACTTCACCCGCCCTGCACGCCCAGAATGACAGTAGCATATTCACCGACATTCGCCATCTTGGAACCTCGTCTAACTCGCCAGTCGACCGCGCCGATGACTGGAATGCTCCCGAACCTTCTTCAAAGAAGCTGCGCAAGGTCTCTACCAAGGCCCCTACTAAGGCGCCTCGTCCCAAGACCAACGTGCGCCAGTCCCCAATTGTCAAGCCCCAGCGCCGCCGGATCAACGTTACTTCAGCCGCAGCCACCAACCCTTCCATTGCGGCCCAAGTTCTTGATGAGGCTGAGGAGGGCACCAACGCGAAGCTAGTCCGTTCTCAGATTGAAGAACCCGAAGAAAATGCTTCAGTCTCGCCCGAGGCTTTATCCGACATGCCGCCGCCGCCTTTGCCTCCTCTACCGCGGGCCAAATCGGGGAGTGCCTCTCCCTTTATCCAACCTCAAAACCCCAAGTCAGACCCGACTAGGTCACTATCTAATGGGCGTCCCGCTCCTGCAACGCCTGCTTCGCTTATGAAGTTGCCTGCTTCTAAAGCCAGCCGCACGCCTACTATGGTTCCCGAATCCATCACTTCTAATGGGCCCGTTGATGCATTTAGATTGCCTGATTCGGCTTCCTTCCACAACAATGCCAGTGCTTCTGATGTTGATACTCACATGCACAACAACAATGTCATAGATAATACTGCAAGACAACCAGCTGTCTCGCAACCATCCTCGCCTATGTTTACCAAACCTCAGAGTACAGCAATCACCTCCCAGAGTCCGCAAATGCTCCCTGCAAACCCAGGGACAACGCCCAACCCTCGGAAAACCCCACTTCTTGCTGTCCGGGGTTCCAAACGCCCAAACTCTGTACAGGCTTCGCCTGCTCTCCTTCCCAAGATTTCACCGCACATCAAGCCCCTGCTGCCGAACGGCGCAGAAGATGCAGCCTCGCGCTTGCTGACTACTAAATCAAATTACCAAAACATTCTGGAGGGTAACAATGTTCCTGGCGTGACCTACCCCAGCGAATTGTCGACAAATCTTACCTCCAAAAGAACGTCACACAAGATTGCTGAGCAAGGCCGTCGCAACCGCATCAACTCCGCGCTACAGGAGATAGCCACTCTTCTTCCAGCGCCACCGCCAAAGGAGGACTCTGGCGACGGCGATCCAAAGGATGCTGGCAAGCTGCCTGCTGCGACGCCAAGCAGCAAGGCTAGCACGGTTGAAATGGCGATTGAGTATATAAAGCAGCTTAAAGAGGAGGTTGCCGCCGCAAATCGCCGCGCGGCAGAGGCAGAGCGCAGGCTCCGGGAGAGTGGCATTGAAAATGGTGATTCCGATGTTATGGAGAAGACCGACTAGACAAGTCCAAGCCCCCATAAAAGTTAGCATGGCGAGGGTGGGTCGGTTTGTTGCTTTTGCTTTTTCTTCTTCCTTTTTTCCTTTTCTGTTCGGTTCCTCGTTTCTTGGGCGGCTAGCTATTTGATTTTGCATTTTTTGCTCGTCTTCTTCTTGATCCATTACTCACTGAATCTCTCGGCCAGCTACATTTTTGTTCTATATATAGTTTTATACTTGGATTTTGGGATCTAGGTCTTTCATTTAAATGCGGGTAGACTCCCCACGATTATACGAGTAATGGGGGGGATGAGATAGATACCTGACAACGTGATATACATTGATTAGTCTACTTTGCGCCTGCTCGGTTCAACAGCATGTGATGTCATGGCCTAGCACCTAGTAAGCCTAAGTAGGGCTACGTTGCTTTAGTATTTGGATGCGGTGCACCAATCAAGATACGTGAGTGGATAGCTAGCACCAGTAGTGGAAGTGGAACGCTGCTAAGGCTCAAGGTGTGTGTTGTGTTCTATTTCCGTCTGGGGCGATAGGAATCCTGAACCTTGACTTCCCTCTACTTCTCCACTGATATGCAATAAGAAAGTATCAAAGCTCCGCACCATTGCCAAGGCATATGGCAGCCACCTCATGCCGCCGAAGCAGTCTGGTCCAGGACGTCCTCGTCCATCTTTTCCATGACCTCGATGACGAGAGCTAGACTGGCCATGAACGAATTAGTGGCTACACGCAGCATCCGGTTGGTGGTTGCGCGGTAATCAACCTTGAGCACGGCGTTTTGCGTGCTCATCTGGCGGTTAACTAGCGGGGAAAGCTCGGGGTCGACTGAGATGGCTCTGAGTGCTACATCGGCCAGACGCGGGGTCGGGAAAGGAATAGATAGAGACCTGCTCGCGGGGAAACGAAGAGAAGAGAGGAAGGGGTAAATCGGGTTAGCTTGTAGTTGATGGTCGTGCGTGTGTATACTTTGTGTATACGTAAACGCAAACAAGACTGGTTGGATTGGTAAGGTGTTGCGCAAGCGCTGTGAAGATGGAGACATGGGGCTGTTCATGGTAGTACAAGATAGGGGCACAAAGAAGGCGTCAAGTCTCAGCCAAGATCAAGCATTTCCTACAACCGCCGCCCAAAAGCGCTTAAGGGCAAGTTTGCGGCCAGTAGCTGCAGTCATTACACTGCAAGTGTGCAGCTGTAAGTGGGACAGAATAGAGAAGCAGGAACCCGGAGCATGATGCAAAAGAAATGCTAAAAAGAAGCAAAAAGAACGAGCAACATGGCGAATAAGGAGGAGCAAAGCAAGGGAGAAAAAGAAGGCTCAAACATGGCTGGCTGGTTATCCCGAAGAGGTCACATGAAAAAGGCCAATGCAATAGCAGATAGGGTAAAGAAGAGGGAGATCTTGCAGTATAAACGACTTGATCTAGGTGGATGGATGTTTTATGACTGGGTTTTATGACAAGTTGGTAAGAAACAAAAGGCCTGGAGAGGGAAATGGAGGGGGGACAAATGCGCCTAGCTTTACTTACACGGCACAGGGAAAAGAAGGGTTGGCAGCAACAGCGGCAGTAGTTGTAGTGGCAGCCATGGTTGAGATCATGAGTTGGCGCCACAGAGCAAAAGCGGAGAAGCAAGGCAAGAGAGGAGAATTTGAGCTGCGCCGATAAGAAGCAGATGAACGGCTTCCCGGGAACGAATGATTGGCCTCGATACAGGCCTCGGCTTTTTGCTTAGCTTCGCTTCGCTTCTGGCAGGGGCTGTCTTTCCAAGTAATCTAGAATGTCAACATCAAGATGTAAGTTCAGGCGATACTACAGAAATTGTTGGGAGACTATGATTCAGAGGCAAATGGCTGTGCCCTTGTCAGGGTTAACTTGGGGTTAATCAAGCCAAATGTGGGCCCATTGGCGGCTCAGAGGTTTCTGGAATTGCTCTGGGGACTCTTGGAAAAATCAGCCTGGACTAAGCGGCTGCTGGATCAGATGGGAAGGGCTTGACGGGAAGCGGCCGATTTGGGGCTGAAGAGAGGGCGCTCGGGAATTCGCCAAGGGGTGAAAGAGGGGAGAGGGGAGAGGGGAGAGAGAGGGCATGGCATGCCTGGCCTCTGGGCGGCCAGGTTTTGGAGTCGACAACCCCATTTGCCTGAGCATCTCGTTCCACAAGCTAGGAACAGAAGTTGCCCGATTTAGGCTAGAACCGTGGGTTGCGCAGGCCGCAGATGTAGAGGCAGCGGCGAACATGGCACAACTTAAACGCCACGCCTTTAGTAGGGTAAGTGTTTCGGTGTGGCATTGGACAAAGGCGGTCAGGCGGAAACAGCACGTCGGCCAGCAAGAAGCGGGAGAAAAGAGGGGCGAATGAGCTTCAAGCGCCGCCCGCACCCCAGCAACGGGGGGCAGCAACAAAACAGGTAGGTACAAAGTGGGCGGTTGGCTGGTGACTGCACAACAAGGGCCAGAAGAACCAGTACGGTCCTGACCGGCCCTCTACTGCATCTCTATTTTTCTCTTGGGATTTTCTTTTGTTTTTCTCTTATGGGCTGGCTGTTGCCCTTGCCAGCAGCAGGGGTCATGGACTGAAGTACGGAGACAAGCCCCACATAAAAGCGGTCCGCCACTAGGGCCCGTCACTTGGATGGTGTGTTTCCATAGCAACATCTATAGAAGGGTCTTACTCTAGACATGAAGAAGCAAGGGGGCATGCTTTCCCTTTGGCTTCTCTGACGATCCAGGGCAAGGAGAGAGAGAAGACGGTGTGTGCGGCGGACTGGGACAAGCAAGCAGGACGAAGGACGAGGAAGATAGGGCATTTTATTCATTGACAAGAGACAAGCCACCCTGATTTTTTTTGGCAGTAAAATTGTCAGTGCTACTTGACTTGATGTCCAAGGCATGGCCCCCTGCAAACACTATGCAAATAAACAAGACGTAGTAATAGCAACCAGTGCTGCTTGTCTGGATATTTGACGCACAAAGAACGCTCTTGCTAGGAGCTGTTCCAGGAGTTGCTTGGAGGATTGTAGAAGTGCAGAAGTGCAGGAAAGGGAAAGGCAAGCTCGAGAGACAAGCGGCGCCGCTGAGGGCACTGTTGGGAAGGAGGTCGAGTCTGGAGAGGCTGCGCTGGTGGCTTGCTGCACTTGCTACTTTCGACCATCAGGACATCGTGCGGGGCTCCTTTTTTTTTTCAGCCTCGCGAAAATTTTCAGCCTATTTTCTTGCTTCGCAGATCGAGGGCGCTTTGGCTAGCAAGAAACCCAAGTTTTGTCAAGCATCACGGCCATGAAGCAAGAAAATGTCGGCGGCGGGTTTGTTTACTTTCTGGTCTTGTCTCGCTGGGTGTTCTGCAGCTGGTCCGAGCCCTGCATGACAAGCTAGACAGGCTTCGTGCATCCTAGTGCGCTATAGTCAATGCTATAGGACCGAGTTTTCAGGCCTGTCAGCGCCTGAAGGACCGCTGTAGGCCCAGCAGCCAGCACCGTTGTTTTGGGGGATCTCTGCCTGCACTGGGGCCAGAGGAGCCCCTGGCATCCTCTCATACCAACACGCCAATAGCAGCAACATAGCGCATCCCCGGCCAAATCCATCCCATCAGCGTACTTTGGGCTTTGTTGTTCCTGTGCTTGTTATTTGTTTTTGTTCTGCTCATTTGGTCCATGGCCCGCCCATTGAGCTTCTTTTTGTTCTCTCGCTGGCCTTGCTTGTGTTTTTGCCGCTTGTGCTTGTGTTTGTGCTTGCGACTACACCCCGGACCCAAAACAATTGACACAGGAACAAAAGGCTGGCGTTCTGCCCTTTGGATTGTCCAGGACGACTTGTCGAGCTTCTGCATTTTTCCTTTTTCCTTTTTTCTTTCCTCCTTTCTGTGTTCGTGTGTGTGTGTTGCCTCTGTTGTGCTTGCTGGTTGTTCCCATCCCATAAACATCTTCAACTTATCAGAGCGCCTCCTTGCTGCCTCCTGTCTGCAGTCTGCCTATCGTATTTTCCATCATCGTTTAATCATCTCCCACCACTGTCGCTGTTATCGTCGATTGGGTCTTATATTGTACGGCTACCGCGTCGCCTCTCTGCTTATCCCAGCCTGCCCTCTGGTTCTGTTTTCATCGCAGCCTCACCTAGCCAACCGAGCTTGTTTCTAATTTGGCTGTTGTTTTTAGTGGACTTCTTTATTGTTCGTCTCCACCAATCATCGTTCGCTCGGAATAAACAAACCAACCAGCTGGTCGCCCGAGTCTGTCTATTTGCTCAACCAGAAATATTTACGGAAAACAAGACTTGTTGGTCTTTGACGACTCCCTTTTTCTTCTCTTTTTCTTAAATTTTGCTCCAGAGAATCAAGCATAAACATCGACAACTCTCAAGAATCGCAATGTCCGCCTCCGCAAGTCACCACGTCGACCAGGCGGTCGCGATAATTCCTGGTATGTTCTATTACCAGTCCTCAATTAGCTTCTTTCGCGCTTCCCCAATTGCAACCTGGGCGCTTGATTGTGCCCGGGATTCTTAAGGAAAGCCCCGATCCAAAGGCGTGGTCGCTGAAAACTGCTTTGGATCTACGAGATCTGGCTGTTTGCCAAACCAAGTATTGGCTATTCATTACCGCTGAGGCCATTGTTAACCTTTTCCTGTGGTCTAGATCGCTTTTTCCTCGCTTCTTACCATGTGAAGCCCAAAGAAAACACCCCGTTCGTTTACCCTGATCAAGAATCTCCCGAGATTTCTCGCCGTTCTCCTTCACGAAAAGCTGCCCCTAAGCCGCCGCCCAGAGTCCACAAGTCGCCATTCTACTTCAATATGGATGATGAGCTCCTGTACAATGCTTTTTTCCATGACTTTGGCCCGTTGCACATTAGTCATTTGTACCGGTTTGCCCTGTCTTTTCACAAAATCATGGAAGAACTGGAGGGCAACGAATGCCCTATTGTATACTGGACCAAACCTGATCCGAGAAGTAAATATCCCCGCTCTCTGAATCCTGGACTTGCTTGCCACAGTCTGATGCTAACAACCGTCCAGGTCGTGCGAATGCTGCCTGCTTGCTGGCTTGCTACATGGTGCTTATCCAAAATTGGCATCCGCACTTAGCCCTGGGTCCTTTCGCCCAGATTGAGCCTCCGCTGATGCCCTTCCGTGATGCTGGCTACTCCCAGGCAGATTACGCCCTGACCGTCCAGGACGTTGTCTATGGTGTGTGGAAGGCCAAGGAATCTAGATGCATTGACTTGCATCGGTTTGATCCTGATCTGTATGAAATGTTCGAGCGTGTTGAGAATGGCGACTTCAACTGGATTACCCCCGACTTCCTTGCTTTCGCCTCGCCGCAAAGCAGCCCCGCTGTCCGCTTCCCAGAGGGCTCGCGTCTATACGAGGCCCTCCCCCGCTCCCTAGAAGAGATATTTGTCCACCCCAACTTGGACGAGCCATTCCAGAATGTCCTGGCGCACTTCTCTACCAACAACATTGGTCTAGTTGTGCGGCTCAACTCGCATCTGTACTCGCCCTCGTACTTTGAGGCTTTGGGCATTCAGCACATTGACATGGTGTTCAGCGACGGTACATGCCCGCCGCTTAGAATTGTCCGCAGATTTATCCGTATGGCTCATGAGATGATCACGGTGAAGAAAAAGGCTATTGCTGTCCACTGCAAGGCTGGTCTGGGCCGTACTGGCTGCTTGATCGGCGCCTACCTCATCTATCGCTATGGTTTCACTGCGAACGAAGTCATCGCTTTCATGCGCTTTATGCGCCCTGGAATGGTTGTTGGTCCCCAGCAACATTGGCTGCACCTGAACCAGGGGACTTTCCGCGAGTGGCGTATTGAAGAGCGCATAGAAGCTAAGCTTCGCCGTGAGATTGGAATGTCCCAATCTGCCGCTGTTCCGAGCACACCTATTCGCTCCGTGCCGAAGACCTCTCGCCACCAAACAGCACAGACACCCCCACCTAACCGTAGCCCTTCTAGTCGCACTCCTCTCAGCGAGGTTGATGACAGAAGTAATGTGGCTGCACAGGACGATTATCTGCCTGCGCCTACGCCTGGTCAGCCCCGCAAGACTGCCCGCATTGGCGACCGCCATAATCCTCACCAGAGACAGGGCAACTCGCAGACTAATGAAAAGGAAGCCGCTTTGCAGAATGCTGCCGAGGCCGCTTCGTCTGTTAAGCAAGCACGTCCTGCGGCTGAATCTGACGAAGAGGCCCATCTTAGAATGAAGTCCCATCGCAAGTCATCCAACCAGCCCTCCCCCTCGCACGCAACTAGATCATCAACCGAGCAAACAAGAACTCGACCCGCCAGTACCCGCATTGCCAATGCTGTGGCAGCAAATGGCGCTCAAACGGCATCGGCATATAAGGGAATTGACAACGACGCATCTCATGACACTGAAAACATCAACTCTAGACCATTGGCCAAGGTCCGCTCTTCCAAGAGAACAACAGGGTCTGATTCCGCCCTGCGGTCAAAAGAAGGGTCGGGAGTTCGGAAAACGAGCGGCCGAGTTGGTAGTATAGGAAACGTCGCTACCTCGGCAACGGCGGCTGCCACAGCTCGCAAGGTCTCAGCCACTGGTGCTTAGAAATCCCAGTCCCCAGCCAGGGCCATGGTCACGACGGTGTCTTCCTGGGATCTACGATGAAGCCTGGACATAATCTCGTGTTCCTTGGGTGTTGTTGCTTTGCTCTGTTTTCTGCTTATCGATGATTTTGAACCGGACGACTTTGTGTTTTATATCATGCATTGCTACCCTCTCTTACGGCCAACGTACTTTTTTATTCTCTTTCTTCGTTTATCTTTTCTCTTCTGCTACGACCGGCGGAATCTTGTCATGATGTTTTTTTTTTTTTGCTTTTGGCGTTGCACACGCTCAATGTGCGCATCACGCCTCAATATCTCTAAGGATATACTTCTCTTAGACCCCCTTTCTCTACAGACAGGATAACCTCGACTGCATATTGCTATGTTAGTTTTGCTCATATGGTAAGCAGGCGATGAGATACCCGCCGCCCTCCTCCCCCGGCTTTGGAAGGAGACAAAGCTATTGTTTCTATGGGGGCTAGTATGTGTATGTCTCTTTGTTTTATTTTTCTTTCTGTGCCTTCTGCACATTGTTTACCCTTTTTGGGGTTTGGTATGACGGAGTTCAATGGGTTGTTTTTGACAAGTCTTCATTATATTATGTCTTTTTTCTTCATCCTCTTTTTTCTTGTTGCATTTCTACTGTGATATTATGTGATGCATTAAATATGACGTCATTATTTCCACACATCGGTAATGCCACTCCTTGCAATTCTCGAGTTTTATGTGTCTTTATTAACTATATGCTTGTCCTCGTCAAGACTTATTCAACCAAAGTGCTGCTTACTTTCATTTTATCACATGTCCCTCCCTCCCTGTCTTCTTTTCCCATTTATCTAGGTCTTGACGTCTGGTTCGTCACGGCCAACAAACTCCTTGAACTTGAGTAGGTCTGTGGCAAACTTGATCTCGGGCGCCAGGAACTCCTGAGCATCCTGAGCATACGTAGCGGGATCTGAGCTGTACTGTTCAATGTACAGGCGGATTGTAGCCCCTGATGATCCAGTGCCCGACAGGCGAACGACAATCCGACTGCCTGATGAGAAGCGGGCATATAGGCCCTGGTTAGCTGAGACAGAGCCGTCGAGATCCGTGTACGAGAAGTTGCCGGCCTCGGTCACAGTGCGGCCATCAATGGTAGAGCCAACAAACGAGGGATTAGCAACCAGCTCTTTGAGCACACCAACAACCTTGTTGGCGCCCTCTGAGTCAACATCTTCGTAGTCATAGCGAGTGAAGAAGGTACGGCCGTACTCAGCCCAGAAGTCTTGCTGGATTTGCTTGATGCTAGGGGTAACACCGGGGTTCTTGACACCGAGACCGGCGATGATGTTCAGCCAGGCGACAATGGCCCACAGGCCATCCTTCTCACGGATGTGGTTAGAACCAGTACCGAATGACTCCTCGCCGCAAATTGACAACTTGTCGGCATCAAATAGGGCACAGAAGAACTTCCAACCAGTGGGCACCTCGTAGCTGTTCAGACCCTGCTTCTTGGCTACCAGGTCGACAGCTCCTGAGGTAGGCATGGAACGGGCCAGGCCAAAGACGCCCTTCTCGCGGAAGTACGGAATCAGCTGCGCGTGGTGGGCAATAATGGCGAGCGAGTCACCGGGGGAGACAAAGGCACCCGCTCCGTAAATCATGTTGCGGTCACCATCACCATCCGAGGCAGCACCGAAGGGAATCTGATTCTTTTCGACAGCCTCAACTAGCTCGTGAGCATACGTCAAGTTGGGGTCGGGGTGGCCACCATTAAAGTCAGGAGCGGGGAAACAGTTCTGGGTTGCGCCAGTCAGGCCAAGTTCCGTCTCAAAGATAGCCCGGCCGTAGGGACCGGTGACTCCGTGCATGCCATCAAACAGAACACGGAACTCGGGGTGGGAGCTGAAGAAGCTGCGGATGACATCAAAGTCAAAGATATCCTTAAGCATCTGGACATAGTCGGCAGTGCTGTCGATAATCTCAACTTCGAGAGAGCCATAGGTTTTGGTGCCAATGGTGGCAATATCAACATCAGGGATGTCAGCAATCTTGTAGCTGGTGAGAGTCTTGGAAACCTCGTAGATCTTGTTGGTGACGGATTCGGGAGCCGGACCACCATTAGCCAAGTTGTACTTGATGCCAAAGTCGTTGGTAGGGCCTATTGTGGCAGGGAAAGACGCGCAAGTTAGAGAAAGACAAGAACAATCCTAGCACGGATCCAAGGGGCTACAAGGAAAAAAAAACCCAGGTAAAGGACTTACCACCAGGGTTGTGGCTGGCAGTCAGCAAGATACCACCGGTAGCCTTGCGCTTGCGGATGACATGGCTGGCAGCGGGGGTGGACAGAATGCCGTTCTGGCCGATCAGCAGTTTCTTGACACCATAAGCAGCACCGATCTTGGCGATCAGCTGGATCACCTCGGGGTTCCAGTAGCGACCATCGCCACCAATGACGAGGAAGGCGTCTAGATGATGCGAAAAAAAGAGGGGATTAGTGACGGGCTGGCTAGAAAAGCAAAGCTTAGAACGTAGAAGTTTCACTCTTACCCTGAGCACCCTCGGGAATAGACAGCAGGATACTAGCAACGAAGGCTTCGCTGTAGTGAGGCTTTTGGAAAACGACGACCTTTTTGCGAAGGCCAGAGCTATAGCAGGAAAACACCATCGAGCTTTGAGTTAGCCATGTGCACCAAGTTGGTAGGAATAGCCCAGAGAAGCAGCTACGATGGCTATGATGGGAGAGGAGGGGAAGGGGATCGAAGCAACATACGTTCCGGGCTTCTGGTCCTGGAAAGGAGAGAATTCAACGGTCTTGACACTCATCGTGATGAAATTAAGATAGCAAGGATTAAGACGAAGAAGTTAGATGCTGTTGGGAGAGAAGAAAGAGAAAGGAAAGGAAAGGAATAGAGGAAGGGGAAGAAGAAAAAGAAAAACAAGCTGAATTAAGGTTCAAATAAATAATAGAGGGGACAGTTCCTCGAGAGCTCACCAAAAGAGCAACTGCTAACCAAGCAAGACAATTTCAATAGGCCTAGAAATGTACAAGACTAAATAAGGTACTTGCCTGGATTGACTGGGGCCCCTCTTTCAATGTGGCAGTTGCGTTTTGGCAATTGCTTGTTCAGGATGACAATGCAAGAAGGTAAAGGGGGGAGGGAGGAGGGGCAAGGCTAAGGGAAGGAAGGGATGAGCTCTGAGTAGCTACTGGGGTAAGCTCTGGCTTTGGGCTGCAGGGAAGCTCCAGTTGGAATTTTTATGAGAAAGAAAAATGAGGGGGACGGCCTCACCACGGTTTAGCGGGTCTTCCTTTCTTTTTTCCATTAAATTTTCTTTTTCGAAAAGAAGCGGAATAGAAAAACCTATTGGGATACGGCATGAAACAACAGTGCTTCCCTCTGTTACGGCCCTTTTTTTATTTTTTATTTTTTTACCTCTGGCATTGCCTGTTCTGTACTTCTCCAGTTGCCCCTCCCCTTCGTCCCACCTTCATCAACCGGGTTTAAGTGGGCCTGTCAGCCCCGGAGCTGCGGTCAGTAGAGACGGAGTGGGGTATTTTCGCTTAGTCATCACAACCTTTGAATGATTGACATGCTGGGAAACACTTAGAGTCAACAAACAATCTCATTCTCTTTATTCCTAGGATATGTGTTCCCTATTAAGCCTGCCTGAGTAGGCACACACGTAGTTTGTTGTTTGTTTGGGATACTTGCAGATACCTAGCATGCTGAGCTCTCAGTGCAATCAATGCGCATTGCTGCAATATATGCATGGGTTTTCGACTGCATGTAAGGAGCCCAGACCTGATGCGACTTATTGAGCCCAATGCGATGCAGCTCATCAATATATCACCACTCATGCATCATCCCTTTTCTGGAGCGATAGGTAGATTGGTTGCCGCGACGTGATAATAATTTTGATACAGCACTATGTGGAGAGTCCCTGAAACATAGCTTGCTAGGCCAGCTGAATGGGGTTTATCCCCGGGCCAAGGGGGGGGACAGCAACAACTTAGCAGTATAGCATTTCATAGAAACAAGGAAAAGGACGTGGTATACTTGGATTTTTGTTGCATAAAAGCCTACCCTCCAGCCACAGCAATCTACAGCATTCTAGCCCCTCCCTTTCCCCCACAATAAAGAGACGATCGCTATTATATCTATGTCCAGAACAAGAGAGGCTGTGCTACTCGTACAATCGCAATTGATACAGAGGTGAGAAAGGGAGCGGGGCTGTCTAGAATCAGCTTGTATACAGGAGATAAAACGCAGGAAGCATGCGGGATATCGTGTCTCATTGCCGCCTCAGTGTCCATAGTATGTAGGGCATACAAGACACAATCCTCCTTAGTTATAAGATAGCAAGTGGCCAACTTGTTTGTTTCTATCGTCATTTATTCATCAAACATGTCTAGTTTAGCGTCCGAAGTCAAAATGGGAACAAATGCACATCAAGAAGAACAAGGTAACCCCCGAGCCACCGTATGCACATGCATCACGCATGTACATTAATAACCCTTTACTTATCCTTTTCATACTCCGATACACGCTCCCACTCGTCCTCAGTGCTGGCACTGGAATGGTTTCCCGACGTATCTAGACGCTGCTTCAGCTCTCCAGTCATAGGGGCTGGCTCAACATTCCGGCTATTGAGCGTTGGCTTGTCTGCATCCTGGGTCTGGCCGATCAATACAAGCGGGGGTGCCTTATCCTCTTTTGGCACGAAAGTGGCAGGCGGCGTTGAGATTGGCGTTTCTACTCGTACGAGCGCGGGGGTAGCCTCATCGACCTCGGTGTCGTCATCAGCATCACTGGGTGGCGGCTGAGTGTTGTTGGCACTAGGTTCGTCTGGTAGCCCGCTAGAGCGTCGGTGTTCTTGATGCTGCTGCTGCTGTTTCAACTTGGCATCTTCTTGGGCCTGGTGGATAGCAAGCTCGGCCGCAAACCAGTTAATAGCCCACCAGAGACCTCCAGATATTATGGAGAGTGCGACAAAGTGGATGCTATAAGTGCTCAGTAACAAAAGGAGTAGCAGGAGTTGCAAGGCAGCAAATGTTGCATTGGTGGCTTTAAGTAGCACGGGAGTTGGGCCGGGAGTGAAAATGGACTCCCATAGTTCTACAACAAAGGAGGCCATGACAGGTATCGAGGGAGTGCAAGGAGAGGAGGATATATGGCCGGGTTTGGTTCAGATAAGGGTTTGCGGACAGAGAATCAGCCAGTTTCGGTATGGATGTTCGATTGGGAGACAAGAGTCTCTTGTGAATAGAGACTAATCAATTAGGAAGGGCGGGAAAGTGTGTGGCACGGTGTTGCGTAATGCAGAGCTAGTTGGTTAGGCAGAGAGGCGACGAAACCGATGGGCACGACTACGACTAGGCACAGCAATGAAGAAACGAAAGTGGGTGGCACTAGACATGAAAGCAGAAGAACGAAGAGTCAGTATGGCAGACAAGAAACAAGGCGAGGTCAAGATTAACGCGGTCTTGGGGGCTATGACGTCTCTGTCATAGTAATTATGGCATCCCCCTCCTCCATCAAAAAAGACATGGAAGGGAGAAAGGGAAAGGCGCGTACAACAGGGAGGGCTGGTAAGAATAATGCCAGATCTAGTTCAACTTTTAAGCAAAGAATACGGAAAAAATGTTCGTCTTTGCGATCGTCGCTGTGGTTTAGCTGAAAGTGGTGAAAATATGGCAGCAAATGTCGGCTAGCGGATAGCGGCTTTTTTGGTGAGGGGAACAGCAAAGTAGAGCAAGGAATAGCAAGGCCCAAGATGTTCAATAGATCAGAAGATGGATGGCGAAAGAAGTTTGGAGGCTGTAAGCTTTGGCAAAAAAAAAAGAGGAACTGTGCCAAATATCTGGTTCAGATGAGAAAGTGCCTTGAGATGAAGACGACAATGGGAAAGCATAAGAAAAGGCTAGTTCGTGATGATTCCCCACGATTTCATGCTGGTTTAAGACTGGCTATATCGTAGCCGTATTTGTGGAGCCTCATATATTGTAGGGTTATCAACCCTACAGACACCACACTTGAACATTTCGTCTCGATGAGCCCCAGATAGACTCGCTTTTCGTCTGGAAATTGGCACTGAGAGTTTTGGCTTTCGTAGACGCTGTAATACCGCGATTTGCAGCCTCGGGCTATGTCATCTCTCACTTTGCCCGAGATCCCGTTTGTTAAGCAAGAAGGGTTGCCGTCTATGCCGGAGATATCGCCAACTGCTGTATATCTCTTCTCTCATTGTGTTTATGCTGCGAGCTGCTTCTAGAATAGGTGCTATCTGCTAACATCAATAGTTTAGTTAGGAGTCATGTAATCGAGATCTTGGAAAATACTTGGAACCGTCCATCAGAGACCATACAATGTCATACTATGCAGCTCGCCGCCGTAGAGGCGCTCTTCGCCAAAGAGGGCAAAGAATTGGCCTGGCGATTGGTGAACTTGAGAGCCGAGTTTTGTGTTAGATGGAGAAGTCATCAACACGAATGACAGTAAACCGCTATAAAGTCAAGGGTTCGGCGACTCCTTGATATAGAAGATCCAGGCTTGCTCTAACGCAGCGGGGCGGCAGTCTATAGCCATTAGAAACCACCCAAGTAGCAGGAAAGAAGTATAGTCTATTCCAAGGCACGGGAACTACCTGAGCAGCCCTGCTCTTTACCCAGTCTCTTGCTTTTATGTACAGTAGGCTTAAGAGCCACTACCAGAGGAGTGGCTCTCTAGTTGGTTGGGAAGATGCCCGAGAAGCGTGAAACGGTGGTACAAACGAACGACAGGCGTGTAATCCTAGCACAGGCATAATATCGGCAGATTATCTAGCATAGTGGCGATCGTATGACATCTAGATTATGATAGATAGCATGTGGGATCCAAAAATGTAGTGTTACTGCATAAGGGTTGTTAGAAAGTTTCCGCTGGTGCATTGGGCGGGTATAGGCTCTCAAGAGGTGCTTAGATATTACCGGCAAAAGGGCGTTGCATAGTGAGTGCATTGCAATGTATATCGTGCCTGGGCCCATTTATGCATTAGCGATTTCACCTATCGGGCTAGATGCTTACATTTACTGTTCAGATGCATGCCCCCTCTGCATTTCCACAGCCCTCTTGTGTTTTGGCTTCAGACACACCCCTACTTTCTTCCTCTTCTGCAGACCTACGACGAGAGGAAGCCGGAAAAGAGTGCTCACCTGTGGGTACGCAGTGGTGATGGATTTCTACTCTATATTAGCCAGTTGCGTAGGCAGTGTTTATCCATTTTTCTCCCATATTCAGGCTGTTGGGCTTAAACTTGAGCCTTCAGAAACTTGGTGATTGCTGTTATCCCCTTGCCATGGCCTGATATTGGTTGGTGTGAAGTTAGCTTTCCAGCTTTAGAAATGGCGTCTAGGATCTAGATTACCAATTGTTGTTTTCCATAGAGTGCTTGTGGAGGCAGGAATATATTAGGCATTGTGTTTTCTATCTGTTCTTTTATAAGCACCACCGCCCCGTTCCACCATCGAAGATAGCCGAGTCGCTGCAATATGGCTCTCGCTGCGGCTCTAGACACCTCTCTACAAGCTTATTTGCAATGGATACCTGTAGTTCTTGGGTGAAAGGCTATAGTTTCTCTCCTTGATCAGTGTCCGCTTTGCCTTCCAGCGCTAAATACAAGAGCTGATAGTGCTGAGAGGTTGGCAGGGGCTAACTCTTGCCCGCTCTAGACTCACAGCCATACTCATGCTAGCACGCACGTCGTAGATAATATTGCGTAGCTCGGCATCGCAGCGAGGAGCCTAGTACTTGTAGAGTGCGGTAAGCACGGGGGTGATCTCGCCGATGGTGTCTGCTTTGGCCTGTTTGATATACTTGAAGGCTGGCTGTCCAGCGTAACTCATAAGCAGATAGTGTGTAAAAATATCACCATCATAGCACCAAGGTTCAATGAGATCAACTATGGGAGGAGAGCGGGGGGAATGGAGGATGGACGGAATCAGGAGACTCTTGGTCCATTGGGTCACCAAGCGCCGATTTGTTTAGGCGCCCGTGGGTGCAGGATAGCCTGTTTTGGATTCCTTGCTGACGGGTTGACTGTCCTTTCTAAGCTCCGCTGCCACATTTTTGCTTGCTTAACGGGGTATCTCTCGGGGCCGCTGATCTATCTCCTAGTGTAGTCTGCGGTGGGTGAGGGAATATCATCGCAGGCATGGTTGTCGTCGCCGTGACTTGTCGGATTTCGTGATCCGCTCTGTAGGCTGCCACCGAGACTGTCCGGAGAGGAAGCATGTTAGATCCCTTTCAAAGCTGTAGTTTATAGGGTGATGCGCGTTTTTCTTTGCGTACTGTCTCCGGGATTCTCCCCAATACGCCATCACATCCCCCACACACTAAACGTAGAGACTTGGAGCCGTATTTTGCCAAGCCTGCAGTAGGGGTGTTTGTGTTGATCGAGTGGGCTAGAGAACAATGGCAAAGACTTGTGCAACAGATGCACAATGCAAGCGTGTCTCACAGCCTTCCTCGAAATCAAGTTTGGGAACACAGAAAGAATCGTCTCCAATGTTGAGGGAAACAAGAGCCCCCCCCCCTTGTACATACATGCCCATACTGAGTTCCCTTGCTCATCATGCAGGGAAAACGCCTGGGTAACAACAGCACTGGCGAGCTGTTTCAAGCAAACTCGCGGCTCTTACCATCCCGGTTAATTACATCGCGAGCTGGCTATAAATCCGAGTCCGGCCATGTGACAAGCTAGTCCTAAGCCAGCCTGGGTGGTGGCCCGTACCCGATCGTGTAAGGGGGGATCTTTCCATGGTTGGAAGCGCTGTATATACAAAGCTGGTCTGCTCGGTTGCCTTTGCCTGTGCTTTCCGGCAGGTGACGTTAACAGGCCGTTCGGAGGGCTGTGTTGCACCAGCATCAGCACCTGCAGATGTTTGCGCCATACGGCCAGAATAGCGATGCATCTGCGTTCTCAATATTTATGCAGCTTTGGATTCTAGGATGCCTTGATAGCGAGGGGCGAGCCGTTATATACCTTCTCTGAGAGGTGTTTGACCATTCCTTCCACGGCTGTATGCCGACAACTGCAAAACACGGCTTCGCCGCCAGCAGGATCAGGTTTGGGCTTGCCGTGTTCCATCTAGTGTTGAGATAGAACTACGGGCTGGGAAGCAAACGGGTAACCAGGGGACGAAAGATCACAGATTTCTTCTCATCTCTCTAAGAAAGTATCCCATTGTGTAGTCCGCTGTGTGTAGATCCACGTAGCCGTATTTGCTGTTTTCTCCTTTGTTATTGGAGAGTAATTAGTTGCAGCTTCCAACAGGGGCGTCGATGAACGATGCGATTCAACGTGTTCTTGGATCGCCAACTGGCATGTCAAGTTTTCGGCGACTTTGCAGCGTCATCTTTAGCCATGCCCATAGCCTCAAATAGCTTTAGGTTAGCCATCTTTCTGAAGCACACCCTCTCGGATAGCTGTGACTGACGTAGCGGAGGAAAGCTACCAAGTTGCGTTTGCTTTTCCTTACAGGCTTCAGCGGCTGGCACACCTAATACTAGGCCACTAGTCTTTGTGCCGCATGATAGATTATAACGTAGCCACAGGCTAGTAGCAGGATTTCAGTTGTCATACCGAACAATTCCACTCCTCCAGCATGGCAAGCCATCTTGCCTTTAGCCGTAGCAACTTGGCTCCCAGCAGACCTCACCCCAGTTATGCTGTCCTAAGGGAGCGAAGTGTAGTTTTCCATGATCAACTTACATGCACTAGCAACAACCTTCTAGCCCTGCACAGTAACGCCACATCTTACCCCCCATATGTTACTAGTCTTCAATAAGCCTTTGAGGCCTAAAATATACTACAGTCGGAGACACAGTAGGTGGTACTTTCCTCGGCCTGGCAATGTTGCAGCGTCTTGATCCGTCAGTAGAGTCTGCTATGCATATGACCGAATTGTTTCACTGTTTTCGCGGGGTAAGAAGAACTACAAACCAACTACCTGAACAAGTCAGCCGATTTCCTAAAAGTGCTCCAGATTACCACCTCTAAAGAGGCTTACGCCCCCATTGCTACCCTTTATCATAGTCTCGTGCTATCTAGCTTACGCCCCAGCCTCCAAATTCCGGGATCAAACTGCTCATAGATGATGTAAATCATGAGAATACTGTAGTTCCTGTATTATAAGAGTTCGTGGCGGCTCTAGGCACCTATTAACAAGCCAGCGCCTAGAGGTATTTTCATATCCGATAACGCCTTGTTTGCACCACAGATTCGGATTATGCGGCTTTGGCTCAAGCACATGTAACGTTTGGCTTTTTTTTTTCTGTTTCCTTTCTCTATTCGAGGCCCTATCCAATGTCATGTTCAACATACCAGGCGCACTCTTGTGTGACATAAATGGGCTCACTATAGACTCCGCGCTCTGTACCCTGACCTCTGTCCTCAATGCCTTTTAACACTAGGTGTATATCACCTGACAATACGACAGTGTATTCTGCTAGGCGGAAGCGGCTTGGGTGATGTCATCTTCTAATACTACTCTCGAGTAGCTAGCAATTGCAGATCAATTTCGTTTTTTTTTTCTTTTTGCTTGTGCCACCCTAAACTCTACTTAATCGCCAACCGTCAGCATAAAGCTCTGGCCCCAGGAGAGTACGTTGGTGTTGAAGTGGGCAACATTCTTGCTACTCTTTCCGCCGCTAGCCCTACACAATACGTAGCTAGCTTATCGCCCTCCTCGCGTTCCGGCTAGCCTGCTGTGCATGTACTGTTATTGTATTATACTACGCCCACCTGTTGCTATTTCGCTGCAAGTTGACGCAGCCGGTGTGCCTAAACTTGAGCTTGAGTATCTTTAACGTGTACGGGAATCGCAGAAATCAAACGACGCCGGACTAGCTACCGGGCAGAATTAACCCTCTGCAGGGTTCACTATAGAGTTTTGACGAGCAAAGCGCTATTGCTCCCAAGTTGGCTTGTTGCTCGTTTCCGCTCTGTCTTGGTCACACAGAAGCAGCTGATGTGCGGTCAGCTTTTGCAGGCCCTTATAGACATTGATTGGGGCCGTTTTTTCCAACATACGACCATATACAGATTTACGGGCGCAACTAGCCAAATAAGTGCATTAAATAATTAATTCATTTGTTTTTTTTTTGAGAACCCATCGCAGAATTACCCCCAAAACACGCCCTTCTACCATGGAGGACACCGACATGGTAGATCAGACGCGTCAGCCTTGCAAGGCTGCGTCTCCCCACCCACCCGACCCTCCCTCCCAGATGCCCCCCTTACGCCCCCTAACCGTCACCGCCCCCGACCACCCTCGAGAAGAACCCCCTAACGAGAAGGAAGTCCCCCTCCAGACACCAGGCTCGGTCGCTCAACAACAGAGCCCAGCCGCAACGGATGCCGCCGCAACAACTACTGGAACCACCACCACAGACCCGACCCCCACAGACAATGGGGCAAAAAAACCGAAAGGTAGCTTCAGCAAGCTGCTGGACACCGTATGGAAGGAAGCAAACAAGGAAAGAGAGGCAAAAAAAAGAGGTGCCGCGGCCCTTATGCTGGCTCTGGACAACTTCGAGGTAAACCCGGGCCTAGACAAGAACGACCAAACAGCACGCCTGGAGGTCGACTACCTCCTAAAGGAAGTCAAGGAGTTGGTCGCCAAAAGGCTCCGCCTAAACCTGGCTGGCACGACCCCCAGCCAAGCAAGGACGCAGCCCACCCACAAGGCCAAAAGTCAGCAAACTGACACACAAATGACCTGGGCCCAAAAGGCCGCCTCCGGCAAGGAAACAGCCACACCAGCGATCCCAGCCAAACCCACCGATACAGGAAAACCACAGGCAAAGCCTCTTGACACAAACGTGGGAAACCGCTACTTGGCAACGCTCTACGAGGACTCCAAGTGGAGAAAAGTGAATACCTCAGTCACGAGACAAAGACTGAACCAGGTAATCTTCAAAGGACAAGACAAGGTGGCCAAGGTAACAGAGACCAGAACAGGCCTAGCGATCACCCTGAAAGACGGCACCCTTGACAGAGAAATGAAGGAAAGGATTGGAAATTTCCTCAGCGCGGCCGAATTGGAGATGGAATCTATCTGGGAGAAATTCGTAATCCCCAATATCCCTGCCACTATCAACACAGTGGAAAACAATAAGCTGGTCTCACGTCGTACCTCGCTGGAGGATGTGAGAAAAGAGGTCCAGGAAGCTTTTGGGGGGACGGTCAAAAGTATGGTTTGGAGAGAATACGAGCGGGACCCAACGATGAAAGGCCTCAGAGTGGCAGTACACAAGCCGGAAAAGATCCCCCGCACCATGGAAATCCTAGGTCTGACCCGGGTAGTCCGTAGCTCGCACGGCACACCCCGCCCACCCCCGCAGTGCGACCGCTGTGGCCGCACTCACCAAACCAAAAACTGCAATTATCCACTGAGGTGCAAAACGTGCCGCGGGCCACACCGCTTGAGCGAACACCAAGAAAACAAAGCAACGGAAAGCAACAAGACCTCCAGTGAGCAAGGTACTCCAAGCAGGGCCCAGGCCGGGCAACCCCCCCTTGAATGAGAGGTGAACCCTATGGGCGAATCCACGGCAACGAGAAACAGCTAAAGGTGATCCAAGCAAACGTTCGACGCACGCCCAGTGCACAGAAGAGCATTTTGCAGACAGCTTACTCCAGGGGGGCGGACATAGTTCTCATCCAAGAACCACCGTGCAGGTTAGACCGAACATCACTGCACCCCCAGTTCACACTGACGGAACAAGTAACAGAGGGAGAGACAAGGAGACGGGCAATAAGCTTTGTCAGAAAAAACTCAACGTTCAACATCTTCACCTCCGGAAATATACCCACACACCCAGATATCAGCGCAGTCACAGCACAGCGAGGTGACGACGCTTTCTCGGTAATCGGGATATACAACGCCGGGGGAAGCAGTGTAAGACCAAACGAAGCTGTGGACATGCTGACAACGATAGGTACTCGGCTAGATAACACTTTAATCATGGGAGACTTCAACCTGCACCACCAGATGTGGGACGACACGATAACCCGGAACAGTTCGAAAGCAGAACAGCTGGTAGAATGGATTGAGAGAAAGAGACTAATCTGCGCTAACGACAATGGCCTCTCCACCCATGACGGAGGAGGGGTCCTAGACTTGACACTGGTCGCAGCCAACATCTGGAACAAGGTGAAGCGATACCAAATGGCAGGCGCTCTGGAGTGCGGAAGCGACCACTCCCCACAGGAGATCTCGATCATCGCATCGCACGCCAGAGGACCAACATACTCCACAAGACGCCTCAAAGACACAGACAAGGAGACATTCATCGAAGCTTGTGGGACAAAGGCAAGAGCGCTGGTAGGCACCCTCCCTGAAAACTGGCAAAACCATGACAGATCACTGGAGTCGACGGCAAAGGAGATAACTCGGGTTCTGCAAGACGCCTTCGAGGCCACGACACCCCAGAAGAGAGTCACAGGCTCGGGATACAAATGGTGGAACGAGTCATGCCACGACAAGAAACGTGCCGCAACTGAAACCGGAAGGACACTGAGGTCCCTCCAGTGGATGTTGAAGGCCGGAGCCACGAACCTCGACACGGAACTCGACGTAGCCAGACTCCAGCACGCAGAAGCCAAAAAGGACCTGTCAAGGGCCATCTGGAAAGCCTCCAAGGAGTTCTACCAGAATCTGACAGCAAACATGACCTCCCAGGCCGCAGCCCACAAGGCAGCGAAGTGGCTTTCCCGCCCACAGAAAACCCGGTCCCAGGCAATAATTGTGGATAGTGTAACCCACACAGATCCACAAGACAAGATCCGAACCCTGAGAGAAGCACATCTTACAGGGAGCGGTCTCCCCGATCTCGACCGACCAGAGGTGCAGGGCGACAGGGGGGAAGCGTGGCAACCCCTCTCCAAGGCAGAAGTCGAGAGCGCCATCAGAAAGCCGCTAAACACCGCCCCCGGAAATGACGGCATCCAGAACAAACTCCTGGCGATGAGCTGGCCAGCCCTGGGAAATCTCATAACAGACCTATTCAACGGATGCCTACGTAGGGGCATCCATCCAACATGTTTCAAGGAAGCCAAACTGATCGCACTCCCAAAGCCCGGAAAAAGGGATAGATCTGACCCGAAATCATACCGACTCATCTCTCTGCTTCCGACTCTAGGCAAAGCTCTGGAAAGGGCCATAGCCAAGAGACTGACCCATGAGGCGATGCTGAAAGGACTTTTCTGCGGGAACTACGCATGCGCCCTCCCCAAAAGAGCAGCATCGGATCTAACGCTCGCCTTGGTAAACGAGATCAAGGAAAACATGGAAAGAGGAGAACTAACCTCAATCTTGTCCTTCGACATACGGGGAGCCTTCGACGGCATCCTCCCCAACAGGATGGTCAGGAGACTCCAAGGGCAAGGATGGCCAGGTCACGTTTGCAAATGGGTTCAATCCTTTTTGGAATCGAGGACCTCACAGATAACGCTGGACGACACCACAGAGCCACCAGGAAACACGAGCGGAAGCCTCCCACAAGGGTCGCCAATCTCACCAATCCTGTACATGCTATTCATGGCGCCGTTATACTACAGCTGGAGCAACTACCTGAGAGGATATATGGACGACGGGCTCTGGCTGATAAAAGGCAGAACCTGGGAGAACTGCATCAGGGACCTGAGAGTAGTCATGGAGTACACCATTGGGTGGTGCACAGACAACGGGCTTCAACTGGACCACAAGAAGTCGCAGCTGTTACACATGACAAGGAAACGCACCCAAGACAACCCAGACTTGGAACTGACTGGAGCGCCTGTGATTAAGGCCACCCCTAGAAACGGCTCACTCAAATGGCTGGGAGTCCGCTTCGACAGGAGACTCAAATTCACAGCACACGTGAACGAGATAGCGGGAAGAATGGAAAAGTCAGTAAACAGCCTCTCGATCCTCAGAGGCTGTAGACACGGCGCCCCCGTGAAACAATTAGTCCAGGTAGTCAAATCCGGAATCATGGCGACTATGACATACGCGGCAGCAACTTGGTGGAAACCAGAGCAACGCGGCAACAAAGGCAAATCGAAGAAGCTGGGAAAGCCTCTTAGAAGAGCACTCCTAGTCGCCCTCCCGGCCTACCGCACTACTCCCACGGCCCTTATACACATGGCAGCGAACTGCCCACCAGCAGAAATCACACTGGACGCATCAGTCAAGAGGGAAGCAGTCAGGTGGCACTCACTGGATACAGCACACCCACTGTATGATCTGAAGGACTGCAAACACCAGAAGGAAATACTGAGACTCCTCCCGAAGCCCCTCCCCAGGTATGGCCCACTGTGTGTCAACCCGCCCCCAACATCAGTTCCCCCAGACGGGGCAAAAACAGAAGGGCTCCAGAAGGAAGAAGCGGCAGAGAGCCACCTCGCCTGGAAAGCAAGGTGTCCGCCAACAGACATCTGGCTGTACACGGACGGCTCTAAACTGGAAAACGGCTGGACAGGAGCAGGCTGGTGGGCAGAGAGCGAGGGAAACTGCATCACCGAAGGGGGATGGTCCTGCGGGAGATGGACAGAGGTAGCAGACGCCGAAATCCGAGCGATCAAGCACGGACTAGAGAGTCTGAAACAGTGGCACCTCACGCACAGCAGGACCATCTGGATCTGCACAGACAACCAGGCAGCGACGACGCGAATGAACTCCATGCAGAGGAAAGTGGGAACATCTCAATTCGACGTCGACAGGGCCAGGCAAACAGCACAGAACCTTAGAGCGCAGCACCCCTCACTCGAGGTACACTGCATCTGGGTCCCAGGTCACAGGGGAATTGAAGGCAATGAAAAAGCTGATGCCCTTGCTAAAAGTGCTGCAGTGGAAGTCTTTGAATATACCATGTCGCTAGCGAGAGCTAAGAGATGGCTGAGAGAGGACCTCCACCAAGCACACAAAGCCTGGTTCAAGGATCAGAAAACGGTTGTACACCATGCCACCAGGAAACTCATGGAATTCCCCCACCCAGACAAGCTGGGCGTTCCAGAAGGCCCCCGCAAGCACCAGGGAAAGATCCTGGCAGCGATATCAGGACACGGTGACTTCGCAGCATACCACCGAAGGATGAATCACCCGGTCACTCGCAATCACTGCCACAGATGTGGCAGCGACAAGAAAGAAACCCACGAGTGGACCTGCCGGAAAAACTCAAAACCATGGAGCCATACCTTCGTGCAGAAGTTGCTGCTCTCTTCCAAAGGCAGAACGTCTCTGATCGGCGCGATTGCCAAACGGTCAAGCCCGACATGACAATCAAAGAAAACTAACAGTGGCGTGAACCGCCCCAACTAACTCTAAAGACACCAGGAAAAAAAAAAAAAAAATCCCACTCCCGACAGAAGTCTCCCCAATGAAAAGTGCCGAGTACCTGACGTTCACCCCGGCCCGCCTCCGCTCCCCTCTGCTTCCGCTAGGTGAGATAAAGTCGGATGACGAACCCCCCCCCCCCCCTCTCCCCACCTCTGACACAGCCGTTGGTTCTCCCCATAGGGAACCACTCCCCTCGCATTCAACACCCTCTGGAAATCTATTACTTGCACAAACCTTCACCCAATCTCGCTCTTTGCTGCTTGACTGCTTGAAAATGTGTTTGCCTCAATGCTTTCCATTTCTGCTTTTGTTCCTTTTGCTCTTATCTTTCCTTCCCGCTTTGCTCTTCACCTGTCAGGTAATCGACCCGAACAAAAGATCCCTATGGCACCGCTGGTGACCGGGATTGGAGGACGGATTGATGACCTACACAGGCCCATATACGGCGACCGAAAAAGCAGTCTTCTTACGGCCGAATCGAGAAGTCTGGACTCGAAAAACCTACATTTTTCTTGATCTGATCCCACGTCATAGAGATCCACGGAGCCACGACGCAGGTCAAGCTTAGATATTGTATTGTATTGTATTATTTTACGTCTACCTACCAATTATTTCGCGGTAATACGACGGCATATTCCGGACAGGAGCCGTTGGCTGATGTCAGCTTCCCGTGACTCCTCCTGGGCGGTCAGCAATTGCAGGTTTGCTTGGATTTCGGGCGCCTCCTATGACTTTTTAGGGTCCGGCGCTTGGGCCAGGATGGCTCTCTGTCCAGCATTGCCCTAGGGCGTGCCTGCGGGGTTCCAGGTATTTTTGGTCTGCGACGACCGCGTGTAATCTAGTCTAAAAGGCCGCCGGCTATCGGCACGGGGGTAGGCCCCGGCAGAGTACAGCGGTTTTGTCCTTCCGTATGCATGGCTGCTGCCGCATCATTTTTAATATTTTTCCCGTTCTGCTGGTGGTTGGTAGCAGAGCTCCCTCCACACCTTCTCACGGAGCCCTCCTCGACATCTCCTTCCTGTCCTGCGAACGTTTCCTCCTCCTATCTCTTCTCTCTTCCCCTTCCATTCTCCCTCAACTTCGCCCTCCTCGTCCCCTTCTTCGTTGTTGCCCTTGCTGTCGTGGAGTTGGTTGTGTCATCCTAGGCTGCCCTGGTTGTGGTCGCTCCCCTGTCGTCTGCGGTGGCAGTGACCTGCCTCTACGCGTTTCTTGAGGGGGGGCTGCCTCTGTGGTGTCCAGACAGCTCAGCTCGGGCTCGGGTTGTTGTTTCTCTTTAAGGAGCATTAGGTTGCGGCGAAGCACGTTGGCGACATAACTTGTCGCTTTCGTGTTTTTAAGGAGCTTGTCCGCGAACCTTTGGCTCCATGGTCTGGGTAGTGCCTTGCAGGTCCACCAGTGTCCTCGTTCCTTGGCTTGGTTGCAGGCTCTGCATCCAAGTGGGCAGTTGTGTCCCCATCGCTCGTGGTATCTGTCGAAGTCTCCATCGCCAGTTCTAGCCGCGAGGATGTGGCCCAGCTCTATTCTAGTCAGCCCTTTGTAGCGGGAGTTGCGGAAGGGGGGTTCAGTGGAGACGCCGGTTCCAAGCGGACGGTATCCTTTTTGTTCTTTCCACCACCCTTCGTAGTCGAGACGTAGCTGGTCTCTTCTCCATCTCCGTGCTCCTGCAAGGCTGAAGCGGTGTTCCGTTACCAGTCCCTGGCTTCCTAACAGGTCAAGCTTAGATAGTTTTAGGTAGAGAATAAATACAACAACAACAACAACAACAACATACGACCATAGCCTGTGGAAAATACGGGGTCCCGTCTGCTCCCCCTTAGTCAAGCCACAGAGCGCCGAACCAGTAGTATGGTGGGTGACCACATGCGAATCCTCGGTGTTGTATGTATCTCGATCTTACTTTTTTTTGTCCATCACACCGTAAAAGCCCTCTGTTATAGCACACAATAACTCACGATTTTGCCAACATACGACCATAGCTTGTAGAAAACACGGGATCCCGTCCGCTCTCCCCTAGTTAAACTACAAAGCGCTGGACTAGTATTATGGTGGGTGACCACATGAGAATCCCCAGTGTTGTATGTCCTTTTTTGCCCATTTTTGCTAGTGGCGGGTCTTTGTTACACAAGAGCTAGTTTGTATCAGCATCATGACCTTGAGGTTCAGGTGTCACTACGTCACTATCCCACAACTTACCTGGTTTTGGGTTTCGTATTTTTATTTTGGCATAAGACTGTTGTGTTTGAGTATGATCTATGCTACTGTCGGTTTCAACCTGGCTAGTAACACAAAGATATGCTACTAGTACGCACATGGTCAACTTTCTTCCAATATCAGCATCTGCGGCGGTCTCTACCCAAGGCCCAAGTAGTCATCAGATTTGACCAAAATAAAGACGCTATTCCAGACCCGGATCCAGACAGTCTACCTACGATACACCCTACCCCGCATCTTGCCAGCTGTTCAATACATGTTTTTATAGCCGACTTCCAAACACGCAATGCTCCATCACAGCTAAGCTGAGATCGCCAATCATGATACTGACGCGTTTCAAGCCTATAAAAGACACTCCAGTATTTAAAATAGACTCCCGCGCGTCAACACTAGCGGTTGCACGCCCTCTGTGATTCACAGAATGGAAGTGGTTAGACGATGATCAAGCAGCCGGTTATTCACATCACGTCCCCTCTGCTACACCCAAATGCAATACATGGTGACCAGGCTACAGTGTGGGGCCTTGGTGATCATGGAGGCAAATGTTGTTTGGTAACATGTGTTCCTCTACTTCAGCTCTACGCCGCCTTGTCTCCGTCCCACGTCTCCAAAAGGCATCAATCAACATGCAGCATGTTTATCTGTTTGTACATGAGCATACCCAAACGCTTGCCTAGAAAAAGAATCTCCACCCACTCACTCCACAACACACTGCAGTTTCATGCGTCTTTTTTCTTTTTCTTTTTTTTTCTTTTTCTTTTCACAGCCTCTCCTCCTAATCCTTTGGGCCTAGCCATGTGGCAGTTGACTCTGTGGGAGTGGGCGCAAGACACAGGCCGTTTTCTCATTATCCCTTTTCTAATGCAGCTCATTGCCTTGCTTGGGTCTCTCATGGTCGTCTCTTTGTGGGGGGGAGAGGGGGGATCACCTGCGTTGATTCTCACTTTCTCTTTCTCCATCGTTATTGCTGTTGCTGCCTGTAAGCCCGCCATACACCCCATCCTTGGCGTAGGAAAGCCGCTGCTCCCTAGGGGGGAGGGAGAGGTGTTCTGTATCTGTCCATTACTATATCCGCCCAACTTGGCTACCATATCAGCAGTCACGCCATTCGGGTCTTTCTAGCAAGGCTGGTCGCGCTATATGCACAATACATCTCTCACTAGATATCTCGTTTGGGGTTTTTCTTTTTCTCCCCTTCTTCCCCTCTTAATCTGACTCAAAAAGCATTGAAGGCTATAAAGCTCAACCCGTCATTACAACACTGATAACACCCACCATAGATGCAACTTCGGTTCTCAATGTGACTGATGCAGCACGTAAGCCTGCTAGTATCTACAAGCGGTGTCTTTTTAAACTCGAAATATGCGCCAATGGGAAAGCTTGCCTTGTCAATGAGACAACCCATGATGATCTACGTGAGCTGGATAAATAGGATTCTTTGCTAGATTGTGGTGTGATGATGGTGACGATAGTGATATAGATGCATTGTTACCAACACAGCTCTAATAGAGACGAGACAGAGACAAAGAGAGGGGAAGGGGGGCGAAGCAAATAATGCAGGTCTAGTTGCAGGCCAGGTTGAGTGAATGCGTGTTTTGTGGTGTGTGTGCATTGCATTGCATGTGAGAGTGGGTATGGTGAGCTGCTTTTGCACAAAGACACCCCATTTTTCAGCAAATAACCAGTCAATATATGCAGCAAGGTCACAAGATCTCGAGTCCTGTGGCAATCATGACACCGTATGCGTCCAATGTGCGTGTGTATACATACGTACACATGTACACAAATGTAACACTTCTAGATAGAACAGTCGCTATTTGCTCAAGTCGACTAGCCTGCAACATGTCAATTAGGCTGCTGGCCCAGTCCCAACTAGATGAATAGAGCTTAGCCAGGCCTTGGGGGGAAGGGTCTGTACTATAAGGAGCCTTTTTTCTATCTTTGGTTCTTCTTTGATTCAAGATGCGTACATCGGAGTAGACAAATTCGGAAGGAGAGAGAAGAGAGAAAAGAAGAGAAAGAGAGGCGGGGGGAGCAAGGGAAAAGAGCAGAAGACAAGACGACATAGATGTCAGTGCTTCTACGAAGTTATGGTGATGGTGTTGCTTTCCCTCTCTTTCTTCCACTTTCGCTCTCATCCACTCTCACTCTCGGGCCAATTCACCAACATAATATGACAGGTAGTTTTTTTCTATGCCCATCGCAGTCTAGTTATTGTTGCATTGCAGGTGCTGCAGTGCAACAGCGCACCTAGAGGTAGCGCATAACCTAGTGTGCATTTCCTATCCATCCTGTGAGCGAAAAACGGAGACAGAGGACGAGAAGAAGGTGAGGGGGCGGGCCCCTCAAGTCAGAAGAGACCCGTCCAAAGTGCAACGATGTTTTTTAATGTGCCTTATCCATGTTAGGATACCGAGACGAGGCCTGCAAAACGGTGGCCTTTGTATCAATTTTTCCCAAGCCCAAACTTCAGAAATGAAGAGACCCGATCAATGAGCCCAATATAGAAAGGGGCGGGGGAGGGGTTATCAAGAAGAGAGAGCCAGCTGAGGAACATACCGTCGCCGACAGTGGCTTCCATTTGGATTTCTTATATGTGATGTGCGTGCACAAGCTAGCTGGGCTATGTTCTGCTTGCATCAAGCTAGGGATTCGAGCAAGGGAGGAGATACTACATCATTACTTAGGGGCAAGAAATAAATAACGAAACTGAAAACAAAAGGCTAGGCGGCAATCACTATCAATGAGTGCCGAAAATGGCTGGAGCTAAAGCCAACAATAGCAAAGCCCTCGGGTCACAGTCACAACGTCATACATGGCTGGACATGGAAATTTCCAGAGGAAGAGAGAAGAAGAGATACCAAAGCACAGTATTTTTAAAGCCTTGGGGGGTCTTCGGTTTCCGGTCCTGGTCAATGACACACAACTTGCAAAATTGCAGCCAACAAGTAATCACGAACCAACAACTAACAACTAACACCCGCACCTGCACCCCATCTAGATACATTGATAGTGGGGAAGCATGAAAGCAGGAGAGTGGAGTTGACGGACGTGGTCATCGACCTGAAGCCCAAGGCCAGGTTTCAAGTTTAGGACTAATATGCAACAGGAAACAAGAACAGAAGAAAATAGGAAATGATAGGCTTAGCCAAGCAGGTCAGCTCTCAAGGAGAGCCTGATCCTTTCAACCAGGTTTGCTAGCCCTATGAAGAAGAAGGGGGGGGGGGGTACAATACAAACGAGAGAAAAAGCCAAGGGCTAGCAATGAAAACAAAATATAGAACCGAGGAGGAGACAAGCAACACATAAACCAGAGCGATTGGTGTCTGCGCTGTGTATGAAGAAGGGCATGAATCCAAGGCATAATAGTTGTGTCATCACGATATATTCGTGCATATACACTATCACTATTTGTCGAAAAGCTCCCCGAAGATGCTACAAACAGGCAATGGCCCTAACAATCCGCTTGCATGAGGAAAGAAAGAGAGCAGCCCCTCCCTCCCCTAGTCCCTTCTTCGCCTCTTCGCTACAGCGAATTTACCTCGTCGATGAAAGAAGAAGGAAAAGGAAAAAGAAAAAAAAAAAAGAAATCAATTAGGACAAGGGCATGGACTCGGTGCGGAAAAAACCAAAGCGAATTTGAATACAACAAGCATTTATGAGGTGGGTCTCTCTCTTCCTCTGTCTGTCTCTTGAGCCCCCCACCTTGCGGGTACTATACGTGGAGAAAAGAGAAAGAAAGTGGGAAAGCGAGAGGGGAAGGATGATGAATGAGTGGGTGAGGATCGCCAATGGCGTTAGCCCACCAAGGGTTTCTCATTTCTTCTGGTGGCTCGAGGAATAATTGAGTAAAAGTGTATGAACAATTATGTATTCATACACAGATAGTGCAAGGCCGATCTAGCCGGACTAACAACCCTGCAGTTGTGCCCTACTTTCTCTGCAGTACACACATACATACATCCATACTCCTTGTTGTGGTATAGAGCGATAGAAGCGCAAACCCTTGACTGGCTAGACTAGCTCGACTTGAATATGACCTAGCCAAGACTTGGACTTCAACTTTGCTGAGTTGCCCGCCCCACTGATGCGATGCGATGCGCCAATGTAACTCTGGCCTGGCCCGACCAAGTCCAAGCTGCAAAGATCTCTGATATCCCGGTCCTCGAGTCAAGGCCAAGACATAGGCCAAGACCCAAGGTTCGAGAGGCCATGGTGAAGTAAGGGAGCAAGGGAGGAAGGGAGCAAGGGAGCAAGGGAACAAGGGAACAAGGGAGTAAAGCGTCAAGAGCTCAAGGAGGAGAAAGAGCTCGAGTCCCAGCCTAGTCTTGGCTTTCTTTTTCTTTTCTCGTAGGCGTTTACGTTAGTTTACCCTAGATATGGCCTAGGCCTAATACATATTTATCTGACGAAGACAGGTGATAAAAAAAGAAGAAAATTGGACAAAAAAAACGAGATAGCATCACTGGAATAGCCGGCAAAGTGATCCGGCAAGTGTTAGAGGGCCTTTCCCATGCAACGTCCTTGTCCTTCCCATACTGTACTAGCCACTTGTTTCCGGCTATTCTGTAACTAAAATGATAATACAGCCACAACCTCTTGCTCGCCCTCGTCTGTCCATTGCACCCGGTAAAAAGTGCTCAATTTCAATGTTGTCTTGTCTCAAAGCCAATTATCGTATGATTGAACGCAGGGAAGGAGCCGCCCGTAGAGACGTGAGGTTGTTTTCCTATCTTTTACAGAGGGAAAGAACCTCGCCGATTTGCCTCGAGCGCAATTCGGCCAGTCATGTTTATCCGACAATTAGCCTCCAAACACAATGAGAGAAAAAAAAAAAAAAAAAAAAAAGTGATGTAACTGTACTGTATGGTACAAGTTCTTTGTTTCTTGGTTCTCAAGAATTAGAAGGGCAACAGCATAAGTAGGCAACTGCGGTTCATGGCCCTTCTATCCCCGTTCTAGTCGTCTTACTCGAGTCATTAGCAGGCAACAGCCCAATAAAATTCAATTATATCATCTCGTAATTACTTGCTCCCAGTCGTTTACTTGTGCACAGTATTTGTCATCGCCTGACATGTTAAGCCGGCTGCTATGTAGACAACTTGGAAGTTACCTTTGCTCTTCCGGATGTCGGATATACCTTTCTCCTCACCTCAAGCCTTGCCACTTGTGCCCAATTAACTTGGAATTTACTTAATTTTCCGGCTTTTCATGTCGTATTCTTTTCCATTCTCGTGATTTATTTACCGCTAAGCTCAATCGTGACTTATTATTGTGTTGGTGATAAGACTGTGACTCTAACAAAAGAAGGAAACATCTATGGATCAGTTACTGTGTTATGCACTGTACCTACACATCGACTCGTTTCTCTTTGTTTCCGTCCATTTGCGTGTCTCGTTACTACTGCATTACTGCTACACATGGTGCCCGTTTGGAGAACAGCATTATAGTGTTTAGTCACTGTGCCGCTCTTATGTACATATACATACACTTCCAGTTTAACATGCAGCACCAGCGGCCGCAATATGACTCCGGAATTTTACCTGCGACTGTAACATGACACTGTTTGTTGGCTCGCTGCCGGTGTTCTTAATGCAACTCCGCTATAATAGGGAACATGGGGTTTACTGTCGTTTGGCTTTCTCTAGTGTTTATGCCGCTCGTCCACTTGCTCTGCCCGTTTTAGCCAAGCCAGAGAGTGAGGGGAGACACGAGAAGTGCGTTTGCGTGTACGCAGGTGTCGGCATTATTAGGAGACTTGGGAGAAAGACAAAAAAAGAAGTATAGAAGGCGCTACTTCCATTGCGTGTCCGTATGACTTTGTCTTTAAGTCTTTTTTATGGTTCTTTTCCCCGAAAAGAAAATTGTTTCATTGCCTCTCCCCGCCGCCCAGCCATCGCACTTTTCAAACATGACGATTCCAGTAATGGAGATCAGATGTGTGAATGAGTGTGTGTGTGTGTGTGTGTGTGTGCGTGTACAGTATGCATATATACAATATAGGCATATGCATGTACATAAGTAATAGACCCCATATTCTAGTATCCACCACAAGCACAAGCACAAGCACAAGCACAAGCACAAGCACAAACACAGACAGACACACAGGACCACAGACACCAACAACTCCTTGCCCTTCTACCTGCCACCCTACCCCCTACCTACCCTAGCTCCAGAAAGACTTGTCCGCTTGATCAAGAGTTTTCACGGCCGAATGCGACCCACACTCAAATTCATCAGCACGTCAAATTCTCTCAGTCACCAAACACATGAACCCTGGATCCTTGGCTCAGACCATGGGCCATGACAAGAAGGAGGGGATGTGGGTTGGGATATAGCCGGGGTTAGAGGGGCGTGTCTCTTTTTCTCCAATAAAACCCGTGCATAAGACAAAATGTCAGGAGGTGGCGGCACAGAGCAAAGAGCAGGCCAATGACGTGGTGAGAGAACAAGGCGGAAGAAAGGCAGCGAGAAGGAAAGAAAGAAGGGGAAACGAGGGAGGAAACACCCTGACCTCCAAGAAGAAGAAGGAAAGAAAGCAAGACGAAGAGGATGAAAAGAAAAGACGATACATCGGCGTTAGTAGAGCTTCACGTCTTTCCACCATCATACCCGCCTACTATCATGCAAGTTAAATCACTAGAAAAAAAAAAAAAAAAAAGAAAAAAACTCTGCATGACTGAAACTTAATGTCTACAAAAAACAACGAAAGGATATATTTTTCTGTGCCTTCTCTCGCTCTTACTATATCGTTAGTTCTCTATCCCCTCCCCTCCCCTCCCCTCCCCTCCCCTCCCCTCAATCAATATTCTCGCCATGGCTACGTCCAGGATAGCTTCGAAAGGAAGAAGCGCCAGTATCCATTCGGTGAAAAGGACCGGGAAACGAATAAACAAGCAAAGAGAGGAGAGAAGAAGGAGATGGTTAGTCAAAAGCACTATCCTTGTCTACAGGGTGCTGTGATAAGAGCATCAACAGCCTATGATATGTCTGTTAACTACATGGCTACTTAATCGCCTGCTACTGTACTTTTGGTTGGTCCCAAGAAAGAGCTTGCTCAAAACAGCACCGAGACCGGGTTCATACCAAAAATGGAGAGTAAGCTCCGGAAGGTTCTAGGCCGTTCTCCTGTCCTCCCTGACTTGAAGCCCCCTTCTTAAGGAACTCACTGGCGCTCTCTTCTTCTTCTCTTACTCTAACTCTTCCCTAATATCCTGATATGTCGTCAAAGGCTCCATCGTAACACCTTGGCTCTGGCTTCACAAGGAGCAGGATTCCGCTGGGATTGGACATGTGAGAGCAGGGGCTTTTTTTGACCCAGGAGCCCGGAAGGAGAAACACAATCTGTCTGACAAGCCAAACTAAGGAGAGCTTGTGTGGACGTGTGTGTGTGTGTGTGTGTGTGTGTGTGTGCTGCTTAACGGAGGTACTGCTGAGGGAGAGAGATCGGTAGACCTCCTTCTCAGTCCTTCTTCCTCTTCCTTTTCCTCCTCCTCCTCCTCCTCCTCCCCTCCCCCTTCTGCCCCTTGAAAGAAGCATTCCACCAACACAACATTCTATAGCTGCAAGAAAGACAGACATGAGGGAAGAAAGGCAGAAACGAGCAAGACAGAATCGGGATGATTGAGGTTAATTGATCCTCATGTTTGTCGTCTGCGGCCTGAAGGAAGAAGGAAACACTTAACATGCGGCACTTTCCATATTCTTTTTACGCTCAGGGCCACGATAGGCCGGAGGTGGAGATACGCTCCTGCTTGGCTTATTCTACTTGCTACGTTACTCGAAGCTGCTAGTATACCTTGCAAATCTGGATTCTAGAATATATAAGGATATATTGGGTGAATGGGCCGGAATAACTACACTAATATCAAGAAGGTGGGCGGAACCAAAAGAGCCCAGGCCAAGCAAAACAAGGAAGGGCTCTCGCTCGTTCTCTTCTCTTCTCTTCTCTCCTCTCCCAGCCCAAGATCAAAAAAACCTGGCTGTCTGTGGGATGACGTCTTGATAGCTGGCTTTTTATTGCTTTCCAAAATCCTGAACTTAAAATGTACTCTTTATCCGGCAATGCGTCCCACTCCTGCTTCCTGTCTTCTGGCCATAGTTTCCTCCTCCTTCCATCTCGTTGTTTCTTGCTTCGTTTCTGATACTAGGCTGGGCAGGTTTCTCACAGCTGGGCCACCTGTGCTTCCCTTAGGTGATTGTTCCGAGCTCCGAAAACAGACCCTTGAAATAAAATAAAAAATTGAAAAACAAAACTGTGGGAAGATAAAGTAGAAGAGGTTGACGCCACCACCGTAACAGCCACATCTGCATAGTTGTCAAGGGTATACGCGTCCTTTTGCTTGGACAGCAACTAAGCCCTGTTGTATGCATGCCCATTTTTTTTCTTTCTTTCACTCTAGTTCTCTCTTTCTCTCCCTCCCCTCAAAGGCAAGGCTCAGCCTGACCATTCGTATCTGTAGACACGCCCCGGAGGGTTTCCCTCTTCTGCTCGTATACCCCGTCCAGTTTGGGCAGTTGTCTTGGATCGGCATCTTGGTAGTAGTCAAAGGTCCCTGAGGCTTGCACCTTCACTCGCTGGCAGCATTTTTGTCTTCTTCTTGTTGTTCTTCTCATTCTTCTCTATAAGTCTACTGCCAGTAGAACAAGGGAGATGTGTTCTAGACTAGTAGGGGTGCAAACCAGTTATCGTGTGATTATTATTGGCTTTTTTATTATGCATCTTGGCGAGGAAACTCTCCCATCAGCCCCAGGATAGAAGGGACAGGAGCTTCGAATCTAGTCTTGCTACTTCTTCTGACCCCTAAACCCAACGCTTGACTACTATTCCCAGCCTTCTGATAAAAAATAAGTTCCCAACTTTCTGGGACTCGGGCCGTTATAGTAGTGTTGGACACTAAGAAAAAAAAAGAAAATAAGTAGATAAATAAAAAGGCCGGCCGTTTCGCTCTGCAACAACCAAGAAACATGAGAACGTTTTCAAGAAAAAAAATGCAAATTACCGTAGATTTATATACCAGGCATCAGAGCTCCCGCCGGTGTAAGATGGAGGGGGGTGGCAGACAAGTCAGAGACGGACTCAGAGTCAGAGTCAGAGCCAGAGCTAGAGCCAGTAAAGAGCGGAGCATAAAAAAGGCAGGTGTGGACCAGGACTCAACCCAAATGAAGCAACTACCTTTTCCGCCGGCTCAATCCAGCTCCGAGTCCTAGCCCGAGTATCGAGTCGAGTATCTAGCCCTAATCAGACCGAGTCCTTGAGGCCGAATAAAGTGATATTTTTAAGAAAAAAAGGTAAATTGAAGAATAAAAAAAAAGTGTCCAGAAATAATAATTGTACATGTGTAATTTTACGGATTTATCTTTATTGACCTCACCGTCTTGTCCTAGCCGGCGGACATATAATTCGACTCAATTCTTCAATTTTCTTTTCCTATTTGCATGTTGAAGACTTTTGGGCGTGTCATAGCCTACTTAACAACGCAATAAATAAACTTTGAACCAGGCATATCCTTTCACCTCAGCTTTTTTTTCTCCGATCTTATGGTACACCGCCAGTCCAATTTTCAATAGACTCTTCTTATCTTCTTGCTTGAGGAGGGGAAGGCGGGGTTTTTCTCATGTGCAAATTTTCAGCAGCAAATCTTCTCTGCCCTAGCTACCTAGGGTGTCTCGTTAATAATCCTCACATATAACATCAGACACAAGTCCAGAACAGACAGGCAAAACAAGACGTATGTTATGCTTCTTTCGCCTCCTCTGGGGCATCCTTGCCTATGCCCCCTCTTCCTTCCTCCAAGTTCTCTCTCTCTTTCTCTTTCTCTCTCTCTTTTCTCCCTTGTCCGCCTCAATTTCACAGACGTGGCTTTCGGCAGTCGCTAATATATTATTACGAGAGAAGCCCTGGCCCGCTGTCTAACGGTTATGTGTGTGAGCTGGTAGCAATAGTATCAGAAGAGATGCGCGCGCAGATAGTAGTCGTTTATCTTCTTCGTTTTGGCTAGGAGAAACGGGAAACTTGTGAGGCAGTGCCAAAACTAACCCAGCCCCTCCCCCCTTCATTGCCTCGAATTAAAAAAAAATAGATATGAAAAATAAAATAATAATAAAAAAAATACATCCAAACGGCGAAATAGAAGCTGAGGTCTCGTGCTTGCGTGTGTTTTTTCTCACCTGCTCATTCTCATTAGCGAGATGCAGAAGAAGGGGGCGAGAGCAAAGGCTCCCATATGACGCCAATGGAAATCAAAGGCAATGAACCCAGCCAGGTGGGGAAGAGGCCATCCAGAATGATCTCGTTATTTACAATCTACACATTATCACATCTACTTCAGGTTCACCAAACAAGTTTGCTAGGCCGCCTCTTTCTTTGTGTCGTGCTTAAAGGATGCCACCTTCTTAACGGTGGTCAAGCTGTCTGTGTGCTGTGAACTCTTGCCTGACAAGCCCCAGGCTTGACCCCAAGTTCCCATCTTGCCTATTCCCTCAATCCATCCCGGTGGGAAGACTCTTTTTTTTTTTGCTTGCCCTCTGGCGAATCTAAAAAAGAACATGGGAAACTATTGCTTCTTCATCCTTCCCTGAGTCCTTCTCATCGCCAGCCTATCCTACCTGACCTGCTACACAACATACAATATAAATCCGCTTCAGACGTGTATGTGCACACCGGTCTCAAATGCAGCTCTCAACCCTTCATTTCTCAACTTGGAACAGACACACACATCGCGCACACACCGAGGAAATGAAGACCGACATAAATAGAGAGGTGTGTCAAGGAGGTTGGGCTAGGCTTGGCCCATAACGGCAAAGAGCAGCGCCGAACACAGAAGCCCAATATGATCCTATTGCTTCTATACGCATGTTACTCGTTCGTCAGTGGCTTTTGGGCTGGAACCAAATTGACGCTTTCAACTTGAGCGATGTCCTTTTTCATCAGTTGCAGGGATCACATCTCCTCAGCCATGCTATGCTCGTCTAGCCCTCAAGACACTTATTGTCTCCCTAGCATGCTTTATCCAGGCTTTCTAAGTTGTGTTTGTGGTGTGGTATGCTGTTATGTAACTCTATCTCCCTCGCTCTCGCTCTCGCTCTCTCTCTCTCTCTCTCTCTCTCCTCTCCCTTCTTGTATCTCTTTTAACCCCCCCCCCACCCCAGTTCCAAATGTTGATGCCAGACCTAGCTGACTATGATTTGATCAGCAGGTGGCACTGTTCTTCTTAGCACATTCAATTGGCAAATGGTGATCTAGCTGTATTATGACAATAGCTAAGATGCTGATGCTAGATATGAAACACCGAGATGTGCATGTGTCCAAATAATAATTGCTCTTTCCCTTCTCGCAATTATGCTCTGCCTCCTCTCCACATCTGTACATGTGCATGTATGTGTGTGTATGTACGTATGATGTGTTCATTCAGCCACCCCTCAGGGCCTCTGCTCAACAGTCCTGTCTTTCACAATGCCCCACCAGTAGCTTTCCCTCTGTGCATGTGATCACTTGCTCATGTACCTACCAACCACACATGACGACTTCCAGACGCACGTACCCCTTCCTTCGTTTCCCTCTCTTTCTCTTTCTCTCTCTCTCTCTCTCTCTCTCTCTCTCTCCTTCTCTCTTACATCACATTGCCTTGCACGCTCACTTCTACACTCCTATTTCCCTTTCTATTACACCAGCCCCCAAGTCTCGCAAGAGAGAGAAAATAGCAAAGAATATGCTACCAACACCCGGTAGGAAGAGGCTCCTGAAGAGAGCTGGACGGAAAGAATATAACGCTAGGCTATACTAGCACAAAGAGGAAATACAAGGTCAAAGTATTGAATATCCGTGCACCAACACCCACACTAGCGTAGGGAAGGGGCAGGTGGGAACTTGGGGCCAATGTTCACCATAAAGAGAGAACATGAACATCGAAACACTCAGGCCAATATTCCTTCAAAGCCCCAGAGAAGGGCCGTTTCAACAGGTGCTATGCTAGACAAAGTCAAGTCTCTACCTTTCTGTCTTCTCTTCTCTTTTCCGCTGCCCTAAAAGAAAAAGAAAAAAAAGATAAAAAGAAATCACCGGATATTGTCTATTATGTCTCAACAAGGAAATTTACCTCCATCTATTATATCAAGGCGGTTTTGGCAGACCCCATCCTCCTCCTCGCCACGGAGTTTATCGCGGTTTTGCTGACCGACCTAATCCCATTCCAACCCAATCTAGCCCATAATCAAGTCAGATCAAAAGGTTATAGCAAAAGACCAAGGTATGGCTAGGCCACAATGTGGTCCTTTGGCTGACTAGCTAGCGAATTCCCATCTGCAAACATAATGCTTCTTGCTTCTCTTATTGCCCAACTAGAGTCAAGTCTTGCTACACGTGGCTTGTGGTTGTTGTTCTAAGGCCCTTTCTTCTCTCTCCCACCCACGCTTTAGGTTTCGATGAAAAGACGATTAATAGCCAACCCGCCGGCTAAGGTCCAAACATAAATGGGGGAGGAGGGGGAGAGGAGGGGCTAGCTTGTGTGCGTTCTTGTCTCTATACCTGCAATACAATATAATCTAGCCGCTGCTAGATACAGTAACATCTCCCAAAAGAAATAGTGAGAGGGGGCAATAAAGAGAAAATATCCGGGAACTCAAACATAACTCTACCTGCCCCGTTCCTAGAGGAGCCACTTGAGCCAACGTCTGTGTGATACAGCTTATAGCGAATACACTTTCCACAGCCAACCGGATCTCAAGCTTCAGTAGTAGACAAGATCTCGAAGGAACAAAGATTCCTCTGTTGGGTCTTGTTCTGTTTTTTTGCCCCAGTTCCTCCCCCCCCCCCCCCCCCTCTTCTACTCGAGCTCAAAGCGTGGGTGGGTAGGTGGGTGGCTAGTGCCCTGCCAGATTGCTAGAAACCCAGGCTCCTCTTCCGCAAACCTTCTGATGATTATGGGATTCGACACCCTGCTAATACCACTCATGGGCAAGAAAGCCAGGCCGAGAGCTAGGGTAGGGGCCAAAGCAAAAGGCGCCATTTCAGAAGTTGCTCTGACCTCAAGCCATGTTAGGTAGCCTGGCTTGTGCTGGAATCCCACCCAGGGCTGGGTACTGATGTTGCCCTTCTTTCAGTGTGGTGTCGGACGTCACAGTTTAAAGACAACGGAGCTTTCAAGAACTCGGCCGGAGAGACAAAGGCGAATAGTTGGGCCTTGAGTGGGATCTTTTTCCCTACCTGTTCAAAGTCCAAGAGAGCCTCTAAGCGAGAGCCCGGAGAATAGCTCGCCTAGAGGCCATCTATAAAATGAGAACGGCCATGACTTCCGAGATAGGAAATAATTAGTCCTTCTGGCCGGATTGTTTCTCATTTGATTGTCTTGGTCTTGAAAATGCTATACGATGTTCCTCGTAAATGAGATATCAATATATTTAGGGTTAATTACAATTTGCGCAGGGTTATATACAGGGGAGCCATTACTTATATCCTTAATTTCGGTGGCATCCTCCCTCGGAGACTGCCATTCCTTCCCAAAAGACTCATTTTGACCTTGAAAAAACTTAAACAACTGAAATTGGCAGCTGCTAGAAACAAGAAACTGGGGATGGAGGGGGGGGGGGGGGGAGAAGAATGGTGGATCACGACTCGATGAAAAGACAGGGCAGGTAGGGTAGGGCAAAGCAGTTGCCTCTTTTATTTTTAATGTATTTTTTCCTATTTCTTTTTTTTTTATTCTTTTCTTTTTTGTTTTCTTCTTTCTATCTGGTTGTCTGTGTTCCATTCCTGCCTTGAATGTGCTTGCCAACTGCGTTCCTATTGTATTGGTTCTTTGGTTCTGTCAAGTTATTTTGGCCCAGGGCAGGCAAGCTCAGTATGGGGAAGTTGGCCTGGATAATAACTTTGCATAAGATGAAAGGGGAGACTTGAGCTTTAGGCGGATAATTATTTACAATCGACACAAGAAGAGCCAGAGACCAATGAATGAGAAAATAATATAGCTATCAGAATAATTTTGGCAGAAAACCAGGAGAGGACAAGCCAGAAATAAACATACAGAAGCAAGCTACTATCACTGAAACCGGCGCACTGCTTCCTCTACAATGCAAGGCAAATATTAACATTGCTTCCCTTGGAACCTGTCTCCGTTCCTTCCAGAGTCTCGAGGCCATCCACGCAGCCTTGCCACTTGTCAGTGTCCCATCCTCAAAATCCCATGCAGAAATCCAGCAAAAGATGGAGGGTACAACAAACTGAGACGAGGGGAGGATACGTGACACTCAAATAAAAGAACAAAGGAGAAGGAGCCTGTTCCTTCATGGACCGACAACATGTCCTTCTCCTGCAAAGGGAGTATCACAGAGAAAAAAAACTCCCATATATTTGTGGACAGAAAGATGGTGGCGAGGAAGAGAAGAGACCGTAGAATCCCAGGCCCCTCTCTGTGCTAGTCATCATTCTCTGGTATATCGAATATTGGGTTTTCTTGTGTGGCGCATTAACTTTGCATCGTTTCTTTCGACTTTTCGTCTTTCCTTTTTTATTCTTTCTTTTTCTACATCGTGCTTTCTTCAAGAGGTGTTGTTAGGCATGAAGTTTCACAAACAGAGACCGTATGTTTTTCGAGTTGCAGCCAGTTGCAGTCGTTACTAAAGACATTCCAACAAGCCGGGAGACTTGTTCGTCCCACAAACGTCTACAGGGCAAGCCTAGATTTCCTTGAACTTGTTTCAATTTTTTTTTTCCCTCTGTGTAATGGGCGCACTAGGTCATCATAGCTATTACTTGCTGACGGGCAAGTCTTGTACGGAGTATTACTCGTGCTGGACAGACAGTGTTGCCTCACTCAATTATTTATTCATACCCCAACATCGCTCATCCCGGGCATTGTAAGCACCAAAGGTCGGTCAGCTGCTTAGTAGACTCGGGATCTCTTTGATCCGTACACGCCGCTTACGTGTTTTGCTAAATAGAAACAAGTGGAAGCAGGAGCGGGCGTCCTACGCAAAAAGAAGGAAGGTCGATAACAGACAAGTGTCATTATCAACGGCTTGAAAAGCCACTTGCATTATCTAACTCCAAATACCCGGTCCGAAGCCCGATTGTCCAATCGAAGCTGGTGGTGGTTTTTAGTTGAAGATTTCTTACGACAAGGTTATTGGAAAGGAAAAGAAAAAAAGAAAAAAAAGAAAAAAAAAAAAAAAAAAAAGACTAAAATTACAATTGGGTATGTGCCCAGAAATGAGCCCTGCACTACTAATAACTACGCCTTCAGCTGTATCAGAAACAAACAAAACGAGAGAATAACAGGCAAAAGAAACGCAACGACCTACAGAGAAGACAGAAAAGTCGAAGAACATGCAAGGTTCCTGGGAGGTGAGAAGACAGAAAAAAAGCTTATCAATTTCAAGGCTGAGGGAGATGGAGGGGCGATTGCCCAACTTGTTATATATAATTCGGTCTTGCTTCTGTTTTAAGCAGAAAAGCCTTGGCCCCTGGTAACGCCTGGCGCTGATCAAGATTTCTTTTATTGTGGCCATCAGTGGAATGAGCAGCTTTTGACTTGTCATGTTTTCTCCTGACGGGCATCAAGCATCAAGTAGAAGAGGAGGGAGGAGGAGGGAATCTCGCTGTGCTTGTCGGTGGCTATTTGAATACTCGAAACGGGATTCCAGCGGTTGGCACACTGATCAATGCAAGTGGTATGTGTTATGTACCGTTCGTATGTACGTGGGCACATGTTATTCTAACCTTAATGCTACGATGTTAGTAGCTAACCCTAACCCCACTTAAAACGACACACGCTACTTGGCCAAGACCAGGCCAAACGTGTGTCTCTTTCAGAGATATACAGGCCTGGAGATAAATGAACAAGACAGGACTGGCGGGAGGGAGATACGGAAGAGAAAATAAGAAGCGCCTTGTCTCCAGTCTAGGACAAAAGGCCTGTCTAACTTTCTCCGGGCATGACTTAGGACCTGGCCGAAACGAGGCAACAAGATGACCGGCCTGTTTATATTTCTCATTAGTAGATGCAAGTCGTCATTGCCGCGATTCTATAGCATTCTTCCACTACCTATTTCTCGAAGAATAGGTTGCCTCATGTGAGATTATAAGATGGTGCACTACCAAACTCCGCCACAAGGGTTACATCATTGTCCGGGTAAATGCCGGATAAACACATGGGACATTGCTGAATTTCATCGGAAGTCACGATCGTGCACTAATTAGGGTTCACAGTTTAAACTACGGACTGGGCTAGACAAAAACCATCGCGTAGAAGCACAAGGAAGAGCTGGAGCAATGTGTTCCTGAATTGGGGCCTGACTGGCCTAGCTGGCTTGACTAGAAACGCCTTGCTAGTCGCAGCACTAAATAGTGCTAGCCAGTTCAAACCAATGACGTTTGAGCCTGTCCTTTCGCGTTGGGTTAAAGAGGCCTATGAACTAAGCGGTACGGAAAAAAAAAAAAACTCAAAAAACCAGGCACGCCTATCTAATGGGCCATTGACCAACCAAAAGGCTCTTTTGGCATCTCTAACAGCATTAGAGCCGTCGCGATATGGTCTAAAATGCACCATGTTTCGCCACCTTGTGCCTCTAACGCTAAACCGAAGTCCTGCTGGGTGGGACGGCTCAGGAACCATCACCAGGGTCGGCGAGGCCAGGAAGAAACGAGGGAAGGACCCCTTAGAATGGAGATTTTTTAGCAACAAGTCGAGTGGAGGTCAGTTGGCTGGAGATCTAAGCTGTCAAGTGGCGTATCAAGGCACCTTGCACGTTACTGGCTTGTCCGAGCTGAAGAGAAGAGAGAAGAGAAGCACCATGGGTGAAGGGAAAGGTGGAGGGGAAAGGGGGGGGGGGGGGGGGGGCTTTGGTCTGTCCTGGCCTGGCCTGGCCTGGCTTGGGTTGACATGCCCTGCTACAATGTTGAGACCGGAATGCTGCCGTAAATGATGAGGCCAAGCTAAGTTGCCGTGAACAGAGAAGGGAGGGAGAGGCCCTGCATGTTGGGTTGCTAGATTAAGGCCCTGGCTTGCTGCTTGCTCTGTTGACGATAATAACTGTGGCCACGGACAAGCCTGAGACTCTCCAATACATGCGGATTGGATGCTCCTTCAGCCCGGGAGAAGGACAAGATTGGAGTGTCGTTCATCCTGCGTCACTTCTCTAGCCTTGTCTCTTCTTTTATGCCCAGAGTTTTCGCCCATCACCAACTTCGCTGCTCTCTTGACACATCCCCCCTCTCTCTCCCTGTATCTCTCTGATTCTCTCCTATCCGTCACATATAGACCTAACCGAAGCCACGGGTCTGTCTCTCCATATTCACACGCATCCAAGATCTACCGTTCTCGGCGCTTTCTCTAGTGGGCTTCTATCCTTCCAGCCTAGAGAATCCCATCCAAGCTAGGCTAGTGTTGCCCATAAGTTCACAACATGTACACATGAAGTTATCGGAGAGATGGAGGGAAGGCTGCCTGTTCAACCTTTTCATTTTGAATCTAGAGGAAGAAAAACAAAGAAAGAGCCGGAGAGATGTACGCAAAAGCGCTAACCTTCGGACCTACGCCAGGAACGAATCACCTCTTTTTTTATTTTACTATTCTTTTTGCTGTCTAGCTTTAGCCTCGATAAAACCGCCAGCTCGGGCTGACTTCCTGTCTGGTTCTAACTCTGTCATTAGCTATGTGCCCGAGCCTGCCTACGGCTTTTCCTTGTTGTCACTCGCTCGGCCTGGCTTGAGACTTAGGGCTCTCTTTTATGTGGCTGTTAATGATAATAATGTTGTTGTTGTGTCTTCTTGAGCGTTCCCATATACCATACCACCCCCCCCCCCCCCATCTTTGTCTTGATTCCTTTATACCAGAAACACAAGAGCTGGCTTACAGGTTACAGGCTGCCCTTATTTTCTTCCTTGAGTCATCCATGGTTCCCTGGGTTTCTTCCCCCCCTCCCCCCCCGGCCCCGTTCCCGCCAACTTCTACTGGCCCTCTCCCTTGAGGTGGAAGAGGTTGTGGGTGATAGCAATAGCCGAGTTAACGGTGGTGTACAAAGGAAAAAGCCGGCTACTTTTAATCCTGTCTGTATCTGTGTTTGTATGCTTGTTTCTCGTTTTGTGTTGTATGTTTTGCTCTTTTTCAGCTTAGGTTGACGTTGGGTCAAGAGGTGCGTTATTCTTGTCGTCTGATATTGAGTAAATAGTACAGTACATAAATACAGGCCATAGACAGAGAATTAAAAGGAAGTGAGGAGACAGACCGTTGTTTCCACTGCTTATTTACTCTTTTACCCAAGCAGACTGATTACATATTATACTGTGTGCTTGGTGTGGGAAAAAAAAAAAAAGGCGAGGCAAGACCTTAGTAAGGAGAGAGAGGAGAAAGGCAAAAAAAAAAAACCACATAAAATGTATATAAACTGGCCCGATTAAAGGACGAAAAATCACAGAAAAATACTGAGAATAAAAAACAGCCCAATCTGTTTTTTAATTCTCTTTATCTGTGAGGCGCGAAGAGTAAAAAGCGATCTGCCTTCTTGGGTTGGTCTGATTTTTTGAAGACTTGGTCTTAAAGCGTCGGAGGCAAGGTTAGAAGCGCTACGGCAAGACCATTATGAAAGCCCTTCCTCGACACAAGACCACACCCCCGTTGTTTTTCACCCCAGGGGTGTGTGCTCTTAGTTAGAGGGAGAGCGAAAGACACAAACCTACTTCATAACGTGAAGACTTGACTTAAAGTTAACATATAATCCGCTCGATCCCTCTTCTCCTTCCTCCTTCCATCTACTTCATCACGATTTAGCAACCTCGTTTTCTTTTATCCATCATTTTCCTTTCCCCAGGCACCCACCTACCTATCTATCTGTGTCGTGATCACGCTCTTCTTTCCTTTTCCCCTCTTTTTCTTTTCTTTCCTAGGCACATTAAACGGCCTATTGACTCTTCTCGCGTTTTTGGAGCTGCGGTCGTTTTTTTCTTGTCCGTTTTGCCGTCCCCCCATCCTCCCCCCCCCCCCCCCCCATCTTGTGGCTTTGGATCTGAAGAGTTCTTGAGCTCTGCTATCTTTTCCCGTTGTTGCTGCACGCTCCCAAATCAAAGACAGCCATTTCACCGTCTCATATTTACTGCTCCTTCCCTTTTCTTTTTGTTGTTGTTCTTATCTCTTTCTTCGTCCCTTGTCAGAAGCAACTACCACAATCCATCGGCAGATAAAAAACGACAGCTACTGCATTGGATTAAATTTCTCTGCGTACCTGCCTGTCTCGATCGACGCTTTCTAATCCGACTTGGTCTTCGAATCTGATATCGTAGCTACCACATCCGGCGCTTTCCTCATCAACAGTCCCGCAATAGACGTCCTCCCTAGAAGGTCCCTCTACGCCCAATCTATCTCGCTGTTATTTTATTGGTTATTTACTCTTTTCTTCTTCTTCTTCTTTTTCTTTTCCTATTTTCTTTTCCTTTTTGTGCCTCCCCATAGCAACTGTAAGGAAAAAAAAGCAAGGACGACGCATATACATTATAAACGCCCTTTTCCGTACTCTTGTATTCTCTAAGGCTGAACCTCTTCGCCCCCTCTCGCGCTACCGGCAACGTTCAGCTTTACGTATACTTTTTTTTTTTTTCTTTTTCATTCCGCCTGTCCGCCATTTTCGTTTTCCCGCCTTTCGCCTCCCATCTGTCTTTCATTTTTCTTTTGAAAGCCCTGCTTGGCTTATAATCCTCCAGTCTTGGGATTCAAGCCTCTTCGACCTCGATAGTCCCTTTTAAACTAGAGGAGCAGTTGCAGGCCTTTTTTGACTTGTGTCTGTCCCCCCACCCTCAACCCACCCCGCCGGAAATCCCATAACAAATATCCATCGTGACCAACAACCACCAACTTAATTCCAGTATGAGGTGAGCCGCGGCGCTCTTCCCATCTGTTTTGCAATGTTGTTTTGCAATGTAATACGGGAGCTGTTTATACTGACTTTTTTTCTTTCCTTTTTTCTTGGTCTGTAGCTTAGCAACTCTTCACTACGACTCTAGCTTCGCCACCATGAGCAACCGCCAATCAGGATACGCGCCTTGGTCACAGAGTATGTTAAATCTTGCCCTTTCTTCCTTCCTCTTGTTGTTTTCGTCCTCATCTTCATCTCTATCTTTTGTTTTTTTGTCCACCATCCCCTCTGTTGACACCTGCCAACAACAAACGGCGTGCACACCCCCCCTCCACCCGCTGTATAAACAAGCAACCCATTGCTGACTGGGGCCTTGTTTCCCCTCTACCTGTAGTGCCTCCCTCAAATGATGCATCCCATAGCCACATGATGAACCACCACATCCCCCAGGGCCACGGCAGTCATCACCCACAACAACAACAGCAACAACAGCCGCCCTCTGGCCCTCCCCACACCACTTCGGACTCTAGCATCACCCCGCCTCCCACCACATCGAGATCCGTGACGTCTAGCCCGCCCAGAGCTGGCATGACACCCGAGCAGCGTGAGCTGAAGCGCCAGCAGAACCAGGTTCGCCGTGATAGTAAGACAACGTCGCGGATACGGCGTGCGAACAGCAACCCTTATGGAAACGACATGCCCGGCGGCCCTCCTAGCGCCGGGCTTGGGTCTGTTTACTCGGGTAGCCCTGCTGGTGCGCCTGCTACTGGCTCCATGCCTATGATGGGTGAGAACTCGGGAGCTCCAATGCAGAGTCCTAGCTATCTCCACCCATACAGTCCTCCTTTGGCTGAGGGGCAGTCGCATTACCAGTACCAGTCGCCGCACATGTAAGCTTGCATACACTACTACGAATTGCTTTTTTTTGTCTTTTATTATTTCTTTTGCGAGTCTAACACGGAAAATCCATTAGGCAATCGACTTATGGCATGCCCATGGACTACTCTGGCTTCCAGCAACACCCCCAGTCTTCATATGCGTGAGTTTCTGTCCCCATTTTGCTTTGTTTCTCTTGCTTCCTGATGGTTTCTGGTCAAACACCAGTTCTATCCCCCCTGTCTATCGCCGCTCATCGCTTTGTCTCACCCACTATGCGCCTCAATCTTGCTGTGTCCCACAAGCTAACATAACACACCCCACCCTCAGTCGTGGCCGTCACCCTCCCCCGTCCAACATTCCCATGGACCCTAATGCTAGCATGATGTACGGCGCTGTTCCGTCCATGATGTCGCCTAGCATGCCGCAGCCCTCACCTCATGGGCATAGCCACACCCACAGCGGCCATGTACACCCTCATGGGGCACACCCTCACCCCGTAGCGCCACCTCCGCACATGGGCGCTGCCGAAGCCAACAACAACAACCACGTGCGTGTGGTACAGACGCGGCCCAAGCCTCAATGCTGGGAGCATGGCTGCAACGGCCGTCAGTTCTCGACCTTCAGCAACCTGCTTAGACACCAGCGTGAGAAGAGCGGCCAAGCAGCAAAGGCTACGTGCCCCAACTGTGGCGCCGAGTTTACGCGCACGACGGCGAGAAATGGCCACCTGCTACATGACAAATGCAAAAAGAGAAGCCCTAATCCGCCCGTGCCGAACGGTAGCACTGCGTCTAGCACCAACCAGCCTGCGGGCCAGCCTGCCCAGACGCAAGCACAGGCTCAGGGCCAGCAGCCCCCTTCTCAGCAACAGCCCCCTTCTCAGGGTCAACAGCCGCAGCAGCAGCAGCAGCAGCCGCAGCAGTAGAGTGGTAGTGAAAGCATTTTCTTGCTAGCTTGGCTTTATATCACAGTTAGAATGCTCTGCCTCTCTACTATGACATCCGCAAAAGAAAAAAAAACTTATCATGATGCTTATGCAATCTAGTTACTCGGGGCACCTTTTTCTTACCCTTCTTCTTGTCCATGATATCTGGGCTCTTCCACACCACCTTCCTCCTTCTTTTTCTCTCTTTTCCCTTTTAACTTGGTGATACACATACATACATCTTTGAGATCTTGATTGCATTGCCAATATTTTTGTACTTTTTTTTTCTTTTTTTCGTTTCTCTTAAAATCTTTCCTTACTATCTTCTCTGACCCTCCATCTCTATCTTTCACCCTCCTAAACTTCCTTTCCTTACCTGGGCGTCTGTATATACATGGGAGGGTACTTGGCATGTGGCTGCGTTTTATGCTTTCTTCGTTACCCTGCTTAGTTTCGTTATGTTTTGCTTTCTTTTTTTGTTTCTGGATTTGTTTTGTACGTGATTCGGGGGCTTGTCGCTGGTGGTGATGGTGTTTTTGCTTTTATTTTATTTTTTGGTACAAGAAAAATATATTCATACATAAAAAACCAAAAAGGAAAACTTGGTGTCTTGTCCGATGCAGTCTGCGCGGCTTGGAGCAGGGGCACAACGTGATAGACAAGACACGCTGCATTATAGGGAGCCTTTGTTCCTTTATTCAACCAGAGCGGCCTACTCGGCGTATTAACATGTCGAGATGGATATCTGTCTAGGCTGTCGTCCCTACGAGCCTTCCCCCCCCCTCTCCTCCTGTTGGAGCTTTTGCCATTGGCTTCTTTTATTCCTGCTGGATGTCCTGGCTTCCCTCTTGCTTTCTGGCGTGCGTAGCTATAATCGAAAAAAAAGCACGGTGACAGGCCTGCCTGAGCGGTCCTTCTCCCCCCCCCCCCCTCTCTATCCCTTCTCAACCTTTGGGGAAGCTTGTTGAGGTTTAAGTAAGCTCCTTTAGTTGCTGCACAGACAGGAAACGAAAATGCGTAGTTGGTAGAAGAGTCAAATAAAAGAGATGAATATACGAGTGTACACACATGTGTATGTCTATGCCAGGACGTTTGTGTGCGCGTGTGTATGTGTTATTGTGGTATGTGTGTATGTGCTCATAGCACAGACTCTTGCAATCGTACCGTTATTAGGTGTAAAGTCGGCATATGTATAGTATAGCCTTATCTCTATCTACGCACACAGGGGCCAGCCGCCTGCTCGCTCGTTTGCTGTCTATGGACAATTGAACAAGCCTTTTGCTATGACGGTTCTACAGGATCTTTGTCCGCACCGTTAGACCTGCCTTCCGCCCTATTGTCTTGCCCCCCCCCCCTGCTTTTCTTGCGGTTGCTCTTTGCCACGGCCTTGGATCACAGGCTGGCTACAACGGTAGACGTAAAAGAAAGTGCAAATGAAAATGCGAGTGGAAATGGAAGTGGAGTCTTGGTTGTCTCTTCGGGACTGTTGATGTCGGTAGCCGTTCCTTGTGCTAGTGTTCCTGTGACTGGTTGACGGGCCTCTCTGGCTTTGGCTCTGCTTCTTTCTCTCTTCCTTCCCCCTTCCTCTCTGCTCCTCTGTTCCTCTCTGTTCCTCTTTCTTCCTCTCCCCTCTTCTCTCTGCCTAGCCTCTGGGCCCTCGCCTCTGCTTGTGGCTCCAGGGCAGCTTGCTTCTGTGTTTTTTTTTTCTATTTTTTTGCTTGCCTCCTGTGTGGCTCAGAGCTGTAGTGGTGCTACCGTCCGTGACGTGATCATGTTTCTTGTTATTCCGTGTGTTCAGTTTGTAGAGAGCCAATAGTCGGCCGGATGATGGGGAGACAGAAGGTGAGGGGGGAGAGTCCTCTCGCTCTTCTCTTTTTTCTCCGTCTCCTCTCTCTACCATCGAACAAAAAGCAGCATCGAGAGAACGTGCCACCCCTCCCCCCCCCCCCCTTGCTACTACTAGCTAGTAACACCCCCTTCTTCATGTTGCCTTTTTTTTTCTTGCCCACCTCCACTCTTGTTGGGGTGTGCGTGACCGTGGTTCTTTTTTCTTTTATTTCCTCTTTGCGGCGGCCCACCCACGCCTGGTGCTCCTCCTATAAACGAGGTTATGTCGTGTTGTCGTGTTGTCTTGTGTCGTGTTATTGCTTTGGTTGCGTTGGTTGATGGTTGGTTGATGGTTGGTGTGGTTGTGTGGTTGTGTCGTCACCTGTTCTTCTTAGGCTGGTTAATTTAGGCTGACTCTGCTTCTATGCCATCTTGGTCTGCACGAATGACGGCCGTTGTGAATAGAAGCGGTGAGCAGCAATGTACATCTACAGTGGCAGGCCAAACCGGCTAGAATCGACCCAAATCAGGGCCAAATGATGCCCTCTGGCCTTGTCTTGTCTTGGCTTCGCTTTGGTCTCCGCTTCAACGTGATCTGTGCCCGTTTTCCCATTCTCGCCGTGATGCTGATGCACAAACATAAAGATAGGTAAGAAGGTAAGAAAGGAGAATATTGACATGTCCATAGCACACCATAACAGCACCTTTGTTATTTTCTCTCTTTTTTTCTTTTTTTTTTCCCTTTTTTTTTCCCTCCTGTGCTTGTCGGTGCTCAAGAGGCCGTCCCGCTTCCTACAAAGATGCTTTGGCCTGGCAGGGCTCACGGCCGATATGGCCTGAAAGCGAGGAAGGGAGGAAGGGAATAGAAAAGGACAATAAGGGCCAAGTATTGAGTTCTCCCTTATACTGCTTTGTTGTTGAGCAAAGGCTTGGACGCTGTTGGCTCGCCCTTGTCTTTCTTTCTTTCCGTCCTGTTCTACCTGTTGGTATAGGACTAAGTAGGTTTTGCACATGCTGCTGTGTGCAGTATTAATTAGTCTCAGCTGGCTACTTCCTAGTGCTTCTTGGAGATTCTATCACAAGGGTTGGGGAGTTGACGGTGAGTTCCCTGTGCAAGATTGGCTCGAGATGACTCTCTCGCAACTTTGCTGTCAAGGATTGAAGACGGTCCATTTTACCCGACATACAGCATACTATATTAGACCCATTTGTGCCATAGCAGCATAGAGCTAGTGCATATATCAGAGCTCCAAACTAGCTGGAAGCGAGGCTCCTCGCCCCTCACCCCATGTCCTGGAATCTGCGAAGGATTCTTTACTAACAGTCAGGCTAAGCAATGCCTTACTTGGCTCAAATACAAGCCGTCCTTTATCGTAGCAAAGGAAGGCAGATATATTGCTAACTTCACTTGATCTGCCGCCTAGGCCAACACTAACTCGCTTCAAAGTCTCTGGCGAAGCTGGAACTAGAGCATGCTAGCCTAGCGACTGCCGTCCCTTGCTATAGTATTCACTCTAGTCTCTCACTTAGTCTCTCCTTTGAGGCTAAACAGGCTCAACAATCGTCAACCCATAGTATGGGAGGGGGAGGGGAGGGGAGGGGGGTACCTTGGAGGCACTTGCCGATGGGTTGCCAATCGCCCAACCCGGCTTTATCATTAGTTCCTGCTCCTGGCTGTGCCTGTGCCCGCGTAAGAAAATGGGCGAGGAGCAAGACAAGTACGGGGGAGATGGTAGCTTCGCTACTGAAAACAGCCATTCAAGCAGGCGTGCAACTGGGCAAACAGAGGGGAGAGAGGGATAGAGAGCGAGTGCCCGAGGCTCGTGACGTCCAAACTAACCCCTCATTCGTGAATCTGTAAACGGGGCTGGGAAGAAGACTATGGATGGTCTAGCTTTTATTCCGAGCCACGTTGTGTATGCAACATACAACGTCGCAAAATCTTAGAGCCTGCATCAGTAGCTATGAGCTTGCAGGTTAGAATGTAGTGCTGTGTAGGCTTGTGCTGCCCTTAAAATGCTCAGTGTTAGGGCCTGGACTGGGGAGGTAGATGGGCTGTCCGAGAAATGGCACCACCACGATGTAGTAAACCAGGGCATTCTATCCTGTTCTATTCTCCCTCCTTCCCTCCCTCCCTCTTTTTATAGCGATACTCGCTAATCACTAGCCATAGCCAGCAGGACAAATGCAAGCTTGGCTCGCTAAGATGTAGATGAGACTTCCCAGAGACCTTGCCATGACGCCCCTCGTTTGCTTCCTCTATTTTCTATCCCCCCTTTGCCCTTCAGTCTCTTTTTCTTCTCCTTCTTCTTCGAACGCGTTATTGCTGTCCTCGAGACAAGTCTTCCAGTCTCCAGAGCGACCTCGTGTATGAACTATAACGTTGTGGCTGGGCGCAAATGCTGGCAGCCGCTGTTTGTCTCGATCTACAGTGTACGTTCCCACTTGTCACTTGTCACTTGGGCCGTTTCACTGGATAGTTGGACATGGCGAGTTGCCTCTCCTTGATTTGAGCCATGATGCGGTGTCGGATAAAGACATTTGTTTCCTTCTGCTTAAACAACTGGTAGTTCCTTTCCTCTCATGGGCCATCTTAATCCCTTCTTACTTCAACTTATGGACCTTGGCTTAGGCGAAACAAGGATAAACGAACAGCTATTAGCTGGGATCTAGGACGTAGTGAAAGGCTATCGCCATCAACAATGGGCTAAGCCTTCCCCAAAGCCACCCACTTAACAACAGCGCGGCAAGATGGAAGTAGACAAGAAAGGAAAAACGGTGAAGCCTAGTATTCAAAAGTCCCTCCTACACCTCCGCTTCCTCCCCCTTCTCGAATGCAGTGCTTGGGTCAGCCCAGCCCTTTCTTTATCCTAGTGGCAGCGTCAAAGCATGGCTTCTTTGTTTTTCCCTCCTCCGACAGCATGATCGCAGCAGGTTGCCGCGATGTGAAGCTCTGGAGTGAGGCAGGGCTGGCTTCACTGCCGGCTTCATAGTTACCCTCACTCGGGAATCTGTAGAAACCCATGGCAACGGCGTGGCTTCTGTGTTCTACTGCCAAGCCTGGAGACTTGAGAGGTATAGCATTAGCCACGGCTATAGCTTTGGTTGTAGCCCTAACTAGTGCAGTCAATCAAGCAACATGTAACCAAAGCCAATGCAAAACACCAATGTTTGCTGGATTTTGCTCTCTGGATTGCTTGTTGCTTGTATGTGTCTGCCTGTCTCACAGCAGCAGTTCTCTCTAGTACTGATGCAGACAGGCTTTGTTGTGAGACTGGGCGTGAGACAATAGGGCCTGGCAAAGCTAATGGCGAAGCAGCAAATGGGCCTCTCTCTGTATTGTGTGTATGAATGTATGAATAAAGTGATGTAGTCTTATCATGACAACTTACTATATACATGCATGCATGCATAGCATACATATACACGCACACACATACATACATACGTACATGCACATACATAGCAGCCAAGGGAACAACACCAGCTTCGACCCAGCTGGCCCAAAGGTAATCGTTCTTGGCGTTTGGGTTTTCTTCTCTGATTTCTTTCTTTCTCTGCCGTTTCCTTGTCCTCCCATTAGCCCACATCTTCTTGCACCCGTCTTTGCAGACCGCCTTCACGTGTGTGTACAAGCACAGCCAAAAAGGCATGCAAGCAAGCGAGAGAGAGTCCAGCCACGATGCACCATGTGTTGCTGTGTTGCTGTGCCATGTATGCGTACAGGAGAGAGAGAGAAAGAGAGAGAGAGAGAGAGGGTATACATGGGTGCAGTTCTTGCGATCAATTCCTTTTTTTTTTTTTTCCTTGAAAAGAGAAAAAATGGGATTGCCTATGTTCCGCTCATTTTATACTTCTCTTGGGGGCATTCTTGCTCCTGTTAATTCTGTTTCTTATAGAACAGAGGTTCTCTAACAGTGAGGGTACACATGCGCACACAGGAACTACTGGCCTCCTCCCCTCTCTTTTCAGAAGCCAGTCAATGTGTCTCACACTCTGTCTCACTGAGTGTCCCCTTTTGACAAGCAAGTAGAAACAATAGCGTCTCACTGACACTGGGAGAAGTGAGGTGAGATGAGGAAAAGAGGGGGGTCTGGCACTTTTGGACGCTGCACAAGAAGCTAAACTTGACTGTGCCCGTCTTTTGTAGGGTGCTTTTTGCTTGCTGCGGTGTTTCTCTCTGTTTTTGTTATGCATATTGTTCTGTCCATCTACTTGACTTGGCCCTCTTGCTTCGGGCTCTTCTGCATTCCTGGTATGCAGATATCGCCGAGTGCCCTATTCTTGTATGCAGAACAGCCAAGGGGAGGGGGGAGGGGGTTATACGTACATGGTTCGGATATCACTTGAATACCTTCGTCCATTAGAACTGCCTATTGGTCAGTAGCAGCAAAATACCAGGCGGAATTAGCGCAAATCACGGCCACAAGCCCTCCAAAGGTGCCTATAGCTAGCAAATGACGTCGAGTGCGTTATAATGGAATGTACATACACAGGACGCAGACCAATTAGACAATCAGCAATTACATCCTAATCCTAGACTTGGCCGAAGTGGCGACCACTAGGCCTTTTGCTGGAGCCAATCTAAAAGCCATTCAAGTCTCACCCTCCTGTTTATGGACTCGACAAAGAAGAAAGAGACGTGAGAAGCTAGCCATGGACGCCCAAGAGCGAAAACGAAAGTGGGGGAGAGGGGGATTAGGAATGAGAGCGGGGGCGGGCTTTGTGATGTGATAGATCTTATTCTGGCATCCTGGTAAATCGAGCTCAAGAAGAGAACGAGCCAAGAGGGAGATTAGAAGGCCAAGGCCGGCCAACAGTGTGTCTTCAAGAGGATTGCCTCCTACCCCATGTATCCATGCTAGACTTGGGCCTTTGTTTTGCCGTTGCTGGGGCCGTTGAAAATTTGGGAGTGGCTGATTAGAAGGAAAGCTATATGAAGCCAGAGGAATATTTGCTTGAGGGAAGCAAAGGGCGGGGTTCTAGGATCGTAGGTTGATCCAAAGGAGGAGAAATATGAGGCCAAGGCCAAAGACAAAAGAGGGGTGCCAGGAAAAAAACCGCAAAAAAAGAAAGATCCCCACCAAGCTTCATCATTTCGGCCTTGCGTGATATGCTTTCTTTCTCGGCTTCGGTGGGATGATTTAATACCAGACATTGCTTGCGGCCAGAACTAGGTGATTTGGCAAGCGATCGTGATGACGGTCAGGGTATCTCAGACGGGCCTATCTTGCGTGGCATACCTTCTGCTCCCACCCCTTGACCTTGATTCAGTTGTCCCTCAAAGCTTTGCTGATACCCAATGGGATCAGCTCCTCTATTGGCCTGCCCCCTTCTTTTCATGAAACGGGGCAAAGCAGATCAACTTTCTCATCAACCTTTTTTTCCGGAATTCGCCATTAGAGCTAGCTGTGTAGATGATGTACTTGTATCGTTTCCTTTCCTCTTCACACTGTTCTGAATCCTAGTGCGATACGGCGCCTTGAGATTGGGCCAACGCATATCTGCACTAGCCTAAAGCCAGGACATCGTAGCCTTGAGGATAGAAAAGACGGAGATAGTTTTCGATAACTCTAACCCTAAAAGCATTAGTAAAGGACACAAACAAGTAGAAGAGAACAACTGTGGGAATCCTGTGGGAGCGCTATCATGGTGTTCTTGTCTAGAATAGCATCCAAAACAAAGGATCACCAACCTCATCGTCGTTTCTCCTAACAAGTGGTCAGGCCGTTAGCCCCATGAAATAACAGAAGTTAAATGTACAGATAACAGCGCTCGTGATGGTGTGAAAAGAAATCGGTAAGGCCATACTTAAATCCGTGGAGTTTCGCATCATTTTATTTTCCTGTAATCCGATAGATTCACAGGGTGCGGGCTAAATGGGAAGAAGAATCGTGTGTAATTGGAGTCCTTGTAGGTTGGTTACTAGTCAGAGACTCAAGGAGGCCTGGCCGGATGGTTGGAAGAGGTTAGGGTTCGGTGTGACATCATACAAATGTATTAGTCATCCACACACACTTTCTCGGTGAGCTCGGTAAGAACGTCTCGGTCAAACGCGTTCTCAAAACAAATAGCCCCAAGGCTTCAATATTGGCCTGTGACAGGCCTTTCGCGCTTTACACTCCCCCCCCCCCCCCGCAAACTCCCAGTTTAACTGGCCCTTGTTGGCATTCTTTGCTATTTTGCTGTGCTACCCAATGCAGTAGCATATTGCTATTTAACCTGACTGTCCTGGAATTTCTACGTCTTGCCTGGCGATATTGGGTTTGGTCCACCAGTCTCCTTTGTGAAGATGAGTCAAGCTTGGGCGCTGCAGCGCCATGTCATATTCAATTCCGTCTTCCCAAGCGATGCCCTCCGTGCCAATGAAACCGTCCTACCATTGCGCACTTCTCCAAGGAAGCAGTCTGGCTCGGTCGTGCACGGCGATTCGGTAGCAGCAGACCAACGTCGGTGGTCCGTTGCCTGGCATCATGTCACAGATCTGCTCAAACTTCCCGATGGCCTCGCAAATCAAAATGATATCCCCTCTGGCGATGATTTCGACGCCGCCCTCTGCATAATCCTCAATTCTAAACGGGAAGTCCCACACGCAACCAAGAAGGATGACCTCATTGCATGGTATACCAAGCAAATGTATCACCACTATACGCAAAGTGTGAAACCTGCTCTGGGTTTAGATCTGGGGCAAAGGGATGATGAAGCTTGCTTCTTGAATGCAATAAATATGCTGGAAACTGCCGCGCAGTTGTACCTGCTTAGGGCCGAACCTATATTTAAAGGTATGGATGAAATCCGGGCACATGAAGCTCGCATGCGGTTTTTGCGTGAGATTCATGGCCTGATCGCTAGCTCACAGACGGAGTATTTCCGCGAAGTCATGGTGTCGCTTCTCAAGTGTCATACGCACGCCGTCCTGCTTGGGGAAGATAACACTAGGCTGGATGACCGGGCTAGATTTCTGGCTCTAGTAGATTCACTGCAAAGTATCGGGCTTACGGATCGGCGGTTCGAAGTTACATTTGCAGAGGCCATGAACGAGGCTCTCAAGGCACACATTGAGATGGCATACAACAACATATTTACTCAACAACTTGATGTTGGCCACGTGTTTAGTGCTAACAACACGGCATGGAACAACCGCAAAGTGATGGTTTCGCAGAATATTTCCACTCTATACTCGTGGATTGAGGATACATTTTCCTCATTAGCAGTTGAGGTTATGGGCAAGCTAGGGCGGCCAATTACGCCATCACATGTAGCTGCTTGGAAGGAAAATGCGTTATGTATTCTGGCTAACCTGCGCAGTAGCCAGCTCTACGACATTGTGCTCCACTGGCCCGATAGTCGTGGCGGCCTTCTTGATCTCAAGTCATGTGTGACCACCACGTCACAAAGAAGTCACCTCACGTCTGTATTCTCCCGCAACCTCGAACGTCAGTTATTGCATCCGGGAAGCTCAACACTCCACATCCTTCAGGTCTATATATCCATTATTCGCACTTTCCATGCACTTGACAGCTCCAAGGTCCTGCTAGACCGCGTAGTCCCATCTCTACAGCTCTATTTGTGTCAAAGGGCTGATGCTATACGGATTGTTGTAATGGGCATGCTCTCTAATCCTCAGGATGTAGGTACCGAGGCAGGCAAGGGGAGGCTTGCAGAGCTGGCTGCCATTCTCAACTCGACATCGCAGGCTAAACGCCCAGCACTTGACGACGAAGACCAAGACTGGGATGATATGGACTGGAACCCAGCTCCCATTGATGCAGCCGCCAACTTCAAACGGCCTCGGTCAGAAGACATTATTGGGACTTTGATTAGTGCGCTAGGGTCTCAAGAAATGTTTATCAAAGAGTTTCATGTTATTGTTGCTGAACGGCTTCTTTCAGTATCCAGCGATCTACAACAAGAGGTAAAGGTGCTCAATCTGCTCAAGAGACGATACGGAGACACAGCTTTGCAGCACTGCGATGTCATGCTCCGCGATATAATCGAGTCTAAGAAACTAGATGATTTGGTCACGGGAGCTGTGAAAGGCACAGACCTGTCGCGTGACAGATGCACACTGCCACAGTGCTCAGCCAAAATTCTGTCGAGATTATACTGGCCGAATATTGAACGTGAGCATTTTCTCATTCCAGAATGTGTAGGGCAGGCACAGAGACAATACTCCGAAAACTACAGGCATATCAAGTCATCCAGAAAGCTCACCTGGCTCGATCATATGGGAACCGCAACGGTGGAGCTTGAGCTTGAGAGCGGCACAGTTGCGGTTGAGTGTAAGACATATGTGGCTACTGTCATCTACGCGTTTGGTGATGAGTCTCAAGACAGCGACAGAGCAGAGGACAAGCGCCCGATAAATCTGACGGTCGATGATCTCGAAATCAAGCTACAAATGGACACCGACTACATTGAAGAGGCGCTTGCCTTTTGGGTAAAACACAAAGTTCTTCGCCAAGTCTCTGACGGGGCCTACGTTGTTACTGAGCGTGAAGAGGGGAGCACAGGCGGGGGCAGACAGTGGGCTCTACTGCAGAGGATGGTGGTATTAGCGATGGCAGCAAGAAGCCTTCGTCTGCACACGGCGAAAAAGGGCCCATTTATTGGCAGTTTATTGTTGGCATGCTGACCAACTCGCCAACCGCAATGCCGTTGCCTCGCATGACCATGATGATGCGCATGTTGATTCCGGGTGGTTTTGCATGGACAGATGAGCAGTTTCAGGAGTTTATGGCCGAGAAAGTTGAGGCAGGCGAGGCAGAGCTGGTTGGAGGGAAATACCGCCTAGTTAAAAAGTGAGAGAGTGGATAATGAAATCATGGGAGGGAGCCAGCCGGTGCTCAAGATGGAAGAAAAGGCAAACGGCGGTGCAGACGATGGCGATGCCGAAGGCATTTTTTTAAGGGGGGGGGGGGGAGGCTGGGTCTAGAGGGAGCAAGACGGGGTTAGCTTGTGATATCCTCTCCTGTTTCTATTTCTTGCGAAGGCTGGCTGCCTGGATAGCCATGTTATGATATTATTAATGCATTCAATGACGCTTAACTTTTTGGGGATCCGGTGCCACTCTTTGTGCTTGGTAGTTTTTTTTCTTATCTCTTTTTTGTCCTGGTGCCGGAGTTTTGGCGGTCTATGCAAGTCTGTAGACGAAGGCTAGGAGGCCCTGAAGTAATATGTAGAAGGAGGGTCTGGAACGACAGGACCTATGACGTAGCAAAGCATTTTGCACAGACGACAGCAGCCAAAGTAAGTGGGGTGGATCAAGACCGATGGAGCGAAGTGGGTTGCCCGTAATATACTACTACATGTAGGGTATGGTGACATGAGTATGTGCGTAGCTGCAGTAGTACGTATTGGAGAATGTATGTATATATACAAGAGCTACGTCTTGGATATGGTTGATTGTTTCGTGCGTCCTTAAGTCTCTGGGCCGTTAGGCCCCTTTCCTCAAGGCCTAGCCTGCTTTGAGTTGGCTTGCTAAAATTGTGTTGTTCGGCGTGGGTGCAGAGTCACGAGGATTCGGACATGGATATGAAACGTAGGTTGGGAAATTTGGCGGGGGATGAAAGCACGTCTGGCCGAGGATATGGGGAAAGGCCATCAGGCGGCCATGAGACAACTTTGAATATTAAATGGGGGGGGGGTTCTTTCCCTTCTTATCAGGTCGAGGATTGTCGAGTTGGTGATGAGTCTAATACTGTGTTGTTTGGTCCCGTTCCCCCTCTGTCTCCTAATCCCTGCGGTTATAGGATAGAGAAGAAGTTTGAATGGAGGGCTGGTGCTATGGGGGCGGCCCTTATTTCTACCGATTATTTCTTTGTTGCGCAAGTTGTGTAGGATAGGTGAAGGATGTTGGGGGAAGTAACCAAGAGAGGTCCTACTTTGCTATAATTTTGTTGGGTGGAGCGAAAAAAGAAAGCTGTGGCCAGTAATGGAAGACCATGAAAGATAAAAAAAAAAAAAAAAAAAAAAAAAAAAAAGAAAAAAAAAAAGAAAAAAGAGGCAAAAGTCAAAGGGAAAGGGAAATGAAATAGTATGAAGCTGACAGTAAAAGCGGTGGGCGTATGGAGTGGATAATAAGCGGGAAAAAAATGGATAAAAGAATTGGTGGACTAAAATGGCAACAGGTTACGAAAAGAAATACAAATATGTGCATACAAAGCAGCAAGAAGAGACAGAAAAGGCAAGCACGCACTATAAAGTCTCTCTCCTGAGCAAACAGAAACAAATCCTTAGCTGTTCGTTTGAAGCAGCATGTGACGCTTCCCTTGACAAAATTTATCTCATGGCCCGTCTCCGCCTCCCTCATTTTTTATTTCCTCGTAGGTCATTTGTTTTATTTATTTTTATCATTTGCTACACTTGGCGTACAACAGTCGTTTACTCTCTCATTCTCATTTGCAAAAAATTGCATGTCAAGTTGCTGTGATGGATGATGATTCTGGGCAAGAGCAAGAAGCAGTAGGACAAAGGGGTGCGAATCGCACAGGACAACTCGGTGTGAATATCCATCTCATAAAGGGCATGCGCGCCTGCCTGTATGAGGTGCCTGCCGTCTTTCTCTGTTGTCTATCCATGTGAATCAGATCAGAGTCTGACGAAAAAGGCTCTTTCTGTTTCTAAGATTGGAAATACGTACGTATGTACACATGTATACATGCAGCCGCAGGACAACCTGCTGTTAACCTTTATAGGCCCTTTTAATCCAACAGGGGAGGGTTAATTGCTTCCGGATTTTTCTCTTTCAATCTCTTTGAAGAAGCAAGGGCGATCTGCTTTTTTTTTTTCTTTTTTTTACAGGCATAGTATCCCTGGTCATATCACACCTACGCACGTATGCAGAGACAGGCATTTTCCCATCCCAAAGACTGTGTACGTCCTCGAGCGCATGTATCTACCTAGGCTGGAATTGCGTGTATGTACATACACATTGAGACTCCTACGGTCCCTCCATACCCCTCCCCCGCCCGTACATAGTTCTTGCTTCTGCTAAAGGGAAGTTCTAATAACGCCTATTTACGGTTTATTTGCTGGATTGAGGCAAAGTTGTTGAGTGCATGAGACCCATGAGGCCTGTATAGCATAGCCGCAGCATACATATATGCATACATACATACATACATACATACATACACACTATGTATATAAACTTAAGTACATAACTTACCGTGCTGGTCCATACACAATTGCGTATGTTTCTATATGAACAATGGAAGGGCCCATACGTGCGTATGTGCTTTCGCACATGCTTGGATATATCAACCAAGTAACACACACATACACGCCGCTCTAGCACATGCTCCTGTTTACATTTACGCATACCTTCCTATTTTCATTCGGCCGTTTGTAGGCTGTTTGTGCTGATGCATAGGAAATCGTAGCGGCTGTTTGTTTTGTCGTGTGACAGGCCTCCCGTCAAGAGAGTGAACAACAAGACGAACTAAGAATAGTAAGATGCCGCTCTATATATACCCTTCTGCTCCCTGCCACACTCTTTTACCATCGATTCTCACTATACTGTCATAATCCCGTTTTGTCTCGGCTGTACTTATGTACACATATGACCGTGTGAGACGCTGCGGGAGCAAGACAGAACTACAGAAAAAAAAAAAAAGACAAAATAGAAATCAACAGGCAAGGCCTCAGCCAACAGGGCAGCTAGTATATAGTCATTATTGACAGGGATGATGGCTAGCCAAGTCTTAAGGTGCAGAAAGGAAAGCAAAAGAGGACAAAAACTAACAGGCGAAGCAAAAATTGAAAGAAAAGAAAAACCACATAGAGCTCCTCCCTTTCTTTATGTGTCGCAAAGGCCTTTACGGCTGGCTGCAGCTCGTTGCTTCGTAGTCCGTGTCTTGGTCTTGTTTTCTTCTTCTTTTGCTACAGGATTCGGATATTTCCCTGCAGTTGTCTTGTCCTAGATGCTAGCTTTCCTTCTCGTCAGGCGCCTTCGTCGTTGGTTGGCCCTAGGGAGCTGGCTGTGCGTGCCTTGACGCCCGAGGCTTCTCGTGGACCTTCTGTTATCTTTGCTTTTCTCCTTCTCCTTCTTCTTTCTGCTCAGCTGGTTTTTCTTTCGGATGCGTTGTCACCTCCTCATAATCAAATGGGCTATTCAGTACACCGAGACACACATACATACGTGTGAAATCGCATGTGTACTCCTCTCCTCGCCAGGAATACCCATGGTCTACCACCGTCAAAGAGGCATGCACAAGGCGTGAAGCACAGTAACAAACAGCCTCTCTTATTTCTTTGAGCACACGCACTTCATCCTCCTATTGTGTCCTTTCCCAAGCGAATGTGGCAGTCTCGTTGGCCGAAACGGCTTTATACCCTTGTCCCTGACTTTTATCTTTTTTTACCCAGGCCTTACCTCCCTCACCTACCCTTTCATGTCTTTTCGCCCTCGCCTCATTTTGATCAAGTGGATTTTACATCCAACACGGGGCGGAAAACAGCATGAATCACGTACACAACAACGGCACTGGCGTTGTCTCTCATCGCATATGGACATTACCGCGGCCATTTACTGTGATCCCAGGTCTTCGCGGTCCAAATCTTGGGCTCCCACCAAATTCACCATATAATGTCTAGCGGACTTGGCTTCAAAAGAAAAAGACAAAAAGACAAAGTTCTCTCAAGATCTCCAGAGGTTTCAAGTGCTCCACTATGATTGGTGGGATGACCATTTAACTGCTTTAAATGGAAAAGCGCTGGCCCCATAGTAATCCCGGGCGTTGTCCTTCCTCCTCCTTCCTTTTCCACAACACAGAAGGAAGCAATCCCGCGCTGCCGCAACTGCCACCCGGTCCAGGAATCGCAACATGTTCCCGCTAACGTGTGAGAACGAAGCAACAGGGAACCAAAGAGTGAAATTGAAGGCAGCAAAATGCGGGCGGCAAGAATAGCACCCGCCCACACAGCTCCATGTTTCTTTTCTCTTTCTATCGCATGTGGCTTGTGTTCTCAGATGTTTTGGAATGGGGGCAAGTCCCGATTTCCTTCTTCGGTTTTTGTTGATATCCCATCCCGTAACAAGCAAGAAGAATCAGCCGAAAAATGCAGCTGCCATAATTGCCGCCACTCAGTTTACTAGGTCCTGGCAGCTGTAGACTGCTGGAGAGAAAAACAAGTTGTCCCAATGCAAGCATCAGCTTAGTCATCAGAAAGCATTTTGTTTTCAACCTCTTCTGTCTTTGATACTTGCGGCTGTCTTTCCATACGGCGATAGCCATTCATGCGTAGTATTCATACCATAGATTGAAACTTCCTGTTGAGTAGAAGGGAGGGGGAAAAACGATGCTAGGTTTTCTTACTAGCGACGTATGTGATGCACTATTCTGCATGACTGCAAACGAAACCGTCCCTGTCAGCACGAAACAGCCCAACTGGCTTCATCTCTTTCTTGTTCTTCTTTCGTTTTCTCTTGGTGCCTGCCCAGACGCTCTGCGGCACAGGGCAAAGATCAAGAATACGGCTCTGTCTGTCAGTGTGAACAGGATGTAGCATGGAAGTCTGAGGAATGGGGCTCCGACAGACAAGCCGAAATACCTTACTCGTCGACTAGATCGCACTTCACATGGAAAAAAATGAGCAAAAAAAGGCACCCATGGCTCTGCTATAGCTTTCTTCGTAACAGAGCCACTATCTTCCCCCCTCTGGGCTGGGTTGGGTTGACTGTAACCCGTCTAGGATAGACGAGCTACGTTAGATTGGCGTTAGCATCAATAGCTGATAGCAACAAGGAAATATGTCCGTTCAGATCAGGTCAGGTCAGGTCAGGTCAAAGTAGCCTGGTTTACTTTTTTTACCTTGTCTTTTTTTTTATCTTTGGCAAGACAAGTAAAAAAAAATAAAAATAAATAAAAATAAAAAAAGCAATTAAATAACGGAATTTTCAGTGACCCTTGAACAAAATAGCTGTTCCTTCTACTCGCCTACTCCAACTCTAACACATACATAACACAGCACCATACAAGCAAAAAAAAAACCCAAAAGTAAAGAAGAGGGTTTCAGGCCCCAAGCCAATCAGACAAATATACTCTTACCCTCGTTCATCAAATATTCCACCAGGCCGCCAACAACATCGTATGCCTGTGTGCATGTGTGTATGTGTGTGTGTGTGCGTGTGTGTGCGTGTGTGTGTGTGTGTGCGTGTATGTGTGGCACATTTACATATAGAGCAATGCTTGTGACTTATAACATGTCGACATACATTAGGACAATGTGTATGGGACTGTACCACTCCCGTGTATGGACAAACTGAGTGGTTACCTACCTATACCGTTTCATAGTCTTATTCTTTTTGTATATAATATCGCCTGCGACCATTTACTATGTCGGGCCAACTTGCTTTTTTTTTTCTTTTTTTTTTTCCCTATTTTTCTTCCTTTTTTTCATCAAACACAACCAGCCTTTTCGTGCAGTGCCATCCTTCCCTTTCCCAACGGGCAAAGTAAGTATCACTTCATGCATGTTGGTAATGTGAGCGTACTTGGCTATTTCGCCTTGCTTGGTACAAGACATAGTACAGATAGGTACCTATGTATTCCTAGGCACTATATTCTAGGCATACTGCTTGTTTTCGCACATACCCAAGTACGTCGTCTCGTCTCGTACGTATCCCCTCACATAACCCCTCTGCCAATGCCAATGCAAAGCAAGCTAGAGCGCTCTGCTGAGCTGATCCTAGACCAAACCTTGGCCTGGCCTGGCCTGGCCTGCGACCAAGTCGTCTAGTTTCTCTTCTTGATGGCTACATTACAAGTACCTAAGTACATACACAAGTACTTGAGTACACGAGTCCACCAGCATCGTTGTTTGGGGCGTATGATTCCGAAAGTGTCTCTTTTCTACGGTTCTAGAGTTTCTCACCCATCCAGGATCTTTCCTAACTAACCAGACCATAGAGTAGCAGGTGTGTTCACATCCATAGTCATAGTAAGTGGAATGTGATAAGCTGGATTAATAGAAGAAAAAAAAGAAGAAAAATAAAACAAAAGCCCGTGTGCTTCCGCTCTTGTGACAATAACTAATATGGTGCTCTCTTTCCATTTCCCTTTTGTTTCTCTCCTTTTTTTCCTTTTCTCTTTCTAGCCGACGACATCGTCGCCTTCCTTGTTTTAATTATTCTATTGCGTTTAGCAGGCAGTGCATCGCTTTTTGTCGCCCGCCCGTCGCTCTTCTTAGAATCTGCTCTCTTGGCCATTCACCCCGCAACATATATAGTTGCCCTCTCTCTCCCATCTTGTTTCCTAGCAGGGCGACAAAGCAGGCGTTCTATCCGAATCGATAGTTCAGCTAGCTCTTTCATCTCCCTCCGACCCTCCTATCAATAAGACAAAAAAACGTCACGCCTTTTCCTTTTTCCTTTGAGGGAGCAGCAGCCTTAACTTCGTGCTAAACACAGCCCGTCATCGCTCCGGTTTTCTTCTGCCGCATGCAAAGCAAACACCCACGATCTTACTTTTTGTCCTTTCCAGACCCAACCATCTATCTTTCTTGCCTCGCTAGTAGGCGTCTTTTTTTTTTTTTTTTTTTTTTTTTTTTTCATGCTCTGCTTCTTTTTAGTCCCCCCTCTATGCATCCCCACCGACTTCTGCCCCTCGCAAACGAAGCCTATTTTTCTTTCCCTGATTCTTGCCCGGCTTAACTCCAAAGCTAGCCCCGTATCGCCTCATCATCCACCAAAAGACATCTCGCCTCCTCCAAAGCTCGCTCCAAAGACCAAACGTGGGACCTGTTATCGTTATCTTGTTGCTGCTACCGTTACTTCCTCTTTTTTTCTTCCTTCTCTTTTCATCCACGCCATCCATCACCTGCTTTTTTTGTCATCCGCTTCAGTATTTAGCAATTTCCTCTGCTGTCGTTGCTTTGCAGCTCTTGCCGTTGCTTCTTTTGTCCATAAAGACGGTAAACAACTGGCTGGTTTTTTCTACGTCACACCCACTTACCAAACAAAAACGGAATGTACGTACATAATTATATCAACCTTTTCTCTGTTCTTCCCTGTTTTGTTGCTATGACCGAGCTCTGTTTCTCCTCTTTCTTGCCCTTCTTCTTCTCTTTCTATTTCCCTTTCTCTTCTCTTCTCTTTCATCATCGGCCCCTCCTCTTGTTACCCCCCCTCCCTCTCTATTTTTCTCCCATTTTCATTAAAATGTATATCTTACCCTACTTCAGTATTCTTTTATCGAGCTCCTGGTTTTCGCTTCTTTCCGCTCCTATATTCTCTTTATCACTCACTCACTAACCTCGCCCTTCTCCCGTGCTCGCAGTTTCTTAGATAGCCAAATAATTGACTCAACGGCTTTACGGGGTCTTATCTTGCTTGAGCCATCTTTTCAAACCACCTCTCGCTCTGAGTCTACGGTCTCTCTACTTCATGCTATTTGGCTCACGCTAAGAAAAAGCCAGCAACTCCACTATCAGCACGTCTGATATCGCTCACTACTAGGGTTCTTCTCTCTCCATCCTCAGCTGTTTACACAATCCTGAGAAAAACACAAATATACAGATCTAATACTGTGTTTGTGATTCTGCTCCCTGTAACCTCCAGCAAATTATTCATCGAGCCCAACAGCTCCTCCTTCGCCCCAAAACTGCGTCTGCGTTGGCAAGCCTGTTGCTATATGCCGCCAGAGACGCCCATCCTAAAACACCGCTACCAAGCGTCATCCACCCTGCTTGCCTCATTCTATAGCGTACTCCGTACACGCCATCTCCAGTAACGGCTGCTACTTCCCTAGTAGGCTATCCCATCCAGCAGTTCTTTTTAGGCAAACATCTCTGCACCAACCAAGTACGACAGCTCGAAATCACGCCCACGATGTCGCACCATACAGGCTATCTAGATGGCGGCCACTCGGCCTTTTCCGATATGCCAAGTATTAGAGACGCTCCCTCTTGCAACCACAGTGCCATGAGTTTGAACTCCATCCACAATTTCACTGGCTTTTCTCTGACGTCACCTCCTTACCTTCCGCAACAACAACAACAACAACAACAACAACAACACCATCAACAACAGCAGCAGCAGCAGCAACAACAACAACAACAACAACAGCAGCAGCAGCAGCAGCAGCAGCATCAGCATCAGCATCAGTTTCAACAGAGACCAAATATCTGGCCTACTTCAGTCCCAGTCCCGACCTTTTGGTCTACCCTTAACCAGCCTGTTGGCTCAAACAATACCTCTAGCACAATGCGTTCTTTCCCATCGATGCCAGGCGTGTCACATGGCACAGGTCAATTCAACAACTCTGACATCCGTACAATGGCGCAACCCTACGTCATGCCCGCACTTGCAACCATCAGTCGGCCAATGAACCCCCCACCGGGCTCTCATCAACACATTTCAACCACTATTTCGGCGCAAATTCCCATTTATAGTTCGTCACTATTCACCCCAGGGCCATTGCCTCTCCCTCCTCCGCAATTACGCCCTTTGAATCTTTGGTCAGCCCCGCCGATTACGACAACCTCCATGCCACCCAACCAAGGCCCAATGGCTTCACAACAAGTCGCCATGTCTCCACACACTTCAACCCAACATTCCGATATCCCACCCCTTCCAGTCCCCCTTCCTACACTAAGCACAGCGTCATTTGCTACCACAGCCGGCGTCGCATCATCTAGCCACAATCAGCCGCCGTTTTCGGAGTTGACGTATGAGGTCTACAATTCAACTTATACATTGCCAGAAATGACCAACACGACATCCTTTTCTCGTGAACGGCGCCCAGATGGTGCGGAAACGATATCTGAGAGACAACCCGAGCCTGTACAACCAGCTCAGACTGCTCAACCCGTACAACCGCCGCGCCAAAATCATCATACTGTGTCTTTTTCCTCAACGCCGTCTACGGGCCATGTTCGGCAGTTACATGTCCAGTTTCAATCTGATCATCGTGGCCACTCTTTTATTGAAACTTTAGCTCGGGCTCCGGCAGCTGTTCGTCCTCGCTCATCACAGCGTGAGCATCGCCAGCGTTCGGAAGGTATAATGACCTAGATCTTTGAATTTTGCTTTCTTTAATCCATTTAAACTAACACTTCTCTTTTTACCAAGTATCCGGTAACAGTCCTTCAATAGCCACTCCTCGCCGTACGAGCCCTCGTCGCGATCGTCACCTCGAGACACTACACCTGCCAAGGCGCCATAGACGTGGGCACTTGTCCATGCATGCAGTCAGGCGTTCCAATCATGACATCGTCCGCACAATGCAGATTCTCCGCGGCACTTTGACAAAACGAACTGTCACCTCAAAGAGTTATATCCAAAGTCTTGACCCCGTTCCCTTGGAATCTTTGGGGCCCGGCGAAGAAAGTAAGATTCCCTATCTCCCCTCGTGCATGCCATGTTGCCACCTGCTAACACCCAATCATTAAGCATGCAATATATGCTATTCTGACTACTCCGAAGACCGGCCCGAAGGTGAACCTGAACGCCCATTGCGTATCCCTAAGTGTGGTCATGTCTTTGGTCACAGTTGTCTAAATGAATGGCTTGGGTCATCAAATACATGCCCATACTGCCGTGTCGAGCTACCTCTAAAGATTCTCTACTCGTCGACAAATCGCCACCTTGCAGCTCTCTTGGCAAAGATGGGACCTGTTGACTCGGATCGCACCCAACACATAGAGCGCTTCGATTGGCTTAACCAGGATACAATCATCAACTTGTTGAGGTTAGACGGGCCTGACAACAACAGGTAAGTCATGTTTCGGATGCTGTTTCCCTTGTCGGCTCAGGAAACAGACGGGGGCTAACCCAAAAATTTACCTTTTACAGCACCATCAGTGATGAAGACGACGATTCATTGCATTCCCATAGATACAGAGAATTTTTCCGGGCCTTACAAAATAGTGACCATGGCTACCCTCAGGGCGACTTTGATGCCGGTTCAGAGGACATGTATGCACCGGTGACTGGCATTCCACGTTCTGTTGCAAGCCCTCAGTTTTCTGAAACAACAAGTTTTAGTCCATCCGAGCGCGACACTTCGACAATGACTACTAGGTCTGAGCCCGATCAACATGAAGTTATTGTTTGATCATACAACTCTATCATCTCTGACTGCCTCTCGAGCGCTTTTCTGTTGTGATTTATACGGAGGTCTTCCTTTTTTTTTTTCTTTCGTCTGCTTGGCTGTTTTATCCTCAAGAGCCTCTATCTTTCGGCGTTTATCTGCATTTCTTTCTTTTTTCTCTTTCCTCTTGCGTACTCGTGTGCAATACGATTGATGAGCTTTCTATGGATTAATGGCGTTTGGGGTTATTGGTTTTTTTTACGTTCCTTCATGGATCTTAGGTGTGGCTAAAAAGATGGTTTCCCGTGCTATCCGGGTGCGAGAGCAGAGCACGAGTCAAGTTCGTATTTACCGAATTCGTTATGGAAGCATACTGTTTGCGGCTATGCATTCATAAGACTTTTAGCATATGATTGGGGCCTATCATCTCCTAAGTTTAATATGGATATCCTAGCTTTGTGATCTTTACAGCACGCATGAACGTTCAAACTCAGGCATATCATGGTCGGGAAATATGGGGCATTTTCGCTAGAGGAAGAAGGCACCGGAGCCGATCACGGCCAGAGTGGGGCCGATCCCACATCGTACAAAATGGAAGTATCTCTCATTTTTGCAATTCGCCACCTTCTCTACTTCCACCATCCGGCTTTGCCTTGGATGTGTTTGTTATGGAAGTTATACCCACTTATTGTCTGATTTTTCTGCCAGCACAGCTTCGCAGGGCCCGTTTTAGGGCAGTAATCCTGCATAGAAAGAAAGAGAGTCGCCTCCGATATGCACACGTACATATTCGCGCCTGATATCAGGCACAGAGACCTATTTTCATCAGCGCATGATTGTGGCCGCATATCACAGGCCACCATTTTTTTTTCTCCTTCTTTTTTATCTCTCACTACAGCATCACCAGAGCTAGACTTCTTCCTCATACGCAACGTTTCTATAGCCACTTGAAGCTGACAATTTATTTACTTCCCATGTGTTACACGAAGATGCCAACCCACCAAGTCTAACCCTAGGTAGGGGTCTACTAGCATTCCTTGTGCAAAGTGATCATTTGTACTGGCTGAAAGACCAGGAAATAGCCAATTATCGTGCGCGGCAATACACCATCGCCGCTGGTGTTCCGCCCTCACATAGCACCAGACCAGTCTCCGGCATGGGGTCTTGGTGTTTTTTTAGTCTCTTGCTTTTTTTCTGCCTGATTATCTGGCTATATAACAAAGCGTGCAAGGATCACAGCAGGATTCCTTCAGCTCTGGCCATGGCTTTTTTACGCAAAGTCTATAAAGCAAAAAAACTATGGAGATCCCGTGCGCTTTGGTTTGTTTTGGCCACATTTTAGCAAACGATACTGATTTTCTGTTGGAAGGGGAAGGAGAGTCAGTGCCTTTTACATTATCAGGTAGTCATGTATATGGCACGTATAGATGGCAGCTTTAGTTCAGGCTAACAAGTAGCTGCTTTCATTGCACGTGGAACAGTAGGCATTGGCTGCTGCCCTACGCCACGATGAAGTGATCCATTTGACGTTATTTGCTCTTTGATTCCGTCGATCATAGATTCCTCCTCGTCTTTGTCCAAGTTGAACTCATCTTTGGCACGGGCACCTTTAAGAAGTCGGCCAAGCCTTATTTGCCACCCACGCACGACTTGGGGCCCAAAAAAGACGGAGTAATCCTAGGAGTAGGGGCTTGCCATTGTATAGAGTGGGTATGAATTAAACGATGAAGGGGGGGAAAAAGAAGAAAAAATGCGATACCTGGGTCTAGTCGTGATACGAGGCGACGTGCATTTCTTGCAATTTTGTGGCTACATAGCAATTCTTAGACAATTATCCGTCATGTCTTTTATTGCCCCTCATTTACGAAGAAACTTACCCAAATAAGAAAGTGCCACATCTAGATCAGAGTTTGGTTCTTGTTTTTATGGCATGATAGGGTTAAATGTGTCAGTGATAAGGGTATACAGAAAAGAGAAGGGAGGACGCAGCGATCAAACTGAGACAATGACAATCACAAGCTAAAACCCTGTTCTATTCTCTTTTTACCATGTCAACCAGCCTGACAAGTACACCAACTAACCTAGTTGACACCCTATTTAGCTCCACACGACGCGCTATCGCGCGTGTTAGTAGTGTGTTTCTAGGCGACAGCTAACGCTAAGAGTTGGCTGATTGTCTAACCGTGACGACAAGTAAACAAATGCATACATATGGCTGTTGAGAGTCGCTAGTTTCAAAGTTCCTGCAATGATAGCTGCCGAGGCGGACGAATAAATTCGCAGGCTGGGAATTTGTCTTTGGGTAACTGAAGATGGGGGGCTGTGGAGTTCTAACTGGCTCAGTCTGCATTTTACAAGGATGTTGGCTGTTATTTTCCAGCCCCCCTTGAAAAGTAGACAAGACACGGACACGGACACGACACGACAGGAAGTCGAGAAGTGGGCGAATGAAAACACAGAGATGCAGTAGGAAGGAGGGGAAGGAGAGGCTGTAGGTGTGACCGCTATCTGCATTCTGGACCCTTCTGCATATTCTGTATGTCCTTTGTAGCTCTTGGTACACGTGTGTTGTACTTGGTATGTACAGGTACAGGGATAGTACGCAGGCAAACGATACTGTTATTTGCTGCTGACTAGAGGGTTTGCGGAGGGGAGTCTTGGGAATAAAGAAGAAGCAAGGCAAGACCGACCCGCTCTTGCCCTTTCCATGTTCCTTTGACGATTTGCACCAATTAACGCACAAGCCATATGGTCAATTAGACTTTCTTCTCTCATTTCTATCCATTTATTTGGGGAGTTTTTTTTCCTTTTTTTTTTTTTTTTTTTTTTACTTTGTCCAAACTACACCTAACCGTGTTGTTTGCTAGGTTCAAAAGAGTGCGTGTCTTCATCTGCCGTTAACTTTTAATCCCTTCTTTATCTCTCCCATAATATTTTTTGCATTGTCTACCCCATACGCGACCCCCAACTCTAGTCACGCTCTTTTGGGTTGGTGATATTTGGGCATCTTTTTCTGGATGCTCTATCCTGTTTCCTCCTCCCAGAAGGCGCAAGTTACCAGCAAGCTGAGTGTCTGATTCTGCTCCGGCCTGTACATTCGTCCGTTCATGCCAGTTATTTTTTTAATGGACTACATCCCGCTTTAAGGTCTTGGCTGAATGATTTTTTTCATCTCGACTCTATTCTTCGCATTTGCAGACGATCAGGTCCCCCATCAACTTTAGTGCTGCGCGCATATAGACAGCATTACCACACACAGACATACGCATACATATTCGTTACGACTCCCCTCACTAATACTGGGCGTGAAGCTACAGTCGTGCACCGGCCGCTTTTTTCGTTATGAGCTCTCACCGAAAGAATATCGACTCGGTTCATCGAGGACGAACAATGAAACGAGACCAGCGCAAGTACAGTGGCAATGAGACTACGCTCCAGACAGCACCCATCGCTGGTCCCTCTGACTCTGCAACCGCTCCTATTCCCGCTTTTGCGCCTTACGGCTACCCCCAACCTCAACAGCCTTCTCGTTCTTCCTACGGCAATGCCCCACCTCCCCAGAAGTCAGCTATCCAGCAGCAACCACTGCCCCCCGCACCGCAGCTTGGGTCCTCGCCCCCATTGCCTAAATCTCTGACCCAGAAGCCGCTTGCTCAGCAGTCATCACGGCAACCCCCCCCGTCAGGCTCTCAACAGCCTCATCCTACACAGCAGCAACCACCTATGCCGTATCCATACCCCCAACCTTTTCCCGACCCTCGATTGCAAGGCTTCCCCGGCGCGCCGCCACCGCCTGGCTTCGTCCCCGCGGGTGCCCAGTTTCCTCAACCATTCCAATACATATCGTATCCGCCCCAGCATTACGGAGTGCCTCCCCCTTTTGCGACCGGCCCCGCTCCTGCTGTTACGCCACACCATCTCCAGTCGCCTTACTCGGCGGTCCCACCAAATGTGTACCCTCCGCCTTCGTTCCAGACCGGAAGTCAAACCATCACTCCACAAGCCCGACCGCCTACGGCGCCTGAATCAAAGAAGCCCCGTCGACCAAGATCACGTAACTCGAACTCGTCAGGATCATCAACTTCATCCTCGCTATTGAATGTTTCTCGTGTCTCTCCCCCTAAAGAACCTACAGAAAAGGGCTTCTTTAAGCGCTTCTTCACTGCGGGCTCCCAGAAAAAATCCCGTCGCCGCCGCCGTAGCCGAAGACGTCGTCATGTCGCCGGAATGCCTAATTCTTCCTCTTCGTCTTTGAACTCGGATCTTGCTTATGGCCACGGATATGTCGATCGATCATCTGAGTCATCTGGCTCTGAATCTGACACCACTAGGCAAACGCACCACCCGCAATACATGTATCCTAGTATTCCATATGTGGCATCTCCTTATGGGCCCCATATGTACTATGCCCCGTATCCTATTCCAGCCCCGTTACCTGGCCAGCACCCCTACGGCCATTCACGGCATCCATCTGACTCGACCAATCATACACATGCCGGGACCGCCATGGCTGCTGGCGCTGTTGCTGGCGCAGTTGGGGGAGCCATGTTCAACCACCTCACCTCTACTTCTGCATCTACTACGATTGTTAACCAACAACGCTCCGGTGGCTCGACGCCCAAAGCAAAGAAGCCCAAAGACAAAAAGGGCAAGCAAAAGGCAAGACCTATGTCTGGCGATGATCGCAAAACATTGAATGACTCGTCTCAGATTGATAGCAAGCTTGTGGGTCTCCAGAAACAACTAGAACACTTACTTACAGCTACACAGGAGTATGATAGCGCCACTAGCCAGCGGAGGGAGCTTCTCCGAAATGGAAGCCAAGGCGCGAAATCTAATGGGAAGAATGCTGCGCATTTCACTCGCCCATATGAAGATTCCAATTCTGAGTGGGAAGACGCCGATGACTCTGAATCTGACTCTGACTCTGGGTCCGCCTCTTCGTCCTCGGATGGCCTCGCATATGGCAATGTTATCCCAATCCCGGTGAAGACATCGACTCAGGCATACAATACTCGCGGATCTGAGCTTCCCTACTATTCTCACAGCAACAATCCTTCCAACCAGGCCGGTTTCAGGCGCACATCCGCCCGATCATCCTATTCGCAATCTGCATTATCGTCCAATGTCAATGTTCCGTTGCAGCAACCGAGACCGACTCATCCTCTCGGCAGCAATATTTTCGACCTCCGATCACCCCCAGAAAATAAACCCTCACGTACGGGCACGAGCAGTAAAATTGCCCCAATTGGAATTGTGACTGGGGCTATAGGAGCTACGCTTGCTGCTAAAGCCTTTTCTGAGTCTCAGGAAGTTAAAAAGAAAACTGCTACACAAACTTCATACGAGAGTAGTAAGGCTGGAAATTCTTTTTCCGGCTATGGTCGACAAGAAGGGGATGGGCATGGGCGACCTTACTCCTCTGGTAAGGGAAAAGCAGTAGAGTCCCAGCACGTCTTGGAAAGACCGCAACCACAAACTGTCAAGTACGACGCTCATACCGAACTTTCATCAAAAGCATCAGGAAAGATCACCCGCTCTACGGATTCCCGTATGAATCCATTCCAGTATCAAGTTGCCCATGATGCGTTTAAAACTCCCCATTCATCGCCTCCTCAGGCACCTAATCGACATATACAGGAGAAGGATACATCGAGTAAAACAAAACTAGCCGCAACTGTAATTGCCCCCGCAGCTGCTGTTACGACTGCAGCCTACTTGCTCTCCGAAAGCCGGTCCTCCAAGACAGAGAAGCGAACTAGAGTCGAAGAGGTCAACACTACGGAGTGTTCAACAGAGGTTCCTGCTTTGCCGCCTCGGATTGTTCCGAAGCCTGAAGGACATGGCTTGACTGGCTATAAAACAAGCCATACACCCGAATCTATTCGCTATCCCCTCAAGTCTGCAATGAAGGGAGGGACAGCGGGGTCTGTGTCACGAAGCTCTACGTCCTCACCACGGGCTGTGAGTATAGCGCCCCCGCCTTCTTCTCGTGAAGTGAAGGAGCGCACTGGGACTATGTCTTTGGCATGCGTAACCGAGAATGTAGAGCAAAAAAGCGAGCGTGCCACACAGGAGCTCCATGAACGTGATATTCGCATAGCTCAGGAAGAGGCCAAGAAAATGCAGGCTACTCATGAGGCTAAACGTGCGGCTCAAGAAGCTCATGATCTCGAAGTCCGGATAGCTCGTGAGGAAGAAGAGAGACTCAAAGCTGCACGACGGGCCGAACAGGTGGCTCACGAAGCACTTGTTGCTGAGAGGTTAGCTAAAGAGGCGCGTGATCGTGAAGCTCGAGAAAGAGCCGAACGGGCTGAGGTTGAGAGAAGAGCCAAGGAAGCCCATGACCGCGAAGCTCGTAGAAAAGCTGAAAAAGCTGAGGCCGAAAGAATAGCCAAGGAAAGGGCCGAGCGCCTTGAGGCTGAGCGAGCGGCCAACGAGGCTGCTGCTAGAAAGGCCGCTCGGGAAGCTCGTGATCGCGAGGCTCGCATTGCCTTGGAAGAGGCACGGAAGGCTGAATGCCTCCGCGAAAAAATGGAGGCCGAAAGAATAGCCATTGAAGCGGAAAGGGCCGCTCAGAGAGCACGCGAAGCTGAGGAAGCTGCCATCAAAAGGGCGGCCCAGGAAGCCCTTGAAGCCGAGAGAGCCGCTGAAGAGGCTCGAAGAGCTCATGCTCGTGAGGTTGAGCTTGCTGCCTTTAAAGCTGCTGAAGAAGCCCGCATGATTCAAGAGGAGGAGGCTAGAGCCGCTCGCGAGACGCTCGCTCGCCAGAGGGAATTGGAAGCTTCACGTGCGGCAGAGGAGGCAAGGTTGAACCAGGAACGCGAAGCCACAAGAGCCCAAGAAGCTCTGGCAGCACAGCAAGCAATTGAAGCACGAAATGCTCAGATTGCAGCCGAGGAGGCTCGTGAACTGGAGCGGATTGCCGAACTTCGCCGCAACGAAGAGGCCGAAGCCCGAAGAGCGGCTGAGGAATCAGAACGTGTCCGTGAAATGAAGCGAATTTCTGTCGAGCAAGAAACCACAAGTGCTGAAGAGAGTATTCGTCAGGTAGAAGAGGACCGGACTTTCAACGCTGGTAGTGATGAGCAGGCCTTGCAGAGCTCGTTGCCCTGTAGTTTCCCGGAGTACCCTTCTCACCACATATTCCGTTTTCCGTCCAATTCTGACGACGATAATGAACCTGTTTCTTCTCAGACTGTCAATTTGCAAGACACTGAAGATGGCATCCGTGGGCGTTCGCAGGGTATTCGTCACGATGAGCTGACAGTAAAGGTTGATCAATCGCGCTCGCGTAGTTCTTCCTCTTCTTCCAGAGGCTATCCTGGGCGAGAATCTGTAGGTTCGAGTGATAGTGGGAGGCAATCTCGGTACCATTCGCCCAATGCGGATGTCCGTATTGACAACATTATTTCCCATCCTAAGGATCTACCCTCTATTTTGCCTCCTCAACCCTCAGGGCTTGTGAACGATTCCCCTACTGATGCTCAGCGGCCTCTTTTGAACATTATTCGTCCTACCCCGGAGGTATCTCCTGCCCGGAGTAGCTATATCAGCAACGACCTTGATGCTATCCAGGAGCGAAGCGAACAGGCAGATGACACTGAAAAGACTGCCGTTGCGTCTGAAACTAAGCAACAACAGCAAGAACAGCAACAACAAAGCTCCTCCGCCGAATCTCCTTCCTCCCCTAAACATCGGAGATGGTTCAGCGGTAATGTATTTGGTAGTGGCATCATAGGAATCCAAAGGATGAAGCGGTCACTTGCGAAGGATGAAGTCGAGTCTGAATGCACACCTGTAGTTTCTGGCCCTGAGGAGACTCCTGCCACTGAAGGTCTTGAGCTTGTCCCTCCCGCTGGAGAAGAAGATGTTATTTCGGATATTGATGAGTCCCACGAGGTAATAAAGTCTCGTTAATTTACTGCGTTAATAAATATTTTGCTGATTTAAAATATCTAGTCTGTCCCCGCGTACGAACCTAGCTCTCCGATCGCCTCCCATAGCTCCCGATCTGTTTCTGGAGAGGTTTCCATTGATGCTAAGCTTCGTGGAACTAAGCATGATGCTGATCCTGTGACCGACATGCCAGGTGGTCTTGGTGATATCGAGTTTTCCGCTACTTTGGCGGCTGGCCTGAAGATGTCCGGTCTTGATGATTCCCTTGCCACTCACGAGTCTATGCACCAGCGTTTTACCCCTCCTGGTCACGATCCCCAGCTTGAGCCGTGGCGTCCCTCGGCGAACAACGAGAGTATCTCTCATAGCCGCCCCATTGATGTGCCTGAAAACATCGCACCAGCTCAGGCTTGCCCAAGTGAAAACCCTGCCGACAAAAACTTAGGGTCAGTCACTTCAACTCCTATGAGTACAGGATCAGACCCTAATGCATGGGGAAACTCGTGGCGCTCCGAGGACCCTAAGCGCCTCTCTCGTGCTGAACAACGGGCCAAGCGAAGACGAGAAAAAGAAAAGGCCCAAAAGACACAAGCTGCTACCGCTGATAGTAACATTGACGCCGATGGTTCTAGTGATATTGAGTCTGCGGTGGACTCACCTTCAACCTCTACTGATAACTTTCAGGATGCTGTTTCAGCCGTCAGTGACGACACTATTCATCAGCAAGGGGCTTTTTTAGATAACGCCGACATTCCATCCAAGGATGTCGGCTCAGTGGATACTACAGAGCATGCCCCGACTAACACTGAGGATGAAGAAAACAACGAGGATGTCTCTGTCACAGCTGCACGTCCAGCCTCAAGTGGGAGTGAGCCGCGGTCTGTTGTCTGCCTGGCTTCTGTTGATCCTGTCTCAGTGGAACTGGAAGCTGAGCCCACTGTGCCTAAATCTCCACCTCTCATAGACCCTGCTGTTGCTCCTCAGAGACGAGTTAAGCCTGCCATTGACCCTAGCTATGGTGACCTTTTGCTGCTACCTCCAAGTGACCCGAACTCCCCTGAAATTTCGCCTGTTCAAGAAAACCTCCCCCCTCTCCCTGATAGTCGCCCTGAAACGCCCCCAGAGGAGCGCCGCACATCCAATCCCGCTGCTCACCACCGTAGAAAAAGTTCAGCTTTTGACACTCCAACACGGTCACCTAGCTCTACTGCATTCCCCATTGTGTTCCGCTCTGCTCGAGCTGCGCCTGACTCTCCTGCAGCAGGCCATTGCAGTCCATCTGCATCTCCCACATTAAGCCGTCGCTCCCGTCACTCTTCCGTGGATCGTACGATTCGAGGCACTGGGACTCTCATTCCCCTTGTTCTCCCCCCTCTGACTCGTCATGAACATCAAACTTCTTTCTCATCCCCGGAGGGCGACGCTTCTGTTGATGTGTTGTCATCTGCTAGACGGTCTCGCTCGAAGTCTGACTTCCAGAAGTCTGCCTCTAGCTTTGACTTTTCCATGAACCCAATCAACCCCAACCGGATTTCCGAGTGTGAGCAACAAAGTGATAGTACTGGGCAACCAGCTTCGATGGATTTGAGTCCCCATGGCGACGAAACTGGCTTCGATCCTGCTACCATGGGCCTTCGACCCTTGATTCTTGATCAGGAAACTCTTTCCTCCTCAAGCACTGCCAAAGTTGACGCTGGCCCAACAACTGAGCCCGTATCAACAACTGAGCCCGCACCAACATCGTCAAGACCTGGAAGCCGTAGAATGTCTGGACCTCTTGCCTTTGGGCTGGGGATTGAGCATAGCGGCTTTGTCCGTCATTCTGCCCAGCTTGATACTGATGTTGATGATGAAAAGCCGGAGACTATTGTGGGTGCTTATGAAGTCTCAGATTCGTTATCCCGCCCTGTTACGCCCACCATGCCGATAGAGGATGAGCCCTTGGAGGCCCATGGTACAGAAACTGAGGTGGTACCTGTTTCGTCTAATGGTACCCACACCCCGGATCCTGCTACTCTTCTGGGTGATGTTACCATTGAGCCAGAGCTTATAAATGACGAGTTGCCTGAGTTCCCGGGACAATCTGATCCGGATGATGCAGACGGCGCGCATTCTGGTGTTCTATCATCTCCTGATTTAGCTTGCAAGATACCTTTGCCTGCTGATCTTGATGAAGACTTCGCTGAGACTGCTGCTGAGGCTAGACCATCCGAAGTGACCCCCTCGGAAACTGAAGATGACTTCCAAGATGCTGTATCCTACTCTGATACCTTTACCAAGGGAGTTTCCGCCTCCATTGTCCTTTCACAGCCTTCCGAGCCTTCCAGAAGCCCACCGACAACTGAAGAGCCCCGTCTTGATGCTCCTAGCATTGTTAGCCCAACTCTGACAGACCCTGGCTCTCCTAATATCGATGACAACGGGTTAGCCGAGAATACCGACACATCTCCAAAGCTGAGTAAGAAAGAGAAGAAGCGGAGGAAGAAGGCTAGGAAGGCAGCTGCAGCTGCGGCTGTTACCGCTGCGACTGCGGCTGTTGCTTCCACTGTGTCTAGTGATAACCTTGTCGCAATCGAGACGTCGGTTGTCGAGGAAGGACATGAAATAGAATCCGATTCACTGGCTACTGGTCAAATTACGGTGTTAGTTGAAGAAGACCGAGAAGCTTCTGATACTGTGGCCTCTTATGAACCACCTGTAACTGCTACCATCTTGGTTAATGACAAGTCTGAAGCTATCCCTTCAGAGTGTCCTACTTTTGACGGTATGACCGCTCGTGATTCTACTGGAAAGGAATTAATCGAAGGTTCTCATTCCACACCTAAAGTCGATGATTTCTCTGTTCAAACCTCTTCTGACTTGGCCCTTGAACCTTCCTTTCGCGAACTGAAATCGGGCGATGGACTTCGTGAGAGTCACGAGCAGGAGAATGATTCTTTACAACCAGCTATTACCACTACTGGTGAATCCGTGATTCTGCATGATCCTCTTCCTCAAGGACTCGAACCCGCCGCTATATCTGAAGCTAGCCTTGAGACAACTTCGCCATTGTCAGATCCTCCACTCACCGCCCTCGAAATACGACCTGGCCAGATCGATCGAAGCATACTTGAGGATGAGAGAGTCGTCGAGCCTTCAACCAAAATTGGCAGTGATTCAACTAGTGAGACACAGCCCTTCTACGAGGCTCCTAAGGCTGGAGTGGGCTCTGTTCCTGAGGAGGTCGTTGTCCCTATCAATGAAACACCAACGCTAATGGAGCATACGCCCGAGAATCTTCAAGTGGTTATCGAGCCAGAGCATAAAGATTACTCCATTGAAGTTCCTGATGAGTCTGTATATGACTCTGGCATCAATTCTTTCGCTGAGCGCGGTCTCTCCCCGGTTGTCGAAGAAGTTGAAGAAGACTCTTCATCAGTTGTACATGATAGGGCAGGAACTGAATACTCAGTTCAGCTGCCTGTGTTAGACGTTGAATCTGTTGTTGATCGGGGCATTGTCGCCCAAGACATTCCTCTCCCCGAGTCTCCTGTTAGCGAATCTGCATTCATGGACGAGTCTCTCATGACCGAGGAGCCTGTTTGCGAGATTGATGTCAGATCTACTGTTGAACACAGCCCTTCGCCTATTCCTGAGGCGGCACACGAGGGGCTTTTACCCACTAATCAATATGACTTAGAACCCAAGGCCCTGACCCAAACTTCTGTGCCTGAAGACAAGCCTGATGGTGAAGCAAGCTTTGTTTCTTCAGGGTCTCTCGATATTGAGGAAGTCTCTGGTGTTGATAAAACTCACAAACTTGAGGAGGCTACTGTGTTCCAAACAACACCTGCTGTTCATGATATGCAAATTGCCGATAAGTCACTTATAGTTGAAGAGTCTTTGGTAGCTGAAGAGACACCTGCTTTCGAGACAACTCCTATATTTCATGAAGCGCAAGGTGTTGAAAACACCTATGAAGATCACACTGATTCACGCGTTGCAACGCATATTCTCGAGGCCACCGAGGCTTTTGGGTCTGTCCATGAAGCTACCGCGCCACCTACTGCTGAGAGCATCACTGATACTTCCTCTGGCTTTGCCCACACTCAAGACCCTCCGAATATTAATGTTGAAAGCACATCTGCCGTTGCTTCTGATGAATCTGCTCCTCATGTTGCTGGGACCCTTGATCCTAAATCTCAACAGACTGGTGATGTTGGAGATATCACTGATGATGTTTCTTCTTGTGTCGAGCAGCCCGAAGCATTGGATGCCCCTAGAGAAGCAGCTTATGGAGAGAAGAGCGTCCTGGATGGCACCCCTCACGTTTCAACTGAAGGCCCTTCAACGCAGCCTGTTGTTGACATGATTCCAAAACTCTCTGGCGAAATTCCCACGGTTCATGAAAGCGCTTCTCTGGTAATTTCCGAGGATGCATTGGTTGTTGAGAGTAATGTCTCCCTGAATATACCGGAGAGAAATCTCGACTATCAGCCCCAGGCTACTCCGGAAATCCACAATGCTAGTGTCTCTGTCGAGATAAAGACCCCTCTCGTTGAAGAAACATTGCTACAACCCGAAGCTTCTGACATAGTTGTTGAAGAGCCTGTTTCTACCCCAAAGTTCCTTGAAACTTCTGTAGTGCCAGTCGATGGACTTGCCTCTGAGTCCGTAGCTCAGTCTTCTCTGGAGAGTTTTGCCCAGTCTCCTCAGAGTGATAGCATGGAACAGACTTTGTCGCAACCCTCTAAAGTTATGACTCCTGTTCTTTCAAGTAACACCTCTGAAGCATCTGTGTATGATTTCCCGCCTTTGCCACTGGGTGACGATGACGAGCTTGACGAAGGGCCTAATATCAGGGATATTTCCATTGGCCTTGTTCAGGAGACAGCTCAGCTTGAATTGCAAGACAGCGATACCCTTGATATCGAGATGCCTGATGCTGTTCCGTCTCAGGAAGCCAATTTCATGGTTCAAGAGGACACCACCTTGCCTGATACTGATGCTAAGGCTGATATTGAAGCTCTAGTTCCGCCCGAGCCTGAGGCTATTTGTGAAGCCGACATCAGTGCTGCAGGTACTGAGACTGACCATAATCTCACCCCCCGTGTGCGGGCTTCGGTGCCTGCCACTGATTCCATCAATTCGGACACTGAGCCTGATTTTAAAGACTTAATCTTTACAGGAATTCCTACTCATGCGACCCCAGCCATGACAAATCCCCAGAGCCAACTTCCTAGGTGGACGGGGATATTTTCCACCTTTAATAAGCCAGGTCAAATTGCCGGAAATTTGATATTACCTCCCGCTGGCGCCCCTGCCCAGGATACCTCCCAACCGCCTTCGCCTTCTGTTGACACTACTGTTGGAGAAGGAGCTAGTGAAGATGATGTGGGTTCTGTTACTTCATCTCATGTCCAAGAAGATGATGAGCAGCCTTCAAACATGCCTGTAGAACGCCTTCGCAAGGGCCTTCCTCCACCTAGCTCCGTTTTGCTTGGACATAAATCCTGGGCTACTATGGGGGCTCATCGTCATATTAGAGGCCTGGCTCCTCCTTCTAGTAGTTCCACCCCGACAGATGAGCTTTCCCCGGAGCTTGCTAATGATGACTTTGATCAAGCTGCCTCTACAGCTGCAGGCTCTGTGGATGGGGATGTTGAGTCCGTCAATTCTCCTATTGAAACTGCCAATACTGATGGTAGGCGTCTTTGAGAATTTGAATATATTGCTATGTCTTATACTAACGCGTGTTTTAGCCATTATTCCTGAAGTCCATATATCTACACAGCCGGGTATGATTTTTGAATCTCCTCTCGATGGCCTCCGTTCTCGGGAGACTTTGGAGTCTTTGAAGCTTGAGAATGCTGTCTCTGCAGTTGAAGATGTGACATCTGAGCGTGCTGCTACAATTGGAGAGACGATGTTTGCAGATGCTCAGCAGCTTCCATCTTTCACCCCTAGTCTAGATAGTGCGCCGACTTTCATGACATCTAGACCCCATGAACCTATGGCAGATTCGACCTTTGAATTTGTTGATGGTGACTTTGTGGATCGAAACCCTACTGTCTCTGCCCCTCATGTGCTTGAAGATGGGGTTTCGGCTGCTCTCGACGTCGTGGAGCCTCCAACTACTGTTTCTCATAACGATGTCGATTCCCAGACTGTGTTCCCGCATGAGTCTGCCACTCGACCTGCTTCTCAGCTCTCCCAAATTATTGCGGACTCTGTACTCGAGCCTCTCTCACAGCAGTCCCCTATTGATGAGCGCTACACGTCCACTGAGCCTCTGGATTCTCCATCTCCAACGTCTAATGTTGATCCTGTCTCCGCTTCGCCTACACCTGCTTTAGTCGATGAGCCTGGGTTCAACTCCCCCGTTGTCAAGGAAAATGACACCTCTTTCTCTTCTGCTAAGGCAGCTTTCTCCGAGCCTGATTTCAATGCGGATCCGATTAGAGTGAAGACTCCGTCGTTAGATTTCGGCACCTGGACTGGCGGTCTTGTCAAGGCCAAGTCCATCGGAACCCGGTGGCGGAATAAGGCCCTTCGAAAAAACCATGACAACGCGGTTGCTGCTTTGAACGCTTCTGGTGCTTCTGGTGCTTCTGGTACTCCTGGTGTATCTGGTATGTGAAACTATATTTATGTGCTTGCTTGGTGGTGGGCCAACTTAGGGAAAAGTAATGCTAACATTTACTTTTATAGCTACATCTGCTTTCGATCCCCCTGAAAGCTCACTTGCTAATGTTCCAAAAATGTCTGTGGGAGGTGATGGAGATACCGATAATGGCTCTTCTTCTGAGGTACGGACAAATGCAGAGGCTGCTACCGCTGCTGCTGTTCATACCGCAGCCCAGAGTGACAACACAGAAGAACGGCGAAGTCACAGGCGTAAGGACAAAAATAAGGACAAGAATCCTGGTGCTGCCACAACTGTTGCCACCGCTGCTGGTAGGTTTCGAGACGCTAGTCGCCTGGTAGTAAGAAGGAGGGATGTATGATGAGGACAATGTCACTAATATGAAACAAAGATTTTGACGTCGAGCCCACTTTAACGCACGAACCACAGGTCCGGGCTATAGGAGTGAGAGGTACTTATATTGGCGAAAATCAGGATCGTGAGAATCACATTGAGGAGCAGGGTGACCAAGAGGAGAAAGAAACAGGGGGGCGGGAACAGAACGAAGAGCAACAGCATCAAGTGGAGGATGCAAAGACAAATCACAGCATTGTCATGGAAGAGGAGTCTGCATATGCAGATGCAGATGTAGACGCAGATGCAAATGCAGATGTAGATGCATATGCACATGAAACTCCACATGCACATGCATATGCACATGCACATGCACAAGTGGATGGGCCGACCTATGACTCTGCTGCCTCCACTCCTCGCGCTGCTACCCAACCTTCTGCCCTGCATCTTGACACTGTTTATGATGCCAATCCGTATTCCTCCCCTTCCATCCCTGATCTTATTGGGCCTCGAGATAATTCGCCTTCTCGCACAACCTCAAACTCAATCTCGTCCAAAAACAGCGAATACGCTGGCTATACGCACAGTAAGTCTCATAAAGTCTAGCCTGCATAGACTTTTTTCTTCTATCACACAACACTTTCGGGGTTTTTTTTGGCTATACTATGCGTACTGACGTCAATCTTTAGGCTCACCTAGTGGTACAACGCATGATATTGGGGCTTCTAGACCAGATGGTAAGTTGGTATACTGATCTATTCATATCATGCTATTACTTGGGCGTTTTATTGTCGGTGACAAATTGTTTTCTCCATTCGCGCTATGCTGACTCAACTCGTTGTGTAGAATCTCGCCCCATTGAACAAGGGTTTGGCAGTGAAGCCGTTGGTGACGCCCCTCAAATCATTGATAAAGATGCCAACCTTACGCTGGTTGGTAAGCCACTCCAGGAATTTCCTGGTCTGACCCAAGACAATTTGACCGAACTTGCTTGTGCTCTTCCTCTTCCCGATAGCCCGATTCTGGATGCATCTACTATCACTCAGCATTCTACTTCTGATGTTGAGTCTAACTCACCTGCTGTTTCTTCTCCTGTTCTCTCTAACGCACCCTTCGAAAATGAGACGGGATGGGGCCCTGAGACTACAACTGAGGGCGTTTCCATTGGTGAGAAGCCCTTGACGTCTGTTGCTATCGATGGAAATGCCTATGAATCGGAGATTGCACCTTCTCACCCCGTAGCTTCTACGGAGAACCCTGTAGCCACGCCCAATGAGCAACTTGGTTTAGAGCCATCTTCCTATATTTTCCAAGACTTCAGTTTAGAAGAAGAGGAGCTCGCAAGCCAAAAGACCCGCGATTCATCACTTGGTCGCGTCTCTAAAGAAGGTGTTGCTAGTAACAAAAAAGGGGATTATTTTACTGAAGATGCCTCGTCCGCTTTACCCACTAATGACTCAGAGATTCATGCAGAGGATGTTCCCCTCCCTGAGGATGAAGCTGATGATTTTGAGGAGCATGATAAAGAGGAAAGAGAACTTGACTTTGAGTCAATTACTATCAAGGCTGATTCCAATACAGAGTTCTCTGCTTCCGAGCAAGAATCTGCCCCGCAGTCTTTAGCTCAAGAACCTGATGCTACTATCCATACTAAAGATGTCTCATCTCCATTGGTTCACATTCCAGCCGAAAAACATCGCATTCCCGTCGCCACTGTTGGGTCTCTTCCCATTAACGACCCGCTCCCTGTTGCCGAGGTGGCTTCTGCTTCCACTGACCTTATTGAGGAGGCTGGTCGAGATGCTACACATTCATCTACTCTATCTCGCGGTCAACGTCGTAAACGAGAACGCAAACGAGAACGTGAGCGGAAAAGAAAAGCTCGCCAAGAGGTTCTGGCTGCTTCCTTGGCTATTGCTTCTGAACCAGTTGCATCTACTGAGATTGAACTGTACGGAGAGCAAATCGATAACAGTCTTGAGCAGAACGTAGTAACCCCCATCCACGAATCTCTAATTGACACTGCCGATGCTGAATTTAAAGAAGAAGAGATTGAAGAAGCTCTAGGCAAAGCGATTTTGGATCCCGAACTAAAGCCTGATACTACTGCTCTTGCTCCTGATGATTGGCATGAAAAGAATATACTGGAAGAAGTCTTGATTGCTTCACAGCTAGCCCTCCCAGACTCCGACGATAGCGATGCCGAAGCAGAGCTAGAGAGAGATGCTATTGAGGTAGCTCTTCCTCATGAAGAAGCCGAGTCTGATTCTACTGCCAATGACACGCCAATCCACCAGTCATCTATCAGAGAGGCCGCAGCTAATCTTGGCACGCAACGATCTTTTGAGATTAAACCAACCTTAGAAGATGGGGCCCTTTCTGGGGGCTCGATTGCCGCTGGTGAGGAGATCATCTCTTGTCCCGAGAATAGTTCTGCGGATTTGATTCCTTGTACTATCGTGGCTTCCCCTGAACCTGAGATCGATTCTCATGAAGCCAAAGCCGTTCCTGTTTCTGAGCCTACATCTGAACCTGAGACTAGGGATGAAAGCCGGTCTGTCCCCGAAGCCTTGATCCATTCTGATACTCAATTTGCCTTTGAAGAGGTTCTTTTACCGGATATCACCCCCGAAAACATCCCTCTACCTAAAAACCAGATGTCCGATGATGAAATGTTTGAGGAGGCTACTACCCCCATTATCCACAAATCCACTTGCGATATTGAAGCTACTTTAGCTGAGAGTTTCCGGGATTTCGAAAAGAATGCGCTGCTTTCTGCTGATATCATCCATGAGCCTGAGCAGGTTGATTCTAACCCGGGCTTGGAACCTGCAGATATTCCGCTTCCAGCTGACAGTTTTGACACTGACGATGAGGCTATTGAGCGCGAGATTAAGATTGGGGCTGATACTAAGGCTGAGGCTGAGGCGGAGGTCTGCAGTAAAGTTATAAATGGTGCTGCATCTGACTGCGATCTGCCGATTGATTCTAATCGTGAAAGTCACGATATTCCTTTTGAGCCTGGTGTCTACCAAGACTTGTATCTACCTGACACTTCCTCTTCTTCGTCTGAATCATGTGCCAATTCCGATTCTGACTCGGAGCTCTGTGATGACGCCCTGGCCATTGTTGCAGCCTCTGAACACGTTACCACCCACCACGTCGAAGCCCAAGAGGATGTGCCAACGGAAGAGGACCAGCTCTCTGTGTTGGGACAAGACGCTGAGGAGGTGTTGTCCATTGACAAGAAGACCGAGGAAATTGACAGAGTATTGCCAGTCGTGGAAGAACTTGGTATTGAGGAGCCATTACAATCACCCAATGCTCAACTGGAATATTATGATGAAGGTCACATGACTCCTGATGATACCTTCCAAGAAGATCCCAAACAACTCTCGGCTTCAAGTTCCCGTGGTATCGAAGCTGAAGTGGCTGGACATGTTGACCCCACATTGGTTCCCCTTCCCTTTGATTTGCAGGATTTGGGTGTGGATGGCGAGTCATCCCAGAAATATGTGGAGCCGGAGCCGGAGTCTCGGCTTAGCCCCTTTCAAGGTATTCCTGACGTTATTGACGAGTCTGAAGTACCCAAAGCTCAAGTTTTTCCTGAGATGCTCACTGAAGAAAGAGAAGACGCTCTTGCAACTAACGAGGATATTGTTGTTTCTGCCATTGAAGATCATGTCTTGATAGAACAACTTGAGGCCAGTGATTTTTCTGGGCCTTTGTCATGTAGAGAGGCCCTTGCTGCTGAAGAGTCTTCTGCTACTGAGACCCCGGCCATAGTTGAGGAGACCTTTGTCGTCGAGGAAACACAGCCTACCGAAAAAATGCCTGAGATCCTAGAGTCAACACATGTCGATGCAGTTTCTAGCTCTGAGGCGCCTCTTTCTACTGATGAGGAGCTGCGTGGCCCCGAAGCTATTATCATTGAAGACCCTTCTGTTTTTGAGGAGCTCCCTATCCCTGAACAGGCTCTCGATACAAGAGAGACTGGGACTCTAGAGGAACCGGTGCTTGAAGAGCCTACAGTTTCAGAAACCTTGTTTAGTGTCGAGGAACCCTACACTGCTAAAATCGCCGCCAGTGTCGTTGCTGAAGACCCGCCTAGCGAGCCTGTTGGTGATAGAAAATCTATTCTAGCGATGGATACTCCTCTACCTCTCTCTCCCCAAGAAACCACTGAGGAGCCAAGTGCTATCGAAATATCTCCTGTCATTGAGGATTTAGATTCAATTGTCACCGAAGAAACCAACGAGGCCCAAGAGAAAGGTCAACAGGTTTCTGAATTGGGTTCACAGCCTACCCTTGTACCGTCTTTTGACTTTGCCAAGAACCTGCTGGCTACCATGCCATGGGCCATAGGCCTTGGTTTTGGAGCTTCAGGCAAAACGCACATAATTCCCGAGTCAAGCTTACCAGTTGAAACGGCTGTTGATACTACTGTGCCCGACACCGATGAGCCTGTTTCTACTTTGGAAGAGCCTACTGTTGTCCTTGACACCATCGCCGAAGCTGTGGAGCCCGAGTCTCAGCCTCTTGCCCAGAACTGTCTTGAGCAACCCCCAAATACGACTGAGCATGTACTAGGAACAACTCCCAAAGTTGACACGCAACAGGATACTATCAAGGGTGTTCGGGATGATTGGATGCCCCGCAAGAATAGCAAGCGTAGAAAGAAGCGCAACAATTCGCGGACTATTTCATCCTCCCTTGCTACGGATGTTGCTGCTGCTGCTGCTGAGTATAAAGATGCTCCGGTAACTGAGGTTACCGAAAGCGCTGAATCTACCTCTCCCCAGCCTGTTGATGCCAGAACCCCCTCCGAAGCTACGCAGGAAGTCCTTACGGCGGTCTGTGGTACTAGTCAGACTAAGCGAAGCACTACTATGGATCAAGTCTCACTGCCTGCTGCTGAGGATACTGTTAATTCCGAATCTAATTTTGGACATGACTCGGTTGTTTCTACTACGGCTGCCCCAATGGTTCTCGAAAGCGACCTTCCTAAAACGCCGCGGCTTGGCCCTGAGTCACTCATATTCAGTGAGCTCAACGAGCCCAAGTTTGATGATAATTTTCTAGATGACAGCATCTCATTCTCTGCCCCCACCTCTGTCGTGGCCGAGTCTTTTGCTCAGTCTGAAGGTCACTCAACTTCCTTACCTCAAATTTCTGTTGGAACTTTGACCGCTGCAACAGAAGCCGCAGCTCTTGCTGCTGCTGTTTCTCCCATCAAGGATACTTCAGAGCAAATTACAACTGAAAATGCCTCGGAAGAACCGATACCTCCTGTTCTGCTTACTGTCAAGGAGCCTACGCCTTCTACATCTCGGTCTCATACACCAGATCCTTTCCCTGAGAGCCCAAATGCGCGCAAAAAGATTCCAGCTTCAGACTACGTCAATGACTCTTGGATGCCAAAGCCCAATGCATACAGGCAACGCCGCAATAGGTCTCGATCCCGGTCTCGGTCCCGATCCCGTGCTGATATAGACATGTCGAATGCTAATTCAGGCAAAGAAAATCCGATTACTTCGGCTACCGATTCTAGAGGCCGTCTTAGTCTGCCGGGTTCTCTCCCTGCGGAATCGGAGACTGTTAACATGGATAATTCTAGGTCTCTGCGAACAGAATCCCATGTCCTTGACACCCCAGCTAAGGAGCCAGCTCTAATCATGCAGCCGCCTGTGTCTGTTAATTCTGCTGCTGTCCTCACTCCTGCAGAGACGTTTGAGGGGATTTTGACCAAGCATAATGTCTCTGCCGATAGCTCTTCTTCCTTGAAGAAACAGGTGCCGACCAACAAGAACACCGCTGCCTCAACCTGGAATTCTTCTTCGTGGAGCTTCAACCGTGATAATACGGCCGATATCTCTGGCTCTGGAGCTGAGGCTACTAGTAGTCAGATCTCGTTGACTGTTGGTGGAGACCAGGGGCCCTTGAATCTCCGACTAAGGAGTCGCTCCAGCCGACTGAATTTGAGTCTCCCGCATACAACCTCGAAAGCCTTGCTTCCAAGGGCGCTTCTCAAGAGGCATCCCAGGAGGTTCCACAAGAATCTCCCCAAGAAGCTCTTGAACAGACTTCTGAGGAACAAATCAGTGTTGCTGCTAGGAAGAAACGCCGTAGTCGCAAGGCTCTGCCCTTGAACACCGAGTCTATAGAAGATCTTGCCAAGCTAACTGTTGAAGCGTTGGAAGAACATGCTAGACAAAACTCAGCTCCTCCGTCTCCTGATAGAGGTCCTTCTTTTACCATGATCTCCAATGATGCCATATCAGAGCTGGCTCCAATGTCTGAAATTGGCGATCTTCCTGGCCCAGCGGCTCCCCAGCCTGTTGCTGAGCCGTCGTTTTCCTACACACCTATGTCCCCTCTCTTGGAAACGAACGAGCATGACGAAGACTTGGACTTTTCGTCTTTTTACACTAAGCGTAGCAACAAGAGACGTTCACGTGCTCGGCGTAGCTTACTAATAGACTCGGAATCTGTTGCGGAAGTTCCCGAAACCTCAGCCACGTGTAAAACTCCTCCGCCACTAGCTACTGAGGCTGTTACTCCGTCGAAGACTATGAAAAAGACGCTACGGCCTCGTGATAAAGGCAAGAGCACCGAGTCTGTGCTTTCCGAAACTCCCCCATCGCCCCCGCGTCTCAATGATGGTGCATTTTCTGTTCTGCCGGACTTCGACGACGATTGTGGCCACGAAAACTACGGATACCCCCACAAAGACCGGGCTGCCAACATGTCCTTTCTTACGGAAATCTCTGAAACAGATTCATTGACTACTTCTTACACCGCCCAAGAGTCGCAGTGGTGGCATAACAAAGATCTGGGAGCCTCCCAATCTGACAAGCCCTTGGTTGCTCGTGCACCACTCAGAATTCCTGATCCCTGTCCCCGGGTGTCTTCGCCTGGCCTGAGTCGGCCTGCCTCCCGTCAACAGGGTTATCTCCATAGCCTACGGGCCCCTGAAGGAGAAAAGGCACATGGGCCTAACACCCCAGCAAAGGCACCCGAAAGCCACCTTGGACTGAGGAGAACTGGGAGCACCATCTCAAACCGCAGCTTCGAGATCGAGCAGGCGAGCAAGGCAGTGAACTGGAGGCAATCTTCTCTGGTGCGTGCTGCTGAGATAGCAACGCTCTCTACGTCACTTGCGGGCGGTGTTTCTCATCTTGCTAGCAAGTTTGAGAGTCAAACTACTACGGAAAAGGACAATATTCCTGCTATTGCCACCACTAGTCTATCCCGCAGCGGCAGCAACAGAAGTTTGCAATCAGAAAAGTACAAGTTGGACGATGACGAAGAAAAGGGAAAGAATGAAGATGACGAGTTGGCATTGAATAAGGTAGAAATGAGCAGTGAAGAGCAGTTGAAGAAGAAGGAGGAGATGCAGTTAAGCTGCGCAAAAGATTTGATTGCGCGTCTTAAGGCCCAAGACCGTACTCAGGACGTTATCAAGCGTGTGGAGAGTCCCCTGCCCCTTGACCACGACGACCCTCGCGGTAGAGAGGCTTCTATGTCACCATCTGTTGCTGCTGTTGAGCGTGCATCACACAGAGATCGAGATTCTGTAAAGTTACGTACTGTTCCTAGTCACCTTGATCTTAGAGATGGGAGCAGTTGTGACGAAAGCCTAGACAATCACGTGAACAACACAGCCGCTGATTCTGAGAGCACACTCACTATAAAGTCACCTACGCGGCCAAACTCTTACATACTCCCGCCCCTTAAAGAAGATCCTAAGGAGCCTTCGTCTGGTGCGGTCCCCGGAGCACTTACCCCTAGAAGAACGTCGCGTTATTCGTTCAACCGCCCAGCTTCTCCTTTTGATCGGTCTATAACCGGGAGTCCCTTGTTGCGAGATTCTCAATCAAAGGCTGCAGAGGATAGTCATTCTAACGAGCAGACAACTACCCTTCGGGACCCAACCGCTGGAAATGCCATCGCACGAGTAGCCAGCCCTCGGCCCCGAAACTCGATGTATCGCGACCCTGAGAAGAAGCTCCAGCATTCACCATTCCAAGAACGCACATTCCGGGACTCGCCACTGAGACGTACGCCTACTTTGCGCGAGCCGTCGCCTGATCAGAACCATGTTGAGCCCCAGAAGAACAAAGACGCACCAATGCCAGATCCTATCAACCGTCGTCTGCGCTTCAACCAACGTGTTCCCCCGCTCGACCCAGAGTCTCTAGCCCTCGACCTGGCCGAGTCTAGCCCAGCTGCAGTCACGTCAGCGCCAGCTTCGGCTCGCAGTGTATCCGATAGTTTTGTGCCCCGTCCCCTGGACCGCAGTGCAACGACACCACTCACTGCTACGACTGGAATGCCCACAAGCATCAGCGCCGGACAATTGCCCATAGCGCGTCGTTCAATTTCTAATACAAGCCTGGTTCGCCAATCGACGCCAGCCCTAGCTCCACGACCCGGTTCGTCAAGCAGCACGGCGAACGTCAGATCTTTGCGTTTACGTCGCACAGATCGCAGGCTTACTGCAGGCTTGCGGGGTAGCCAGAGTCACAACGATTTGACGCTGAATCAAGAAGGCACTGAAAGGCTTGAAGATTTCCGATCTTCGCTGCACTCGATTCGGGCAGCAGAGGACGGAAACTCAGATCCGATTGCCAATGAAGGCCGTGTGCGGGCCAAAGAAGCCACCAAAGATGATGCCGAGCCTGAACGTGAATGCTATGTAAGTTAGCCCCACTTTTGCTTTATTTTCCTTACCCCTTTTGGCCAGATTAATCCGAGATTTAGCCGACGATCCAGTCACAACAGCTACTCCTCATGTTCTTTCCTCTGTCCTTCATAAAGCTCCCAGCCACCCTTATTTCCCAACCCCATCCCAAGTTCCCACTTTATTATTTTGCCTCCCTATTTGCCCACGCGAAAAGACAAGCTTCCCATTATTTCTTCATTCCAAAGGCTTGTCATAGTCGTTCGCCGTCATTTTTTACCGCCTATATTTTTATATCCTTCGCGAAAATGATGCTAACCAGCTACCACCATTTCCAGGAGGGCTTGGGTGATGCCCAAATGGGCTCTCCCATGTCTTCTGTTCGCCCGCACTCAATGCGCAGACGCCAGAGCATGCAGGTCATTGAATTGACTAATCACGTTAACCAGCTGATCGAAGAAAATCAGGCGTTGATGGAAGAGCGCCAAAACTTTGAGGTCGGCATCGCAAGACAGGCTGCCGCTGTTCTGACTGAGCGCAATGCCGAAATTGACAACCTCAAGCATACCCTGATCCAAGTGCGCAAAGAGCTTTCCCGCATTCGCGAAGTTAACTCGGGCCTCAAAGACGCCAACAACGAGCTTTCTACCAAGAACACCGAAGCCACCCGTGAGATAGAACGTAGCCGTGCCATCCATGAGGACGTTGACAAGGCCATTCAAGAGCGAGACCAAGAAATCGCCAATCTGCGGTCCCAGCTCGAAGAATCACGTGCCCGCATTCGCGAGCTACAGGCCCAGATTCTAGCTAGCGCCGGTGCTCCAGAAACCTACCTTCACATCTTCAACGAGGATCACTTCGATACCCGCTGCAACTCTCTGTTCCAGCACATCCAGCAGTGGGTGCTGCGATTCTCTAAATTCTCTGATATGCATGTTTGCCGTCCCACCGTCCACATCCACGATGAAAAGATTCTCGACCGCCTTGATAATGCTGTTCTTGACGGCACCAATGTCGACCACTATCTCCGCGATCGGGTGAAGCGCCGCGATGTCTTCATGTCGGTCACTATGAACATGGTCTGGGAGTTTGTCTTTACCCGCTTTCTGTTCGGCATGGACCGCGAGCAGCGCGGTAAGCTCAAGCAACTTGAGAAGCATCTCAGCGATATTGGTCCACCTGCCGCTGTTCGCCAGTGGCGTGCAATTACCCTTACTTTGCTTTCACGCCGAGAAAACTTCCGCAAGCAGCGCCACCAAGATACCGAGGCCGTCGTGCAGGCCATTCTTCTGACTCTATCAGCTCTTCTACCTCCCCCCCAAAACCTACAATCCCAGATTCAGACCCAGCTCCGGCGTGTTATGCACGAGGCTGTTGATTTGTCCATGGAGATGCGTAGACAGAAGGCCGAATACAAAATGCTACCGCCTCCAGAACCGGAATACGACACTGAGGGAGAACTGGTTGAACCTGTCCCTTTCCGGGCTTCGACTATGCACATAGTCAACAGTTCCAAGCTCACCGAAACACCGGAGCAGATTGAGGCCCGTGGCGCTTCCGTCCGCATGGTGCTATTCCCGTTGGTTGTTAAGAAGGCTAATGATGCTGGTGAAGGAGACGAAGAAATCGTTGTCTTCCCGGCCCAGGTTATCCTGTCTCAACCTCGCAAAGCCTCTAACAGCACAGCCCAGTCTAGCGAGAACGGCGGCGTATCTGTGCATAGCCAGATGCCGCCCGATGATTCGCAGGCCAGTGTCTAACGAGAGAATGGGTGATGGGTAGCTTTTGCCCTGCGTCCTTTCTATTTGCGGTCTTGCTATCTTTCTTCCATCTGCCTCCACTTCCTTTATTTTGGCTTGATCTTTTTTGCTTGCTTTCTTGATTTCTGGTGCTCCCAGTCACCTTAACCGTGTCTCGTTGAATTCCTTTCCTTACGCGAAAAACACGTCTTTTATTCTCTTTTTTTGCTCTTCTTCCCCTCTTATTAACCTTGCATAAAACCATGCATGCTCTTTGGCCATCTTACCACCATTATCTTTTTTTTTCTATTACTTCTGCCAAGCTTGTATACATCTAGACACGCGATCAGCACTCTCTATCTTCTGGGTCCCGCTCAAGTTTTTTCTCTTCAGGCAGATCTTATGCCGCAAACCGCCACACTCACAGGTCTCCGATTTATCGTGGGTCTCTATCGGTACAATTGCTAAAAATACTTCACTTTTCTTTGCGTTGCGTTGCTTTGGTTGCTTTTTATTCTTCTGTGTCGTCTGGATACCTTTTGGTTGTCTTGTTTTATTTTTTTCAACTTTTGTTTCTTCTATCCTGTATTTTCTCCTTTATTTTTCTTATAATCTGGCCGGCGTGCGACTTATCTATTTGTTGTTTTTTCTTCTGACTTTTTTTTCATGATGATTACGATCTTTGCCATTTTCTCTTTTCCTATATTTGCAAAAAATACTTTGTCACAATAAAACACATCTTCCAATAACACTCGAAAAATATCCAACGTATAGTAGAAGCTGATCTGATTTGAATACAGACATCTTATTTCCTCTGATAAAAGTCCTGTTAAGATGCTTCGTGTTATGAAAACAAGGGGGAAAAACTGCGGAAAATTAGAGGAACCACCAAAATCTTGCGTCATCATCATGAGGGTGGGTGTTGTAGATGTGGACCATGTACTGGTGGCGGCTGAGTGGAAAGACTCATGTCGTCATAGCCCACGAGAATGAGCTCGCCGGTGTGTGGGTCTTGCTGGAATATATTGTTTATGGTTTCCTAGAATATAGTATAGTAGAGTTGATTAGTTTATTATGCTCAAACGTTTATATAGTTGTTGTATTCTGTTGTCTCACCCAGTCAACGTCTAGCAGCATTTGAGACTCGTTATGAGGCCCTGGCGGATGTCCCAATGGCTGCAACAGCTGTGGCAGCGGCTGAGATTGCCCTACAAATGTCGAGGGCACAGAAACGGGCCGCTGTGGCCACCTGTCCGAGACCCAAGGCTCGTCTTGTGTTAGATGGCCTAGCGATGATGATGCTGGGCTAGGAAGGGAGGGACCCGTGTCCGCAACGTAGGAAGGGATGGCCTCCGTTGGCAGGGCTGAGGCTGTCGAGCGCTGCCCTTGCTGGTAGCATGGGTCGGTCTGGTCCAAGTGGCTTGGTGTTTTCCCTTTTTCCACTTTCTCGCCCTTTTGTCTGCCCATCTGCCGGGAGCGGGCAGTCCAGGCGGGCATTCGCAGCGAGCGGTAAATATGCAATTTTGTTACAATACGGGCCATAATGGCCTCAATTTGCTGCTCGCGTGAGTCGTTGGGATTAATGATGAAGGCATGGCTGAGGCATGCCCAGATGCGGTCAGCCTCAGAGGTTCCAGGGTTGTCATATATTTCACGTGCAAGAACAAGAGCTGGTTGATACTGTGTATATGCGCCCAGGTACCACTTCCAGTCTGCAAACATAGGGTCTGTATCGAGCAGTATGGTAAGCTCGCAGATCATAATACATGCCCTGACCATGACGGAGTTGAGCTTGGCTGGCAGTCCAGCAGAATGTTGCGTATTGTATCGCATCAGCACCACAACATAGAGTCGGTACATTTGCAGATGGTATGCCAGGCGGGTGTATTTTTGGATGGGTACATCAAGTTGCATGAAACTGTCGTACCTTGAAACAATCAGTTTCCAAAACTCATCTACCCTTGAAAGCATTTCGGTGATAGTTGCTCTACGACATTCGGGCTTTTGTCTATCAGCCCAAATAGCGCGTGCAACTTCATTAACTTCAAAACGAATAAGTGAGAGTGTCATAGGCGTCCATCGCTCAACCGGCGCAGGCATAGTTTCGGCAGTCTCAAGAAGCTCGTTTTCAATATTAACGGGAAGCTTGGTGTTGAAGTCATCGCGCCGTATGTACGGACGAGGGCCCTGTGACTCAGACGTTCGGACGTCCATGAAACAAAGCTGATACCAAATGAGCCGGCGAAGTTGGATTTCCATTGGAGTCAAGTGGAAATATTCGCCGTCTTTGCCCAAGCCCATGCATTCTGCTATGCGCAGGGCCATCCCAATAGAAATAGAATGGGCTCGGGATATTTCAGTGCGGACAGTTGCCAACTGTATGAGTGTTAGCCACCGTGTTTTCTTTTACATTTCTTTTATTCTGCCTCAAGACGATATCGAGCTTTACTGCAGCAAAACGCACCAGATAAATAACATATGCCTGGAAGACTTCAAAACTAGTGCCCCTCATAAATTCAGCACGGCAAAGAGCGATCTCAACGCCAGTCTTAAATCGATACAGGCCAGACTTCAAGTCAGGCTTTCCCATGATCAGTGGGTAATCGGTTTTCGATAGGGACACAGACGCAGCAAAAAATACTGCGAATACCCAGCAATACGTCTTGGAAGAAGGCTCGATATTTCTCTCGAGGCTTTCCCAGAATGCTTTGTATGTTCTGTCAAACTCTCGCTGGTCAAGACAAGGGCAAAGTAGGTGAACTGAGCGGAAATATCGGGCCACTAGCATGTCAGCTGTAGGCCGGTGTGGTATTAATGATTTGAGCATAACCGAATCAGACTCCATGCCGAAAATGTTTCCAGAGAAGGGCATGATGCAGTCCGTAGAAAACTGCATAAAGCTTGGGAAGTTTCTTCCTGCAGAAGCAGCAGAAAGAGCATCATTGAGATCGTCGGGGTTGGGTTTCTGTGGTGTAAACATCGTATCAGTCGCGGTGTCCGTTTTCATGAGATGGTTTATTATATTGGCGAGATGTGGGTGGTGCTTGCTTACATCCGCAGTGAATCTAGCAAGCATTAGGGCCTCCGTTCGAGCATGAAGATGTATTCGGTCTATTCGCAGAACAACATCAACTACATCGGCAGAGGATTCGTCTTGACGCATGTGCTGTATGGTTTCTGAGGTCAACATGTCTCCAGGTTGAATCTGGACTTCGTAACCGTCTTCAAAGCCCACAGAGTCAATGACAAGATCGGATGAAACTTTTGAGGCAGTCGAGGATCTGAGAGCCATATTGCGCTCCAGGGTACGCTCCAAAGAGCCAACCTTGTTCTTGACATCGTTAAAGCGCTGTCTGCCAATATCGTCGAGTGTTTGAGAGAGATAGGTACATTCCCGACCAAAGTCCAGGCATTTTTCGCAAGGCTGGTGCTTGGTGCACTTTTGTTTCCGCCTGCGACATTCAAAGCAGCTGTTGATCATTCGCATACGCCGTCGCAATGGTCTTGGTGTTCCTGAAGAGGAATTACTACGACTGACGGGAGCCATTGCTGTAGCTGGCCGAGGAAGCAAAGAGTGCGCGAGACGTAGTGTAGTAGCTTATTTATTTATTGCCCAAAGGCGCAAAAGAGGATGGAATCGGCTGATTGGTTAGATTAATTAGACCGCAACAACGAAGATTGTAGTGTTTTGTGTAGCGTGATACAACCATGCGCAAAAATAAAAGGGATAGCGAGCGCGCATCACAATGAAGAAAGGGAGAAGAATAACACAGAGCAAGTAAGCGGGAAGGAGTATATATATTATGCGTGGTTCGGTGGCAGTGTAGACATAGACGAGGAAAACAAAGAGACATAGCGGGCGAGGACGTAAGTGGGAGAAGAGGCAGACTTACTTTAGAAGTAGAACGTAGCACAAGAAAACGTCACCACGCGCATTTCCTCCAAGCCGCTCTTTTCGTTCCTTTTTTGGGGGGACGGCAAGGTTATATGACCATACCATACCCAACTGAATTCCTTGTTTTTCTCAACGCGGCCCTGATCCCAGACCAAGTAGAACCATAACTGCCGCAGGGATCAAGCGAGAGAGAGTAACTGGCCGAGTTAGGACGGCGACAGGAGCTTGTAGAGGCTAAAAGGACCAACCGACCCAAAGTAGTGTAAGAGAGAAAAGACAAGACACAGCAGCTTTGCGGGACTTTTGGTCAGCACATGTATGGTACGTGTGTGCAGTATATATATATATATATAAATGCCCAAGATGTCCAGGCCGGGCAGAGAGATGTGGATTATAAGCACAAAGCGAAACAAGCCATTCACAACAAGAAAAGGGCAAATAATGGGTGGGAAATAGAAAAGTGCCAGGTAGAGACAGGGGACAATAGCAAAACAAGAGATAAGAAAGCTGGAGAAAAAGAGGCAAGAAGGAAAAAGGAAAAACGAAAAAGAAAAAAAGAAAGACGGCAGCCTCTTTACCTAAGATTAGACTTAGGTCTCACGTAGCTGACAGATGCTGCTGTGGCATAGCAGGATATACAATATTACAGCTTGCTATGTGGTACCATGCATGGTAGCTTCTCATGGCACTCTAGGCATAGCAAAGCAAGCTCAGGCGACTAGAGACAGCGCTAGGTAGAGAAGTCCAGACGAGAGTCCACGGAACAGGATTAGACAGACAGCAGGCTAAAAAGGGCCAAGGAGGAAGACGGGTCTGACTGGTGAGAGCCAGCAGGCGCTGCCCTATTTTCGTCTCCCCTTTTATTACTCGTTCGTTTCGATTGGCCTCGAGATTGCATTCTGTCTTGTTTAGTCATCAAGAAAAAATGATGCGATATAGCGGCAGCAGGACGGGACGGTAGATGAATGGATCTTTGATTGACCTGATTGACTCGTTGAGCAAAGCTGGGACGTTGACTGAGAGAAGAGGAAGACAAGGACGCCATTCCAAGAAGAGAAAAGAGCAGAAAAAGCCAAGTGGGCGAGGAGTGGAACGAACCCTTCTGGCGCCATTCTCCCCTACCTGTACCCATTTTTCTAGCTGCTACGTAGCCTGTTTCTTGGCAGCTGGCCTGCACCCTTTCCGGCTGCGGGTGAATGTGGGATCGGGCAAGGAAGGATTGCGTAGGCTTTCCGTCCCCCGACTTGCTCCTTCCGTATTCGCCCCGCTACTCCTCTCTATTGTTGCCCTGTTTGCCCTTATTCCTGAGCCCCCACTTCCGCAGTTTCCTTTTTCTTCTTCTGCTTCCTTTTCCTTTTCTACCTTTTCCGTCGCCTCTCCTGCTCTCTAGGGCTGTTCATGCCGCTGCTGCGACAAAACCTACTCCTAAAAGCGGGGGCTGCATTCAAAAATTGCTGCTTTCGTGGCCTGGGGGGGGGGGGGGGGGGAGGGGGCCTTCGCTTAGCCCGGTCCATTTTTAGTTAGCTCGTACTTGAGGCCTTGCTCTTTCTCATCACATCACATCAACGGCCAATTGTCAAGTGTTAAGCTGGGCGATGGGTGCAAGAAAACCGCCACCGCTGTTATAATACCTATACTGCGCTATATATTATTGTGATTCGCACTGTGATACGTCCCAATCGCAGCATAGCCTATATGTACCATTTTGCAGTTATGCATGACGGTTGGTACTATATTCTCCCGCTAGAGTGGGACGTCCTGCACCTCTACCCACACCTTTTCTTATTCTTGTCAGCTCTTTCCAGCTGTGCACACTATGCCAGACGCTAAAGTCTCAGCTCTGTCGCATTGTCTTATTTCTGTTTTGATGCCGAGTATCGATCTGGCTCTGGTTCTGGTTCTGGTTCTTTTTGTCTCATGACACGTTGTGACCTTCGTGATAAACCCCTCCCCCCTGTATTTGTACAATATTGCTCCAGGTCTCGCGTCATGGCAAAGGCTGTATGTATCCTTAGTACTCTACTAACTCAGCCTTAGCCTTGACCTTCACTACGGCCCGGAACCGTTGTCTTCGCAGCTTCGCGCGTATAAACCGAATGTGGTTCTTTAACAGCACCCACGATTCTTCTGATCTGACAAATCTCTTCCAAACCCCCTGCGCATAGCCAATGGCAACACGTTTACGATGCTGGAAAATATATTGCCTCCATTGTCTCCTACGTTGCAACGTCCGCTGGAGTCGTAGGTACCATCCTACATGTCTGCCAAGAGTCCTCAATCCCCCTCGAATCCGCCTTATATTGAGCAGGCGGCTGCGCGTAATAAATCTGTCCAGGTACTCTATTGAGCTCCCTGGAAAGTACTGCTGAATCAGTTTCTTCAGCCATACTATCCGTGTGAATCGTCCTAAGTGGCCGTACCGCAGGTCGCGCAGGATAAGCAGAATAAAACTACCAATAAACGGCTTCTGCACCTGCAGCTTTCTATTGCGCAGAAATGCCAAGCCGCGGTCCAGGAAATGGAGACGCTGTCGGACGCTGAAACGTGGTTGGCATGCCATTGCGACCAAGACGCGCTGGATGAAGATGGCGTAGTCATAGGTTGCGGTTCTCGATATTTTCTTATCGTTCCGTAGTTCCAGAGCTGTGAGCAACTCCGATCCCGAAATAATGGGCATCTTAATTAGTGCCTCTGAGTACTTGTACCACATCTTCCAAGATAATGCGCGTTCCAAGGCTGGTATTCCCCCGTAAATCATGCCTGGGTTTCGCCGCGCAAGCTTGTACAGCGCAACAGCAATCGAGGCATCATTACATGCTGCCGTCAAGGCAATGATGGACTTTGGGTGGATTTTAGTTTTCGTCCTTGTCAGTAGTGCGTCAAAGGACTTGACAAGATCGGCCAGGCGGTCCTGTTGCCGGAGGGCTTCGCATAGGCTCATCATGGTCGGAACGTGTTGTTTTACGGGGACATATCGAGAAATTGTTAGGACAAGATTGGCAAGAACAAGCCAGGGCTTTGATCTCTCTATTGTGTTGTGGAAATTGGCGTAGACTATCTTTGGCCTTGGTAAATACCCTCGGCTAGCCCACTGTTGTATCATCAGAGAGCACAGTTGCAGATCAGGCACGTAGGGTTTGCGAGTGCCACAGTTGGAGAAAAACGAGGATATTGTGCCCAGGAACATAGACTGTCGCATCGCAGGCATCTGGGAAACCATTGACACCAGAGCGAGATGCAAACGCCAGGTATCTCGCCTGCCTTGCACAGATTCCAAGGCCCTAGAAAAAGCCGGGAGCAGCTCAGCCTTGAGCACATCCAGAGAAAAGCGAGATAATATCTGAGCCGCAGGACTTGTGAGGTTTGGGAGCGGGAGTAGATCTGCCGTATGCTCCTCTTTAGTAGTTGTTTTGAGTTGTGAGTGCCAAGAGCTGAATATCGCATAGATCGTTTCGTAGACGTTATCGCGGAGCGTTGAGATATGCGTTTCGGGCATGCATTGCATGACAAGAGCCAGCGCGCGAGCGTTAGTTGCCGCCAAGTCTAATTTGAGAGAATGAGCATAGAGACACCTCCAAACGGCCTCCGAGTAGTCCTGTGGCTTGCCAACTGTAGAATTTTGCATTGCTTCGCAGGTTTGTTCGATAAGGCTTGAAAGAAGGATATCCGGAGCTTCTGATACTGTGCTGAGGGGGAGTAGAGCATCAAATGCTCGGGTCGTAAATGTGACAATTTCCTCGTCGCGGCAAAGACCCAGCCGCACTGAATTGGCAAACTCGATGTTGTATTGCTGAGCGGCGAGATATAGCTCAGTAGTAAGGCCATTGCCTACTTTTGCTTCGATGGAAATGAGCGCCGTGACTAGCGGATCGGCATATTCCGGGCGATCAACAGTGTTCGCGTAGTCAATTGTCTTGCCAGGCAGCAAATCGCGCAAGGCCCCCATCAACGAGACTTTGTTGAACATCGAAGGCTTCTGGGCGGGGGTAGGAGCAAACCAGGTCCATTTTGAAAGATCGCAAGCATTGTATTCTGGCGGGGAAAATGTTTGAATAGAGTATATGTCAGCCATGTGACGCTTCCCCGCCCGCCTCCTGCTCTCCAACGGGCCTGGAACCGAGGATAACTGTCGCATGGCAGCCATGCCGCTCTGTTTAACAAGCGATTTTGAAGGTGTATGGCCAGCAACTACAGCTACAGCCGGAGAGAGTCCGCGCATAGAGTGTAACTGATTTATTGTGCAAAGTGCAGTCATTGTTGCCTCGGCGGCTGGCACGCCCGATGTCGGGCTCGGGTGGCATATTGGAGAGGTCGCGAGTCGTTTATATCGAGTTGCTGGCCGTGGGGGCATCGTGAGATTCGAGGCAATCCGGCCAAGGCGGGCTTGGGGTTACTTAGGGGGAACTTCTAGCCTTGGATTGTAACCCGTCGAAAGCTTAATGGGGGATTCACCCAAAAAACGAGCCCTCCCCGCCTGGGATTTGTTAAAGCAACGATAGGATTGGCCAATTGGCCTATCACAATGGGATGCTCTATATCACGTGACTTTAGTGACAAGGGTAGCTTATCAAGCTTTATCGGCACCCGATAAGCTTGATCCGTTGTGGTGTGGGGCGTTTCTGGATTTACGGACTTGACCAGGGCGCCTAACGACTTTTGACTTTAATTCCAAGCCAGCCAAGTAGGGGAAGCAACTACCAATTTTGGCTAATTTCTTATTAGCCAATCACTCAGCTTAATCAAAAGTGCTGCAATAGACGTCATACATTCATTCAACTCTAAACAAAAGCCTTGCAGTTATAGAAGCTTTTCCGCATAGTACGCACCAGTCTGTTGCCATATTGCAACTCATATGACGGACAAAAAAAGAAGAAAAAAAGGTGAAAAAAGAATGGCGGTAAAAATTATTAATATAAGAAAGCCAGCGCTCCTGTGCCTTATGTGTGTGTGACAAGTCTATATAGTCTATGTACAAAGTGCAATGCAAAAGCAAACCCCTACACAACTCGCCCAAACACGCTACGGATTTTGGGGGTATTCGGTGTATTCGTCCTGGAAAGGCACAGGCAAGTTACGCGCCATATAACCTCTCCATTCGGGCCGGGTCCGCTTATATTCCCACCCGGGTGTGGTAAGCTGCAGGTCTTCGATGGCCGAAGCGTACTTGACCAGCTCGTCCTCTCTCCAGGCAGTCTGCATGATGCCAACACCATACGGAATGTAGCTGATGTCCTTGATGCCAACGGGCAGAGTCACCATGGGATAGCCAGCTTGGGCAGCGATCTGGTAGGACTGACCAACACTAGATGGCACAAGCAGGCCGTTGAGCTTTTTGCCCTCCCAGTTCAGGGCGTAATCAATGCCGTCCCGAGTAGTATTCTGTATGTAGTAGAGGGCCTCCCAGTACTCCTCATTCTGTTCACCTTTAGTTGCGGCGGAAGCAAGGAAATAGTCCTGGCCCGAAGGAAAAGCGGGATGGGACCCAGGCTGACCTCCCTCAGTTCCAAGATTTTCGTTGTTGTACTCGATGATATCTTCAAGCGAGCGCATCCGAGTATTGGTGAGCTCAGAAAGGTATGACTTGATGTTGTTGTAGAAGTCGGCCTTGATCACAGTAAACTCAGATTTGTTGGGAAATCCGCGAGTAGTACCATAGTCCCAGTCCCAGCCGCTTTTGCTAATGAACTCATCGCCATCAAGAATTTCAGTGCCGTTAATGACAGTAGCTCCAGCCGCCTCTATGAGGTTGACCAACTTTAAAAGAACGTCAATCTGCTCATCTGAGGCATACTTCCAGAAGCTGTCCCAGGGCAGTCCAAACGTGGCGCCATTGAGAGCAGTCTTGTCAGATAGAAAGGGGACATATCCATCCTTGGGCATGAACTCCTTTTGGCCGTCGGTATAGTTGTCGCGGCTGTCGATGCCCCAGATAGCATCAAAAGCATAGACAGCATCTCGGACAGTACGGCCAAATGTGCCAACACTGTCCTGGTGCTCACTTTCAGGAACAACACTGGGAAGCAAGAAACAAGGTCAGTGGGTGCTCTCAACAAAACAAGTAAAACATCACATAAGAGGTGCTTTTTATTCTTACCCGGCTCTTGAAGTACGGCCAACAGTAGGCTTGAAACCAACAATACTGTTGCGCAGGGCAGGGTTGATAACTACAAGTGAAGATAAACGGGTTAGCTGTCTGCTGTACCCAACTGCACCATATCATGTTTCACTACCTTGCTGTGAAAATTAACAGCTTGTAGAAATCGCAACTTACTGCTACCATCGGTCTCAGTCCCCAAAGAAAACGGAATGACATTTGCACTCACGGCAGTAGCGCTGCCAGTGCTACTGCCACCGGGGTTGTTGGTCAAGTTGTAAGGGTTGCGGGCCTGTCCACCTCTGGCCGAGTATCCCTCCGAGTAATAGCTGGAGCGCATATCGGCCCACTCACTAAGAGTGGATTTTCCAAAGAGGACAGCACCGGCATCCCGGAGCTTCTTCACAGTGAAGGCATCTCGAGGGACGATGTTTCCCAGGAGGGCATTGCTTCCGGCTGTGGTCTCCATCGAGTCCTTGGTAGCTATATTTTCCTTGACAAGGAACGGAATGCCATGCAGGGGGCCGCGGACTTTGCCCTGGCTGCGTTCAAGATCCATCTGAGTGGCAATCTTGAATACATCAGGGTTGACCTGCATGACAGAACTGTGGCAAAAAGAAAAGAAAAGAAAACGGCAATAGGTTAGATGATAGACAGCGGCAACTTGGGCTAGATCTTGCGTAGACTTACTTGATGTAGTTCTGAGTTTGCTGGACTCTGGTCAGGTAGCAGATGGTGAGGCTCATAGACGTCAGGGTTCCGTTGCTCATGCCCTCCTGCATCTGGTCAATAGTGGCCTCTTCCAGAATGAAACCACCACAGTGAGGCATGGTAAAGAGCTCGGGTGTGTTTATATTCTTTTCCAGGGGAAACAAAATCTCGCTATTAGTTGAAACCCAGTCTCTGCCTCTTTTGGCAGCAGCAAACACACCGAACTGCAGGATCGCAGCCGCAAGTTTACTAAGAGAGGGCATTTTTAGGATATATTAAGGAGCTTGCTTGTATGGTATCGGGTGAACAAGTCTTCAAGAAAGCGTGTTAGTGGAGGGATCAGAAATAAAAGAATAAAACACAAGACAAAATCCTAACAGTCCCCGACAGATAGCTGATAGCTTATGCTGCAGAAGAAAGCGAGACAGGAGCAAGAGGGCAACTCACCAAACAAGAAAATGTAAAAAAAAAAACAAAAAAGATATATGCGAAGTTTGGTTCGATAATCAAACACGGCAACGCATGCAGAGGATGCAAAGAATGCAACAAGACTCGAGAGAGGCTTGAAAGTAAGCCTGTGAGCAAGTGAGTGATTAAGAAGAAGTAAGGGAGACTTTGTGGACACAGGGCATGATACACAAGAAACAGAAGGAAGGGAGAACAAGACGATGGAGAAAGCCGGTTTATATATATACATATACATATAACACATATCTTGTATGTCTAGCAGAAGGGGACTTCCCCCTCCCCCCCCGTCCCCTCCCCTCCCCCCGGTCTGGCACGCAAGCTTTCTTGTTGCTCACGATTCATAGATGGTGGGCAGCACAAGATGAGGTGAAGCTAAAAGTGAGCGATGAAAACACCAAGCTAGATGTAGGCCAAGCATGCATGGGTCTGGCTTGGCCTGCCCGGAGACACCGCCCAGGTGAGGACTCAGGAAATAAGTGAACGGAGTGAGGATTATAGAGAAAATGAGACCATACACACTATGGATCCATGTGCGGGCTCAAGGCGCTTGCCAGAACCACTCAGGGCTGTGTATATTGACACCGGCCACGCCAAAAAGAAGTCAACCATGTGGGGGTGGTAAAGAGGCTCAACCGCTAAGGCAGAGGCAGGAAGAGAAACAGAGGCAAAAGAAAAGGAATGAGAAAATTCAAAAGTCGATGACAATGGCAATGGCAAACAACCAATGGCGCCCGCGTGAGCTTCCTTTACCTACATTAGGAAATGAAGTGCACATCATGAGCAAAACGAGGGAATATGTTGAGAGGCAACATCAGTGTGATGTTGTGATGGGATGTGATGTGAATGTGAATGTGACGCTGACATGCAATATTCAGGACTGTATGCCCTGCCCTGGGGCGGTACGGGAGGGGAAGTTTGTCAAGATTATGCCAGCTTGGGTCTGTCACAGTAAAAAGGAAAAAAAAATAGAAAAAGTTAAGGGCAAAAAGAACCTAGAACATAGAAACAAGGCAATACTCCGTTCTTACTTGGCTGAGTGACCGATTCTGCCAGGGATGTACTAACAAAAAACAGCCCTCTAGGGAACTTTTATTTTCTCCCTATTGACGAGTCACCTAAGGTTGCAACTCGCCGCTAGTCACATGGACCTAGGCTCCACATGCATACTACGCCCAGCAAACACAATACAATACAGATGCCACATAGGCAGACATACAGAGCCCAAAATGACCGACTCCCTTTCCCCTAACTTGCAGTGAGACATATGGGCAAGACCACCGCGGCGAACCCTACACGAGAGGCGCACATACTTTCGCAAAGACAAAGAGAGTGAAGCAAGACAAGGGACGGTTTAGGAAGGCAATAAATAGCCATCAAGACGAACGCCCTTCTCTCAACCACCCCTAAACAATGCCTACTTGGAGATATTATCCACCGGCCAGCCAGCCTCAAACTGTGAACTGCTATGAGGGGAAGGGGGGTGTTGATGGTTCGGGAGTGTCTTTAAAGGGCGTTGTCACCCCCACTATGGCTTTACAAAGCAACCTTCAATATGTTAAGCTGGGCTTTTTGGTGGAAAGGGCATCGTCATAGTGCCAAGTAAGGAATAACATATGTAAGAACATGGCAAAGATGCGTGTGTATACGCTTTCAAAGATTGCTGTTTAAACTAAAAGGTCCTGCGCAAGCAAGGCGGCCGCAATAAATAAAGCGTAGTGCCAGCCATATGAAAACTGAATGGCCTAAATAGAACAAGATCTACTATTATCCACCAACGAAACGCCGCCGTGCAGCAAAAAAACAATGTACGCCCAACAGCCAATACCCTTTCTAGTAGGATGTGAGAAGTCATATCTATCCCGAATACTGAGCTTTGACAATAAATAAAACAATTCGAGTTCCCTGGGTCGGTCCTTGCACTTCCTTAGTCAGACGATCGGAGTTTTTCCTCGTGTACGTGGGTTTTGTTTCCCCACTCGATAACTCATTTTCAGAGACTGAGACTGACTTAAGATGCTATATGTTTGTCGGCATAGTTAGCATTAGAGTGCCAACTAGAAAAAAAAAAAAAAAAAAAACAAGGAGTCTTGGGCGCCTAGCAGTAGCCAGGCAAAGGCTCTACCACAGCCTTTTGTCTGCCATATGGTCTCCCTCTTGATTCCAGCCTGTAATACCTGCATCTAGTGTAGGTCCTTGTCCTCCCGCCACAATTTCACAGCCTCCTCAATGTTCGAATCTTAGTGCTAGTGTTTTGACTTATAAAAGAAGAGATGCCAAAAACAGTGCGTGATCCAGTGGACGTTAAATATATTCAAATCAAATCAACAGTGCGTGAACAGCAACTACTTATTCGAGACGAGCAAGACGACTTATTTTTAGGGGCATTTCTTTTATCTCCCTATTGGCTCGATAAAATGGCAATTACCTAACTAGATCCGTTGTGTTCTAGAATACACCTAGAACATGACTAGAATATAGAGTCCTTGCTTCAATGGTATGACAATGGGCAATAACTTCCAAAACGAAAATAAAAAAGCCTACAAACAAACCTAACGACAACAATTACAACAACCGCAATAATCAAGAAGCTTGGGCCTCGTTCTCAGTCTTCTAAGATTCTGACACGCGCCTATTATCCACATTTATGATTGAACTCGATAGTGGATGGCCCATGACAGAAGGTGGCTACCCCAAGGACGCCTCCGCTGGCTGCTGTTCGTATTTATTGCCAACGTCGTGTGTTCTGACATCAATTCTGGGCTGACTTAATCCTTGGCAGGAGGAGACAAAGGAAAGGGAATGTAGGGGATGAAGAAACAATGGAGAAACGGAGAAAAAGAAAAACCAAAAGACCGCTTGCTTGCCTTCGCTTTTTAGTTTCCACGAGGGAGAAGCACGTAATATACCAGCACGTCCATGTCGGCACAAGGATCTGCCACTTGGAAGAGCAGTGAGCCTGTGGGACAAGCTGCCCATCCCCCTTGCTCAGCCGCATTGCAGCTTTCTTTTGAAGGTGTCTGCTAGAAAGCACGGGCTTGACTTGAGCGTCATCTGCCAATTCCTTCTCTCCTCGCTTGGCCCATCTGTCTTGTCACAGACCTTAACTCCGTATAGACGCCTTTTCTAAGCGAACTAGATGCTGGGACAAGAATTTGGAGGTTGATTTGAGTCTGACTCATATACGATGCTGTTTTCCACACATAGGTTCCTTTTCGGAGATAGTTTTGTCTTCTGGCTTGATATTTATGCACGAGTCGTGCTTGGTCGCTACCACGCTATCCCCCCTCATCTTATCGCCTTTTCATTTTCTTACAATAATATTTGGATGCTGTGTTTGTTATATTCGTGCATAACAGAATCATGATGTTAGTGTAGCCCATATACTCATCAACAGCGACATCACGTTTTCTGGCCTCGCTTTTTTGTCCCGATCTCCTTCTCGGAGAGTAGCAAGCCATGACAGGACAAAAGCAACCAGCCACGCTTCTAACATCTATTCTCACTCAACATCACATTATATAAGATTCTAGAGGCAAAAGGGATGTGGATGTCGTGAGCATGAAGGTTGAAGAAAGCCTATACAACAAACGCTAGTCGCCATCTGACAAGCTGGTGGATCCCATACAACATCATGGTTTTTTTCATTGCCAATACTAACAAGTCTAGCTAGGCATACCCATTGCCAAGGCAGCCATCTTCCGTCTTCTTAAAATCCGACACCAAAAACACTCTGTTCAACCAAACGGGAGGTTGCTACAAGACTGATGAAACTATCGGGGAATTGGAGCGGCAAAGTCCGTCTCCACATATCTCATTTAACACTCGGCTAGTATAAGTGCGCATGTCAAAGTAGGGGGGGACGCCTACAAATTAACCTTTAGGTCCATCAGTGGAATCTTCCCAATGCAGTAGATCCGCATGGCTCGTTCACGAGAAACCCGGCCTTATTTCTTTTGCTTTCGCTCCTATGCCAACTAGGCCACATAAGCAAGGCCCTAATGGTGAGGTTTTCATGTCTGGCAAGAAGACAATGGTGTATCTCCAATCTCAAGCCACCCATTGCTCTTTGCCGTATTTTACCAAGTGTGCATACACCAGGTCTTGGCCGCCTTTGTCTTATATTTCGTCTTAGCTATAGTTGGATATAGCCTGCTGGGCGAGGACTTGCCATAATATAATATGGAAAAAGCAATCCGAGAGGGGCTCTAGACTCCATGGTTTCTACTCGGTATGCGGTTCCTAAGTGAATTTTTGGCAGTCAAAAGAGCCCTTCTATCTCCTTCTTGCCTTGCCTGTAGTCTCCTAGGTTCTGCTGCAGTAGTTCCTCTTGTTTCTCTTGTTTCTCTTCCTACTCTTCCTACTCTTCTTCCTCATTCTTCGCCCATCTTTTCTATGCCTGTGCCTACCCTTATGGTACAAACTAGTCGGTCCTCGAAGTACCGATTTTCTTTTTCCAAAGGCCTTCTTCTATCACCCTGGGCCAAAGCTGAAGACGCTTGGTTAGCCCAGTACTACTTCCTCTCCGTTTCCTCCCTTTCCTACGCCGTTTCCCCTTTATATATATCTTGGGTCAATTTATCTTTATCTCAGGCCAAAAGCGAGACTAAATCCGGCTTAATATTTCAAGACCAGACAAGCTCTATCCCACATTACTCTTGTCAGACATTACGTACCCCTCTTACGCTCCTACCTTCCTAGCCCTCCCGACCCTAGGGCAACACAAAGCACAGCATCGTATACACATGAGCAAGCACCAATGATCGGCCAGTGTGCCGTTTTCCCGAAAAGGGTTTGACTGGACCATGTGGGAGAGGCACACCTACCATCTCGTTCTATGCATATGCAGCGAAACTTTTGCCTACGTTGCATGCCTCCTTTTCTCTTCACAATTCCTAGAACGCATGCTGTATATCGTTACCACATGAACAGACAATAGACATGAAAAAAGATTGAGCAAGAAGAGAGAGCTACCGTGTATGTACATGAACACCATTTAAATCCGGCCATCATGGTGCAAAGTGCCCATCTTGCATAGCCCCCGTTATCTCTTATTATTACCGCTCCGGTAACTCATTTCCTAAAGCAGATGTATATAGCATAGGGGGCTTCAAAGTCGGAGCTTGAAATATATCTCGTATTTTAGGCCTACTCCTTAGGTTATAGCGGACGTAGTGTCGTGGCTGCACTGAGAGTTAAAACCCTATCTACTGTATTAGATATAGAAGCGTCGCTCTTTAAACTCTCCATGGGCTATTTCTACCTATTTACTAGACCCTAAACGCCTGCTCTGCAGTACAAAGTTTCTAGTCGTGGCAGCTAACGTATATCGCCAAGTTCCAGTGGGCTGTACTGCGTAATGTTGTGTAATCGTCTGCCAAACACAAACCTACACACTCCTGTAGCTAGCGCGCATATGCCCACGAGACAAGAACGTGGGTTTTGTCTATTCTGGTGTTACTCTGCTTGGCTCGTCTTTTGTAGTGGCGCTCGCTCCTACGCATTGTTGGTATCCTGCGCCGTAAAGCTGAAGTTCAGCTTTTTGCTTGCTTTTTTTGTTCTCTCACCTCGTCACAGGCAACATTGCTACATCTGAAGTCTAGCTGATAGGTATCTACGCATGTGCATGTGTTTGCCCGATTGCTGTAGTTCAACTGCAGCATGCCATACCTTGCTTTCCCTCACAATAGGTGAGGGTCTTGCTCCACTAGAACATATGTGCAACAACCACCGTTGATAAATATCGGTTAGTGGCTTGCGCCTGATGCCCTAATGCTACCAACCGAGCGATTCAAAATTATTACATGATAACAAAGAAAAAGAACAAGGACTCGGGTAAGCTGAAATTCTCGCTTGGCTTGCTCTTGCGTGCTCAACAGTTTGTTTGATTAGCAGTGTTTGCTGATCAGGTAATCCTCTACTCCATGTTTCTCATGTGCGACTCTACCAACGATGGCTCTTGCTATTATCTCAGTTAAATTCATACATACATACCTACCTGTCTACGGGCGTGGTCCAGGCAAAAGTCACTGGGCATATGTGTTCTTCATTTCGTAGTTCCTGATATATTCGAAACTTCTGATCTAGATTACCTCCTTTGTTTGCTCGGTTTCGATTTGATAACATGAAATTCACCCTCAGTCCCAGCACAGTCTAGATCCCCTAACTAGTTTTGACGATGATCTTGCCATCTCTTTGCTCATTTTATAAATCCCTCTTCGCCATGCTCCATTATGTTGGGCCTTTCTTTATGAAACCTTGTTCCAGGTCTAAAGATCACCAAGACAAACGCCCAGGGGGCACGGGGCGGGGTGAGAGAAAGGTGGAAAGAAATCTAAGACTAGCCGGCATAAACCAGCTAACCGTAGTCCAAGCTTCAGGGCAGGCAGCCCAAAGGTTGCAATTGTTCCTCCAAGTACTGCTCAGGAGAAGGCTCTAGGGCGCCAAAAGAGCCGCAGTCAACAGAAAAAAAAGTATCATAGGCAAGGAGGAAAGTAAGCGACTAGTTAAGCGCACAATACAACCAAATATCTCACTAATACTCGCAGGATCGAAAATGCAAGACGCGAGACGCAAGAGGCAAATATATGATAAAGCCAGCTAAATAAGGAAAGCAACCAGACAAGAAACACGTAACGACAGTGATCATAACAGACGTATCAATAAAGGAGGGAAATAAATACCATGAATCTTGGACGCCCCATGGTAGCCCCCAGCCAGGGGGGGGGGGGGGGGGCTAAGCCAGGACCCAAGCCCGCTGTATACAATACAGCAATACCCAATCCGCCACATACCCTCCCTCTCCATTCTCAATTTTTAATGGAAATGCTTTAGGCCATAGTCTTTGGGGATTGGCTCGCCCCGCTCTTCGTCAATGCCAAAGTCCACTTGTACCAGGATAGCATCCGACCCTGAGTGAATGTGATCTTCATCAGAAGCCACAGACGACACAAGCTCGCTTTTTCCCGCGGTAACCACCGTTCCGGTCCCTGTGCAAATTGCGGCCCCGGTACCAGCACCATTGCCTGCAGTTACCCCCGTGTTGCTCAAGTGGTGGTGGTGCTGGTGGTGACTGTGTCGTCCAACCTCCAACCCATGGCCGTCGCTTTGGCCACTGTCCCCGCTCCCTGTTGACTCGAGCTCAAAATCGCGGTTAAAGCCACCACGACCATGGCCTTCGCGGTTCCGATGATACATACTTTTGAGGTTCTCTGTGCTAGAGAGATGCTGTGAGTTGGGCTGGAACCGACTGCGTGCCGATGCATACGAGACTTTTGAAGCGCTCTTGAGCCTCCCGCAAAACAAGTCAAACACAGGCTTTATGCCTGGTACTGAAAGTGCTATCAGCGTTGCGCCAATCTCAGAGACTTCTATAGCCAGCATTGGGTTGTACGACCACGACATATCCGCCTCCCATTGGCCTTTGATGACAAATACAAGGCGGGTGACAGAAATGCCGATTACACTAGTAAATGGAAGGTGGGTCTTGTTAGTCAAAAGTATGGAACATGGAGTACGGAACGGCAGTTACTGCATCGTCGCCAGCAACACATTCTAGAGACTTCGAGAAGACTTCTAGAAGCTAGCTCGACGAAGAATGGCAGTTGCCCAGAGTCTATATCACAGCAAAGAAGCATACAAATAGCCCCTGATAAAGATGCAACTTACAAAACTCCTGGTAGCAAGATACATGTCAACTGAATCTTCCTCTTTCGATTCATGTCTAATCCTCTAAGCATGGCAATGGGGATTCCAAAAATTAAAAAGTCACACAGCAGAGAGGTAGCCGAGTTAACACTATAAACAAGGCCCCATTTCAAACATGTGTACTTTTCAGCCCCGGGCTGCCATGAATATGGCCATAGGCCTGTAACAGGCAGGCAGTGGAAGATAATAAGAAGAATTTGGGGCAAGAAGCCAGCAACAATCAGACCGCCAACTATAAAAATAGCCATGCGGAATGTGTTGTGCATCTTACACAGCCGATAGTAGAAAGCCAGACCAGAAAGCCTGCCTATCAGTAGTGAGGTGGTATATATTATGTGGGCTGCGAAGTCGAGGATCTCACTGTTTTCAACAGTGTTCATTGGCATGACATACTCGATGTATTCAAAATGCCGCCCTGAGCCAAGTCGGATGAGGATGACACAAAGCACGACAAATGCAATAAGCGTGAGCTAGCAGGCGCCGACTTGGTTAGCGATTTTCTCCTCAATAGCAAATCAAAAGAAGTCAACTTGGAATCCAAAAAAAAAGACAAAAAAGATGAAACAAGAAAAAGGGAGGGAGGGAGGGAGGGAGGTCAGAACGAAAATAAGTGCAGGCCTCTCTCTCTCTCTCTCTCTTCTTCCTAGTTATGGCCAAATGGGGTAACTAACAACTCCTACCAATGCCAATCCATCATCAATACCAACGTGTTTGACAATAAAAAGGCGCGAAAACAGGCGGACGGCCACGACGAGTGTCGAAAGGCTTCCAACGAAAATAATAGCCACAATGGTTTGGCTCTCGGTGCTTTTATACAGTCGATCTTCAATTCCTTCCGGGACACGCCCGGCAGCGATTGCCTCCTCAATCGCCTTGCTGCTCATTGGAGCAAAATGGCAAAGGAAATGACCAGAGGGCAAGATGAGGGGCAGCGCCAAAGGCTAGTTGAGGGGACAGCCCACGGCGGTTATCAATCTATACAAAAAACGGCCCACTATGCCCGAGGCAAGTGAGGCTCTCGTAGTTCCCTTGTGACCAGTGGCACGAGAGACTAAATGGAGAGATATCGTGATAGGGGGCTGCAGTCAGAAGAGGAGGGTGGGAGGCAATGGCCTAGCTGACAGACAGAACCCTGATAGTGACCAAGGGCAGATAGATAGGTTACGAATCTCCTGTTTCTTTTGGTCAAAGTACAAGCACCCAGGGATAGGAAATACTCCAAGGTCAGTCAGTGGGGACTGGAGAACAACGGACAAGGCGATAGACTGTGATTGAGATTGAGATTCCATACAGGAGAAAGCAAGGGCGGGAACTTGGAGAATAATGAAGGCAAAAACCAAGGGCAGTCATGAACAGGAAGATATCGACAAGCAGGCACAAACGAGGGTGATAGCTGTATGTATGGTCAGATGCGCCCAGTAGGGGGGGAACACGAAGTCGGCATGTATGGGGGAAGGAAAAGAAAAAAGGGAAAGGAAAAGAAACACTTCCTGAGGTGGGTGGGCAACCAACAGGTAATCAAAGAGACCAGAGAACAGCAGGGCGGGCAGCAACAAGAGGGTGTGACAAAGACCACAGACCAAGGCAAATAAGACAATTCAGAACAGGATAGCCAGTCAACCAACCAGTTGCTCAGCCAGGCATCTATATATGTGGCGCACCAATATGAAGCGCATCGGATGACCCTTATCCTCCTATTCTTTGTTTTTACTGCTGGGCCATTGTGGGAATCCTATCAGCAGTGTACTTTCTGTGTGCGTTTGGCCCCAAGGCTGGACCCGAGGAACCCTACCCGTTTGAGCAGCTCGTTGGTTGACTGGTCGTTGGTTTCTTGCCGTTTGCTAGCGAGCAAAAAGGAATATGGCAATACCTGAATGCAAAAAGGGGACTTATTCTTTAGGGACAAGCCCGGGCTTCCCACTTCACAGACTCTGCTGAGAACCATATTAACGGGACCTCACAGAGGAAACATGCAGACAAAAAGGACGGCGAGTAGTTTGCAAGCGAAAGGTGGACGGAGACATGAATAGAAACCAGGCCGGTGTTTAAGATGCGGTCAAGACAGTGGATCAGCTACTTTGCACCTGCGAGCAGTAAGCCCAGCACGCATTATATATGTACATATATACCAACAACCGTGGATACTCAAGAGCATGCCAGTGCTCAGTATTCCGTTTTCTGAGCGTATTGCGAAAACTCACTGGGCGAAAATACGCTGTATGGGCCAAAGATCTTTTCCCTGCCTCTATCCATCGATCCATGTTCATTCCCCCTCCTCCACCTTCACTTTTTAACCGCCTCTATGCACCTACCCGAAGCCTGGCGCTGCTCCCACCGGGCGACTGCCTGCTTGCCTGATCTATTTACACGCAATCTTAATATTTGAAAAAAAAAAAATATGTTGAAGCATAAGATCCCCCAAGCACTCCATTCTTTTCCTTCAGGTGGACCCAAAATGATGAAGAAATGTTCTTGTAATTCTTCTTTTGTTCTCGCTGCCATGGACCATAGCACACAAATGGAGATGCATAATATTAGAAACCTATCAAGTCAGACGTGTGTATATGCTAAGTATACTAAGACCCACACTCTTACCTGTTAAGGTCGCACATGAGCTAGAGCCTGGTAGCACCGTCAGTAATATATTCACCTGTGCTCCCTTCAGCCAAGAGACATAACGTACAAATTTCTCTGGTGCCAGCTCCCAAGTTCGGCTACTATTGGCGGCCTAGTTCCATGACTGCTATGCCATGCAAGTAAAATTACGTATTCGGTGGAAGTCTACCACAATTCAGATACCCATATGTACACTGACCTGAACTGACACCCACTCGCCTCACCACCACATATGCACCCTCTGTCTTTCTTATTTCCCTAGGAAGAGGGGGGGCTGCACACTGGGCTCGGCGGCTTGGCACCAAGCCCGCCAAAAAACCAGGACAGGACAGCACGACTACTGTGATTTTGTGTTGTGTTTTGCTCCAATCACTGTCACAAAACATGACATTCGAGCCGAGTCACAGGAGCGATTCTTATCTCTTATCTGGTTCCCGACTTATCGCTACTATCTATACTACGACATGCGCTGTACTAGATCTTGGCCACAGATGCCGCCTGCTAGAGTTTCGAGATGAGTACTCGAAATTTTTTATTCCGGAAACTTCCTCTTTTGCTCAAACTCGAGTCCTGCCTCGAGTCTCGCTCTTTCCTTGTTGATTCAGCCCCGCCGCGTCTCTCCTCCTCTCTCCGTTCGTCTCATAATCCTCGCCCTCCTCTTTCTCGTTTGACTTACAGTCAGGTCATCCAAATCCAAGCCACCAGATTGAGCAGGCAGACTTTTGGATTGCTAAGTGGATTGGTTAATTCTGCCCTTGTGTTCTCCCTCGCTATACTGTACCATACCTATCTATAGGCCTTGCATGGTCCCGTTTGTGTCTTGTGATGAGTGTGCTGGTCCTAATAGCCACCTTTTTCCCATGTTTACAAAAAACAACGCGCCTTGCAGCTTCACTAGATACTCATGAAACCACGCTAGCAAACAACAAATATCCTACGATGTTGCCGTTTCTCGCAAGTAGCAGCCACACATTATCAAAGGGTGCAAGTAGGATTTGCAAGGGGTTTCACCAGACTGGCCTTGTTCATACTGAGGCCTTGGCAAAATTGTCGGTGATTTTCGTATCCAAAAATTCGACTGATTTGCTAGAATCTTTTCGCGTTGTATACCTGCGCTGATCTTTTCGCCATTGAGAACAAAAAGACGTGCTAGGGTTGTTATGTTTGTTCTCTAGGGTTACCAGTGCCACACTGTCAATCCTCTGTCCGCCACATTTCCTCCCCCCCTTCTTAAACTCCCCGCCAAATGTGGCGTAAGCTTCATCTGTTTGGCAGACGGCGAAGGCTCATCCTGAGCGGTGCTTTAGTGTATCAACAATCCAACCTTGGTTATCGACTTGAGCACTCGGGACACCGCCAGACACCATTTCCTTGTACAACAACAACAAAAAAGAACAGAACATTCCTAAGCATACAATGGACGCCAATTTTGCCCCGTTGAAGAATGATCTGCTGCTTCGCGCGGCCAGAGGTGGGAATCTACACCTCCCTCAGCCTATCTCATTCACGTCAGAGCAAATATTCTAGCAATGCTAACCATGCTGGATTCTATTAGGCGAAAAGGTTGAGCGCCCGCCTATGTGGGTTATGAGACAGGGTAAGAGATATTTGGCACAGAACTCTGCTCCAAGTTATGAGTATGAGCACGAGACTTGAAACGAGCACAAGGCTGTGACCTCAGGTCTAAAACGATGCTAACATCTGCCAATAGCCGGCCGCTATCTTCCTGAATACCACGAGGCCAAGGGCTCTCGTGATTTCTTCGAGTGCTGCCGGGACCCCGAGGTAGCTTCGACCATTACCCTACAGCCCGTCGAGCGGTATGCCGGCCTAATTGACGCCGCCATTATCTTCAGCGACATCTTAGTCATCCCCCAGGCTATGGGAATGGTGGTGGAGATGGTTGAGAAGAAGGGACCTCACTTTCCGCAACCGCTGCGTACCCCCGACGATGGGCAGTACGAAAAAGTGCTCAAGGGCGCTGTTGACGTTTCCAAGGAGCTGGACTATGTCTACAAGGCTATTACCCTAACACGCAAGAAGCTAGACGGCCGCGTGCCTCTAATTGGCTTCTGCGGTGCTCCGTGGACGCTTTTCTGTTACATGGTTGAGGGTGGTGGCACCAAGCTGTTTATGGAGAGCAAGAAGTGGATTTACAGATATGCCGAGGAGAGCAAGGCGATGCTACAGAGAATTGCCGAGATCTGTGTCGAGTATCTGGCTCTCCAAGTCAAGGCTGGAGCCCAGGTGAGCTTTGCCTTTAGCCTTTTGGCCTTATTTTTTCTCTTCTTTTACTCTTGCCCTTGGTCGGGCCTGGCAAAACAAGAGGCCCGGGCGTCTTTTGATTGAGATGATTCTATTCTAACACGTTGACTCATCTACTTTAGTTGCTAATGGTCTTTGATTCGTGGGCTGGCGAGCTTTCACCGTCTGCCTTTAAGGAGTTCTCTGAGCCCTTCCTGGGTTACATTTCCAAGCACCTACCTGCCCGTCTGGACGAGATGGGCCTCCCTCGTGTGCCCATGACCGTGTTCCCTAAGGGCGCATGGTTCGCCCTGGACGACGTGTGCAACTTGGGCTACGATGTGGTTGGCCTTGACTGGCTTATGGAGCCCGAAGAGGCTGTCCGCATTCGTGGTGACCGCAAGATCACTTTCCAGGGCAACGCTGACCCTGGAGTGCTATACGGCACTAGAGAAGCCATCACCAAGGCGGTGCAGAGGACCGTTGATGGCTTCTGGTCAGAGAAGAAGGGCTGGATTGCAAATCTAGGACACGGTATGAAACCTCCAGTGCGCTTTTGTGATAGTGGATATGTGAAGATATGAAGATGCTAATACTCTGTTGCACGTTTTAGGTATCACTCCTGGTGTTAACCCGGAGGATCTCAAGTTCTTCTTCCAAGAGATCCACAGGCTAACCAAGGCATAAGTGCGGCAACGCACACTCATCGCCCATATGTATTAGAAATGGTTATATTTTCCATGTATGATATGCAGCCTTCTAATGCAATATGTATATCTGGCGCATATATATTAGGTACAGACCCCATTTGTCTTGCTTATTTATCTGCGGCAACAAAATAAAAACAACTAGATTCTTCCTTCGAAACGACTAGTACTATGTCTATTACAGTATTGGCTCCTAGTTTTATACTACTGGTCTTTGGTTTCAGGTTAACTACTACTACTACTACTACTACAAATTGCGTTCAAATATATAAGAGCACGATGACGTAGAAAATGTGGCAAACGAAGACGTATTCAGATTCGCAATGACTAAGATGCTGAAAAGCTCACGATCTCTCAGTTCATATATAATAGTTTTTTTTTTCTCCGTATCATAATGCGTAAGGTTGTGTAAGAGCCGTTATCAACAAAGCCCAGGTGGTTAAAAAAAAATCAAGAAAATAAAACTCCCACACCCCCATAAAAATAAAACATAACCAATAAACGCCAACAAATCGTCAAGGAGGTCGCTGAGTAACGTAGGGGTTTCGAAAGAGGGTATCATGGGAAGAAACGAGGACATCGACAGCTCCGGAAGAAACAGCAAGAACTCGGGAGAAGGCGCCGCACATACACTACCAGCAAATAGGGCAGAAAAGAAGAAACATAATCGTGTCAAGGGGACAAGACTGAGCAAAAGGCGATCTAGATCCCAGTCTCTATTTGCGGAAGAATGCCTTGGCCTTCTCGATGATCTCGGTGCTTCGGCGACGTTCCGAGCCGGAGACTAGGCTCTCGCCAATGTCCAGTGTCATATGAGGGATCTCGGCGCGCTCCAGGTCTTCGGTGTTGACAATGTTTCCTGCACCTCCTCGGCCAGAGTGCTGGACGCTACCTGAGAAACGGCGACGTGGGATTCTAGGAGAGGGGTGTGTTAGCTACGTGTATCTATCTAGCCTGTTGTAGGTGCCAGTAGGCTGGAAGCATCTGACTTACTCTTCCACATCTTGACGCATGCGGGTCTCCAGAGGGTCGGTGTTGCGGGCCATGTTGCCTGAGCCTCCACGACCAGTGCTGTAAACAGCGGTCTTCACAGTAGGGGTAACAAGGTCGGCAGCGGTCAAAGGCGGAGAAAGGCGCTTGTCGGCCATGTTGCCAACACCGCCACGACCGTGAGAAGAGTATAGGACCATTATGAGTGGAAAGATGGAGATGAAGATGGGGAGATGGAGAAAAAGCGAAATATGGAGTAGGAAGAAGCGTGCGTAGCAGAGCGGGTGGTATGCAAATATCAAAGGCAGTACAATCGGTGGGTTTGTAAAGACAAGCACTAGAGAAGAACGAACTTTGTGGTGTAAAATAATGTCTCCAAGTCTGAAGGCAGCTTAGGGTGGGAAGCCGCCCCAACTTATATACCACGAATAAAACTCTCTTTCCTAAAACATCATGACTCTATAAGCCAAGCCAAGCAAAGCAGAAAGACATTAAAACAGCAGTCTCCAAGTTCTCTCCCTCCCTCGCTAACCAGCAGTAACAGCAAATTTTCTCACGCATTTTTCCTCTTTGGTCTCCTCATAGTTTCGTCACTAAACTGTTACGTACTAGTACTACTTAGTTAGCGATGCAAGTTTTGTGATCACAAGACCAGAAAACGTGCTTCTCAACTACGTTGCTTGCCGCAACAATGGGTCCAGCTTTGATTTGGTTGACTAAAATAAGTACCGCGGTAAAATGGCGATAAATTCAAATAAAAGTATTCCAACAGCGAGACTCAGCCTTTTTTTGTTTTGTTTTGCTTTTCTTTTGGGGAGGCAGTTACGAGCTATGAGCGTCAAGAGGACCCGCTTTTCGACAGTCTCGAACAAAGAAAGGCTCTAGCACTAGCCTCGAGATTCTTAGAATCCATTAGAGCTCTGTTGCCGAAGCTGAGTTAAGGCAACTACTAAGAAGTTTTTTTTGCACCTTCCTTCCACTTTTTCTCACTGTCTACCTGGAAAAATAGGCAGCACAGGGGTCTCATCACAACATCTGATTGGCTCATTGTCTCTAGAGAGAGAAGCCCTTTTCTTTTTTTTTTTTTTTTTCTTTTTTTTTTCTTCTTCTTTTTTTCTTCTTCTTTTTTTCCTCTCCTCCTACTGCCGGCGCCGGCCTTTGACTCCTACCTCGCACAAGGGACCTATGGAGTGGGAAAATTTTTCTCCTCTTATAGCATAATTTCTTGGCTAGGCCCAGTCATCTGGTAAACCTGTCGCCTCCTCGGAGCCAAATGTCAAGTCAAATAACTTACTCATGCATTCGGAATATCCTTGGTCTTTTACATAATAACTTGAAATTTACAAAGTCACATGGCCCTTACCGCTCGCAACTCCAACATGTCCTCTGTTCCGTTCCATTCAGGGATGTCAACATTCTTTTTGCTATTTGTTCCTTTCGTCTTGTCACTTCTCGCTGCCCTGGACTGGCTTGGGTGTCTCTCCTTTTACTATTAAATTTCCTTTTCCCCTCTCACTTGCGCTTGTGTCAAGGTTTTTTGCGCTTCCCCAAGAGAAATCCGGGGAATGCCCCACCGGACATAGGAAGCTATTAACCAACAGAAACGTAATAGAAACTCCATGCTAGACCTGCTGAGCCCTGCTAAGCCCCTAGACACCCAGCCCAGCAGGCCTTGCTCTGTTAAATTCCCTTGTGATCTTGGAGATCGGAGGTCATTTGCCCAAAGTTCTAAAGAAGGGGTAGGGAACGACTTGTCACAACTTGAGTAAGATCACAAAATGGAGGAATAAGCAGATGTTGTGCAGATTTTTCCACTCAAGCTGTGCTGGTTGGGTTGCTATAAGTGGAGTGAGCAGCACGCACAAGCTCATGTATACCCACTACATAGCATGTTGTCCACACATATAGCGTGTTCTGTATACCCTGCGCGCCACTTGACGTAAGAATACTCCCTGTGAATGCGCGCCATCCACCGTCTTCAACTTCTCATGCTTTTCCGATCTCAATGCCAAATACCACTTCAAAATGGCGCCAGAACCGCGTGCCACAACTAGCAAACTGACTCCAACTTTGCGTGAATCCATGAATCCGCGCATCTTGGCGTCTATAATATTCTTTGTCAAAGTCAGGGGCACGCTCTGCTTTTCTCCAATCCGGAGGAGAGTAGCTGGCTATAGGAAAGCATCTTGCCTCCTTTGTTGCCCATCACCTTCGTTCCCCTTCCCTCTCCTCCACAAAGTTTATTGGGTGCAAAGCTGTCAAATTAAAGCTTTGACTTAGCATAGAAGCGACCACAAAACAAGCCGGTGTTCGGCTCTAGTTAATTAATATGTTGTTATTATTATTAAAGCAAGAAAAAACCAGAACAAAAATCAAACTCGTAAGTTTAGGCACAGTCTCCTGGTCTCAGAGACTAGCCTGAATGTCCCTGTCTGCCCCTTGGTCTTCCCATCTCCATCTCCATCTCCTCTTCTCAACAGCCCCTTGTCACATGCTCCAAGTCATGTGCTCTGTTTTTTGTCTTCGCTTTGCCCGAGTAAACGAAACGATGACGTGAGAAGATGAAGGGGACCCAGGCCTATGTTGATAGAAAAAAATAAAAAATAAAAATACCTAGAAAACCAGGAGGATAATAGATAAATATAAAATAAATAAACGCCCATATCACCAAAAAGAACATCACATTTTTCCCATGTCACCAAGTTTTGATGAAAACAGAAGGAAGGGAAGGAAGGGCCTGCCTGCCCAAGCAAAAATAAAAAATAAAAAATCAGAAAAATAACACAGGGTCTTGCCGTGGATCGAACACGGGACCTCTCGCATGCTGTGCTTCAGGGTTAACCCTAAGCGAGAATCATACCACTAGACCACAAGACCTTGGCCGTTGTTGCTCTGTCTTAACCCTTATTATAAACCTTTATTTTTGTCAAACCCTAGTTTGGGTTACACACAAACACACCCAAGATCCGTGATACTAACCACCGGCTCAAATCAAGTTCCCGATTCGGGGTTCACAGATCCAACTCAATTGTGTAAAAAAGATGGCGCCCTTTGTCTTATATCGTTATACATGAGATACGTAGAAATTAACCAGAGATAAAGACAATAATAACAACAACCAGCCCCCTCTTCCCCTCCCACCTCTCCCTAGGCACCAAGCGAATATTCAGATGCACAGCAAATAAAGCACGAAAGCCTCACAAACAAACAGCAGGAAAAAAAAAACAGAAGAGAGAATAACTTGAAAACAAAGAAAAGAAAGAAAAAGCGAAGCAATACTAGAACACAGAAAAAAAGGGACCAAGGAGGACACCAGCAAAAAATCCAATCAGGAGGCCCTTTTGTGCCATTCCAATCTGTGTTTGCCTGCCATTTAGTCATAGTCCTCATCATTATTGTTCTTGTCTGCACCACCTTCTTTGCGAATGGGGATCTTAATGCCCTGGCTTGCGAAGCACTTGGACAAGGCAGTGCTCTCACACACACCCGGGAACTTTTTAGCCGAGTAGACTGTAAAGGCATCACTGAAGCATGACGCTAGGACAGGCACAGATCCCTGGTTAATAGTTACAGCAGAAGAGTTGTTGTCTGCTGCAATATTGACAACAGTAAACTTGAGCCTACACAGGTGGGATCTTGTTAGCTTTCTTTTTTCCCTTCATTTCCTCTCTCTTCTTCTTCTCCTACCCTCCCTCCTGAGAATGCTTGTAGCCCATAGCTTTCTTTTTTAGCACCGAAAATAAAGCTTCACTTACCGGAAGTTACCCTCTGTCCGAACACTAAGATCATGGAGAATAAACCACACACCAACCTTGTCGTCGGTGTCCGTCAGACGCTGAGCACTGACTACTGATTGGCCGACCAGGTTCCGAGTAAACATGCCATGAGGGCCCGACGAGCGCGTAACAACAGTAGGTTGGTCCTGAGGTGGAGCGCCGTAGCTTGAGCCGTAAGGCATGTTATTGCCACCCATGACGTTGGGCACCATGGAGCCCCGGTAGTCATTGTTAGGATAGTATGTGTTGGCAGGTGAGTAGCCGTTGGTCATGTACGATGCCGGTGCAGCTGCAGGCTCTGTACAAGTTGAGGCAGAAAAAAAGTGTCAACATATGATCCTTTGATATCTGATAAGGCACTGTGTATAAACTTACGCTGTCCGTAATTCATGGCATATGGAGGCACGTTTCCGTAGTTGCCTGTCTGAGGCATGTATGAGTTCTGGCGAGAGTTGGATACCATCTGGTTGTATGGCGGTGCTGTAGATTCCTGAATGCTGGCGTATGACGCTGTAGTTGTAGAAGAAATGCTAGGGTTACCGGATGAGTGACGCACAATGTCCAGTTCATTTGTGCCGTCTTCTGACCATAGCGAGACGTGACAGACAAAGCAGAGGTATGGTATATCACTAAAGAAGAGCAAACGGTGAGTTGTTTTTTTACTTTGGTTAGCTAGAGGCCTGCGAGCAGTCATTGGATGAAAAAGGGGTTGGTGTACTTGTCATTCGTGGGTCTACCATCTTCTTCATTGGTTACAATCAGACGCACGCAGGGCGGAGGAGTAATGGGCCGGCGGTCCTACGGAGGTTAAGAAGAGAAGTAAGTTAATTTAAGAATTGATTGGTGGTGGGCATCATCTAGACGCGGCTTAGCACGTGCTTACCTTATCACCAAAGCCACACATCCGGGCTCTCTTGGGCTGTTGCACGACTACCAGTCTATAAAAAGGGGCAGAGAGTTTTTTGAGTTAGAACAAATTTGCTTCACACGGCCGGCTATATCATTAACACACTTGTATTTACGACCTTGGTAGACCTTGACGAGATCTGCTAGTGGGTGCATGGTCGCTTGTTGCTGTTGCTGTTGCTGTTGCTGTTGCTGTGTGTGGGTTTGCATGAGTTGTTGCTGGCCTTGGTGAGATAGTGGACCGCCATGAGGCTGCGGGACATATGTCTGCTGCGATGACATTTGAGAATGCGGCGGGGCCATTTGTCCATGGTGTAAAGATGCAGCAGGTTGGCTATAATCAGCCGTGGGTGCGACGGAACCACTACTGCCGTGGGGGGCGGCATGTTGTTGCTGTTGCTGCTGTTGCTGCTGTTGCGATGATGGCGACGGCAGAGAGGACTGTTGTTGGGGCTGATATTGCGAATGCTGCTGCGGCGGTGGGGGTGGTGCGTGTTGCGAATGTGCCGAAGGGATGGACGGAAGCCGATGCATTGAGTGGGGCGGGGGAGGGATGCTGTGGATATTTTGTTGCTGCTGTTGCTGCTGCTGCTGCTGCTGTTGCTGTTGCTGATGCTGATGCTGATGCTGCTGTGGCTGTGATTGATGCTGTTGGTGATGCTGTTGCGACTGCGACTGCTGGGAGGTGGGATGAATCGCATGGGGTTGCTGGGGGTAGTGCGGCAATGGGTGGCCACTGTGGCTTTCGTAAGGTCCAGCCGAATGCACGTCAGCGGGAGGCTCGCCAGTGTGATTCATATTGAGAGCGATAAAGATAGAGCAGGACTGACAACACGGTCTTTTCGGTATTTCGATAGGCGTATTTTGCGTCTCGGCTTTTTTCCCGTCCTCTTATTTTCTCACCAAAAGAAGAAAATAAGGATACAGTGTCCGACAAGAAAGGGACGTGTTGGCTTGTGCTGTGGCGATTGTTCTTGTCTTCTACCCCCCCCAATTGTTTTTTTTTCTGGTTGAGCACAAGCACAAGGACTTAAAATGTAACCACAGACTGCGAAGAAAAAGCAGAGAAAGATTGGTTGGTCAAGGCTGGGCTGGACGGTTGGTTGGCTAGGCTTGGGGCTGATGGCGGGCGGATTGACTGTCTGGTGATGATTATAATAGTATAGATGGAGTCAACTGATAAGACTGCACTACATCAAGCCTCATAACCTTGCGATGGCTGGGTTTGATTGGCCTAGCAGCTTATTAGATTATTGGCTAATCATACCAACCAGCTTCAAGCTTCAAGCTCAATAAACATGTCTTGGCCTCTTGCAATCAGGAGCTAGACAAACAAGCAGGATTCTAGGACTAGGGAAAAACCCAAGAAGGAGGCGGTAATGGAAATAATAAACCAGCCCACTGGATTTAAAGAGTCTATGTATGTATTACGGGCGGTGAGGGCGGGGGGGGGGGGACCACTAAAAAAGACCAAAAAGCGGTAGCGAGGCCGAAAAACAAGGGATTGTTGAGTTGAGGTTGAAGCTTGAGGTGGGGAACAGAATACAAAACATCTGGCAGAAATAACGTGTACTCAAAAGTACCTACCCGCAAGAAGTCCTGATGGAAATGCAGCCACATATGCTGAGTCAGCATAAGGCTGAACAGGGCGCAAGGCAGCCCAATTCCAGATGGATAACCAAGTCATAACCCTAACCGGTGTTCTACCAACCCCCTTTCTTGCTTCAATAATCCACAAAATTAGTAAGTAATTACAACATCAAATAAATGGATCGCTTCATCCTTATTTCTGCCGGGAAGTTTCTCTTCATCTGAAGCCCGAGGACAGCAATTAGGGTATTCCCAAGGCTTTAAGGTTATTTAGATTTTCGCTCGATTTGCGTTCACACCTGCGATGCTCTTTTCTTTTATTCGGGGTTTCGCAAATATAAGCTCCTTGGGGTTATTTTGGCCGAACTCGAGGGTTACGGGCTTTCCACCTGAACTTTGCAACAGTGCTTCACAGGCTTGAAATCTAGCTCTCTCTCTCTCCTCTTGCGCGCGGCATATCCTCCCCTGTACGGCCCACCCGGAGACGTGACCAGGGACTTCTTCTTGGCGCAAGAGCAAGTATTTGGGGGCCATCCCCTTTTAGCTTGTTAGGAGGTACGAATGTTAGCGCGACGATATCGGCTTCTGAAACATGACAGCAAGCACTCTGTTTCAGAATTGGTCAAATTAAACGCCATAACTATATCTCCGACCCCATGCTCTAACTTGTTAATATTGTCTCGAGTACAAATATTTCTCGGAAGTTTTCGTTAACCCATACTATGCGTCGTTCGGGTATTAGTAAGAGCTGTCTTAACCGTTGTTCTGATATTTAGCTGCAACAGTAGGGGTAGGGCTAGGCTTAGGTTTCGAACATGACAGGACTCAAACATCAAGGCTACACTTACTCTGAACCAGTTTTTGGTAGGTTTGTGCTTGCAAGCTACACACCTAGCCCACAAGAATACCATTCATGAGTGGAAGATCAGGAACTGCTTGTTGTCATTGCCGTTGCCGTTGCCGTTGCCGTTTTTTTGGTACATCAGACATTGTTTAAACCAACTACACCTGAAAACCAAACATTCTGCGAGAAGTACAATTACCAAGGATTACAACAACAAGCAATACAATACGTGGAAATAGCGGAAAAGGAGATGTGTGCTGATGAAACTGCGTCAGAGAACTGAGGATCGACACCAAGCTCGTATTACGTCCGTCCAAGATAGGGTTATACACAACATATCTAGGGTTAGAACAAGGCGCTATTCCGCCTAGCTATGGCCCCTGAGTTCGTCTCTGACAGTCAGACGGATCTCCGTGGGCTAGACTTTGACCGGCTTGTCGGAGAGACTGAAACAAAAAGGGTCTAGAAGGCTAATTCGAGATCAGGGATGCTCGACAAACTAGCGTGTGGATCTCTTTCTTGGCTGAGAACTACTGCTTGCACATGCAAGAGATTTGTAGCCATACCCCCCCCCCCTTTCCCTCCGAATGTAAGACGGAGAGACCTTGTTTCAACAATAAATAAATAAGGCTCAAGGCTATTGGGGGCTAGAAGGAAACATCACTAGATAGGTTAAACTTGTCGTAAATCATATAGAAGACATGTATATGTATATACTCGTATTTGTAGGATTTGGGAGTGGTGCTAACAAACAGTTAGCTAGTGGACTGTCAGACCAAGGGCCGAGCTGTTGCACTTTCACCTACTACTTGAAATCTAAGAAAAGAGCATAGCACAAAGATCAGCCCTCCAAGTCCTCCCTACCTCCCCCCCTGATTACGATACACTAAACCATAGCTGTATTGTCCTGTATCCCTCGTCAGGTAGCAGCAGTCTTGATAGGCGGGAAAACCAAAAGCTCTATCTGTATCTAACACCAATAGGGACACGCCTTGACACTAAAATGTTGCTCAATCGTTGTTATGCTTGTTATACTTGCTATATTGGGGGTAATTATGTCCTTCCTACTGTCACTCAGGGTCCTCGTCTACTGGATCCCCGCCCCAAGCTTGATTTCAGACTTGCACAAAGGATTCAAGCATCAAGTAGCTCGTCTCGTCTCGTCTTACCTTACTTTCTTACTCCGCCTACCCTGCAACGCTATTCTTACCCAATACGCCTTTCCTTCTTTCTTCTCCGAACCTCTAGGTCACAAGCCCTCTCCTTGGAGCAATATGTGTAACACCTAGAGTGAATTTGCTAGGCAAAGAGGGAAAGATCGGTCTTGGCAAAGGACCTGCGCTACGAGCATCACAGGGCTAGCCAAGATCACCCGCTAAGTATGGTCAACTTCAGTCGAAGTTGGGACGTCTCACCTTAGTGCTATAGCAATGAGATGAGAAAATCTGGAACCGGCGAGGATCTCTATGCTCACGGATGAACGCTCGGAGACACTAATAAGTCCGCCAGTGAATTTGTATAAAGGTCGGACGAGATCTTGATTTAGAGGCTCTTTGTTCTGAACCTCTTCACGCAAGTCGCTTCGCTTCACCAACCAACTCTTCTTTACCTTCTTTTCTTTACGCCCTAAGAGCTGTGTCTCTAGAGCCTTTCGCTTCTTTCTTTGCCCTTTTTATTGACACTTTCGTTTCGTCGTTTCTCTGAGCTAGTCTCGAGTATCATTCTTTGCACCAATTATCAAGTTACTTCACTCTCTTTACCTTTTTTATTGATTGTCCTTCTTTTTTTTTTTTCCTCACAAAAAACTGCGTATTGTATACGGCATTATTCCACATAAACATCTATACCCACAGACACAATGCGTTACTCTTCTGTTCTAGCCACCTCTCTGGCCCTTGCCAGCTCAGCTGTCGCATATGATCATTATCACTCCCACGATAATGACGCTAGTGTCTGGAAGGCCCTAGAAGACCAGCCTGCTAAGCGTCAGGCACCTGAAGTGGCTGAAGAGCCTGCATCTAAGAGCACACTCACTTTTGACCCGCCGGCGTCTATGGCTGCTGACTTGAAGGCCGTCTGGGATCACGCAGCATCGACCTACTCAAACAGTGATCTTTTTGGCTTTAAAAACTACGGCTGGGACCAGCTGATGGCAACTGATGGGTAAGCCTTAAAGCAGCACATCCCGATTTGCTACCTGCAACAACAGGATCATAGACTAACTAGGCCCTTGAATATAGGAAAATTAACCTCTGTGTCCGCTGGGACTCCAAGCAGACCGTATCGGTCGCGACTCGTGAGAAGATCCTGGCCACGGCCCAGAAGTCCTACGAGAATTGGTTCTCTTGGATGTACGGATTCGACAACTTTCCCTTCAGCAAAGTTTCTGTCTCGATTGTTGGCTGGGCTGTCAACGATGCCTCCCTGATCGAGGGCTCGACCGAGGGCCTCGACATTTACACTAATGACAAGGATGCTGAAGGTATTCCTCAGTGTGCCACATCTTGCGGCCGCATGTTCAACCAGGATGGCCAATACTCGTCCTGTGCAAGTGGCGCAGGATCTCACTACGATCAGTCTCTGTGGCTGACTGATGGTTTTGGCGGTGGCGCTGGAGGTGACTGGGGTTCTAGAATGGGCACTGAGTACTTCCTCCAGGGTATGGAGACTGGAAACACCCACATCTATGAACACGAGATTGGACACACCTTTGCTTTGGATGACTTCTATGACTGGAAGCCTGCTGGCCAGACGAAGTTTATTATGCTTGCTGGGTCATCGAGTGTTATTACTGAGTTTGATGGTTGGATGTTCCGTAACTGGTGGTACGAGCTGTCGCGTAACCGTGACTGGCAATCGAACAACGGTGGAAACCGCACTACTACCCCGCCGTCCTCGTCGTCGTCGGCTGTTGCTGCTCCCCCTACTGTTCCCACTTCTTCTGGCAGCAACCCTGCTGGCCCTACCCGCTCAGGAACTAGCCCACCGGCCCCTACCTATGAGCCTACTGCCCCTGCCGAGGAGCCTGCTGTCCCTACCTATGAGCCTACTGCCCCTGCTGAGGAGCCTGCTGTCCCTACCTATGAGCCTACTGCCCCTGCTGAGGAGCCTGCTGTCCCTACCTATGAGCCTACAGCCCCCGCTGAGGAGCCTACCGTGCCTACCTATGGAGGAGAGGTTCCTCCCGTCTCTACCTTTGATCCTGCCGCCCCTACCGAGCAGCCTACTGTGCCCACCTACGAGGGCGAGACCCCTGCTGTTACAGGCTTCCCCCCCTCCGAGTCCAGCAGCAACCCTAACGTGGAAGAGGAGGCTGCGCCTAACACGCCGGCTATCCCCACCACTCTGGCTACGTCGACTCGCCGCCGCAAGAACAAGACCAAGACCTCTAAGCCGGCTTCGGAGCCTACCACTGATCCCAGCACTAGCGATGAGAACAACACTTATAGTCAGGAGTCTCAGACCCAGAACCAGGGTTCTCTCAGCCGCCTTGATGTCTGCTCTGGCTGGGGCTATGCCGAGGGCGGAGTCTGTGGCGAAGGCCTTACGTGCACTACTGTTTCGAACGGCTTCGGCATCTGCCTGTAAATGGTGGATGCGTAAGCAACAAATAGTCTATTCAAGCCTTGATTGGCTGTAGGCTGTACTTTTCTTTTTGGATGCTAATCCTTTCTGTGAAACTGACAAACTTCTTCTCGTTCACTATGTTTCTTTTTTTCTTCACTTTATTTATTGTAAATAATAATATTTGTATATATTAGCAAATACAATTTGTGACAAGCAACTGTCGTACAATTTTCTGATTGGGTAATCAACTTTCTCCAATGTCGTACAATGAATGTACCAAGTCATTCCCAGATATTGTGAAACATGGGGTTGAGTAGCCAAATCACGTGACACAGAAGGTATATTTGGCTCAGTAACACTAGCGGCATTTTGCTTGATGATCTCCTACCTTATTATTGTGCAAATGACGATTGGACCAGAGGGATTTGTAACATAAAATAAATACTCGAGAGTATCTGCATGACAAAGTTGAACCTTGGCTGTTATTTTCCCCTTCTTTCGACCTTGCAAAACAATATCCTTCCCTTGCCGCGCATTGGATCATGGCCTCCTCTCAAGCACCAATCGCGGGGTCTTCTGCTTCTGCAACAGTTGTCAAAACAGACATAAAACCCCTACTCCAAAGCCTGTGGCCTGGGACGTCATCTGTTACTCCCACTGAGATTGCTGATGCCATTTCACTCTTCTTCACGAATCAGGTTTCCGAGAGCCAGGCTGCCTCGTTGCTGATTTGCCTGCACTTCACGCAGCTAGACATACGTGCAGATGTCTTGGCTGAATGTGCGCGAGTCATGCGCAATGCTGCGGAGCAAGTTGATGCACCGGGCTTGCATGCTTTGATTCAGAAGAAGGGATTGAGTGTCGGAAAATACAACGGTGGTCTCGTAAGTGACTATGACGACAATAGCTACTACTATGCTATGCTGGCCACTATGAGTAATGTTGAATTCTAACTTGTCTCTTCTTTCTAGTGTGATATTGTCGGCACTGGAGGCGACTCCCACAATACCTTCAACATTAGCACGACAGCCTCCATTATTGCTTCCGGCCTCCTCCTTGTCTCTAAACATGGCAACCGTGCCAGTACCTCTAAATCTGGCAGCGCCGACCTGGTCAACAGTATGGCTCCTCGCCCACCGATTCTCAATGCTGTCACCCCCACTAGCCTCATTGACATTTATACTCGCACCAACTATGCATTCCTGTTTGCACCAGTCTTCCACCCAGGAATGCGATATGTAGCGCCCGTGCGCAAACAGCTGCCGTGGAGAACAATCTTCAATAACCTGGGGCCGCTTGCCAACCCGGTTGAAGCCGTCTTGGAAGCCCGTGTCATTGGAGTGGCGCGTCGAGCACTTGGCCCGGCGTTTGCAGAAGCTTTGCGCCTTGCGGGGGTACGCAAGGCGCTTATTATATGCGGCGCTGAGGAGCTGGATGAAATCAGCTGTGCAGGCCCGACATACTGTTGGATGCTGCAGGAGAATGCCCAGGGCGAGGTGCATGTGCGCGAGTTCACGGTCTCACCTGAAGACTTTGGATTTGAGCGCCATGCACTGAGCGAAGTCGAGTCGGGGAAGGAGCCCAAGGAAAACGCCGACCTGCTTCATCGCATTTTGAACAACGAGCTCGAGGATAACAACCCGTTGTTGCAGTTTATTCTGATGAACGCTGCGGCTCTATTTGTAGTTTCCGGCATGACTGAGGCGGACGAGTCGGACATGGGCGAGGGAGACGACAGAAAAGTGGTGACAGAAAGAGGGCCTGGCGATTGCCGCTGGAAGGAGGGCGTGCGAAGAGCCCGCTGGTGTGTCAAGAGCGGGGCTGCTTGGAAGCAGTGGTCGGAATTTGTCAACGTGACTAACGACCTCGGGGAATAGAGGAGGGGGGGAGAAGGCAATAATATTAAGGTTCTCCGATTGCGCGCTAAAAGCGTACAGCACACAAGATATATTATGGGCATGTCATAGTGTCCATCTGTAGACGGGGCCAGTAAGAGTTTCAGGGCCTTGGTTACGCAGTTTGTCGACATGTATGTTCAGCTTAGCTTAGGCTGGCTTTGGGTTACATGAAAGAGCTGTAATTCCTTTTATATATATAGGAAAATGATGTTCTATAGAATGACGCAATGAAATAAGAGAGCAAAAATGGCAACGCAGCATGTTATTTTGCGGTAAGGAGCCTAAAGACACAAATGATGAAACACCAAGAACAAAAACAAAAAACAAGAAAGACAAACAAAGAGCAAGGCAAGGAGAAGCTGCCAAATGTAAGTCGCTTAAGCTAAAATACAATACAAATGCGGAGGACTGGTTCCGGCGCAAGGGGGGGGGAGGGGGGGATGCAGATAGATGCTTCTGGGTATCATTGGAAATATTACAGAGGGGATAACGAGAGACAAAAACAAGTGGCCAAACCAAACTTGGAGGAAAAAGGAAAACAAGACTATTAATAGGGAAGCAAACAAAACCAAACGCTGCAGTCTCTTGGAAAGTGGATGATGAACCTACATATGAAATAACTTGGGGGGGGGGGGGGGCGATGTGAAAGGAAAAGGGAAATCGTGGCTGGTCCCTTAACCTCGGATGATAAGAGCAGCTTAAGAAGGGGGGATGGCAGTGTAAAATAGAAGAAATGCCGCTCATCTTGGATAAACGCAGCGTAGGATGGTGGCCAGTTTAGAAGCCTGGCATCAGGTCACCCAGTGGTCCATCCAGACGCGAAGAGCAAATTAGCTCCGAATCATTTGACGAATGCCAGCGCTGTGATGCACTAACGCCGTATGACGAGGTCAATGTAGACGACTGTCGTCGCCGGTTTGCTACTTCTTCATGATGCTCTTTCACCACGGGCTTCATAGAGGGAGTTTGTGTGGGCGACGGGCTGTCAGAAAGCGACTGACTTGTTGCGCTTTGCAAAACGGATCGTCTGCTCGAGCGGCGAGACGCAGTAACGGCTGATTGGGCTTGGAAAAGCTGGTTTGATACGGGCGAGTGTTGCAGTGGCGCTGATGACACTGGGAACGATTCCACAACCTCGTCCTCGGCAACAATGGACGGCCGTGGGCAAGCACCGGTAATATCAAGGGTTGATATTTGCAACTGCCAGCCGCCAGGCGGGAGGCGCTTTGCCTGGGCTGCTCGTTTGGCCCGGTAGGCCTGGTAGCTGCTAGTGTCCATGGACTGCGACCGATCAATGGGGCGATCGAGGCGGTTGCTCATAATCTCGTCCGACCATCTGCTGCGAGGCTCTGGAGCCGTTACAGCCGAAGAGGGGGCGGAGGATGGAGATGGTAGATTGTGATTGCTGGAGCTGTTGCTAAGGTTGTTGCTAGGGCTGTTGATAGAATCACTGCTAGAGTCGCTGCTGCAGCTGTCGCTAAAGCTGTCGCTGTAGCTATAGCTATGACTAGGCGGTCTGGCAATAGCAATCTGGTTTTTGGGTGGAATGGTGGTGAGCGGCGAAATGCAGGATAGAGAGGCTACCTCTTCGTCTTCCTCCTTGGTATGTTGATGGCTGTTTTTCTTCTGGAATGGCAGCCAGTCAAAGTCCAGCGCCGGCCAGTCGTACTCCAAGTGCGAGCTGGCCATTGACGAAGCCTGCCTGTGGTGCTTTAGGAACTCCGAAGTTGACACGGCCTTGCGTAGCACCGCAGGAGCCGGCACAGTCAGGGTCAAGACTGGAGTGCCATTGGACCGACGCGGCACTGCATGTTCGTACCCGGTAGCATCCATGCTTCGAGTACGACCACGCCGAGACGATCTGCGCGGAAGAAGAGGTGGCGGAATTAACGACTGGCAGTGGTTGTTGTGCTCAAAGGCAGAGGGAGAGGGGAGAGGAGTTTCCATTGTGAAGGAAAGCAAGGCAGCAGATGCGGAAGTGTTAAATAGGGGTGCTGGCCTGTGGTTGCTTTTGGGTTTGGGGCTGGAAGACTCTGAGTCGTTCTTGATGACGGGGTGGACGCCGGATTGGTTCCGCTGGGCGGCTGCTTCAAAAGCTTTCCATTCGGAGCGAAGGCTAATTTGACTACTACTACTACTTCGAGAGTCGTCGTCGCTGTCCGTGCTATATACCTCGTCTTCAGCAATATAGACTTGCTGCATGATATTTTGCTGCTCACTGTGGTGTTGTAACTGGTGATGATGCATATGTTCGTCTTGGGCCCGACCCTGCTGCTGGCAATGATGCAACTGTTCCTGGCAAGCGTGCTGGTTATGCTGCTTGATGTATGAAGTATGGGAAGGGTTGCAAGGAACCCACTCATCACGAAGATGTGGCGCAATCTCTCGTTCGCTCATGAAACGGCCCCGATCGGCTGAAGAAAAAGCGGGAGGCTGCGAGCTCTGGACTATAGCATCGTTGTTCTCACGAATGGGCGGTGGCATTGAAACGGAGTACATAAAGCTCTCACTATCAGGAATGGAACTATCCCTGGCGGAGAACTGCGAGGGCGTATACGGAGGAACAGCAGCAGCGGGAAGCGCAGAAATGGATGATGAAGCGGGGCACTGGGCTGTGGCTTCCTGGCGGGCCTTTTGAAGGGCGAGCTGTCGCTGGTTTTCCTGTTCTAGAACGAGCTGCTCAGGGGTCATAGCCCTGGTGCGGCTAAGGTTGCGGGAAAGGGTGCGGCTCAGATTTCGGCTGAGATTGCGACTGCGAGAATGGCGCTGGCTATGAGAGTACGAGTGGGAGCCACTGTCTCGTGGGTTGTAGTGAGAGGAGGCCCGGTGGTCGCCGATGGCAGCAAACGACTGGGTGGAAGAGCGCTTGAGAAATGCAGCCGAGGGATAGTTGGGGGCAGAGGTGAGGACAGGCTTCTCGTGGCCAGTGTGGTAGACTATGGGGGCGATGGGATGTGGCAAAGGAACTGGTAGTGGCAATTGGCGATGGGGTGGTATTGGTGGCGGATGTGGTGACAGTACTGAGAGTGGTGGTTGGTGTCGGCGACGACGACGATACAACATGAAACTAAGGGATACTACAGCACAGAGCACGGCAACGGCCGAGAGTACGACAGTGGCAACAAACCAAGGCCTGTCTGTTACTGGGACTGAAGACGAGGGGGTCTCAAGCTGGCTGGGACTGGGGCTGGTATACAAGATTGTAGAAGCATCGGGGTCGTCGCTGGTGGCACCAGAGAGAGCCATGGGCGTCATGGTGGACAGAGGACAGAGGACAGAGGACAGAGGACAGAGGACAGAGGACAGAGGACAGAGGACAGAGGAATAGAGATAGTAAAGGTGAAAGGTGGAGGGGGAAGTGCAAGGAGAGGAGGAAGAGAGGAAGAGGGGGAGGAGGAGAGCAAATAGAGGGGGGTTAAGGAAAGGGAAGATGAAGGCTAAGAATGAGGACGGAGCGGGCGCAATGGCGACGGGAAGCAGAAAGGGCGTTGTTATCTGCTGTGTGTGTGTGTGTGTGTGTGTGGACTATTGGGGTTGGGTTTGGGTTTGCTAGCGAGCACGGCTAGCAGGTCGATGTTCTAGTTATTCTTGGTGTTTTGTTTAGAGGATGTTGCTGCTGTGCTGGTGATACTGTGAGCTTGAGGAGTTTGGCGGCCATTAGTGAGGACAACCACGACGACAGCGACAACGGCAACAACAGACAACGGGAATGCACATTACGAGCAAGCAGCATGCAACGGGGGAAAAAAAAAAGAAGGAGGAGGAGGAGGAGGAAAAGGAAGAAAAAAAAAAACACCAGAAAAACAAAGAGGCAAACCTTCGTCAAACCGTGCGAAGAACAAAGGCGCCTCGTTGTTGTTTATATTGTAGCTAAAAGATATAAGCAACGCTTGGAGGAACAATAAAAGCAAAGATAAAAAAATAGCACAGTAGAGTGCAAGGTAGAGAGAGTAGTGCCGGAAAGACAAGACACTGGCACTCGCTCTCTATCTATGCCTATGCTTCTCTCTAGGCTCTTCTCTTCTCCATGCACACATGTTAGCTGCTGCACGTTGTCTCTCTAACAAGCAGCTAGCCGGCCGGATATACGCTATAGATATACTCTGCGATATTATAGCCTAGCAAAAGAAGCCAGAAGCCCAAGACAAGGGACAGGCAACAAGCCAGGCTCGGCTTTGTTTGTTTGTTTTGTTTGTTCTATTTTTTCCCTTTATTTTTGTTTCATTAGCCAGTGAGCCTGTCGACGGCCTGGAAGACCCTGGTGCTTTATTCTTTACTTATCTGTGTGTTATATCCTGCTTCTCAAATTCTGTACTGTACTCGGTGCTCGTCTTTGCGCTCTCATCCCTCCATCTCTCGCTCTCTCGCTCTCTCTCTCTCTCTCTCTCCCTCACTTCCCACTACTTGTTTCTTGTTTCTGGTGGAAGACAGAGAGAGGCAGAGAAGGACGGAGAGAGGGAGAAAACAAAAGCCCACAGCTCGCACAGACAGAGAAGCAGTCCATGGAACAACTCCTGCTGAGCTTGAACCCTTTGTCTGTGCCCCCAAATATAGCATCACGCAGGACACATTTCAAGGGTTAGAGTGACAAATGAAATGGACACAGGAGCTAGGCAAACCCTTACAAAAGAAACTCGGCCTAAATCGATCTCAAATGCGACGTTTTGCTGTGTATGGCTGGGATTGGAGAGTGGCCTGTTCGTCGTCGTTGTTTTTTTTTTTTCCTCCTACATGATGCTGGCCTGCTGAAAGCGATGGAGAATAGGAACGAACGAGATGAACAGGATGAAGAAATGGTGCATTCTTGCTGCTCGTGCTCTGGCCATCTCGTGCGGTGGGTGGGCGACTGTGCTGTGTCTTGTACTAGAGTAGAAGGCAGATGACGATGAACACGGGGCTGACCTCTGCATCTCTGCATCTCCGCATTTCCCTTGATCTTCTTCCCCTTCTTCGTAGAGCCGCCGCATTCCTTCATTGTCGTCAAGTCCCCAAATCTCTTCCCTACCTGCTCGCTAATCGGCGACAAGCTCTCTTGCCGGTCTTGTCCTCCCTCCCCTCCCTTTTCCTTGTCCCTTGTCATGCATGTGTTTCCTTGAAAATTCCCAACTGACAATTTAGAAACTTGTTTAAATCCTCAATTCATGCATTCCCTTTTCTTGCTGGCCTGAAACCCTGAAGAATCGTGTTGTCAAGGGTTTGGCCTGGCTGGGCTCAGGTGCTGTACTATGCCGGGTGCTGAGATCAGCTTGATGGCTTTGCTCGTGAGTCTGTGCAGTCTTTCTCGCTTCTTTTTTGCCTTCTGTTTTTTGTTCGGTCTTTTCCTGAGACTCCTCCAAGACAAACCGTCCGCTTCTTCCCTTCCCCTTCTTCTTGTTCGTCTCTCCTCCCCTCCCCTTTCAAGACAGTCTCAATAAACCACCATCCCCATTTTCTTCACAGCTTTGTGTAGCCATGGTATCTGCTGCTCCGTTCCGTTTCTTGGACGTTTGTTGAGCTGATGTCGAGACCAATGCAAAAATGAAAAATGGAAGCCCTGTAGTATGTTGCAATAGCCAGCCGTCACCGTAACAGTCACCGTAACAGTCGCTGTAGCATCGAGGCTTTGTGTGTGTGTTTTGTACCATACCTCTCTTGTACCCCTTCCTCCCACAGTGACTGAGCGGATCGCATGTGCCATGCACCCTGCTTGCCTGCATCCAGTTGTCTTGTCTTCTGCCTTACTCTCCTTCCCCTCCTATGCTTGCCTCGCGTTATCCGGCTGATAAGCCAGCCGGCTCCCACGCTTCCTTTCAAATCTTCAAACCAGATCACACATGTACATACAGTACATAACAGACGTACGTACGTAGACACATCCAAACGCGCAAACTCGCAAACTCGCTCAATATCCTTCTCTTGGCTCGGCCTAAATGCGCATTGGCCTGCTGTGTTCCTTGCATGTCTCCTCTTTGAGCTTCCTCCGCTCTCTTAGTGAAATGAAGAAATTGAAAAAAAAAAAAAAAAAAAAAAAAAAGACCCGTACGGGGGTCGGAAGGTCCTATAGACACATCGTTGGGCTTGGCTAAATGTCTCGGTTTAATCACAACTCTTGATGTGGCACTCGCTCTAAGGTCATCATCTGCTGAGTAAGCTGTGCTGCGTCCGTCCGCGTCAGCCAACCTTGACGGTGCCAAGCGATAATAGGGTTAGTTGCACATCCAGGGTTATAGTCGGTCACAGGACCTCACCGTGTCAAATTGCAGCCGTAAACTGCCATTTGCCTCGGAATTGCTCCAAGGTATACAGTGTCCGTAAAACCCGGCCACCCGCTTCATCTTGTCGCATTCTGTCTTTCGACATCCCGTAACCCTCTCCCGGAACAAGCCCCACCTACAACCGTTCCGTCATGCCATCGGCTATTAGAGCTATGCTCTTACGCAAGTCTCCTATACACGGAGCATCGCCGTTCTTTATGGCGTCTTTGACCCTGGCCCATCGCCAGAATGTGGTCGTGGCAGGCTCAGGCTTTGTGCGAGCCCTGCACTCTAGCCGGGCAGCCGTGATACAGCCCAAAATGCAGCTCAAGAAGGATAAAGCGCTGCCACTGCAGGGCACCCGTGTTCTCGACATGACTAGAGTGCTTGCTGGGGTAAGTCGCTGCTGTGCTCCCGGCCGTGCCATCATCTATAATGAACGTCTTGCTGAAAAGAGAAAAAAAAAAAACATCAACCCCATCTCTAGCCATACTGCACACAAATGCTAGGTGATCTTGGGTAAGCTGCTTTCTATTTCCTTCTTCCTGAGTTAACAGCATCCTGACATGGCGCCAGAGCCGAGGTCATCAAAGTTGAACACCCCGTCCGTGGCGACGATACGCGGGCCTGGGGCCCTCCTTATGCCCAGTACGAGCCTGAGGCTGGGCTGGAAGGCCATGGGGAGTCGGCATACTTCCTGACAGTAGGTCAATTGGGGAAAGGCATCCGTGCTGCCATGGACTCAAAAATCTTTGGCTGACAAACTGAACCCTATTGCTTCAAGGTCAATCGCAACAAAAAGTCTATCGCATTGTCGTTCCAGGACGAACAAGGCGTCAAGATCATCCACGACTTGGTGGCACGGTGCGATGTTTTGGTTGAGAACTACCTTCCAAACACGCTGAAAAAATACAAGCTTGACTACGAAACGCTGTCTAGGATCAACCCCAAACTCATATATGTGTCTATCACTGGGTATGGCCAGACCGGGCCCTACTCCGCACGAGCTGGCTATGACGTCATGGTGGAAGCAGAGTTTGGACTGATGCATATCACCGGTGCCCGGAATGGGCCGCCCGTCAAGGTTGGAGTTGCCGTGACTGATCTCACTACGGGCCTATATGCATCCCAAAGTGTGCTGGCAGCCTTGCTTCAGCGCAATGCCACAGGCGAGGGCCAGTGGATTGATGTGTGTCTGAGCGACTGCCAAACTGCCACCTTGGCTAACATTGCTAGTAGCGCCCTGGTTAGTGGGAAGCCGGATTCAGGGCGGTGGGGCACGGCTCATCGTAAGTATGCCCTTATCCCCTGGGTTGCCTCATATGCTCAGCCTACGCGTTGAGATCACGATGATGTTCATATGCCCTGCTAACCCGAGGGAATAAAACAGCGTCAATTGTGCCGTACCGCGCCTTCAAGACCAAAGATGGTGATATCCTCCTCGGGGGAGGCAATGATCGCCTATTCAGCATCATGTGCAACGGCATAGGCCGCCCTGAGTGGCCAGAAGATGCCAGGTACAAAACCAACGCCCTGCGAGTGGCTAACCGTGACGATCTCGAGTCGGAGATCGAAGCCATCACTCGGTCACAAACCACAGCGCATTGGCTCGACGTATTTGACGGCTCAGGGCTGCCTTATGCAGCCATCAACGACATCCAGACTACTCTAAACCACCCGCACACAAAGGCTCGCAACATGGTGGTGGAAATGGACCACGAGTACTGCGGGCCGGTCAAGGTGCTTAACTCGCCAGTCAAGTATTCCAACATGCAGCCCGGGCCGAGAACCCCCCCGCCTGTTCTCGGCGAGCACACTGACGAGGTGCTGAAAGAATTTCTAGGCATGGCCGAGGACGAGATTGCGGAGTTGAAGGCTAGCGGAGTTATTCGATGAAAAACGCGCTGGCCTATGAGGGATCGAGAATCGAGCGAAGAGACGATGCAGCTGTCGCCAGCTGCCAATAGCTATATATGTATGTGACTTGGAGGGCGGACGGCTGGTTGGCAGTGCTTGGAGTCAAGTTTTATGTTTAAGCTCTGTTTTCAAACTGAGAAACTGCTCATCTGAAAAAAAAATAACATGATAACATGATAACCTCTCAATCAACCATATAGCTGGCCACATTTAATGACTTGACTTCTCCTTTTTTTTTTTTTCTTTTCCCACTCTTAATAAAGGTATATTAAGACTCGAGGTCCCTTGCTTTTGAGTGTTGAGTTAGTGGATACCGAGCGTTGACTGAGTTAGAAGTTGTGCAACAACCCACTCATTCACAGATGGTAAGTGCCAAAGCTGGCGCTCTTAACGAACGACACTCGCCCATCATCAGCCCACTTCCATGGCAGCTCAGGCAGGCACAAGGGAGGGAAGGGGGGGGGGAAAGCCGTTTGGCCTAGACGCAACGAGTCAGGAAGGTGCGGCTAACCATATTGACATGACCCAATGTGAAAAAAAAACGTCAGATCATTGAACTGCTTTCCTATCTTGGAAACACTTGATCATACATCAATTTTTCATCACGTTTGCTGGCCTTCTTCCTTCCTTTATTTTTCTTTTCTTTCTGCTGCCTGCCTCCTGCTTCAGTCCTCCTGGTCCTTTTTTTTTTCTGCTTTTATCTTTGAGAAGGAGCGAGCTTTATCCATTTTGAGTAGCTTCCTTTCTTTCTTTTTCCTTGTCTGACTTTTTGTACACAAGGGACTTGTATTTTTTTTTCCCGGCCAAGATTTAACTTCCCTTTTTTTTTCCTCACTATCTTCTTTTCGTATCGTGAACATCCTTCATATACGTACATCGCTAGAACTCTACGGCTTAAAGCATTGGAGAACCGCGGCCTTTTTGTCAGCTTTTTTTTTTTTCATACCCCAGATTCGCCCTACTAAGTGCTTGCTTTGTACTTGGTGTACCCCTTTGTCTCGCACTCTTCAGCCAATGCTTGCATCTCTCTCTAACAGCAGTGTCAACGTCAGTACTATCGCCAACGACAATTGCCACTAACACCACCAATAAATATCTGGAATAACCACATCGCCATGCCTATTTCATCTCATTCTCACAGCCAAAAACATACAATGGATGCAACTGTTGATACAAAAGCTTCTAGGGACCATGTCTCTAACACTGGGTCGACCATGGGGTCAATCACGCAGTGCGATAATATCACTACTAGCCTAGGCACCATCGGCTCCCCTAAGCTACTGCGTAGCCCTCAGAACCATGCTGCCCCCCATCAACTACCACAACCGCAGCGGCCAACTTGCTCTGCAAAATTCAACTATTTGCGCCCCGAAACGCTGTCATTTCAAACCCAGCAGCTACACAGGGAGTCTGAAGTCTATAGCAATACAGTGCAAACCCCAAGGCCTAACCAAGGAGAAAACACCACTGCAGTATTCACCAATACTATTCAAGAGTTGAGCCGAGATGATGACCAAAGCCATGATATAACTTCACCATTGTCGGCTCCACCCTCGCTTCCTAGATCCAACTCTGGCTCCCCATCACACAGCCATTCCCACGCTCTGACTACTAGCGACGAGGTGGCAGCTATGATGGCTCTCCGTGATTTGAAGGAAACCCCTCCTATGAGCAGCACTTCTTCCATTACTTCCGCTAAGCTAGTCTACTGTCCCGAGCCGCCGTCGGCATTGAAATTGCCGGCCCAAGAGCAACTGCCTCCATCTTCCAAGCCCTACAGACGCCAGTTTAAGGACGCTTCAGCAAGACTCGTTCTTAGCCGAGCCAATGCTTCAAACGGCCTGAAAGATATTGTGTCCACACGCTTTGAAGAATCACGCCGTCGCAATGAAGCTGTCACTGTTGCAGTGCCGGCTAAGCGAAAGCGAGCTGACCTCGATGAAGAGAGTGATAGGGTCACTGCTGGCGCTGCTCTCCAGCCGCTCCCTAAGATTTCTAAGCCTGTACCACGGAAAAAGAAACTCCAGGACGGTATTTCGCGTTGTTCAAAGTGCGAACGTCAGGCTTACACCCAGGATAATGCTCTTGTAGGGTGCTCTCGCTGCGACGAATTGTGGCACCAGTTATGCCACAGCCCCGAGATTGGTAAGGAGACAGCTGGCGCGCCGAGCGGATGGGAGTGTTCTATTTGCCTTGTTGAAGAGGACGAACTTGCGCGGTATAATCAAGCACGCCAAGAAATGCTGGCTTCGGCACGCCGCCAAACCGATGTTGATGCTTTGCGGGAAAAATATTTCCAATCACTGCCGCTTGGCGTGTCGATACCCTCGCCAGAGCTCGTGGGCTTTGGGCCCGGAGAGACGAGTGAAGATGTGGTAGGTTCCTTTTCTTTTCTTTTCTTTTTCTCTTGCAATCTTGATTACACATCCGTATCGCTTCTTTACATGCTTTCCTTGTTTCCTTGTCACCTTTTTTTTCCCCCTCGGTCCCCTTGTCCACCTACTTGTCGTTCCCTCCTACCTCACATGCTGCATCCTGCAGCAAAACGCATCTCTTCCTCTTTGTTAGCCCTTTTGGAACAATATTCTAGCCATTCTTTCCCTTTGGCCCCAGCTATACCCCCCCTCCATTTTGGCTTTTTACTCCCCTTGTCTTTGTTCTCATCAGCACACACAGCGCACACCATTTTACAGTTTCAGCTCCCTCTTTCTGTCCTTATTAAGCTTGAATCTTTTGCTTTTTTTTTTGCCTGTAGGTTGTTCTTACTAACCCAAATTTGACTGCTACTTTCTGGGCTTTTCAGCGCTTTGACTACTTTTCATCTCTTGATCGCTATGACCAGTTAGCACTACTCGGCTTTTGTGATAAACTCCAGCCAAATCTTTTGGCAGAAGTCTTAGCTACTGTCTCCTCTCGCTATCCCGCCCTGGCTCTTTTCGGCTCACCAGATTGGGCCTGCCGCATTGTCTCTGACCAGTCCTCATCATTGTCCACTCCACTACCCGCTGCCACCACTACTGCTTCTACCTCCAACATAGTAGCCTCTGTCCTTGGTGCAGAGTTGCCGAATAATGTCCGAACACCGCTGCTAGGATCTCTGCGAGCAAGGTTGCACATGCCTTTGCAAAAACACCTTATCAATACTGTTGCCCTTTCTAGGAAACCTAACAACACCCGGGTGTACATTCCACGTAGAGACCTAGAAGCTTTACAAAAGAGGGAATCAGCGGCGAATAACCGTGCGGCTCTGTCAGCCCAACAAACTCCCGCTACACCGACGCTAGCGTCGTCCAAGAGTGCGACCCCCACGGATGATGAGGTTGATGCCTTGCCGTCAACTTGGCCCAGGCCAGGCCATGGCATGTATGCGAACTTGCTCTCCGAGACTGTCGATGCCAAGCATTTGCTTGATCCACATGACACCATTGCATTCCATCATTTTACCATTGACCAAAGGGGAAAGCTGCTGCCCAAGATGGCTGTGGCAGCTTTAGTCTAGCCGCCTATAACAGGGCTGACATGGAGAGCTGTAGAGTAAGGACTTGTGTGTACTGCTAAGTGATTTTAAACGGTGGTTAATGTCTGTTTATTAATAATATATACCCTTGTTGCGTTTTGGTGCATCTTTGGCTTGGCTTGTTGGCTAGCTTCGTGACTACTCTATATTCGTTTATCGTTTACCGTTAATCGTTTGTCGTTCCTCATGTATATCGTTTATTGTACATCATCTACTATGTCTCGTTCACCGTATATAATGTATTTTTTTTTCCCCTACAACTGACTGCCCTAAATCACCTGTGGCAAATTGCGCGCTTAAAAATCAACCACAGTGTTAATAACGGTAATGTTTCATCTAGATCCAACATCCACATTGCGAGATTCAGCTGCAAACATGATCTGACCATGATCCTTGAGAAATATGGGGCCATACCGAAGCCTGACCGAGACGTGTTATATCGATAAGATAAGATAACAAGTCTGCTTGCTTTCACCGAGAACATTGTTTTTGGGCCGTTCTATCCAGCTTCAATGAGACGAAGATAATGCTATATCTATAGTCACGTGCACACAATGACCTTGCCGCTGCGAGTATCTCGTAACGTACGTACGCCGCCGCTGCTCTTCACAAACACTATCCTACGCCACCGCTTCTTTACAACCCTGGCCATTGAATCTTCCTGTGACGATACATGTGTGGCTATTCTCAAAACCAATGACAACCTATCTAGTAACAGCACCACACCCAACCAAGCCTCAGCGCGCCTTGTATTCCATGGCAAAACTACGTCGGATAATCGCGCCTTTCAGGGTGTCAACCCTCCTCTCGCACTAGAGGGTCACGATCGTGCAATTGGGTCCTTGCTTCAGCGAGCACTCAAAGTACTTGCTAAAGATGACGAGGAGGCCCTGTCGCGTCAAGGGGCCCACAGACTAGTAGATGGGAGAAGCGTCTTGTCAAAACCTGATTTGATCGCTGTGACTCGCGGCCCCGGGATGAGTGCCAATCTGGCTGTGGGTCTGAACGTCGCTAAGGGCCTTTCGGTGGCCTGGGACGTGCCGCTTGTTGGGGTGAACCACATGCAAGCACATGCACTTACGCCGCGTCTAGTTAGTGCTCTATCTATCGATCATGGTGGCGCTGCCATCAACAGCACAGCCTCCATCACCAGCAGCGAACCTACCGAGCCTAGCCCCCAGTTTCCTTTCCTTACCCTCCTTGTGTCTGGAGGCCACACCCAGCTTGTACACTCGTCTAGCATCACCACGCATCGCATAATTGCAAATGCCGATAATATTGCTCTAGGCGATGCATTGGACAAGTGCGCGCGTCATATCCTCCCGCCAGCTGTGCTGGCTGACTGTCCAGATGTCATGTATGGCCGTGCTCTTGAGGCCTTTGCCTTTCCTCAGGAGAATAAGACATCTGCTAATACCCAGGTACGGCCCTCCACAAACACATATTCACATGCGTACAAACCCCCACGTAAGCGGGTTGATGAGGTCACGCCCCGGCCACATGAGCTAGGTTGGACACTCCGCCCATTTCTTGCACAGAGCCGAAGGATGGCGTATAACTTTTCGGACGCCGAGAGTCAGATCATCCACCTTCTTCGGGCACGGGGCTCGACGGATCTCAGTAGTGACGATGCCCGACGCGCCCTCGCCATTGATACCATGCGTTTGCTGTTTGAGCATTTGATTGGGCGGGTCGTGCTAGCTCTAGAAGCAGACCCACAACTAGCAGCACAGGTGAGTACATTGGTGATCTCGGGTGGCGTGGCGAGCAACAAGTTTTTGCTGCATATTGCACGTGAAATGCTGGCAGCCCGGGGATTCCCCGGACTGGAGCTGGTAGTACCGCCAATCTGGCTGTGTACCGATAACGCAGCCATGATTGCATGGACGGGACTCGAAATGTTCTGTGCTGGCTACCAATCGGACTTGTCGATTTTGCCATTGAAGAAATGGGCTGTTGATCCGGATATAGACGGTGGCATTCTAGGCCGCGATGGATGGATCGCCAAGGGAGCCCAGTAAAACTAAGTTTCGGGCTCCTACTGTAGAATTACTGTACAAATAACACAAGCATTGGCATATTATAGCCAAGTACATTTTGGACTACGTTCAAACCCTCGTACTAGTTTTTGAATGTTAACATTAAGCATGTTCCGTCAATATCATGAAGCTAGACCCGTTCGTTTGCGGGTATTTCTAGCAGCGGGAAAAAAGAAAAGAAACCAATCAAGAACAAAGCAAGCATCGACAACCTCTCCCCTAGTCAGTCTCTTAGCCCTTAGTTACACATACGCACACCTTTACTCCAAATTCGCCGTCACATTGGTAAACTCGCCCTTCTCCAGCTTCGTCTGCCAGAAGATAGGGTTCATGTCCGAGAATCCGTGCTTGACCCAGCCCGTCTCCTTGATATGGTACAGGTTGATGTAACCACCCGAGTAGGCATCACGATGACCAGCAGCCAAAATACTGCGGCGACCAAGCTCCAGAGCCTCCTCTTCCGTCAGGTCGTAACGGTACTCGGCATCGAGCACACCATAGGCAAAAGTCTGGCCGGAGCCCACACAGAACAGATTGCCCGCTAGACGCGTGCCGTCCGAGTCAACATAGTACAGAGCAGGGCCCTCTTCCTTAGTGACTCCAGCGCACATGGTGCCCATACTTAGCCCCATGCCCTTGTATGAGTACACAAGATTCGCCAGAATTTTGGAGGCAGCCGCTACACTGATGCGCCGCTTGTGACGGAGCTCGTGCAGTCGGCACTGCATGCCCAGCCATGCCAGCCAGTACTGGCAATCGGCAGCACCACCAGCCAGCGTTCCCAGTAGCATGCTGTTGATTTCAATGACCTTCTTGACCGTCTGCGAGGCGATCCAGTTTCCAGCAGTAGCACGCGAGTCAGTGGCTGCGATGATACCACCCTGGAAGCGGAAGGCAAGGGTTGTGGTACCGTGAGCAATCTTAATAGGGCATTGGGGATTCGCGCGATCATCGGTCATGGCACGGAGCCAGGCATCAGGCTACGGAAGAGGGTGAATAAGAAACGTTAGCCAGATAAAGTCTTGAAATTGGTGTGTGGTGTGATAGCAACAAGGCCCGGAGCATGAGGGGGAGGGGGCGAAGGTTGCTATCTTTAGGCCATTAGAGATACCATCAGTAGACAGACACTTACGTTAGCAACAGGAGGCATTGCGAACTTCAGCGAGAGGCCGGGAACAGGAGCATCGAGTTCCATCAACTGCATGTCCTCATCGAGCTGAAGGTCGTCCTCCCGCATAGCGGCGGGCTTGCTGTATTTAGCCACCAGGGCGTCCATTATGTATGCGATGTATTGGTGTGTCGTGAATGGGGAGACAAAGAGCAATATGGGGCGGAGTGAAAGAAGGCAAAGAAGAGCAGATTACGTAGTTTATTGCAGTTGTTGAGAAGAACAATGGCTTCTTTTTAGTGATTTTCGATTGAGCTTCCAAGCTTTGGTTCGATTTGGAGGCTGAAAGGCTGACGTTCAATGCATGAGCTTAGCCCAAGTTAACAAGGCAGGCAGCTCTGCCTTCGCGTCCCAGCTAGACTAAACTACCTAGACTTTAGGTTTAAAAAACAGCACCTAGTAACTAGATTCCATCTAAATAGCGGGGTTATTTTTGCCAGTATGTGGCGTTAATATAGGGGTGGCTGTGTGGCGCCTATGGGCTTGTGGATATTAACCTTCAGCAGAACACATGTAGTCGAATACGCTTGTAGGAAGCAAGCTCGCAGTATATATTATATGAGCTTATAAAAGCACTCACAAGTCGCTATTGGAAGCCTCGACCTCCTGACACAAAGACACAAAATCAAGCATTATCCATCCAGACACGACTCAGGCCATATCTCTGTTTGTAAAGAACATGAATAGAAAACGGAAGAAAAAGCACGTAGTATAAACACAAAATATTGAGAAGAAGAAAGACAAAAGAAAACCCAGCCAAAATGACAAAAAAAGAAATCATGACGTTATCCAATCGCAGATGAAAAACCCCTAAACAAAGGAAAAGATACCCAAACGATAGCTTTGGTGCATAGATGTCCCTCAGGCAGGGGTTGTCTCCCGGCTAGTGCCTGGCCTAGAGACACTGCGCTTACTCAGAAAACTGCGGCGAAGCTGTGAGCGAGGTGACTCAGCTGGAGGCTCACTAGGAACAAAGCTGCTCTTTACTGTGATAATAGCATTCTTAACGGGAATTTCCTTCGCCACGTCCGAATTAGTCTCGTCAACAAAGTATAGAGCTTCACCTAGATCGGTATCAGAGGAAAACGTGTGGTGTTCCTTGACTTGGATCTGGAAGGCTGCGTCAGGCGCACATGAGAACTTGAAAGACTCGTCCCATTTAATCAGTCCGCCAGAAGGAGCACGATGCTTAGTTCTGCCAACCACCTTATTCTTAGAGTTGGTTTGCACAATGGTCACGTACACATCCTGGCCAGACTCATAGCCAGAAGCTGAAACGATGTTGAAGGTAGCGAGTCCAGCACCTGCAGGCATGGTGCTGGCAACAGAGGCTGCACCAATACTCTTAGTACGGGTGTGACCCAAGGCGCCGTTCTTAGCCAAGCTACCACCAGGGGTAACCGGTCGCTGTCCATTTTCTAAGGTATCACGAGAGGTAGCTGCCGTTGTGTTCCCGGAATCCCTAGGTGTCTCGTCTCCAGGCATAACAAGCGCAGGAACGTCAGGAATACCAGGCTGGCTAGACATGGAGTCATCTTCGCGCTTTGAACGGAAGCCACGTTTAATAAAGGAAGCGCCTTTTCCAACTCCTGAGACCACGCCATTACCAACAGCTCCAACAGCCTTGATGGGCACACCGCCAACACCAGTAAGGATTCTAGTGGGAGCACCAATCATAGTGCCCGCAAATGTGGATGTGCCCTGGCGGGTACGAGTAATGTAGGCGGGACGGAAAAGAATCCGAACGATAATATGACCTTTAGTGCCGTCAAGTAGGATCTTCTTCTGCGCCGGCCGGAAGGGCTCAAGATCAGACAGGTCAATTTTGCCCGCACCCAGGAAGTCAGGCTTGTCTGCAAAGTCGTAATCGAAAACGTTGATGATAAAATCACAGCCAATACGGTCCATCACATTGCACTCAAAGTTCTCATTCCAAACAGGGTTCAGGGTCTTCTTGATGGTCTTGCTCTTGAAGAGCTCCAGGCCATTCATCTCAAACTTAGCAAATGGATCGCTCTTGCCGTTGCGATCAGCTGCAGGCAAGTCGTGACCACTGACAAGATCGATACGCATAGTTCCCATATTGTTGATGCTCTCTTGGGGGTCTAGATCCATCTTGATGGGAATGTACTTGAGGCTGATACGGACAGTACTGATCTTGCCGTCTTCATCCTTCAACTTGAGTGTTGTAGGGTTGTTGAGGCATTGCTTCAATGTATCCATAGTGTTTCCAGTGAGCTGAGATAAAGTATCTTCGTGGTCAACCTCCCCATCCGTGTCATTCTTCTCAATCACGCGCAGTGTGAGGCGGGAAAAATCAAGCTCACGCACGACACAGTCACCGATTTCCTCAAAGGTAATGCTCTTGCTGCGTGCGGTTGATGAAGTGTACGAAGGAAATGCCATATCATCAACGAAAACTTGCAAGCGTGTGTTGGCACAAGGCAACTCGGCATCCATAAGACGGAAAATTACCAGGCCGGACTGGTACCGAAGGAGCTCCTGAGGAGTGAGATGAACCTTGGGAGGGCCCTCGGGTCGGCCGGGCGAAGTAGGAGTCATGGGTGTGTTTGGAGAAGATACATCAAGAGAGGGACGAACAGCAACCTCAAGGGTGGTGGTGCTGATGGCGCCCTCAGTACCGTTAGTGGGAGCTCCATTGGCCTCTGCAGCTTGGGCCTCAGCACGCTTCTTCTTCTCCTCCTCCTCCTCTTCCTCGGGGTCAGCAACGTTGAGGCAAGGGAAAAAGGAAGCAGTGTAGATCAGGTTACCCTTGACAATGCCCTTGCCGTGCAACTTCAAACCGCCGCTAACCTCCTGCTTGAGATCATGAACCAGGTATTCGCCAGACTCATCCTGAGAAATAAAGTCACTAGTGCTGATTTCAACTAGGCCCAAGCTGCGATCCTTGCCCATTTTCTCAGCGTCCATAACCTCAAGAGTCAGGCGCTCGCGGGCAGAGTGAACAGGGACGTATAGAATCTCGTTGAACTCAGGGTTCAGGTCATTAAGAAAGGTAACAGTGCGAGCTCTTTCAATACCAGTGAGTAGGACACGGACATAGGGATCTGATTTACCAAGAGCCTCGAAGTTGCGAAGATCAGTAGCACGCTTGAAATGGAGACGCATAACACCAATAGGAGTCATGTAACCACCAGTACCACTAAGAACGCCAGAAATTTGAACAGGACGCCACTGAGCACGAATCTTGACACGGCCGGTTTGGGCGCCGGAGAGGTGAAACCAATCCTTGCCTTCTTCCATGCATTTGAGCAAATCGTCTAGCTTGATCTGGTATTTGCCTAGAACCTGGTCGCCCGAAAGATCACGCTCGTCCTTGACAGTCAGTCCCATCTTAGCATGCTTGCGATCAGTAATGAGGATTTCCTTGGACCCATTGTCCCAGATAGGGTTGTTGGTACGCTTCAGCTTCTTAGTTTGGTGGATATCACGGCCATTGAGATGCAGAACAGCGTATGGGTTCAGGGCACCAACTAAAGACTTGGTTCCATCCAGCTCCTTGGCTTGTTCAACGGTGAAGCGCAAAATACCCTGAGTAGACTCAGGATATTCTTCCTTGCCCTCAGCATTCTTGATCGGCTCGAGCACGGGGAAGAAACGGATGTCACAGGAGATAGCACCACGAGCCTTTCCATCGTGGCGAACCTCCAAGCGCTGGTTTTCGTGAACAGTCAGCTCCTGAAGAGTTTCCAAGGCAAATGAAGCAGTACCGATCTGCTTGTGCTTGCGGATATCGTTGTGGTCGAAAATAGACACATCCAGCGAATCGTTGAAGGACGAGATGATGATGAAGTGAGTCTCATTCCAGCGGGGATCGGAGGTATCGTGAGCGACCTTGGTACGAGCAAGCTCTTGGCGTTTGTTAAGGCTAATGCTACAGTAGGGGTCCATAGTGCCGCCAAAGTTATCTGAGTTTTTGAGCCCAAAGCCACGGTGCAAGGTGATGGCAACAACACCAACAGCCTGATCGACGGGAGTACCAGCGAGCATCTTGGCGACTTCGATAGGGAAAACATTGGGGGCGTACATCATAGGAGCCAGGTTTCCGTGGATCTGTTCGAGGATAAAGGACTCAAGACCAGGGATAAAGTTGATGTCAAAACCAAACATCTCGCCACCAAGAGGCTTGCAAACATAGTCGATAGTAGGACGTTCCAGGAAGCACATTTCAATTTTCTCAACGTGGGGGAAAGGGAGCTGGAGCTTGATCTTAAGACGCATGATACCCGAGAAAGCCATGTCTTCAACGATAACATCAAGACCCTTGCTGATCATGGCCTTGCCTACACGGATCTCAAGCACAACTTTGGGGTTGGTCTTGTTCTTCAGCTGGCGAGCCGTCATATCAGCGGTATCATTGGGGGTAAAGCTAAAGCGCCAGTCCATAATGACCAGGTCATCTTCGACCTTGGGATAAGTTTTGACGTGTTCCATACGAGGGGGTTTGGATCCTAGGGTGAAGGTCTTTAGCTTAAGGCTGTCAAGGAACGCAGGAGTGGCGGAACTGAGAACCTGATCGACAGAGTTGATGATGGTCTGGGCCAGGACGGGTTGGTATATGGGCCAAAACTTGACGAGAAACGAGTTGATCCACTCAAGAGATTCGGTATCAGTCTCAAGACGCTTCAAAGCCATCTCACGAACGATGTCGTCGCGGAAGTTGCGACGCACGCGGCGAACCGATGTCCGATAGTACGTAGAGCAGATAGCCATAATAATCAGGACCCATCCAATGCTGCCTCCCAGAACAGCAACAACCCACGAGCTAAGGCAGGCGAAGATGATTACAGCGGCATTATAGTACCAGTCGCCGTAGTATTTATCATCTAGATGGCTTTCAAGCAAGGTCTGGTGATCAAGGAGGTCGTCCTCCTCTCCATTATCCGAGGGCCAGCCAAAGCGAGGTGCCCAGCCAGTGCGGGTATAGGGCTCCTCAGCCTCAGTCTCTTCTTTCGTGCTTTCAATGGCGCCCTCGGTAGTAGGTTCGGGAAGATCTGCCACTGGGGCAGAGCCATCGTCATTCACATCGCTCACAAGCGCAGTTCCTTTGTTGCGCTTCAGACCATCAGGGATAGCCTAGAGGTTACACTACGGGTTAGCCTTCGTGTAGTGGTTAAGATGACTGTGGGTATAATATAAAGTGGGTATATATGGGGTGCACGTCCAATTCGGCCCATCTTTTACCCAACTCATTACAGAAGCTGAGAACAAGCTGAAGGGTCGAGCTTGATTGGAGCTTTCAAGTTCCCATTGCACGATTTTGGGAGAGGGGGAAATGAGACAAAGCAGAGAAGCAATGAACCGCAGAAAATCAAGGAGACGAAACGAAAAAAAAAAAAAAAAGGCGGTAATCGGGAATCAACACAACATACCTGTTGAACCTGGGCGCGTTTTTCCTCTATGCTTGCATTGGGATCGAAGCTAAAGGCGGGGATGTTCGCGTTGGTAGAAGCGTCAACGATAGCCTTTTGCGCATCATCAGCGGAGACATTGCTGTTGGGGTTCTGAGCGGCCTGAATAGCATTCTGCTGCCGAGCTTCATGGTGGTCCATGGTGGGCGATAAAGCTCAACCAAGAGCCGTATGGTGTAGGTAATGCCTCTTTCGGGTATTGCGAGTGACGTGCGATTTATGAACACGGTCTGGAAGACGTTGTCGAATGGGACCAATGCTCGAGGATAGTGCCCAGGCAGGAAAAGCAAATCAGATGTCAGGAGCCCCTATTGATTTCGGGCTGGGTTGCAAAAATTACGATGTGGAATAATGCAGACCACGGATCGAATTACGACACGCGAATATATCAGTATCCGCAGGTCGAGATTGGGCCAAGCGATGATACCATGCAAAGCGAAAGCAATGGCTGGGCGGGGACGAGTTGCAAAGCGGATGGGTGAAAAAAGGACAAGCAGCAGAGGCTGATGATTAGAAGAAAGACATGGAAATAAAGCTAACTGGCGCCGTTTTGTTTCGTTCCAAGACGGGGATGAGTGCAGGCGAGGGACACAGAAGGGATGCAGAAACAAGACAAGAAGCTCAGTCAACTAGGTTCAGCTCAGGCAGGCTTAATCTCAAATGTCAAGCTTGGCCTGGAATGGAGAACAGCAACAGGCAACAAGCAACAAGCAGCAAAGCAAAACAGAGCAAGCCTTGGGCGACAAAAGGCAGAACCAAGATCAACGAAGGGAAAAAAAAATTAATACAGGAAGGGGAGGAGAGCAAGAAGGGAAAAGAAAGAGAAAGAAGGCAGGAAGATGACAAGTTACGGCGGGGGATGGGGTAGTTTATCAAATAAAGGAAACTGCCAAAAGATGTAAATGGACATTAACCAAGGCAAGAACTCAAAGAAGGCAAGCACAGAATTTTTATTTTCATGTCCATGTCCATGTCAATGTTCCTTTTCTTTTTTTATTTCTTATTTTTTTACTAGTCAGTCGAGAAAGCTGAAGGACAACAGCAATACACAGCAAGCCACAGATAGGCCCAAAGCCCCCCAAGTCGAAGCCTAACGCCTGCCCCACCCCGTCAAGCTCCCAGGCGGGAATGGCTGTGGGATGGGGGATGAGATGGGATGACCCGGTCCCAGTTGCACGCTAGCTACGCTGGCGGTGAAATCAAGGAAGCCAAGTATTTAGTAGAGGCTACTAAAGGGCTTGGTTTTCCCATTTTATCCAACTACAAAATTTTCCTCCCCAAGTCAAGAATAGACTTCCTGCATCTATCCAGCTGGCCTAGTCGTTAGGGCATCCCTCCTGGTAATGAGCCCGGGCTACGAGAACGATAGCCCGAGCCACAGGAGTTGGAAAATGAAATCAGGAGCTGTGCTATATTGGCGGCTGGCTTGATAGTTAGTGGATGCGGCGCAAGACAAATCCAGCAAGGCCTTCCTGCAACGGGCATACTTGGCTTGGGATGGAGATCTTGCAAGGAAGGCCTGAAAAAAGGGCAGGCAGACGACAGCGGCGACAACATCAAAGACGAAAATAACGTACACAAACAAGCACCCTGCCTTTTCTTCCCTTCTTCCTGCTCCTTCGCACAGCGCTACAACACACGAGACCGTGGAACGAAAAAGGAAACCCGTGAGAAAAAGGACAGGGAAGGCTAGAGATGGATCGAGAAAGAAAGGGGAGGCGAGGCGCGCAGGCCAGCTAATGATGTGCTGGTGTGGCTGCTGCAAGTGTGTATTGTGCGTACATATATGTAAGTACATACGTGTGAGTCTATCCTCGTTTATCGGCCAGGCCAAAGCGACAGGTGTCGGCATTCGAACAAACACGCCGGGCACAGGAAGCCCATTTGTCAAGATCAGCAGGCGCATGGCGTGCGTCTTATCTCGTGCCGTGCTTGCCGGTACCCCCAACTCGCAACGGGATACCAGCTGAACGGGCATTTAACAGGCGCCTAAAGTTGATATATGTTACTGGCTAGCCCGTGGCCGGGACGATGCTGATATGCGGACTGATGTTGATTCAGATTGACATCCTCTCTCTCTCCCATAAATTTTGCGCTTTTTATTTTGTTTTACTGTTGAGCACTTGCTTCTTACTCCTGAACATGTTGATGATGACAGATCATAGTTTAGGAATATGAGACAAAGTGCAAAACGCAATACAGACAAACATGTTGTGCATCACCAGCCGATCTACACACTGGTCAGCCACAGACGGGCCTGGTATTCTGAAGACGCATGCTAGAGTCTAAATGCCAATCCCTTTCAAGCCCAAGGACCGCGAGGAATGTTAGACGAGGACCTCACACATCAGGTAATACCACATTTCCTGTTCCACCTGTCTTCCAATATCAATGCTCCTTCTGTGGCTCGTCCAACTTCTGGATGGATTATTTCAATCTTCGCCAGGCGGCCTCTTTCGATAACCTGTAATTTGCTATACAGGCCAGTGTGCGGTACTTGTTTTAAGTCTCTCTAGGTTATCAAATTACTGATGTAAGTCGCCCAACATCCTGGCAATAATAACAACCCTACGCTACGTTTGCAAGCCATATAGTGTGCAAGACCATACTGACGCGCTAGCGGTGTGAAGTGGCTCGTGTGTCCTGTATGTATGATTCATGCAGTTATACAAGAGGATGTATGTATGCTTGAGTTGCTGGTTTTGCATCTTTAGGTAGCAATTGCCTCAGGCTAGCTCGCCAAGTGCGAGGACTCTGCAGTATCTGACGGGCTTATTGCATGGAGTCTCAATGCACATAGTAGGGTTTTATACCCTCTTCTCTTCTCTCTCTACCCTCCAATCTCTGCCCCAGATCGTCACATTTCGTGAATTCACGAAGCTAGGATGGGCTGGGCTGCAGGGCTCCATAGTTCAGGTGGGCAGGGATGCTTGACCTTGCCGCATTTAAACCTTGCCTTCTTTCTTTGTTCTTGTTTTTCTCAGCGTATGGCTGTGTGTCTCGCTCTGCCTATATGTTTTTCAAGCAGCGTGCCGCTCTGTCTCGTGCGTGGATTTGGTCTTATTTCTGTTCTGCTCCTCGCTCTGCATCCTCGGCTCCTAGATTGCTCACGGCGCTTTAGATGCGGATGCAAAACATTCAGCAGGATCTATCCTGGCCATGCTGTAGAAGCAAGAAACCCCAGAAATCAAAGTGGCTTGTGCTGTCCAGCTCCCTATTCCAAAGTTTCAAGACCACTCATTTCATTGAGGGGTTGACTATGTTACACGTGAAATACAAGACGAGCTGGAAGGGCTCAAATATTTCCCATGTCTTATCCAAGGATGAAAGAGTGAGCAGCCTACTAATATTTTGTAGATCACGTATTATACTCGCGCCTTGTTTTACCCCAATAATGAAAGTCAGCGAGGGGTTGCCTTTCATGTTTGCCTCCTAGTTGTCTCAACAGCCCTCTCAAAGTTCCCTCCATGGTAGGGCTTGCTCTATTGGACTACTGAATAAGGCCCTTTCATCGCGTCACCTTGTATGCAGTACGCTGTAGTCTGATCCCTTGAACCTCTTTGTATTAGCTTAGTGTTCCGCCTAGCCTGACCCTTTCATGAACGCGTCAGCCTGCTTACATGAAAGACGCGCCTGTGAGCGCTAAAGTGGCAAAGGCGAAAATTTTTTAATCTGATGCGTAGTTTGCAAGTGTGTACTGCAAGTCGGCAATGGGATGATTTACAAGCAGACGACGCATGCATGTATGTACGTGTAGAGACGAAGTGAGCGATACGAAATGGTAATTACTGGCAAGCCAGATATGCGATGCGGATCGAGAGGCAGCCAAGAATAGGTTAGCGAACCGGCCCTTCAGCTCTTCAGGGAAGGCCTATGTAGCGTAGCGTAGCTATGTAGTAGCAGCAACTTGGTAAAGTCAAGGGCCTTATGCTAATAAATGGCCAATACAACAAAGCACAGCCACCTGGGATAATAGCCAGCGTCTTTCTTCGATCAGCAATAAAATGAATGACATCACAGACACCCCTTCCCAAAAAAGAAAAGGGTTTGAAACTGAGGTGACAATCTTTACACTCCATGCAAACTGCCTATACTTCAGTGTAATATGTATAAAGAACGGCGGCCATTTTCACCATGTCACCTATGGTCCTCACCAAAGCGCAAAAAATACTGCACTATTTAAAGAATGAACTAGAGATACAACTACGGAAACTACAAAAATCCTTCAGCCGCGTGATTCTTGGGTGGCGATGCGTACGGAAAATCAACAAGACAAAGGCCATAGGAAATCAGGCGGGTATAGAAAGGCTACTAAAGCAAAACAGCAGGGGACGGAAACTAAAAGAGAGCAGTTATTTCAGAAAACATAATGACGCCCAGAGCAACAGGTACGAGAAAAAGAAAGGGTGCATGTAGAAAGTCGAATGTTGTCATGGGATACGGCGGACAAACATTACTTCCATGTAGGCCGATGTGGCTATCACTCGCGTTCTTTTGCACCCGCAGCAACTAACCCTAGTAACCAAAACTATCGTGTTGATGTACTGGACAACGGCCCGGATGCTTTTGGAACCATGCTCGAATACACCGTAGATGGAATCGGCACAGGCACTCTAGTCGAGCCATCTGCTCGCCAGTCTCGAATTCCTCCAAACAAATCGTGCACTCTGCAGAATCAACACAGTCCTTTTCTGTAGCAAAGTACGGAAACATACCAGTACGGCGGATTATTCTCGAGTGCCCGCTTGTATTGGCAGATGTCTGGCTGCCGTCTGTACCAACACTTCCAGTACCTGAATTCACACCAGGACCGGTGGATGGTGAGCTGCGAGAAGCACTGTGTGATATTATGCATTGCGTGATGTGTGCCTCGCGCAAGGACTCAAAATTAGCAAGATGGCGAGAGGGGAGCTCAAGATGGCATACTGGACATTCGTCTTCTTCGGCAAGAGGTGGGGGAGGTGGTAAGCTGCGATGGTGATAGTGCGACGCGAATGAGGATGAAGGGCCGCTACTGTCAATGAGAGACTGGTATCTGCGGGAAGAATGCATCGTGGAGGTGGACTGGTAGGAGGAGCCATAGGATGGGTAAGGGCGGGACGGAATAGCGTCTCTTTGGGGCGTATGCTATGATGCAGGCAGAGTTACTAAGTTGGTCTGTCGGTGATTATATCGCTCCGCCTTGTTCACCCAGTGAAAGGCGGCGAGAAAACTCACCATAGTGGCACTACGACTACGAGAGCCTTCGATTCCAGAAGGCCCCGGAGAATAAACCCTACTGCCGCCAGCTCCGCTGTATGAACGATGGTGTGTTCGGGGCGACAGTTGGTTTGGCGACTGGGGCGCGGGCAGAGGTGGTGCTGTGTTCGGGTCCGGCACGCAAGGGTTGCACAAACGCACGCGTTCCCCTCCGTGGATAACAGGCGATAAATCACTCGGGCCCCAGAGCGGCGCGGCTTGGCCTGGGGGTCGTACAATGTACTGGTGTGGAATGATTATCCGATGTGGCGAACAAGAATTGCATACAACCCGCCCACATTTTCTATCGGGACACAGCATAGTCGTCAGCTACTATATACATCTTATAAATCTGCTATTCAGGCTGTTAGCGCGACGAACCTGCAATGGTGTTTCCGGACAAATATATTAAACTGGCCGGAACAAATGGGACAGTATGTTGCCTCGGCGTCTGGTTGCCAACGAGTCGGAGTCGATTCGGGCGACTGCAAAGACTCGATAGCGAGGGGTGCATCTGAGGCCGAGGGTTCATCGTTCGGAGCTTCCCAAGTTGGTATAACCTGTTGTCGCGACATAGCACCTGAGGCTGGGTCACTGGAAGAAGCTGGTGCTGCACGCCTGGGGTGACTCGGGAGTGTCGAGACCCGCAGTTCAGGTTGCAGAGATGTAGATGGTTCAGTCGTCGAAATGTTGGCTAGCCGGTTTGGGGAGGGTATTTCAGGTACCTCTGTCGATGTTTGATCTGATGTTGCGTCTAAAGGTTCATTTATAGGCATGGGGGAAGCAGAAGACCCCGCAGAACTAGTATTAGGAGGGGATGACGGAGTAATCGAAGTGGTCTGGCCAACGATTGGCTGCGTACTTTGGTCTTTGGTTATTCGTTGCACAACCTCTGTGGCAGCAGGTATGCTTGCTACTCGCTCGACAGATGGCCCTGCTTCATCACCATCTGATCCATTTTGATTGCTTGTTTGAGGGCAAGATGTGGAATCAAGTAGACAATTAGAAGAGCCTAAAGCCCGGCTATCAGGGTGATCTTCTGGATTTTGTTCATGGGGAGCCGGGCTCTCAGAGCCACCCGTTGGGGTTTCGGGATCACTCGGGATTGGGAAAGATTCAGTATGTCCAATGGGCGTCGTTCCAGAGACTGCTGTATGTATATCAAGAGGGGTGGATATAAGCTGGGATGCAGAGACGGACGCCATAGCTTGTGTGAACCTGCGCCTGAGCGGAGGTGGAGGCCGGAAAGCGCACAATTATTCTAGGAAGGATAGCGGTTCATTTAAATGCGGACTTTCTTAGCCGGCAGTTCAAACAAAGAGACGACAAAAACGCAAAGCAGATTCCTTAGTTGGTACAGATGATCAAAACCAAAGATGAAATATTTCTCTCACAAGGGATTCGTTTTGGGCGAGCTACACATGACGTTGGCCACAGGGTGGAGATAGGAAGCCACAATGTCCAGCAGCCAAAATATCAATATCTGTCTGGTAACACGGAAATGATATCGATATGGATAGGTATGAGGTAAGGATGAAGATGGGGATTCTGCAGGCCCCTCCGAGAAGGAGAAAAAACTGATTCTTGTTCTGCTTCGTGGAAACCTTTGTAGCCAACCAGGCTGGATCGTGTGGTTGGCTATTCGTCATTGATCTTGGTTTGGTGAGCTATCCTTATCGCCTTATCATACCCCTTGATAAGAACCGGCCCCGCTCCAGACAGGCGTACACCCCTTAATTCACTAAAATGCACTACTATTGATGGGGTCATGTGATGCGCTATCTAACTAAGGAGGAATAAGAAAAGGGGAGAAGGAAGAGCAGAAGAAGCCTAGAAAATTTATGCTTGCACGATAAACAATCCTCCAGCTCCTGGACTGCCCATGCTTCCACTTATGAAGCGCCAACGTTCTGGGTTTCCAGACGAAGAAGAACCTTCACAGTTACAGGACCCGGGACCCTTGTCGAAGAACTATGATTGATGGTGATACTCTGGAGAGAGCTGATCCCGAATCGTCGACAAACCTAACAACTGGAATGAACGCTGTACTGTGCGTACTTAGCGTTGTGAATGGATCATTCGCTTTGTTGTTCTTTAGACGCCATGACGCACTGTCTTGAAAACCATAGCTTCGCCCACTAGGAAAGAAAGCCTTGTGAGCAAAGTAGCATGGCCTTCTCCCTCTGTTGTGGTGAGTGTTTGTAACTTCTCGAGGAACCAGCTTCACCTTAGTGGCGATATAATGTGTAATTTGCATTCCCACTCCTATCTTCATTAGCCAAGGCTAGATTTTACCTTATTGCTATTAATACTACGATCGCCGACCTATTTTTTTTGCGCACGCGCCCTTGAATGCATTATGTAGCACGTAGCATACCTACAATTATATAAAACTCAAGCGGCCAAGCCTACAACAAACCCGCAAGGCTTGCACGCCAGCCAACAAGGGGAAAGAAAACCAGAAGATGAGATTGCGGAAGACACGGAACGGAGACAAACTAAAGGCCGAACAACAGCCCACCATAGACCGTTTTGGGAATCTCAATATGCCCCAATTATCGTCATCGTCATCATTATCGTTAAACCTGTTGGACGCCAGCAACCCCCTAGACCGCACCTCTCAAAAAAAAGAAAGATCCCAAGAACCGACACCCAACCTTACGCAAGACCAATCTCAGCAGCAGCCACAAGACCGCAGGTCACAATCGCAATCACAATCGCAATCACCATCGCCATTGCCATCGAAGTCACAGTCACAGTCACAGTCACAGCCAAAATCGCAACTGCAAAATCAACCCCACGGTCCTGGGCCCCAATCCGAATCCAGAGTCTCGGCCTCAATCTCGATCACACAGCATTCCATGATCGACACTGTGCTACCCAAATCCACAGTCGAATTTCCATCTGTCTCCTATGATAGTGTTCTGGCTGCATCTTTGAGGGGATCTTCTGCCCCTGCTAGCGATACAGCTAATGCCTTCTCAACAACGGTTGCGGTCTCCCCTACCCCCCCTACTAGCTTTACTCCGTCTCCTGGCCGACATTCAACTACTAGAAGCAAAACCGATGCTCGCGCCCCTACTAGTTCCGGGCCCCACGTGTGCCCGGACTGCCAACGCCAATACTCACGATCGGAACATCTTGCTCGCCACATCCAGTCACACACGCTTGGCAAGCGCTTCCAGTGTCCCGACTGTGGCAAGGCATTTGCACGAACAGACTTGCTACGGCGACATGCACAGAGCCACAAAAATGAGGATGGCTCTAAGAGACGCCGGACTGGCGCAGGCGCTCCCAGAGCTGGCCGCGTTTCTCATGCCTGCAAGCAATGCTCCACGGCTCGTGTCAAGTGCGAGGAAGCTAAACCGTGCACACGTTGTCGACTCCGTAATCTGACTTGCGAATACAATGCGAATGAAGCTGCGTTAGCTCTCTACAATCCACATCTTAAAGCTTCAACCCCCGGTGGCCTTGCGACTACGGCCAGGTCCTCACTCAGGCAGCCGTTGGCAGGGGAGCGTGAAGGCGAAATTGAAGAATCTACATTGGAACCTGCACCTCGATCCATGCCTGAGCTTATTTCTGGTTCCAAATCTACACTTAAGCCTGGTGCTCAGGCGTCTTCGTCGGTATCGCCAATGCGAGCCCCCGATGGGTTAGAAAACCCATCAGGTAGACTACTCCCAATACCTGTAGAAACTCTAGAAAACTCCATCCCGCTTGCAAATTCGCAGCAGCAGGCCCAGCAACAGTCCCAGAAACAAGCTCAACAACAACAGCAGCAAAACCTAGCGCAACCGTCCGACTCTGTGTTATTTCAACTCAGACAACCTGAAATGCCCTTTTCTAGCATGAACCTTCCAGGGTCAGACTTTTACTGTCCCGAAGCTAGTAATAATGCCAACACGAGAGAGATACCTGGCACCCAAGTGGCATCACTTGAATCTAGACTTGAATTAGGCTATGCAAGTGCACCTTCATACCAAAGAGCCCATCCAATTCAGCAGAGTCCAAGCGAGTTTTTAACACAAAGCGCTCAAGATTTCCAATCACAAGGTAAGGAGATAGTGGTCTAGAAGTTTATTTTCCTTGCCCTCGCTTTGATCCCTTGCGTGCTGGAATGTTGGCCACCCTTTGCTAACAACCTAATGATTCGCTATGGCGGCTTCAGTTCTATCGTCAAGTACCATGGTCATGCCTCAGTCGAGTGTACCCCCGGATGAAATTACATCAATGCCCAGATTGTCTTGTCAAATGGATGTATCCCAAGAAATGGCAGAGTCTGGTATCTCTCAGTCTATATCCGACGTCGCCCATACGTCATTTTCTGACTTCCTGCGAGATATGATATACGAATCCCAGATGGACATGCACAATGCAATAGACTCTTCTGTTTTCCCAGCCCTCGACTTTTACAGCGATATTAATCTTGACCTTAGCGAAACAGACTACGGTCTTATTAATTCTTTAAATTTCGATATGGAATCTGTGCCGAATAACGAAAATTCCTGCTCGCAAGAAGAGGGCCTTAATCTCATCAAATTTCGCCATGAATTCAACTTTTTATGGTCCTGTGACTTTTCTGGAAATTGTTCTGACCCAGGACATAGTTGTTGGGGAGATGATCCGTCCCAGCTGGACCAGAGATGCCAGAATAATAACTCTCTACTCTTAGTTGAAGAAAGCCGCAAGAAACTTGGTTCTGTCTTTTCTGATAAAATATCATCAGAATGTCGAGATGCAGTTATGTCCTTGCTTTCCCAGGGTCACAAGATGCAAGATACCTTTCGGAAGATGTCCACATCATTCCCATCTCTCGAAGCTCTAGAGGGCTTTGCCTATATATATCTAGCCGAATGTCTTCATTCACTATCTAACTTCATTCACTTCCCGACGCTCAAGTTCAGCTCCCAATCTCCACACTGGATAGCTTCTATCATTGCTTATGGGGCAGTGCTTACACCGTTGCCAACAATTAGACGGTTCGGCTTTGCAGTCCAAGAGTCTGTTCGTATCACTAACGGAATATTGGTGAGTCTTTCTTTTCTAAAATGTCCTTAACGAACTTGCCAAACTAAAGTCACGGCTTGTTGTCTTATTTATTTGTCTTGGTATAGCTCATGGTCCAGGCCTGTAGCTTAGTATTAGTGTATGCAGCCTCTATTCCGTTACTAACAATATGTTCTAGGTCGAAAGCAAAATTAACAAATCTCTTGATCTCGACTTATTCCAGGCTACAGTTATCCTTCAGGACCTCGGAATGTGGAGCGGTAATCGGGCTAAAATGTCGGCAGCTGAGTCACATATTACCTTTCCTGTTTCTGTATGTTACTGTAAAACCCATTGTCCTTTACCCCCAACTAACATTGACATGCAACAAAGATTCTGCGCTACCAAAGGAAGTACCAGCGCCTATCGTACCCCATAATTTTAGTGCATCCTGATGACCATGGCAAGGTCCTCGAGGGCAAATGGAGGCAATGGTCACAGCAGGAGTCTTGGAAGAGACTTGTGTATCATTATGTCATCAAAGATGCCGAAGTTTCGCTCATGGCTACGACGACCCCTCGGGTGTCATATGAAGAGTTGAATCTTCCACTACCCGAGTCAAAAGATCTATGGCTTGCCAAAACCGCGACCGAATGGAAAGAACTTTATCTTAAATGCTGGAGCGGTCAAACAAGCAAGCTGCCTTCTGCAGTTGATCTCCTGAAAGATGTGTCTTTGCTTACAAACCACATTGACCGGTTAGATGTACAGCTCTCTATGTCTATATATCTTTCTGGTTCAGCAACCTTGAGTCACCAGTATCACCAATTAAGTGGCATCCAGTGTAGCCGCCCGTTTGTGACCCGGAACCTTGCCGGGAGGTCTCACAACTTGCTGAACGAAAGACACCAAGAGCTCTGCAAAGAGCTTCGGGATTTCCAACAAATGCCATTTCAATGGGGCCCCCAGAATGCCCTCCTGATACAGCAGAAAGTAATGCTCCATTTGCAGCTGATGCAACTGCATGTATCAATAAACGATGTGTATCTGTTCACTGGCCGGGAGGGAGAAGATCAGGTCCGGAACTCGTACGTTATTCTGCGACAATGGACTAGAAGCCCTGAAGCTCGTGAAGCCCTATGGCATGCAGGACAAACGCTGCGTTACGCAAAAATGCTACCTCCTGGGACCATGAAAGACTTTTGGTGCATTGCGATCGTTCAGGCTGCCTTGGCATTTTGGGTGCATGGTATTATTACTAAAGCATCTAAGAAGCCGCAAGAAAATCACACTGGCAGCAATAGCGCTGTCCATCTGGAAGATCGTGACATGGGAATTCGGGATAACTTTGTGCCTCACATCCCGGGCTGCTACGTGAATGAGCCGCTTTTCCTGGATGGCGAGAACAACACGGCGGTTATGCGGTACCTGAGTATGGGACAAGGCCAGCCGTTTATCCGCGGACCAGCCCCACGGAACCCAGGCGGCGGTGACAGTAACAGCAATGCTATGTTACAGGCATCACCCGAGGATCCGTGTGCCTGCGTAGGCCTGTTATACAACATAATGATGGATAATTTTGGGTGGGATGTTGGAAAGGTGCCGCTGCTGGTGTATAATATGACCAACATGATGAAGCGATTGAGTGCTATCGCAGCCCGGGTGCACTCTTAACGAGCAATGAGAGATGATACAAATGGGCACACTGGCAGAAGAAGGGCGAAGATATAATACGATTTAGTGGCAAGCTCATTTTTTTTGTGTCTCTCATGACGGGCTATATTTGCAAATGTAAAATAGAATGAATAGCGAAGAACCCAGGCCAAATGTTGCAACGGGGCCATGCATTGCCTCGTCTCACCAAGCTTCCCCAAACCTTGTGACATTCTTCTGCCTCACCATGTGAACAATGACAGATTCTGACACATCCGCCGACATGCCTTGCGTTTCAAACGAAAATCCACAACAGGTCGCTGGGGAAGGGCGTGGATTTTTCACCACATTAGCCAGCTTAAACACGTACACACCAAGTCCAAGTCTCGCGTCAGTTATGGGGAGGGAAGAGAAGGAGAAGGAGAACAAGGGGGACTGGCAGCCGGGCTCTTTTCAACATGAGGAAAAAAAAAAGTTCCATGCAGCTATGAAAAAGAAGACTCTTTGTTTTCGTTCCCTCCTCTTTCCATTGCCTTGTCTTAGCTAAGGCAGACCTATGAGGATAAGATTGTGTGCTTGGCTGGCTAGATTGCGCGCCCCTCTCTAGGAATAGCATTCCGAACAACAAAAACAAAGGAAACGGTGTTTGGCACACTATTTGCAGGTTGTGCGGTTTTTTGTGACTCGGCTTTAGTAGTAGTACATACACATAACTAGATAGTAGGGGGCGTCTGTTCCTGAGAAAAGACGAAGATGGAAAAGGGTTGATATGATGTGTACATATCAGACCTATGCTATACTGCTACCCCGCAAGGTTGACGTAAAAAAAAAGAAACCAAAAGCTAAGGATTGAAGGTAACATGCGATAATGTAAAACGGTCTTGGGGCTGTTGTATGGAAGAAAATTCACATCATTAATACATAGCACAGCGTATGTGCACTGTTGATTGTGGTTTCGGTGGAGAAGGGTTACTACGTACCAACTAAGTAGCCATCCGTGTGAGAGTATGTCCGCAGATTAGTGGCTGGTGCAATTGCATATAACTAATGCCCAAGCACTTATTGAGGCCTGAATTGAATCTTGAGATGTTGTATGTTCTGCCCCGTCTAGATAAGCTGTCTATTTGGCTGGCTGGCTTTTGTATGGATGGATTCACAGCCTTGTCCTCGTTGCCTTGTCTGGGCTTGCCTCTTTTCTGATGTCTGAGCCGAGGAAAGAAGCGCAGCAAGGCGCGACGCAACTACTCTAGATTAAAAGCTAGATCCTGCCCATTCTTGCGAGAAATAGCGGCCCTTCCCTCCATAATTGCAGTGCTCGGGTTAGTTTGTTTGCAAGCTATTTTCTCTTGTTCTTTCCCAGCACTGAAAGCCAAGACAATCGGTACCTTCCCCTCCATAACAGGTAGCAGTGCAGTACTGGGGCCTGGGGATTTTCCCGCTTTCTTTCCTCTCCTTTGCCTGCTCCTTCCTCTGTTTCCCCTCCTTCTTCTCTGCCCGCCTCCACCAAAAAACCTTGTTCTCTATCTCTTCGGCTTGTATTTTGCTTTTTTTTCTTTTTTTCTTTTTTTCTTTCCTTTATTTATTCTAGGCCTGCTGGGTGTCAGAGGAGACAAGTATCATAAAACTGCGCTTGGTCTTTTGATTGCTTTTTCTTTCTCTTTGCTGCTTTGTTTTTTCTTCTTTTTATTGTATATAGCAAGGTACAAGGAAAAAAATAGGAACAAACCCCTCCATTATCGACTTGACCTTGCCCAAAATCGGACCCCTCCCTCCTCACTTCACTCTCCCCTCTCTTTCTCTCGTTCAGCTCCCATTTTACTTGTCGCTCAACCCGCATTTTTCTGTCCTTTGCTCTACCTGCAGAGGTGTACGTGCTTTGCTTTGCTCGCACTTGTGCATTTGCCTGTGCGGCTGCTTTTGTGTGTTGCGAATTGAGAGTTTGTGTGCTTCCTTCGCTACATAACACAAGGCTTCGAGCTTTTTGGTCTCCTCTGTTTTCTTCCTATCCTGCAAAAACACAACCTTATATACCATCCATCTTTTATTGTTCTTTATCTTTTTATCCCCCAATCTGCATCCAATCAGCCATTTCGACGAACTGAGGCCGCGGTGTTCGAGCCCTTCTCGCTTCATCGAATCCTCTCCCCCTCCCCCTCTCTAAAAATTCCACGTCTCTACGTACCACGTCGCTGGAGCAGCCATTTACATTCGATCACTTGACAACAGCGCAGCCTCGCGGCGATCGCTTCTCAACATCCCTCAATCATGAACGACGAAGACAAGATCCAATCGATTCAAGCCAAGATCCAGCGCGAAAATGCCCTGATCAACGCCGCTAATGCCATGCGGGCACAGACAACCAACGAAGCTGTTCGTTCACGTCTGGACTCGCAGATTCGCGATGCCCGCAGAAATGTTCAGTTTTTCCAGGACAAGCTCATGGAGCTTGAAGCCCGTCGGGGCGTAGAGAACATGAGCCTGTCTTCGCCCAATCGCCCTCTCAGTTCTGACCATAACCTCCCGGCTCCCCCGCCCAAGGATAGCTCATGGCCCTCTGGCGATCATTCTGCAGCTGCTGGCCAAGATTACTCGACATCTCCCAGTTCTAACCAGGCTCAGCCAAAGGCCAGACAGAACTTCAGCAAACTGGGTAATATCGCCCTCACTCGCACTACATCACACCCATATTGGTCCCACTTAAACACACTTATGTATCTATCTGCTAATTTGTTATGCCGCGTTTCTTCGTTCTAGACATCATCAAATATGACAATCCTTACCTCGGTCCCCGCATCCAGATGATGCTTGGGCAGCTGCAGTTCAAGCTATACGTTGAGGAGCAGTACCTCAAGGGTGTCGAGAAGATGGTCCAGCTTTATAGCATGGATGGCGATCGCAAGAGCAGGGCAGATGCTGCGGCGCGGCGCGTAGAAAGCAAGCAGAAAATGATATTGCTAAAGCAAGCTTTCAAGCGGTATGAAGAGCTCAACATCGACTCCGAAGCTGCTGATGCTCACGATGGTAAGGATAAAAAAAAAAAAAACTACCCTGCAGCTAACTACCTGCGTTTCTCTGTCCCACTACTTTCCTTTCTTCCCTACATAGCGGTATCTAAAACCAAAGAAAGTTGACTAACATCTTACTACTAGATGAATCCATCAATGCTACCAACATGCGCAAGCCTCTGTCCGGCCAACTCTCGATCAAGGTCATGGCTGTTCGTGACGTTACCCATACAACCACCGCTCGATTTTCCCGTGGCCCTGAAACTTTTGTGGCTGTCAAGATCGAGGATTCCGTTGTCGTCAGAACCCGAAGCTCCAGAAACGATCGATGGGAGGCTGAACACCACGTCGTTGATATCGACAACGCTAACGAGGTCGAACTGACCGTTTATGACAAATCTGGAGAATACCCCATGCCCATTGCTATGCTGTGGGTTCGTCTGTCTGACATCGTCGAAGAAATGCGTCGCAAAAGAAACGAGGCCGAACTGTACAACGCTGGCTGGGTTTCTGCTGACCGGATGGGCCAACATAACAACCAGCCTCCTTCTCAATTCCCCATGGACTCCCAGGGGCAATTCAACACTTCGTCTTCTATGGGTAGCCTGGTTGGCGGCCCTCATGGAGGAGGCCCTGGCCAAAACACCAGTGGCCAGCCCCAGCCCCAGATAGCTAATCAGCCCATCACCGACTGGTTCATCCTTGAGCCTAGCGGTGAAATACAGCTGGAGCTTAGCTTTGTCAAGCAGAACAGACGCCCTGCCGACTTTGCTGGTCTGGGCAGAAGAGCCGCCGTCCGTCAACGCAAGGAGGAGGTGCATGAAATGCATGGTCACAAGTTTGTGCAGCAGAACTTTTACAGCGTCATGCGCTGCGCTCTTTGCGGCGACTACGTCAAGTACTCAACTGGCATGCAGTGCGAAGATTGCAAGTACTTTTGCCACACCAAATGCTACACCAACGTGGTCACCAAGTGTATTAGCAAGAGTAATGCCGAGACTGATCCCGATGAGGAGAAGATCAACCATCGCATTCCCCATCGCTTCCAGCCCTTCTCCAACATGACGGGAGCTTGGTGCTGCCATTGTGGTTACATCCTGCCCTTTGGTAGCAAGAAGAACAGCCGGAGATGTGCGGGTAAGCGCAGATTTAATATCCATCTGGCTTGGATCTATCTATGTGTGCATCTATACTAACTATGTTCCGTCTCTATAGAATGTGGGCTTTACTGCCACGCACAGTGCCAGCATCTCGTGCCCGATTTCTGCGGTATGTCAATGGCTGTTGCCAACCAGATTCTGGACAGCATTCGGACGCAGAAGAAGAAGACTTCCGTTATCGGCGAGAAGACACATAGGCCCTCTCAGTCAACGGATCTAAGAAGCTCCTCATCTTCTGCCTATGGACTTGCTTCTCCCCAATCTCCTCAGCCGCAAAAGCGCCCGGTGTCAACAACAGTACCATCTTCTAGCTCTGCAGCTTCTCTCACATCTATTGGCCAACAACAGCAACGCCCTCAGCAAGGCTACGGTGGCTATCCTGGTGGCGCTGATCCTGGATACTCTGTCCAGACACCTGATGATCCTTATAGCCAGTATGGTGGTTCGCACCAGCATCAACACCAACAGCATCAGCACCAGCATCAGCATCAACAACTACCCGTCCAGCAACCTACCCAAGCCAAGTACAACCCTGCCGATTATGCCAATATTGACGCCTATGGGAACCGCCCCGCACCTCAGCAGCAGCAGCAGCACCACCAGCAGCACCACCAGCAGCAACAACAACAACAGCAACAGCAACACCACCCTATGCATGCTCCCTCTCAGCAACATCTACCCCAAATCTCGCAGCAGGCTCCTCTTATCCAGCCTCACCAGCAACCGTCTCCTGATATGTCCAGTGGCTATGGAAACCAGCCCTTGCAGCAGCAAATGGTCAAGCCCGAACACCAGCACGGTGCTATCTCCCCATCTGCTGTTGCCGGAGCAAGCGGAATCCCCGTGCATCAGCGCAAGCCTTTGCCTTCTGCTACCGACCCTGGCACTGGCCAGCGTATTGGTCTAGACCATTTCAATTTCTTAGCAGTCTTGGGTAAGGGTAACTTTGGTAAAGTTATGTTGGCTGAGACAAAACGCTCCAAGCGTCTATATGCTATCAAGGTGCTCAAGAAAGAGTTCATCATCGAAAACGACGAAGTGGAGAGTATTCGATCGGAGAAGCGTGTATTCTTGATTGCCAACCGCGAAAGACATCCCTTCTTGACCAATCTGCATGCCTGTTTCCAGACTGAAACGCGTGTGTACTTTGTCATGGAATACGTTAGTGGTGGTGATTTGATGTTACACATTCAACGTACTCAGTTTGGTACCAAACGTGCTCAGTAAGTTTCTACTGTCCCATTTTTTTTTATTATCTTAATAAATCATTAGGGGCTCTCTAACTAACATAATTGATAGGTTCTATGCCGCGGAGGTCTGCCTAGCCCTTAAGTACTTCCATGAAAATGGCGTTATCTACCGTGATCTGAAGCTAGACAACATTTTGCTGTCTCTAGATGGTCATGTTAAGATTGCCGATTATGGTCTTTGCAAAGAAGACATGTGGTACGGTTCGACCACCAGCACTTTCTGTGGTACCCCTGAGTTCATGGCTCCCGAGGTTTGTTTTACCCCCATCTAACTATTGATTCCCCCCTTATTGTCCTCATACTTATCTCTAACTATTCTCTTTTCGAAAAAAAAAAACAGATCTTGTTGGATAAGAAGTACGGCCGGGCCGTTGATTGGTGGGCTTTTGGCGTTTTGATTTACCAAATGCTTCTTCAGCAGAGTCCCTTCCGCGGTGAGGATGAAGACGAAATCTACGACGCTATTCTGTCCGACGAGCCTCTTTATCCTGTACAGATGCCTCGCGATTCGGTATCCATCCTGCAGAAGCTACTCACCCGTGAGCCTGACCAACGTTTGGGTAGTGGCCCAACTGATGCCCAGGAAATTATGAGCCAGCCATTCTTCCGCTCTATTAACTGGGATGACATTTACCACAAACGTGTCCCTCCCCCATTCATTCCGCAGATCAAGAGTGCAACGGATACCAGCAATTTCGATTCCGAATTTACAAGCGTCACACCTGTCCTTACACCCGTACAGTCTGGTAAGCCATGGTCTGAATATACTTATCGTTGCAAGCCATCATATACTAACGCATTATATCTCGTACAGTGCTCTCCCAGGCTATGCAGGAGGAATTCCGTGGCTTCTCGTACACCGCGGACTTCGACTAATCTCTTTTATGTTCTTAATTTCAAAAAAGAAACTGTGCTATGGCTCTTGGGTGCTTGGGCGTCTATTGCTTTTATCGCAGATTTGATGCTTGACTGTCATAATGTTATTTTCCCTTGCTTGTTTTCTTGTTGTCTAGCTTTCTGGGTGTTGCTTTCTATACCATGTTTATATTTTTAGTGCGGACGTTAGCTAACAAAGAACTTGTCCCGTATTTTGTGACGATCATGGGCAAAACGGTAGAAAAAAGGAAAGGGTCTTGCCGTGGATCGAACACGGGACCTCTCGCAAGCGATGCTGTAGGGTTAACCCTAAGCGAGAATCATACCACTAGACCACAAGACCAAGGGTTACTGAGCCGTGCGGGGCCGACTCAGCCGGATTGGGGCAAACCGGGATTGAACCAGTGACCTTTAGATAACAGAACCACTGAAGTTGCGCTTCAGTCTAACGCGCTCCCAACTGCGCCATTGCCCCAATTCAAGTATTGACGGAAGAAATGTCGACTTAAGCGCGTATATAAGGCTGGGACATGTGGGGGGGAAACTCTATAGTGAACCTTGCAGAGGATTAATTCTGTAGCCAGTACGGCGTCGTTTGATCCTCAACTATGAGGAAATGGTAGAAGTATTAGAAAGGATAGGATACCGTCCGCTCGAAGTTGGTGTCCCTACTGAGCCGGCCGTGTTCTGCAGTTGATGAAAATGAAACGGCTCACTTGTGCTGAGGCCATGTAGTTAGAGGCTCGCGAATAGGTTTCTAAAAGTACACACGCAACGCTTCCTGTCATTAGTGTGCTATGTCAAGAACGATCTCAAGTTCTTCTAGGAGAGACAATGGTTTGAGTCCGCGCCAAAACCGCCTAGGTCTTGCTCAGAGCGCCCCCCCTTGAGCTCCGCTGAAATACGGGTGGGTGACGCCCTGGGGCAACCTAGAAGCTAGAGAAAAGCAAGAGTAGGTAGACTCTTCGAGTGAAAATTAATGAATTCAGGGCGAACGGGGGGGGGGGGGGGGGAGTTAGAAGGGCCGGTGATAACTGGATGGGAAGCTTGGTGTCAGAAAGGATTCTATGAAGAGCTGTACAAGTGGTCCCTTTGTCCACCAGCTACGAGAAAAGACATGCTACAGCATGCTTGTACAACTACGCTATGGAACGTGGAGAACCCGAGAAATACGACTAGACTTGCTGTTCTAGTGACAAAAGGTTTCAGGGCAGAGGCAAGTCTGGATGAAGAATGACTGCTAATTAGTACTTGTTGCCGGACCTCGTACGGCGTTTTGATAGTGATCATTTGATAGCTAGGGATAAGAATGGACATCAGATATAGCAACATCTGACAAAGAATAATCAAAAACAGGAAGGTCATTCGAGCAAACTACTTTAAACCCTCTTAGGGGAGCACATCATGTGCCTTTGGCAAGGAGCCAGGAAGGCCCCCGGGCCGACATTTCCGACGTCTTTAGCAATCCTGGGTAGATTCTAAAGGCTTTCTCCCAAGCATCCCTCTGAGCTACACACGTGCAGTTCTGGACCGACATTTCATCAAGAGAAGACGAACGTTCCGTTCCGCCTTTGGTAAAGGCCTAAGAGTTTAGGACAATAGGACGCCAGTTCTTAATTCTTTCAATGTTGAGGCCCTGATAGCCAGCCAGCAATTATTGCCGGACCGGGAATACAAACTTGGGCCTTTTGAGCCCAAGAAAGACTGCAGCTTCTTTGAAATAATGTCAGAATAATCATACACATAACTCAACAAGTAGCAAAACAATGAATATACTTCAGGAGACTGACCTTGAAACTGTTGTTGTGATTGTTTTGTAACTACTTTCCACTGAGCTCACTTCGTGCTTTTAATATATCAACCTGTCACCTCCCGATGTGTAGACATCGTGAGATACCCGGGATTGTACGTTTGCATGAAGTCACCTGGCTTTCGAGCTGTTTTATATCTGCCGTCCGGCTAGTAAGACTTCCGCTACTAGATACAACAGATTCGAGGTTTAGGTTGAGTCACTTTTAGAACACTCCTTTATTTGGGGACTACAGGGCACCACCCCTCCTCTCACTTTTTTCCATCACTGTTGGCTTGCGCAGTGTTTCTGTTCTTCTGTAGGCATGGCTGCTAGCCCAAGTCAACTAAAGCATGCATGATTATGTTGATAGCACAGCACCAAGACTTCGGATATCACATAAGTAGGGTGATGTGAGCAGACAAGTGGTCTCTTCCATAGCAAAACCACGCTATTGGGCTCTTTTGTTGTGGAGGCGCATTTGCTCTGTGTCTCTCTCTGTCTTCACCCATTACTCGCCAACCCCTTACGCTCATCTAGTAGTAAACCATGCTGGCTACTAAAAAAGTCTCTTTTTGGAGACCCTAATATATACAGCCCCTTGATCTTGCTGTCCAGTCATTAGTTAGCCTGCTTGCTACTACCCTAGTTTGCGCCTGTGTTATTTTTTGCTTTTACTTGCGGTAAAATACCGCTGATGCATTATCATCTAATCCTGCCTAATGGAAGTTTCCTATCTCGAATTGTCACCGACCATCACTGCATATCCTTTTATTCCATCGGAATGCTTATGCTCGCTTTCTATGGGACAATGCTGGGATATATGGATCAGGACACGGGGCGGCTATTGCAGAAATTCGCAGGAGACACTCGCCAAAGAGCCGTAAACACCTGTTCCCACAATTCGTTGTATCTCGTCATTTACTGATTTCAAGATTATGAACGATATATGGCAGTTATTGTCATGCATGATCATATAAGATGGCTTGGGTAAGCACGCCTGTGTAACCACATCGTCTCTGGTGTGCCCTAGACTTGTATTTCTCGGTCTATTATAGAGTAGCTCCGCCATCTCTTCTTTGTAACAACCCTATAGTAATAATATTGTATAGACTGACGTTTCTTATGGGCTGTGATGAAGGATGTCTAAATATAAAATGTGCTAGTCCGTTACATGCCCATGGTTCGTAAGAACTTGGCTTAGACTAGTAGCGTGATAACTCTAAAGCACCTCTCTGGCCTATTTTATACAGACTGTTAATATTTAAACTGCTAAATCTTTTGCGGTTAATTCAATTAGGGCTAAGTCAGGGCCTCGTTTCATCGGCCTTTCTGTTCTCAGACTTCCATCCTACTACAAACTCTGTGATGATTAGTCAGCGCCATTAGGAATACACCAAGAGCATCGCCACATAAGTTATACAAAAAGCAGCACGGTTTCCCAACTTTGACGAAGTGCACTGTGCTGGATAGAGACGAAATAAATCAAGCAAGCGGAGGAGCGAATAGATCGTTTCATTTTCGTGGCTAAAATGGTAGAATGCAGACGAGCGTTTTAAACGGAATCAAGCGAATTGGGCAGCATCCTGGGATGTGAGTTGAGAGGAGGGCTTTGACACGACGAGGAAACCTATACAATGAACATCATGAGGAGAAGATGATAAATGGGCAAATAGACTACAAACGAGATGGTGGCACAGATGAGATGCCCCTATGCCATACATACAACAATGGGAATCTATAAGTTAAATCGGGCTTATAGAAAGAAAGAAAAAGAAGGAGAAATAAAACAAGCAAAGTGCTGTCATGCTTGGCGCAAGACTGAACGAAACAACAGCATGGCACAGCACCACCTACCATGCACTGGCGAAAAGAAAAGGGGAAAGAAATGTAAAATAAATAAAGCAAAAAAGTAAATGGAAATGAAGTAGCCATGTAACATAATACAGCCTAACCAAGCCATGCCGCGAGGAACAAATGAGAAAAAGAAAAGAAGACAGCCCATGAAGAGATGAAGAAAGAACGAACATAATGCCACTTGATACAATAATGGATAAATTGCGCAAGACCAAGAGCGGCCTGTAATAAACACAGCTCGCAGGGACAGGCTAGGTGAATACAGCAAGCAGGTTCCAGGGGAAGCCGGTGCCGGCACCCATTACTAGTGCTGTGACGGCGGCCGTAATCACGGTTCCAACGGCCATTCCTTCAAGAACCAGTGTGGCAGAATCCCGCATGCGCATGTCAATCCTGCGGTCAGAATAAAAGTCTTCCGCCAGGTTGCGCCACAGTTTTGGCGATCTAAGGAATTCTTCCCAGGACCAGTCGACATTGGCGGGCATGGGGAAATAGAGCTGGATCGGCCCGCTAGTAGTGTACGACGGCGATAGGGGGCGTTGATTCTCGCTTGGTTCATCGGCTATCACGGTATCATCGCCATTAGACTCTTGGGCAAGAGTTGCCCGTTCCGGCGCAGCCTCTGGCACGGCCTCCGCGACGGGAGCAGGCGTGGGGGGATATGCGAGAGCATGCGCAGTCGCCAGGTTTTCCTCCATGGTCTTCATAACGTGGTCGAGTCGGTCACGGACCTCTTCAAGAACAGCCTTTTCCTCTGCCACAACGCCCTTAACGAGACGGTTGCGCTTCCATGGCTCAGCAATGAATTGAAGCCCAAGGAAGAGCAGGATGTTGACACCCATCAGACCCCAGGTGCCCCAGGTACTTGCACGGCGGATACGATCGCTCCAAATCTGCTCTTCATGATAGCGGCGCAGGATGCCCTGGTTGAGTCTTGTGCTAAGGCTTTGTTCCTCGGCCTCAGCCTCAGTCAGGCTTTCAGAAGCCTGGGAAACCTGGCTCTCCATCTCGTGGTCTGTCCGGTAGAGTTGAGTGAAGCGTTCAAGGTCCGTCGGTGACCAGGCGTCTTTTCGGGCAAGGAGGGTGGTGACTTCGCGCTGGGTGGCAGCCCGCCGGGCATGCATGGTTTTGTACTGGGTGCGGCAGGCACGCACCTGGCTCTGCGCCTCAGCAAGCGACTTTTCTAGCTGGGCATTAGCCATTTTTATAGCTTCGATCGGCGTGTACCCCGTGAGGACATTCAGGGTTTCGCTAGCATGTACCACGCGGCTTTGGACATTGTCCATAAAAACGCTAAAGCGCTCAGAAAGAACCTTGCGTGTATCTTGGAGGTTCCTGTGGATCTGATCCTTATTGAAGGGTAGAGAGGTCGAGTCATCAGAGCTGGAGGCAGTAGATGAGGAAGAAGGGGTTGGCGAAGATGCGTTTTGGGGCTCATAGGATGTCGTGGGCTGCGATGAAGCCGTCGCCTTTGGGTTCGAATTATCGGCGGTAGCGGCGTCTGTGGGTGTTGCGGGGGGTGTTGCAGGCGTCTCGGAGGAGGCTGGCGACTTTGCAGGCTTCTTCAGCAAATGAGCAAATGGGGAATTTTCAATATCAAAGTCCGAGTCTGACGGTGGCTTTTGGCTAGAGTACAACCGCATGCAAAGAGCCGATCGAGCCAGCTGGGCTCGGGTTGCCGAGGAAGCTATGCGGCTGGGCTGCATGCCGCTGCTCCCATTGGCAGCCCGGATGGCACCGAGGGAAAGCCGGAAGCCCGGCCTCAGCAGTGCGTGCATCAGGCAAAGACGTAAGTAGATCTGGAGTAGGTAGGAAATGGAAGATCAAGGTAGCTGGGGATCTGGAAGTTTCTCCAGACTCTAGTGGCGAATCCCGCTGTTGAGGGTGCGGGTGACACAGGGCCAAGCACCAAGGCTGTTTACGTTGGAGTCCCCTTTGGTACAAATCAAGATGTTGCTTAGCAGCTTGCAGTGGCTTTCCAGTGCCAAAACAACAGCCTTGGTTGTTCTGTCAGAGCTATGGCATAGCTCCTCAGTTTTGCGGGCAGACTCGGCTTTGCTTGATACTGCAATGAATGGTAGCAGCATTGATGGCCCCGCTTTTGGGTTTCTCTAAAATCTGCCACCGCCTTTGTGTTCTGCCGGCTTGTAAACATTGATGGCCCCGCTTTTGGGGTTCTCTAAAATCTGCCACCGCCTGTGTGTTCTGCCAGCTTGTAAAGGTGGACAGGAGAACCCGCTGCACCGCCTTTGAGGCTGAGAGTTTATGTTAGGGTTAAGCGCATTGGGATAGTTTCCTTCGTCGACTGTCAAACCCTTGATGCAGCGAAACCCTAGTAGCGGCGCCGAACTTGCCGCCTATGGTTGCAGTCTTGTGCTTATCTTATCTTGCAAATGCGGCTCAAAACAAGCTCAAGATCCCGACATGATCGACTTTTTGTCAGGAGCCCCCACCCCACTGTCTCGGCCGGATATTAGTGAGGGCACCTTTTTTTTGGTGTTTCTTTTTTGGCTTCTAGACTAACGGTTCAAGTTTTTTTTTTAACTTTTAACTTCCTGTTCTTTTTTTGTCTCGCGGAGCGACTAGCTGCTTCATATTCTTTTCTAGAAGTGTATTTTGATATATGTCATAGTGGTAGTCCAGCCATGGCTTTTCGTTGACGATTGCCATAGGAAGCAGAGTTTTCCACCTTTTTTTCTAAAATTTTCACACTCCTGAATTAAGCGGGCTAAGTAGTAAAAGTGCAGTATTAATTAGCGAGGTTTTTTGCCACCTGCCTAGTGTAAGACCCTAAGTTCAGCACGTTCCTGAAGAGGACCCTTATCTTGCGGCTCTATCTTAGCTCTATGCACAAGTCCCCACTTAGTTGCGCCGGCTTCGACATCCTCATCTGAGCAGCAAACAGCCTTCTTCCAGGGGGGGGGGTATGGAAGCAACGTCATTGGCCCCAGTGTTTTACGTGCAAAAGAAGGGGGAAGGGAGACAAAAAGAGCGAGTATATACCAACGGGGTTGTTTGTTTGTTTGTGTTCATGTGTGCGTAGTGTGATGATGCCGCGTGTGTTGTGTGGATGGTGTTATGGCGGTCTCTGGCGAATAAAGGAGATGTAAAATGAAAAGTAGCTAAGCGGAGGCTGGGGAGGGGGGAGTTGTCAAAAGAACTCAAACGCGCCTGCAGATATCTCGCCAAGGTGTCCGAGAGCCCTTTCCCGTATCCTGTGGTATCAAACAAGACGGGCGCACTAGAACGGGGGCGCATCAGGTTGTCGATGGAAACGAGAGAAAGAGAACAACCCTGAATTGCGATCGGTGCTCCTCCGGCCTCTCCTGGCTCTCCTCTTCTCCCTTCTCCCCTTAAAACGTTATGCTGGGCACAGCAGCCCGGGTCTGTGGAAGGTGCTGTTTGGGACCAGGAAAGCCCGCGTTAGTAGTTGCCAAGTTTGCGTGTTTCGCCCTATAGCGTAGCATATTTTTTTATAAAATTTGTAAATTCCTTTTTCCCGTCGTTGGCTGTGGGTTGTGTGCTGAAGGATGCGCTAAGTGGGTCTATTACTGGAGCCTCATGGAGCCTCAATGGAGCCTCAATGGAGCCTCAATGGAGCCTCAGATAAATCCCTTCATGCACTTACTTCATAGGGCCTTTACTAGAGCAGCCGCAGCTCTGCTTCACCAGAAGAATCCGAGCCCAGACTCGGGGGTTTTTAGTTGTGCGTAGCAAGACAAAGGGGCAGGAGACAGAGGAGGGGAAGGAGGAGGAGGAGAGGAGAAGAAGGAGGAGGAGGAGGAAAGGGAAGCCAGATAGTGCGGACGCTGAAAACTTTTGTGCTGCTATTTACAGGGCAGCGGCAGGCGTGGGTGGGGCGGTATGACGTTATAGGCGCAACGGGCTGGCTCAGTTCACTTCCTCTTTGATTCCTTCTAGCAGGCTGCGTACAGTTTGCATTGTCATGATGATGTGATGTCTTTTGCTTGAGAACGTGCTCATGCTCTGGACTTTGCACCCTGGTGTTCATGTCCTGGTGTGGCCATCTCTCGGCGGTGTGTCTATACACATATACACATGCTATACTATTTAGGGAGTAGAGATAGGTGCATACATGCCTACATGCGTACACACATACATACCTACATACGTGTATATGTGCACGCTGCTTATCGCATGCCTGTCCCTACAGCACCGCACCGCACCCATTCTGCGTCTGCACTGGCTGGCACAAACACGCAACCATGTAGGCACATTAATACTGGGCTAGAGTTGCGCCGAAGAGGGGCGGGGCTCTCTCGGAGCCGCATCACAGGGGTCCACTCCTGCGCTTCTGCCAGCTTTTCGGGTGGGCCATGAAGCTAAATCAGCGCGAAGGAAGCAACTTGTAACTTGTCAACCTCGGAAGTGCGTCCACACTTTTGACACTTTTTTTTTCTTTTTTTCTCTTTTTTTGGATTGGATTGGATCTTCCGGCGTTACAGCTAAGCCAGCAAAGCAGCAAGAATAGACAAGTTGAAAGGTGGATAGATAGATCTACACCATATTTCCATGTACCCAGCGCTTGGTGACCAGGCACACTGGCTGGGAGGAGTCCGAGTTTAACGCTTGGTCCCGGTGTGTCCTTTGTTTGGTAACATCAACCAACCCCCATTTCATCTGGCATGGTGAAGAGAAGGAGGGAGTGGCGCGGGCTTTGCTTTTTTTGCTATACGTTGATCTTGTAGTCAGCAAAACAAGCCAGCTCGACATGAAGCCAGTGGAGTATAAGAGCATGAGTCTTCTTCTCTTCTGATCTTTTGTTTTTCTCCTACTTCTCTATCATTGCAACCGCCCCATCTACATCCTGCCCTGACTTCTGTTGTTAACTCTCCCCTCTCCTTTTTATATTTGTCTTTGCAGCTCAGACTAGTCCAACCAACTTCACACATACATACATCTTTGCAAATTTGCTCTCCTACACCGTCACAATGGCTATCATCATCCCCCCCGCTATGAAGACCGACCCCAAGGTTATCTTCTTCACTGACTTTGACGGCACTGTCACCACCTCTGACTCCAACTACATGATGTGCGATGCCATCGGTTACGGAAAGGAGAAGCGCTGTGCTGCCAACGATGCCGTTCTCAACGGCGAGCGCTCGTTCCGCGACGCCTTCAACGAGATGATGGACAGCGTCCAGACCCCCTTCTCTGAGGCTCAGCAGTGGTTGCTAGACAACACCAAGCTGGACCCTCAGTTCCCCGTCTTCTTCCGCTGGGCTCGTGCCAACAACGTTCCCGTTGTTGTCCTGTCCGGCGGCATGAAGCCCATTATCCGCGCTCTGCTGGCCAAGGCCATTGGCGAGGAGTTTGTCGATGAGATTGAGATCATCTCCAACGACATCCAGGCCAAGCCCGGCTGCAACATCAACGATGCCGATGGCTGGTCGCTGAAGTTCCGCGACGACAGGTAAGCTAAGACGATAAACTTATTTCCCTCGGCCCCTTGCCCAACAATGGGTCTAAACGTCACGATCCTCCCCCACCACCTCTTCCTTTCCCTTCCCCCTCCCCCCACGTTTTGTCTGCCTTCGCCTGGCACCCCCTCCTCCTTCGTCGCTCGCTTCTGCATTGGGCTCCGAGCCCTTTGTCGCGCGAAATTATCCGCCCCTCCATGCAACTTTAATCGGCCACATGCACTAACACTAGCTTTTTGCAGCATCGAGGGTCACGACAAGAGCATTGAGCTGCGCAAGTACAACTCCATCCCCGCTGATCAGCGCCCCATCATGATGTACGCTGGCGACGGTGTCTCTGACCAGTGCGCTGCCCGCGAGACCGACCTACTGTTCGCCAAGATCGACAGAGATCTGGTTACTTACTGCGAGCGTGAGCAGATTCCCTTTGTCAACTTCCGTGACTGGGCTGATATCCAAGCCACTGTCCAGAAGGTCCTGGAGGGCAAGACCAACGTCAAGCTTGAGGCCAAGGGCCGCATCTACTAAATCTGCACACATGGCCGTGGATTTCATGTAGTGCAGCTCTAGCTCTTTTGTTTTTTTGTTTTGTTTTTTTTCTTCTTCTCCTTTTGCTTTCTCCCCATCTCACACAGGCCTGTTGACACATTGTTGATGATACCACTTGAACTTCCTCATCAACCTCCACATCCATCATGGGGGTTTCCTGCCTATTGTGTTTCCCTTCGTCCCTTTTTTTTTTTCTTCTTCTTCTTTTTCTTTCCTTCTTTTTCAATTTTGGTTTTAGAGCTTCGTATAGATTAGCATAGTGCATGCGCATACGAAAAAGAAAAAAGCCAGGAACAATTTGCTGGCATTTTTCAAAGGCGAAAACGGGCGCCGAATAACGAAAATGGAACCTTTTCTTCAAAAATAACAAATATTCTCGTGTTGCTATTTGTGTGGATATGATGTGATGAGAAGAGATTGGGTGGCTCTAGTGTCGGGTGAAGCCACCATCGTCAAAGGCGGCATCTATCAGTACAGGGTGAGCTAGAGAGCGCCCAATATCCATTCCAGGCTCCTACAGAAGGCCAGTGTATCGTAGAACCAATACCCCATCGTGTGCAAGTGTTTGCATCTCCCTAGAAAGAGCCTGGTTGCAACAGCGTGGATGCATAGCCAATCCATCGGGTGTTGCTTGTATTTTGCACCATGGTGTCTTGTGGTTAATAATAGTTACTAATTATTCGAATCAGAATTTTATTTTTCGCCAGGCCCTATTATTACCAATTTGGGCCCAGATTTTTACTATTTAGACAGCTTTCACCGCCTCTGGTTAGTAAGACAGCTGGCCAATCAAAGAATACTGATTGCCCCACTCATAACCAACTCGCTAGGTGCCTGCCATCGAGCTTTGATTTGATTTATTACGTCTACTACACGATCGAGCTTGCAACTACCTTTTTGGCCTAGGAGGAATTTGGGCTGACTTGGATAAATGCAAGGTAGGCGAGCGAGCTGTGCTGCATTTGACATGAAATCAAAGATAAGGCTCTTGAGGATTTGCTGTGTCTCTTGGCATTCCCAAGCATGAACTTTTTCATCGGAAATATCAATACGTAACTTGGCGAGGGCTGTCGCTAGAGTCGCCCATGTCTCTGCGCTTGCCAAGGACGCTGCCCAGCAAGACGCAACTTAACTGCCATTGTGTATACTTTGTCCGCTGTGAGAAATGGTCTAAGATAAGGCTGCGTGTTGCCTGATTGGCTCCTTCTTTGTCCTGCCTGTGGTAGGCGGTCATCCATCTAAATAGCAAGTGCCAAGATCAGTAAATACCAGTGTGCAGCTGCCTAATTGGTATTTAATATATACTGTACCATCCTTGCTCTATAGTGATAATAAAATAAAACCTTGGCTCCCTAACCCACAGATATCCTAACCCTAGATTCCAGTTATCTGGGTTCTGCTCTCTAACTCTGACACCTCCCACGTTTTCTTGTGCCGCGAGTTCTTTAAATAAGCGAGTAGAAACGCGCAAACAAGTTCTTTCCAAAGTGCCGTTCTCGGTACCCGTGTTCTTGAACGATCCTGGCTTCATCTGGAAGTCCTGTCGGCAGAAGACGGCCGAAAACACCAAAGTCCCATAGAAATTTTAAGTTTTGACATAGCTTTGGCACCTTGGATCCCATCTCTTGTGCTGCGGAATTTGAACCAAACCCGATTTCGGGTCCACTGGTCTCTTGTTCAGTCCGCTGCTTATGCTGTGGCATTGCTAGGTCCAATATGAGTCTTGGTAACTGCTAGCCGACTAGCTAGTACGACGTTCACGAGAGTGTAGGATGATCTCTAAAATGCTATCCCAGAATAAACATGGGTTAAACTAAAGCAGAGTGAGTTATAATAAGTAGACGGCAGTTGGTTAGGATCGTGGGCTAAGATAGAGGGAGGGCCTTTCTTCCTCTCCCTGGCGACTTGGGTCGGTCGACCACTTTGGGGTTTTCCCACCAGGCGCTGAAACAAGGTTGGTTGCGTGACTGAGGTATTCGTTTTTGTTTTTGCTCTTGTCTTTTTTACTGTCTTCTTTTTGTTTTTCCTCCTTCGCGGTAATGACGCGATGGGCTTCGTGATATTCTTGCTGTGTTCTTCTTCGGGACTTGACTGCATCTTCTCCTTCCCCTCTAGTTAGTGTTAGTACTCGTCAACGCTTTCGGCAATGCCATAAAACGTTTTGCTCTACAAATAACATGGTAAAGCGTAATAATAGGGCATGGGTGTTGTATCAAAATAGCAAACTGCTCACTAGACAAGGGTTATATGTCAGCAGAACCTTAGGCTCTGGCCGACAAGGGCACATTGCACTTCATCGGTGCACTTATGAAGACCACCGTGCACTTATTTCCCGACTCTCGAAAGCCGCTGTTCTTTGATTTCTGGGAAAGGCCATGTATTCGGCATGGCGACTTGATGCGAGCAGGGTCTTGGATGACGGTGGCTTATGGACTCATGCTATACTTATATAATGGTTGAGCCATTGTTTGTCACGCTACTCCGTCTGCCACCACTTCTGAATCTGCGTCTGCGCTTCTTCGTCTTCTCCCCGTTTCCTCTGGCATCTCTATCGGCTCACTTGCTTTTTTTTCCCCCTTTTTTTCTATTCATTATTCATTTTAATTTGTCTGGCCCTTGCCAGGCCGAGCGCTGCGGGCTTATAAAACCATATATGAATCGTAATACTATCTTGAAGCTTCACTTACAAACTCTCGCCTCCCGATGCTACTCACGTATGCGATTGCCGTCGCTGCCGCCATTTCTAAGGCTAAGGCTAATGCGGCTGCTTTCCCCAGTGACGACCGGTCTCTGGACCCCTCGGAATTTGCTGAAACTGTCACAATGAAATACATTCTTAACCCGTTCGAGCTGAACAACCAGCCCAGCTACACGGCCTACCGCCGCGTCGCATACTTCGAGTATGACGGTCGTGCCATAATTAACGGTGACGAGATCTATGACAGCATGAAAAATATGAAGGCTGCAATCGTCGAAGGCAAACATGAGAGTCGTTCTCTATCAGTTGAAAAGGGAAAGCACAGCCTATGGCCTAACGGCAAGATATACTTCTTCTGGTATGATAGGGAGAGCGAGAGAGCTAGAGGCAGAATGCTCAATGATGCTATTGAGATCTGGCAATCTAAACTGCCTTGGCTGAAGTTCATCAAGAGAGGCTATAGAAAGGGCAGCTGGGGACTTGGTCCTTTGACTATCAAGGCCGTTCCCGGGAAGCTTTCCGCTAGCAGCATTGGCCACTCCGCCCGGCCGGAGGGCAACTACTTGCTTCTGGGCGAGACCGACAATCTTCTCGATTATGTTCACCAGATTGGACACGGTAATATTCACCCTCCCCCAAGTCGATGGCCGGTTGTCATCTTTCTTTACTAACTCTACCTTTTCAACACAGTTCTCGGTCTTACTCATGAGCACCAGCGCCTTGACAGAAACGAAAACTTTGATCTTTTCTGCGATCGCATTAAACCTACCACAGTCGTGGATGCCGATGGGCAGGTTGCTGGTTATCAGCCTGCCAACTGTGACCCTGAAACCTGCACAGGCTATGGTTGCAACTTCACTCCCCTTGACCCTACAGACTTAGGCCTACTAACCGAGGGCTCGTATGACTTTTACTCGGTCATGCAAATCAGTCCCAACGCCTACAAAGACCCGGCCGCGGACGGCAACCCTCTCATCCCTAAGGGAGGAATTGAGCTCCCCAATTACACCTCCCTGTTCCCTTCTGTCACAGACGCTGTGCGTGTTTGCCATCTGTACCCCAATAACTGCAAGTCTATGCGTGGTAACGGCGTTATTGAAGATGAGGATCAGTATAACGATGAAGATTACGTTGACGATGATTTCGAAAATAACATTAAACACGACAGTTGCAGCGACGCATGCACTGATGAGAAGCAGGAGAGCAGCTACGAAGAGTACACAGATCAGAGTTGGAGTACGTCAAAGGAGGGTAGCTATACTGACGGGGGAGACGAGACGGGGGTTATGGAAGAGGTCAAAGAGGGGGAGAAAGACGAGTCGGTGGAGTGGGGGGAACAGTATGAAGAGGGGGAGGAGTGGGAGGAGAATGAAAGATGGGATGAAGAGGGGGAGGAGCGGGAGGAGGAGGAGGTGGGAGAGTGGGAGGAGGAGGAGGAGGAGGTGGGAGAGTGGGAGGAAGAGGATGAGGGTGAGGGGGAGTACCTACAACATGGGGATGAGGGAGAGTGGGAGGAGAGGCAGCAGCTGCAGCAGCAACAGCAGCAGCAGCAGCAGCAGCAGGAGGAGGAAGAAGAGATGGAAGGGGAGGGTGGCGAGCAGCATCCGCAACAGCAGCAGCAGCAGCCGGAGGAGAAGAAGGAGGAAGAGGAAGACAGGCAGATCGAGTGCTTTGATCAATGCAGTTCTGACTCTGAACAGAGCCTCGCACAGCTTTCAGCGCCCCTCGCGCCCCACCTAACTGCGGAGATGTCATCATCCAGTGTCACTCCCATGGGATTGGGCGATGGCGAGGGGGAGAGATAGACTTGTGTGGGGGGGGGGGGGGGTGAAAAATAGACGAAATGATACCAGGCGGGAAAGTGATACCTTAACGTACGGGAACTTTTATAGATGATTATCTAGGCTTTGCCTATTAATGAAGAGCAGCCATGCTCCCCAAGTTTCATTTAATCAACCTCTGACACCACTCTGAGCTCTATTCTGCTAGGTTCGCTTTAAGTGTATTGATAAAGAAAAACGAGCTGAGGAAATGTGAAATCATGAGGGAATCAATTGATTTGCGTAAAGATTCACAATGTCGGTAGGACTGTGATGCAAGCCCTAGGCAGGAGAAGATCTGTAAGAGAAAGCGGGTGCAGCATGTTTCGTATCTTTTCTTTTGGAACTATTAATCGAATTTAGCCTGCCACCAGGGTTGTCTGTATACCGATGCATGAGGTTATCTCCGCCGATGATTTAAGTGCCTTTTTACACCTCATCTCTCTGCTAGGAGAGGGCTAGTGAAACACGGCCTTGGTTGCCAGCTACATCTAGTATCTAGATACTTGGCACGCCTGGCTAGATAAGGGCTGTGAAGTCGCTTTACCATGCAGATCGATATGCTGGCTGGCTGGGCTTTTTGAATAGCTTATCTTTGATGCCAAGACCAGACTCCGAAATGTTTTGGCGGATATCTGAGAGTAATGCTGTATAAATGTATGAATGCGCAGTTGTGGTCCCCAAGTACTATTGCTTTTTAAGCCATACCATCGCCGGCTCCTGCTTGAAAAGTAAAAGTCATGCACCTCGGTGGCTTGAAGGCGGATTTCTAACAAAGCGCATTACACATGGGCTCATTAAAAGACCGGATGGTTTCATCCTGCCAGAGGCAAAAGCTCATCTACTCCCTATTGTCTGTAAGTTCGTTTTTGCAATATGGCGGTGTTGCCGCAGGTTGAATGCTTGTGTAATGGGGGGGAGGCTCACTACAGCCAATGAGCTATGATCTGTCTGGGCAAGCATAGTTACTATGTGTGAAGTACATGAGTTCCAAGTCTTTTCTGTTTGGAGTGCAGTAAATATAGCCCATGTGTCGCGGTGCTGCTGAAGAATTGGATGAATCAGTTTTGCCAAGGCCTATGCTATTTACATATATACATAACGTACTTCATAAGCGAGCGGGCCACTTCTGTCCCATCACGCGTCTTTCGTGTTCAATACCAAATTCCTCTAAATGAATCTGCGGACTTGCTTCCAGCTGAAGCTAGGGTTATTTTAGCCCTCAAAGCTATGAAAAATGACGGCAAGCTAAGCATTCGAGCCGCAGTAAATATCTGCAACGTTACTCGTACAATGCTATCCCGCCGTTCCGCTGGCCGGACTGCACGACCCGATACCTTGCCAAACTCGCGTAAGCTGATCGAATGAGACGAGGAAGCTGTTGTTCAGTACGTACTTGAGCTATGTGGGCGATCTTTCCCACCTAGATTGCGTGGTATGGAAGATATGACCAACCAACTGCTACATGCACGCGACGCGCCGGCTGTTGGCAAGAACTGGTCTTCTAACTTCGTCAAGCGCCGGCCAGAACTTCGCACACGTTTTTCTTGCAAATTTGATCATCAGCGAGCAAAGTGGGAAGACCCAGAAGTTACCGATGGGTAGTTTGCGCTCATACGGAACATTAAAGCCTAGTATGGCATACTGCATGAGGACGCCTGCAACTTCGACGAGACTGGGTTTATGATGGAAATCATCTTCGCACGTATAGTGGTCACTATCTCAGACGGCTATAGCAAGACTAAATTGACTCAGCCTGGCAACCGAGAGTAGACAACTGTGATCCAAGGAGTGAATGCTCGAGCCTGGGCTATCCCACCATTCATCATCTTGGCTGAGCGGTACCATCTGGCCAGCTGGTACACGGAGAGAAATCTTCCGACAGATTGGGTTATTACAGCAACTGACAATGATTGGGCTACCAAAAAAGTAGGCCTAGATTGGATCAAGCACTTCAACAAGCATACAGCGAGCCGTATGGAAGGCACCCATCGACTGTTGATGTTTGGCGGTCATGAGAGCCACCATTCTGCTATACCCGAGCTCTACTGCAAAGAACGCAACATTGCTACACTTTGCATGCCTTTTCATTCTTCTCAATACCTTCAGCCACCGGATGTATGGGAGCTGGACTTGTGCCATACAACCTAGAAAGGGTTCTTTCTGAACTAGAGGTGTGGATACTGACTCCAACACCTACTAGGACCCCCTCAACTTTAGTCGACCTTTGGATCCCTAAGACACCACAGAACCCTTTGGAAGCCAAATCGCAGCCAGAGTTGATTAAAACTCGTATCTCCAACTACCAAAACAGCGCATATATGCTCCACGCTGTTAGCCAGTTTGCGAAAAGCGCAAAGGCAAGAGTGCACCGAGAGTCCCTGTTGGAAGCAGAGATTGGTTCGCTACGAAAACCCAATGAAGCTCTCGGCAAACGCCAGAGAGTTAAAAAAACACAGGTGCAACTGAGAGAATCACTTACTGTGGAAGGTCCACAGGACTTGATGCATCATAAGTCTGCGGGCAAACAAGAAACGGAGGTAACACAGGGGAGTAGTGATTGTGCTGAGAAGCGGCGCATGAAGGCGCGATGCAGTGGTGTTTGCGGCAAGACTGGCCACAATGCACGTGCCTGACAATAGACTATATAATTTTGTAATGCATCTGGCATCTGGGTCCAATGCAATTATACTTACTTTTTAGTTTTGTAATGTGCTGTAGAATTGCTTATATTCCCTCCCTCACTCTCTCCCTCGTCAAGCCTCGAGTATGTCGACTATGAGATACGTTGTGGAGAATCTACCCCCCCCTATTCGGTAGAACATCGGCTAATATGGGTAGATTCTCCACAATAAGTAGTGGTAGAAGGCCCACTCGCTCATGAAGCACGCTACATGTTAGGGTTACCTTAGTTTGCCGCGGTTATGATCTATCAGTATCATCACCAAGCTTCTTTTTATTTTGTCCGATGTATATAGTAGCTGTGTAAGTCTATATCGCGGTAGTATTCTTCGCTTTTGAAATGGGTGCTGTCGCAGTATTCTGCAAGCGCAGGAAAGATATCTGCCATGAATAGAGAACGTCCGCGGGCGTCACAAATGCGGGGAAGAATCATATATCAGATGGAGATGCTGGTCGAAGATGTGCAGTGTTTGTTAGCTTCAGGAAAAAGATGCCCAGCCAAAACATCACGGTCCAGACTAGAACATCTGAGTGCCAAGACGTCTTCTCACATGAGGCTACTATGAGCTACGGATAACAAAGTGCCATTCCTATATGGCATAGTTATCTGGCCCAAGACTATTAAATGTCCGCAGTACTTACAAAATGACAGAGCGGGATGTAGCACTTTCTCGATTGTGGGAGGATAATGCACCCATAACGTCCAGGCTAATCATGTTGCATAAGCTAAGTCCTTATTGATACAACGAGGGAATAGGTTGTAGACTCATGATTGATGCCAGTAAGCCAATCCCCCCTTCATCAGATATTTAGATATCCAGCCTCGAGAACTGCAATGGCAGCAAGAGAGAGCCAGATGGTTGTAGGGTAAATGCAGCCAGTTTCAAATCGGAGAGCAGCCCTTCCAAGTTGTATCCATTGGCTTAGCACAATTTGTGTCCCGTTCATAATGGAATGATAGAGAAAAGAGAGAAGCGCCCAAGGGAGCGGTCTTCACTTTTGCGATCTTGTTATAATAGCAGCTCTACGAAGCAACATGGCTGGCTTGCCTTTCTTTTATTACATACAAACTGAGGAGGCTATCCGGAGCCCTGTCATAGGTGTCAAATGCATTGAAATGTGCCATGTCCGCTTTTCCCTCATGGCCAAGTTTCATCACTCCTATGTCCGTTAGGGGCTTCATGGTAGGGCAATGGCTAGTTTACAGGTCTTCAGCAGCAGCAGCCGACTTAAGTACAGAGCGTCGAGCTATTTGTTGCTGTTGTTGCTGTTGTTGCTGATGTTGCTGTATTTATTATCTCTGATCGGATTTTCGAGTCTGGCGTGCCCCGCTTCGCTCTTAGGGACCCGTTGTTGCGTGGCGCGGTATATATGTTAAGTGGCGTCCCATACGTGCCGTGCCCCACTTATCCGAACCTATTGTGGCTGAACACGTGACAGTATTGACACCCTATCATGAATTCAGGATCACAATGCAAAATGTTGAGAAAACGTCCACGAGTGCTCCGGAGAAAGTTCGGGTAAATAGATAAGACTGGGTTCTTATCTGTGGAAAGGAGACGAAGATAAATGGAGAGAGGGGTAAACGATTTTTTACCTAACTTAATACATAAACTTTAAGGACCAATTTTTACACAAAAGGAATAGTTCCAGGACGTAGCATAGACTTAAACGTCGACCGTGCGGTGTCCGTATAGAAGGGCAGAGCTTGGGGGCTCAAATCCACTTACCATCCATCCTCTTAGCTTACCAATTCAAGTCATGCCTTGTTTAGTTGTCCCCAGTGCCTCCACGGGCCACGGGGGAGCTGGTGTAAGCTCATTTAGTTTTGTGGGGCAAATGCTGTTAGTTGATTGGCCCAACTCTTTTTAGCGCCAAAGGCGGTAAAGATACCTGAAGCCCTTGAATTACGAAGGACAGACAGGGCGCTGACAGCGCTAATAGTGTTTGTTACATAGCTGCACTACGTATTTTAGGCGCTATGTAGCACAGCGTAGCCGTTAGGCGCCTTTGGCACATACGACTAATGGTTATCTTTCTGCAACCATGACACCGCCTCCTCTTTAATACGTGCCTCGTCTCTCTCCTAGGGGCTAAGAAATCTCTGGCGTTGATTCTCTTGTGACCACCTCTTTCAGGAGCGCGTTGTATGGCTCTTTGCGCTTTTATTTTGTCTTTCTAGCCTTGGTATTCTTGTCTAGGATGTCGTTCCCATGAGATAGGCGACAGCTTTCGCTTACGTCCGGTCCGGGCAATGAGAAACTCCGAGTGCTACCTCAAATTTCGGATGTGAGTTCTGTTTTTGCATGATGTTCTTCTTTGAGGCCAGGGATAAAAGGCGTCACTGTCATGTGAAGCATACAGTACGAGCAAAGGCCAAGCCCCGTATCCTCTGTGTCCTTGAAGGAGTGTGCTTTTACACTACACCAGGCCTTCTTATTTACATTATGAGTAGAACGATGGGAGTGGATGGGAGCAAGACCAACCTCTTTCGATGAATAACAGGTTCCTTTGGAGTGCAAGGGGTAGTTAGTTACTTGGGTTGGGGGCGATTTCAATACGCATAGACTATATAAGCGTGAATAGAAAACCAAGCACGCACCTATAGGCTAGTACTGACACGGGAAAGGCGTTCGGAGGGCTGGCACAATTCAGTTGTCCGTGTAATAGGTGTGTCTTATATGATACGATATTGCCTTATCGGGAGGTTTGAAGAGATGTAAGAAGCGAGGCGTTAATCGTCCGTAGATCCTTACTAAGATTTGAGCCTGCTTGTGATTAGATAATGTTATAGAGTGTGACCAAGGTGCTAGTCGTCACGTAAACCCTTACTAAGGTTTGGATCTGCCTGTGGTCGAACAATGTCATAGAGTGTGACCAGCTACACATGATGGAGTTCTATTTTGACATGAGACCTTCCACTTCGTAGAGGAAAGCCTCACTGGCAAGTCTTCATGACTGGCGAAATAAGGGAGAAAGGCAACACGCAGTGTAGAGGGCACCCCTCGTTACTTTAGCCAAGCTGCAGATACCCACGCGAGCCACTCGTTTTAGCTTCAAGTGCATGGAAAGGGAGGTCCAAGGGATTAAGGTTGCCGGAGTCCGGAACTACCTTTTGTGCCGAAAACCTGGGAGATGATCAAAAATTGATCGAAGACACTGTCCAAGAGTACATTGATGGTAACCAATGGAAGATAGGTTAAGTAGTTTTTTATTCCTACTAGTTTCAACGCTTCCATTGGGGGCAAGTCTTAGTTTGCTTCGGAACGGAAAGTCGGGCTAATAAATGAGAATTATCCCAGCCATAAAGGAATCAGGGAGTTGGGAAAAATAGAGCTCGCTTTAATTGCTCCTATAGCTCTAGAAGGCTAAATGGCATCGTAGTAACCAATTATTGCCACTACTGCCCGTTGATGAGAAAGAATGTATATGGGTGCAGCGTTGAATAGTCTGTGTGCCGTAGGAATAGCTTCCATGTATCCGTTAAGCTTTTGGAAGTCTTGGATTCTAAATCAAGATTAGAACTATCTCAACTCGGGCATGGCTATGTGCCTTGATACTAGGGTAGACATTGCTATTTTCCATGAGATGAAAGCGCTTTGTCGAGAAGAGGAAAACCTTGACACACTTTCACGAACAATAGCTTGTTGTTATTTTGTGCTAGAAGAAGCGGTTAGCTTAGACGGTTGAGTTAGCCAAGGGGATGTTTTCTGAAATATATAAGGACCAGCTCTCCCAGCTGAGGATTGGTCTTGGGCTTTTCATCTTCACACTCACATCAGCTTCCTTCATTCTGTATAGCTTGACATTCTGGTCATCCTCTTTCCATCTTTTAGTCACTCTACTCTCACCTCGAACTCGCCATCATTGCCACGAGCCTCCCGCTCCCTCCTTTCAAACTCATTTTTTCTCTTTCAAAACCCGTCGCCAAAGCACTTTAGCCATGCAGTTCTGGACAGCAAGCGTACTTCTCGCTTTCGCAGCGAATGCCGTCATGGCAGCTCCGTCGCCCGCAGTAGACATGGACGACATGGACGACATGGGCGAGAATCCTGGCTACTATAACTGCAGCTGGTACTATAACACTGGTGTGTGCATGTGTACCAATGTGAGAGGCAATCGTGTCGCGGTTGCCAAGGAGTTTTGCTCCGAAAGGAGCGACTAATCGTCGAAGAACTGCAATCTAAGAACAACCGCGATGCTTACTACATGAAGCTGTCTGTCAATTGAGATAGCCGGACAGGTGCTATCAGCTCGACATTCGTTGTTTTATATCGATTTCTCGCATCAGGAGAATACCCCGTTTTAGCTAGTGCCTGTTCCAACCTTAATATAATCTCACATCATAGGATCGATCTTTGGTCTTCTATTTCTCCTTACTGAAAGTTCTGCGGGTATCTAGGGTAAATGAGTATGCATTACTGGTGATATAGAAGTAAAAGCAGTATCAGATAGTAGTAATTATCACAATACCAAAGAAATCAAGGCCGCACAACTTCATGCAGAACCGTGGAATAGTCGGTGTCTCCCGTATTATAGAGCCAATATCTCGGCCTAATTTAAATTTGTGCAACAACTAAACACAACACTGCTGCTTACGTGGAGACACTGGAGTGGTAGGTTAGTTTAGATTTACTGCGCCAAGCCCCCTTGTTATGAAGCATTTCCTTGATAAAGCCATCTGGCTAGCTCGACCCTAATATAGCCAGATACACCTACACTCACGCCTACTGACATCACTTTCTCAAATGCAGCTGCCGGCATACATCGCCATGGTCTGCGGATAGCGACGAAGATGGGAACTGTGGTGTATGTAAGCCGCAATAGAATAATTGCCATCGTCTTGCAGCAAAGGCTTTCGTACACGCTAGGCCAATCATCTCTAGCCATGTCCATGTACGCCCAAGGCCTTTCCAGCGGGCTGCATTAGCTTCATCCACCAACCCTCTAGGCAGCCAGTCACTAAATAGCATGTACGATGCTGACGGACTAATTGTAGATCTTCCAACACTCAATCAGACACCCAGTAGTTGGGTGAAATTTGAATACGAAATACGACAGAGTGTAACAACAGTCTGAATAGCCTTTGGTCGGAGACTAGACTAGGGGGGGGGGGGGGATCTGACAGTTGTGAAAACAAGCTTAGGCCTCTAAAACCGCGAGAAAATACGGCAAACCCGTGGTATAGTGGGTTAGATAGCTCGTCAGCGTGTAACACTCATGATTATCAAAACCTCCGAGTATTCCTTGGCTTAATGACATGATCCCGACAGCTAGTCAAAGCAAAGAGGGATTAAACATTTAAACATCTGTACAGGGGCGGTAGCGTGCATGATAAGCGCGCGGTCAAAACAAGCATACGGGCAATTCCCCACCTGAACCAAAGCTGAAGACACGCTGCTTTCTGAGATATGACTACCAAAGAGTAAAATGCGAAGATCTAGTGGCCACCCGAGCCTGGTTTACGCTTGTGCGGAACATAATCGCCAAATATGGCATCGTAGAGTCGGACATGTACAAGTTTGGCGAGACTGGCTTTATGATGGGAGTTATCATGGCAGGTATGGTCGTGGCAGGTGCGGAACGACGTTCCAATGCAAAATTAGCTCAGCCTAGAAACTGGCAAGGTGGATGCAAGGAGTCATGCATCAGATGGTGTTGCTGAGGTCGGAGTACTAGATTCTTCAGCAGGAGAATGAGATACTTGGTCGATGCCGTGGCCAAAAGAAACGATTGCGAGACGGAGGGAGACTCGCTGTAGCTGAAGGGCAGCATTTGCAAGATCAGAAGGATGTAAATGTACAGCTAGAAGAAGACAGCTGTTGCAATTGCGGTCGGAAGCGGAGGGCAGAAACGAAGCAAAGGCCTGTGGACAGACAGGGCATAACACACGAACATATCAAATCGAAGTAGCGGTGTCTAGAAATAGAGCCCCAAGTAATTTAGGCTGATTCAGAGTATTATTCATGATTGTGTAGGTGTAGAGAGTTGTGAAGCTGTGAAAAACTGACCCATAATCGCGGCACCTTGAAAATAGCTGCGAGCCGGCGAGACCGGTGCCGATGGCACTGAGGCGAGAAACTCGGTCCTCACTAAGCAACTTTCAGCTGTCATCCAAGGTCCATCCCACTGTCAGTGGTGTATAGAATTCTAGAGAACTATCATTATGACCGAGGCTCCGGCTCTATCCACAGGCTCGCCTCTCTAAAGCTCCAGACTCCTCAGTCCTTAATGGCTGAGGAGAAGTAGACCCTGTAGCTGGCTTGGTCCTCGGTGGAGTCTGTGTTTAAGGAGCACCACGCACTATGGTCGAGACGCTAGTATGCCTAGAAGAAACAAAAGACCCGCCCGACAATTCGGTAGCCAGTGCCACCGTGAGATCGTATCCACAGACTTCACCACTCTTGAGAATCCGAGAAGTCTGCCTCTTCACTTTAAACAGCGGACCGCTCTATGTGACATGGGGATGAAAAATTGTATTGGAAGAACGACCATCTTGTTCAGCGTGTATGGGAAGAGAAGAAAGCAAGGGGCAAACAGGAATTCCATGATAAGCTGATTACAGAAGCTGGCTCGCCTCACTACGCTAGTGAAAGCCTTGCAGATACTAGTTGCAGAAATGCCAGGTTAACAGAACAGAGAATTGCTTTTCCTCCTATATACCCCCTACCAGCTTTGTCCCTCAAGTGTGAAATTCTTGGGTCGGGGCACCTTCGAACTGCCCGCTAGGATGTCCTGATCAAGTTTGAAGACCTGCTATATATCTCTCATCGTCAATTTACTTAGGCCTTTAGTCAGCCTGTATTGATGAAATACATTGCGAGTCGGCACCTAAACCTTCCCTTTATTCTGAATAACGATCAAGACTCCACTGTATGGACTGCCTCGGAGAGGGGAAGAGTGTTTCATGGCATATTATCCACGGTAACATCATCTTTGAAGGCCACGGCAGACTGCTATCGCGCTTTCGCTCACATCAACAATCATTACGCATAGTGTGCACTTGCGCAACATGGATTGTAAGCCGTGCTGGATACTGCACGATGTAAGCCCTAAATCAAGACAAGAACTATTCATGGTCTAACTTCCATGGCCTGACACCGTCGGTCAAAGCGAGGACTTGAGTGTCTGCATGTAGACGTGGCTGGTGATTGGAGCTCTTGTCAAGTTGAGAATGCACAACCAGGGTGCTTCAGCAGTAGCCAAAGGCTCCAAGGTACCCATTGTGACATATGTTGTGTTATTCGAATTAGTTAAGGGCTAAGTCGTAAGTGTCTTCACAGCACAGTGTGCTACGCATCTACATCACATACTCGCCCGATCCGGCCGGAATAGCTACGGGTGAACACCTACCACATTGGATCTAGGACTAACTTACACTTCTAGTGTGCGCCACGCAACAAACCCATTTAGTTATGGTTATCCAGATGAGGCAAATGCTGTTGTTAAGATGGCTAGAATCCGTTCTTTTTATGAAGAATAGGGGCAGTTGACAGCACCAATAGCATCACACACTGTAACTCGGGAACTTCACCACAGATCTTGCGTGCCATGCAGTACAGTGTAGCTATTACACGCCTTTAGCACACGTGATTAGCATCTATCTTTCTGTATCCTTAATATTGCTTGCTTGCTTGTTGCTTGATGCATTGTGTTCCGTCACTACAGGGAGCTGAGAAAAGCCCAGAGTCTCTTCGCTTCTGGCCACGTCCATCAGGACGACATCTTCCGGCTCATTATACTGTTCTCTTCCTTTTTCCAATATTAGTATTCATTCCCGGGGTATCATTCCGATGAGACAAGCTGCTTTTTGATCTTGGATGCGAAAAAAAAGAAAAACCATGCACTACTTCAAATGGTCATGGCGAGTCTTATTCTCTTCGTCTTCGAGGCCAACTATAGCAGGCGTAGCTATCGTATGCAGCACCAGCGCCAATAAAGGTTAAGCCTTGTATTCCTCCATGTGCTCAAACCAATCTACCTTTTCACTATTATATAGTTTTTACTAGAATTGCATGCAAAACCATGAATGTAGGAAGAACGGAGCCGGTGTAATTCGATAGATAATATTTTCTTGGCGCACGGTGTGTAATTTTGCTTACGTTGGGGGCGGTTTGAATATGGATGCATTATACAAACGTGCATAGAAAGCTAGGCTATTTTACTGAAGCTGCCATGGGATGGGCTGGGACGGGACTACCAGGAGGAATGTGTTCATTCTTGTCGTTGTTATTCAATGGCATCTATGCTTACAAAGATGGAACGAATCTTTGTCAGTTGATCGTAGCGTCGATATATCGCGGTGCTTGTGCACAATAATGGACCCTAATGTAGTGGAAACAAGTACTTCTATGGCACTCCAGACTGTGAGCTGCTGGGGACTTGCTTTACATGCTGTTATATTCCCACATCTTGAGGTTGTCTTCATGGCCAATGACATAATGGGGACCAACAATATAAAGCGTGGAGCTCACACTTAGTCACGTTGTCGAAGCTCGGGCTACAGGTGCGATTTCTATTTGTCAATTCCTCATTTATAGGGGGGAATAGTTAATAGACTAAAGTTTCTAAAGTTAGCAAATATTTTGCGTTCCGCAAGGCCAGAGAACGATCAACAGTTCATCTACGGCACGTCCAGGGCGCCTGATAAGGCAGAAGACAGGTATTTGGCTTCCTGTACTTCTATTAGCTTTAACCCTCCTGTTCCTCTGGGAGGCATTCTTTTTATGTATCTCACAAGGGCAGTCTGCGGACTTCGGGCTAATTGAAAGCTATCACCGTATAGAGGAAACGCGGAGTCGGCAAAACTAAAGTTCACTTTAACAGCTGCTATATAGCCACACAACATCGCAGCAGCCAACTACTGTCACTACTGCTTGTTAGTCAAATGTAATGTATTTGGATGCAAGGGCGAGTCGTCCAGACGCTGTAGCAACAGCTTCCATGTGTTCTAGAAACCAAGGTTGTGAAATGAATGTGGAATGTAAGTCGCCTTGAGCATAGTTTCTTCATCTTCGCAATCCCACCATAAAGCTGCATCCTGCCTAGCTTCGCGTTTCAGCCATCTCCTTGCCATGTCCCAGTCGCTGCGCTCTCGCTTCCTCGCGGTTCGGGACGGCTAGCGTATTTCTCGTTCACAGCGAATGCCATTATGGCAGCTCCGCAGCTCATTGCCATCGGCTGGCCAATCAGTGCTGGTGATATAACGAAAGAAACTTTCGTGTCGTAGCTAACGATAGTTGCTGCCACTTTCTGGATAAGGAAAAATCGGAAAAATAGCATCCCAGGAACACCATGATGCTTTACATCCACAGCTGGCTGACAATCAAGATAGCTGGCCCGGCGCTTTAAAGCTAGCTGATTCTTTGTTGTTTTAAAAGACGATACTTACCATCGCGGGGATGCTGCGTTTGAGCTTGTTCCTTGCCCAGCCTAAATATAGTCTTGCGCACTTAGCACAGGCTTTGACTTGCTGTTGTCTCCCTTCACTGATACTACTCCTGATTCTAGGCCTGAGGAACTGAGCGATTGCACTAGACAAAATAGCGCTCTGTGGATAAAGTTAATGCCAGGACTATGCTATAGATAAAGCCCGATAGATCGAGCCATCATCACCGTCTTGGAGCAAGAGTTTTCACACACAGTAGAGTCGCTATATCTGGCTATGCCCATGCACTCCCAGGTCCTTTCTCGGCTCTTTCCATTGAGCCATACTTCGCAATCATTGGCCAGCTCTGCAGGAATGTAGTCACCGGATCGTTGGTGTGTTGCCAAAGGACTATACATCCTCCCAGAATTAATCAGGCTCTTGCAATTTTACTGTGTCTAGTCCTTGCCCTCCCCGTATGATTCACGAACCAATACATTTGAATGCTCAAGCCAGGTCTACGATCTAGGCAATGATCGCTGTGTCCATCGCTCAGGGGCTAAAAAAAGCGAGTGAGTTTTGATTGGAAAACAGAACACTGCAATAGTGGCAGTAGGCTCTAGCCTGAGAAAAAGTCAGGGGCATTTGGCTGTGATCAATGTAGACTCATACACAAAAATAGGGTAAATAAGACAAACCCTTGTTGTCGTGGGCACTTCTGCTAGTGTATTACACTCGCACTTGAGGGAGCTACCTAGCTCATTAGTAGGCTAGGACATCCAATCCAGTCCCAAATCGCATCATCGCTTCTATCGGACATTGCTTCCGACATGCCATACATCATCCAATGGAAGATGCATGGAAAGTTCAAGCCCTGCCAATCAAAGACACCAGAAGCCTTAAAGAAAGATATCTGGGATGGCTCGTACCGTACAAGCAACTAGGAGCTTGATGTGACTCCTTGCCAAGTCCTGCGTCCTGTTCACAAATAGCATGCTGAGGAAAATCGAAAAGTGCCACACTTGGAGCATCACAAATCAGCACGCCTCAGCTTTCTTTTATCAACCTTAAACCCAGGAGGTATTCCCGAGCTCAGTGATAAGCCTCAGTTAACCGAACTGCCACTTATTCATTCCCTTTTCCTTCATAGCCAAAGCCAAGTTTTGTCACTCACATCTCAGTGGCTTCATGGTGACCATTTTGTGGGTCCTGAGCCACATTGTGTCGGTGTGGCTGATGTGGCTGTAGATGTTATTCAAATGAGACAAATACTGTTAGTTGATTGGTCTGACTTTTTCAATGGCCAAAGGTGTTGCGTGGCGCGGTACATATGTTAAGTGGCGTCCCATACGTGCCCCACTTATCCGAACCTGTTGTGACATATGTCTATTTCATTCGAATTGATTGAGGACTAAGTTCTAAATCTCTTCACAACATCGTGCGCCACGTATCTACATAACATGTTTACCCGACGTTATTCCGAGTGGAGCTGGAATCTCCACAACAGAACCTATTGTGGCTGATCACGTGACATGATTGGCACCACAATACAAAAGGAATAGTTCCAGGACGTAGCATAGACTTAAACCCCTTAATAAACCAACTGATTCAACATTTAAGATCTATTCTACAAAAGGCGGTCAGGGTGGCTGACATCCATTCTTTTTGTAGTACAGCACTGATAGCATTACACACAGCAACCTGAACAGACCTTCTGCGTCATGTAGCACAGTGCACCTGCTAGGCTAGGTAGCTTTCCGTAATCGTGATATTGCCTTTCGTTTGATGTGCTGTGCTCCTCGTCGTTTGCACAAGAAAGACAACTACTTGATCTCGGGTGGGAAAAAAGACAAGCGCTACCTCAAATGATAGTAGTGAATCTGTTATGCCATCCCGTTCTTCTTTAGAGCAAAGTGTGACAGACATGCTTGTCGTATGCGATGTGCAGTACAAATAAAGGACAGGATTATGATCCGTAAAAATGTACACATGTGCCTTGACCCTATGTCGAGTTTTTATGTGCATTGTCTAAATGTGGCAAGGAACAAGGCTAGACTAGCCCATTCTGATGAATAATGGTATTCCAGTGCACCGAGAGCAGTTTCAGTTGCGTTGGGGGCTATTTCGATATGCATGTGCTATATAGGTGCAAATGCAAAATCGAGTACAGGCGTGCTCGAGCTGTTATGCATCAGTGGCAATGGAATGTAGGTCTATGTGCAGGCCGATATCATTCAACTGTACCTTTGTGTTAAATATAGAGTGAATCTTTTGTCAGCCAATCGATTAGTCGTTAGATCTCCATGCTTGTGCGAAACCATATACCGCAAAATAGCGGAAACAAGTATCCCTGCAACTGTGTCTTGTGCCGCCATACTAGAAGAGCTAAAGAGACACAAGAAGCGGAACGCTAATCGGCAGATGAACCCTTGCAGAGATGCGAGTCTGCGTGCCGTCAAACCATGGAATAGAATACCACCAGCCACACACACAAGATGGAGCCCTATGCTAACATCGGTCAAGTCTTCTGACGCCTGAAACCCTCACTTTCTAGTCTCCATGTGTAATCACAAGAGGGACAGCTAATGCGTAGTGTAGATGTCGTCTTTCTTTGCCTTGACCGAGCTCTAGCTACAAATATTAGTTCCTTATTCCAACTTGCAATGTAGGGAACAAGATAGTTAATGGACGCGAAGGCTACTAGAGTTAGGAGAAGTCTTCTTTGCCAAACGTTTGGAGGATGTTGAAGAGTTGGCCGAGTACTGTTCAGTAGACGCTGGTCATAAAATAGGACGCAATATGTGGTTTCTTTGGTCCCATCTAGTCTTCATTTAAGTCCTGCCTTGATTACCAAAGAATCGGGGTTTTTGGCTCCTACAGTACCGGTCTGTAGACTTCGGGCTAATACATGAGAACTACCCTTGTCACGGAAGAAACACGGAGCTTGACAAACTAAAGCCCACTTTAGCAGCTCTTGAAAAGCTACATCGAATCCTAGTAGCTAACCATTTCTACAGCAGCAACTTTTCGATACAATGGAATTCACATGGATAGAGCGGTGAATTATCTGGCCGCCGTAGGAAGAGCTTCCATGTGTCTGTTGAGCCTTGAACTCTAAATCAAGGTCAAATCCATTTGATCTTGGCATGTTAACGTGCCTTGACACTATGGTAGATGTTGCTATTCTCCATGAGTTATCATAGCACTGTTGTGAGAGACGGAAAACCTGATTCCCCGATTGTATATGGCGGCTTATTCTTTTGATTTTAGCTGGAGTCCATGGGGAATGTAGCAAATTGAGCTATCTGATAGATTATTTACAATAGTATATAAGGACTAGTTCTCCCAGCTGAGGATTGGTCTTGGGTTTTTCATCTTCACACTCACATCAGCTTCCTTCATTCTGTATAGCTTGACATTCTGGTCATCCTCTTTCCATCTTTTAGTCACTCTACTCTCACCTCGAACTCGCCATCATTGTCGTGAGCCGCCCGCTCCCTCCTTTCAAACTCATTTTTGCTCCTTCAGCACCCACCGCCAAAGCACTTTAGCCATGAAGTTCTGGACAGCAAGCGTACTTCTCGCTTTCGCAGCGAATGCCGTCATGGCAGCTCCGTCGCCCGCAGTAGACATGGACGACATGGACATGGACATGGGTGAGAATCCGGGCTATCGTGACTGCGACTGGTATTGCGGCACTGATGTGTGCATGTGTACCAACGTGAGAGGCAATCGTGTCGTGGCTAAAAAGGAATTTTGCTCCGAAAAGAGCCAGTAATCGTCGAAGAACGGGAATCTAAAAACAACTGCGATGCTTACTACCGGAAGGTGTCTGTCAATTGAGATAGCCGGACAGGCAGGTGCTATCAACTCGACATTCGTTGTTTTATATCAATTTCTCGCATCAGGAGAATACTGCGTTTTAGCTAGTTTCTGCTCTAACCTGAATATAATCTCATATAATTGGATCGATCTTTGGTCTTTTATTCCTCTCCTAACTGAAAATACTGCTGGTATCTAGGGTAAATAAGTATGCATTGCTGCTGACATGGAGGGGAAGTAAGAGTAGCATCAGATAGTAGTTATCACAATACCAAAGAAATCACGGCGTGGAACAATTGGTGTCTCCCGTATTATAGAGCCAATATCTCAGCCTAATTTAAATTTGTGCAAAAACTAAACACAACACTGCTGCTTCTTTCCAGCATTTGTTGCTCCATGTAGACTGTCCCAGCCAAAGACTATGTCAAAGGCCAAGTCTTGGACCAACTTGCCCTACTTTTATATAGAGACTCACTACGAGCAGCTGCATGCCACTATATATCTTTCACGTAGAGACACTGGAGCGGTAGGTTAGTTTAGATTTGCTGCGCCAAACCCCCCTGTTACTAAGCATTTCCTTGATAAAGCCATCTAGCTATCTCGACCCTAACATAACCAGATACACCTACACTCACACTGACTGGCATCACTTGCTCAAATCTAACTACCGGCATGCATTGCCATGGCCCTCGGGATCAATGCAGGAAATAGTTGCAACTATTAATAAAGCTTCGACTGTTCTTTGTCGGTAGTATGTCTAGATTTGAACTACTTATGTAGCCACCGTAAGAGAAGGTGGTGAATCAAGTCGCATTGCTAGTCCCATGCAAGAATTACTAGGAACAAACTAGTGCTCTGCGGATAGCAACGATGATGGGAACTGTAGTGTATCTAAGCCGCAATAGAATAATTGCCATCGTCTTGCAGCAAAGGCTTTTGTACACACTAGGCCAATCATCTCTAGCTATATCTATATACGCCTAAGCCCTTTCCAGCGGGCTGCATCAACTCCATCCACCAACCCTCCAGGCAGCCAGCCACTAAATAGCATGTGCGATGCTGAAGGACTAACTGCACATCTTCTAACACTCAATCAGACACCCAGTAATTGGGTGAAATTTGAATACAAAATACGGCAGTGTGTAACAACAGTATGAATAGCCCTTTTCTTATGGCAGCAGTCAAGTGGTAGCCACAGAAAGCGAAGAAAGTGGCAAAGAGAAAGACTTTCCCTAGCCCCAAGACACTGGAAGGGGGGATCTTGAAGGGAAGATGGCGAAACTAACACACCCATCCGATCCCTATGTCAGAAATGTCATCCACTACAAGGAATTCCCAACTTGCCAGATGGCAGATGAATGGACGGGAGTATGAGAAGCACACCTGTGAGCACACGCCAAGGTGAACTCATGACATGAGATTGACTCAGCAGGAGGCTGCAGGCGGAAAAAGGGCCTTGATAGAAAATTAGCCTTTCCCTACAAGACAGACGAATTGGGACGGCATTTAAAGTGCTGCAAGACAAGACTTACGATTTGAGGCGACCAACAACCGAAAGATCCATAAACGGTACTACACACCGCTACACTGTCAATAGTATCATCGCACATGATGCTGGTCCTGGCCCTCAAGAAGAACAAGAGTGTGATCTAGTGGGATCTATCCAACGCCTTTATGAATCCGACACTCCCAAGGCTCATGTACATGAAAATGCATGCCGTTGGGCATAAGGATCGCATTCTCTGGATAAAGAAGGCGATCTTTGGCCTCAGAGAAAGTCCATCAGTATGGGATGCCCTCTTCAAAAAAAATTATTAAGGAATTGACGTGCTTAAAGCCAGTACCGGAAGACCACTGTCTATTTGCAAGTCCGGATGGAAACCAATTTATTGTAGTATGGGTGGGTGGCTAGTTAGAAATTCACGCCAAAGACCTAGAGTCAATCGGGGTGGCTACAGAACAAGCCGTCACGATCCGGGTCGCCGCGATCCGCTTGGTCGTCGAATTCACAGAAGGCAGGCCCTTATCGTTGTACCTCGAAGTAGAATATGTTCGAACGGAGAATCACAGCAAATCAATATGCACATATTGGGACGTTATTCAACAACTGGAGAATCTATCTACAAAATCGGAAAAGACGTATAGCGACATGTTAACAGTAGACAATAGGAAGGCGTACTGAATGTCCTATGAAGAAGGAGAAGAAGGAATAAGTTATTGTTGAAGTTGTTCTATGTATATCCGTGCTTTGCCTAAAGAGCGGATCTCAGCCGGTTTATATATCCATCACTACCATGTCTAGATCAAGCACAGTGGCCTTGGAAGAAGACCCTTTACGTCTGATGATACTAACCCTAACGTTTGTGCGAGCTGGATCAGGTCTGCAATCCTGGTAACCCTAGCTTAGGTTACTGACACATGTCCTACCATGCACCACCAACCTTTCCACAACCCCACCCTTTCGTCAGGCAAAAAAAAAGAGTGTTACTATTCGCACCTTAACAATTTCCTACTCGCACCTGAAAATTTAATGCCCCACCACCAATCACATAACCAATTTGACAATAATCTACCCAATAAAATAGTCATATGTCTTTTTAAAGTGGAACCAAACTTGACACTGCAACCTTTAGTGAAGATGAATTAAGTGTCTTTCCATTATCTCAGTCTGTCTACGAAAGTCAAACAATCATCCCATAACCATCCCCTGTTATACAGTCGATTCCTGACCAAAGCTACTGCCATACAACTGCCTCAACCACAGAAGGTATCACAGGAGGCACTGCAGGAGGGACCAAGGCTACATACAACACTCAGCACAAGAGGCCTAGAATAGACTTTCTTGAATTGAGGAGGAAAGGGATGTTGTAAAGTGGGGCTAGTACGACTATATTATTGGCTGGACTTTTGTTAATTTAGGCATGTTATTGGTTCAGCTACTTGGTGTCATGTGGGGCATTAAATTTTCAGGTGCGAGTAGGAAATTGTTATGGTGCGAATAGGAACACTCAAAAAAAAAAGTCGCCCACCAAAACTCAACACTTTCATTCACACACATCTCGACGTGAATAAAGATTATTTAAAGGCAGTTTCCTCTATCAAGTATCGAAATGATTGGAGTTCCTAATTCTATTCTCAAACTGCGAAGTTGGGAACCCGATATATGTGGGTAGTAGCAAGGAAATATTACCACTTCAATCCCTAATTTCCTCGCCACTCTTTTCCGATACTATTCCTGATAGCCTCTCACAGCACCATCGGAATGCATTTATCTCGGCCTCGTTGGAAATATACAGAAGATGACATGGCTGAGGCTATATTGGATGTCACCGATAATGGCTTTTCACCCTCCCAGGCGTCTCAGCGACGGGGGGTACCTCGAACGACCCTAATCGACAGACTTAACGGCCAGGCGGCTGTGAAAAAGCAAATCCAGCCTAGTCAACGGTTATCCAAGAATCAGGAAGACAAACTGGCTTTCTGGATCCCTCGCCAACAGTCCCTGGGGTACGCCCCATCCCACAACCAGATTCGGGCTTGCGTTATGGGCCTGCTAAGACAACAAGGCGACCAACTGGAATTAGGACGCAACTGGGTAGCCAGATTAATTCACCGCCGCTCAGACCTCAAGACCAAGATTGCTAGACGTCAGAAAGCCAATAGGTTTGACTCTTCCACACCTAAAGCAGTTCACTGGTACTTCGATATCAGGGAGGGCCTGTATGGCTGGATCCGGCCTGAGAACACTATTAACGTTGATGAAGGAGGCATCATGATTAGTTATGGCAAGTATCTAACTCTATTTTCACTATAATTTTGAAATTTGACTAACTGGACTCTCTTTGTTAGGAGTAGATAGCCTTGTGGTCGGAAGCGCGAACTTGAAGTAGAAGGCTCTTCTCAAGGGACCACAAACTCGCAATTGGACCTCATTCATCGAAGCTATCACTGCTGATGGTCATGCCTTGACTCTTGGAATAATATTCAATGGTAAAGAACTCCAGAGACAGTGGTTTCTTGACGAATTCAGGAAGATTGCTGACTGGCATTTCATAACTTCACCAAATAGGTGGACTGATGACCACATTGGAGTTGAATGTCTTGAAAGGGTCTATTTGCCTCAAACCAAGCCCAATGACGAGTCTGATTCCAGATTAACCATTCCAGATGGCCATGGGGGTCATGCAACAGTTCGAAGACAACTCCAGAGCCGGCGACATATTTCGGGTCAGATGATACACCAAAGTCTAGCCCCCACATTCGTGACCTTGGGCTTAATAGAACACCAAAGACGCGGAGACAGTATAACATGATAGCCAAAGGGTTTGAAGTGCAGCAGCAGACGTTGACGGCGTATGCTATGAGGATTGCTGGTCTAGAGGAGCAACTGGCCTGTCTGAAAAGAGGGAAGAAGAGGAAGGCATTAACTAATCCCAATAAGCGTTTCATGACTCTAAGTGAAGGTCTAGTGGCTGGAGAAAGCCTTTCCAAAAAAATAAAGCGAAAAGAAGCTTGTTGTGGTGAATGACAGCTCGTCAAAGGAGTCAGGGCTAGAATCAGAGGCTGCTTCAGTTGTTGAAGTTAGAGAGGAAAGCATACCACCTCAGCGAACCACTCGGTCTGCGACACGAGCCAAAAGACCTAAGCTTCAATAGATATATCAATGGCAAACTCAAATGAGTTTAAAATTTACAAACAACTTTTATTTTGGTTTGATTCTGTGTAAATGAAAGAGCTGAGTTTTGGTGGTGTAATTTTCTTTTTGCTTGACGAAAGGGTATGCGAAATCATCAGCTCTAAAGGAACTCAGCCGATGAATGGTGATCTCAGACTCAAGAACAAATATCAGCAACTTCTGGGAGAGCTTCCTTGGCTCGGTAATAAGGCAAGACCAGATTTGAAATTCCATGTCATTATTGCCTTGTAATATGCAGCGAGCCTAGACCAAATACATTGAGCGCCGTTGCTTGTCATACCGGAATATGTACAGCAACCCAAAGATGGCTTTTTAGTAATAGAGTCAAAGGACACTAGCCTCGACGTTCCAGATCTATTCAGATACAGCCTTCGCAGAGAGTCGTTTCTACTTTGACGTCGAAAGCAGAATTGATTGCAGCGTCATCGTCAACTACCTCCCAATCGAAAATGGTGGACTTGGGCCAAGACGAGAGTCATGTCAGTGGCCTGTGTCAGGATGACCAGGATTGCTGACCCTGATCCAGTTCGCCCAAACGTTAGGGTTAATAACAGACAAAGAGTCTTCTTTCGAGGCGCATGTGTTTGATCTAAACTGTTACGGGTGAGGCGCAATGCTATGATTCGTATAAGATCTTTATTGATTGATGGGGAGGGAAAGGAGTCTATCTAGAAGGTTGTGCTGGTGAGCAGGGTGAAATACTTCACTTACCCCCCGCGTTTCTGCCCACCTTCACCGCCTTCCATATTCAGTACTAAACTGCAATATCATTCTCCTTCTCCTCCCCTTCCTTCTTCTTCCACTTGCTCTTCAGTCGGCCTGTCGGTGTGAGGTAAGTTTCTTTGGGTCCATCGTTTTTGGTTATTGGTCCCCATTTCACTTCCCAACTGTGTAGGGCTTCTAAATTGTCTTCGATCACATTGTCGATTGGTTCACAAGTTGGTGTTTCAAACCCTTTCCACTTTATCCATACCACCCTCTCTTTCCTCTTTCCAAAAGCACAAAGGATGTCATCCACAAGCCATACTTCTTCTCCTTTTTCATTGAAGAGTGGGGTTGTCTTGTCAGAGTCTGCATTTTGTCCTGGCCATGGGTCTTCTCCTGCTGGCCGTAGTAGATCCGTATGAAATGTTGGGTGTATCCCTCTTGGCACGTCTAGCTCATAGACCATTGGTGCTACTTGCTTTATGACTTTGTATTTCGCATTGAGCCAGTCGAGTTTGCGGTTGGGTCGTCCGAGTTTCATATTCTTCAACTTTAGCCACACTTCTTGTCCTGGTTGGAACATTGGTGCTGCAGTGCGGTGCTTGTTTGCTTGTCTTTCCATGTTTTGTTGTGTGTCTGCAGTGACGACTTGGGCCCATTCTGTCAATTCTCCAAGTTTAGTCTTGATGGCTTCCACATCTGCTATTTTGCTCCCTTCTGCACTTGTACTGACTTCCTCACATATCTGGACAGGAGCGATATTGTAGCCATGAGTAAGAAAGAATGGGCTCACCCCATGTCTTCTTGGCTGTGGCCTGTTGTTGAGGGCTATCTGTGCTGCTGGGATCCACTTAGCCCAGTCTTGTTGGTCCATTGCTATTCTCGTGCGTAGAAAGATCTGAACTTCTTGGTTTGCTCGCTCGGTTGCACCATCTGTCTGTGGGTGGTATGCTGTTGATAGTCTTCTCTCAACCCCAAGGGTTTCACAGAATGTTTTCCATAACTCCCCTACCCATTGAGGACCTCTATCGCTGACGATCCATTCGGGTGGTCCATGATGTGCGTATACATTGGCCAGGACAGCATCGACCACTGTCATGGTTTTTGTGTCTTCCAGGGGTACCAAAATGACATTGCCTGTGAGTCGGCATGTAACCACAAGTAGGTCTGTGAACTTTCCGGGCAGATGTGTCATGAAATCCATAGAAATTCCTTGCCATGGCCGGGATGGAACTGGTAGAGGTGTCAATAACCCATGGATTTTCTCTCTCCAGGGTTTTGTTCTGCCACACCAATCGCAATTTCTCAGTAGTCGTTTGACGTCTTCTATCATCTTTGGCCAGAAAAACTGTCTGCGGAGTGCTACTATTGTTGCATCCCTGCCCCCATGTCCTGATATTGGGTCGACGTGATGCCTCTTGAGTAGTTCCCCTTTTAGCTCTTCACAGTCTGGTGTCCATATTGCATGTCGGTGGTATACAATGCCGTCTCTCACTGAACAGTCCGATGCTTGTGCTGAGCCTGGAGGGACCAGTGTTGATGGGAATTGTGTTCTTTGTTCTATGTGTTCTGCAATTTTCTCATAGTTTGAGTCTTTGTTTATCGCTGTCCTCCATAGTTCTCCCAAGTTTGAGTCAGTTTCAAATGGGTTTCTGGTTTCCACTCCTGTCGATGTAGATTCTTCTGTGATGGACTGTTGCATAATCTCAGTGTGTTGCGTTTCCACTGGGTCCCAACTCTCTTTCCAAAGGCGTTTGGTTCTGCTTTCGTCTCTTTCTTCCTTGTCAAAGAATTCATCCTTTCTCGATAGTGCGTCTGGTACCACAGCTAATTTTCCTGGACGGTGAATTGTGGTGAACGTTGGTAGTGACTCCAGTTCTTCCATCCACCTTATTTGCCTTTCGGATAGTAGTTGCTTTGTTCTGAAGTATTGCAGGTTTTTGTGGTCTGTCAGCAGTGTGAACTTTTCTAGCCCTCTCAGTTCTCCTCTCCACTTTCTTACTGCCTCTATGACTGCTAGAAGTTCTTTGTCATGTATGCCATAGTTCATTTCCGTTGGGGTCATCTTTCTGGAGAAGAAGGCGATTGGTCGTTTTGCTGCTTCTGGCCCTTGGTTCAAGACTGCGCCTATTCCCACTCCTGAAGCGTCAGTCTCCAGCCATGTTTGCGCTTCTGGATCCCAGCTTGCCAGCATGTCTCCTTTCACAAAGGCATCCTTCAGCTTGGTGAATGCTGTTTCCTCTGCTTCGCCCCACTTGAACGGTGTGTCCTTCTTCGTGAGTGCTACCAGTGGTGCTGTCAATTCTGCGTAGTCTTTGATGAAGTCTCGGTGGTAGTTGGTGAAACCTAGGAAGCCGCGGACTCCTTTTGCTGTTGTGGGCTGTTGCCAATCTTGTATGGCTGCTACTTTCTCAGGGTCCATTTCAACGCCCTTTCCTGCCGTGATGATCACACCCAAGTATTTGACCTTTTGCACTTCAAATTCGCACTTGTCGAGGTCAAGTCTTAGACCTGCTTGTTGAAGTTTCTGTAGGACACTGCGGACTTTTTGTCTGTGGTCTTCTAAAGATCCGTCAGAGTATACAATGACATCGTCGATGTAGGCTGAGGCACAGCTGTCTAAGAACTCGTCTAACACATGGTTGATGAATCGCTGGAAGACGGAGGTTCCATTTGCAATACCAAACGGCATAACCAGCCATTCATATGATCCGTATCGTGTGCGAAATGCTGTCTTCCACTCATCCCCTTCTGCTATCCTTACTCGGTGGAAAGCTGCTCGTACGTCCAACTTGGTGAGCCACTTAGCTTGTGAGATTACTCTCAGAGTTTCTTGGATCAGTGGTATTGGGTAACGGTCCTTTTTGAGTATGGTGTTCAGTGCTCGATAATCAACGCACAGTCTTAGGCCTCCCCCTGGCTTCTTCACGAATAGGACCGGGGCTCCTCCTGCTGAGTTGCTGGGACGGATGAACCCTTTTTCTATCAGTTCTGTCAAGGTTTTTCTCAGTACCAACAGCTCATCTCGTGACATTTGGTATAGTGGGGACCATGGTAGTTCTTTTTCTCCTTGAAGATCTATTTTCGCATCTAACCGGGGTCGGTGGGGTGGTAGTTCTTCGTTTGAGTGTGCAAAGGCGTCCCATAAGTCTGCGTATTGTGTTGGCAGTCTTTCACGCAGTTCTGCTGGTGATGTTTCAGGTTTCTTCTTCAGTGCTTTGTTGATATCTTCTATGCTGGCTGTGAAGATTTTTGTCGTGTTGTTGCCTTTTCTCTTGGCTATTCTCATCATCGCGGCGAATGCTTGTCCGTTGACTACACTCATTTTCGTTTTTCCATTGTTCTTTTTTTTTAATCTTTCCTCTCTCACTCCAAGTTTTTCAACCACTGTGTTGCTAGAGCAGATAATCATTCTATCCTCTTGGGGTATGTAGATGGCTCCTTGCTTTTTGATCCATGGCAGCCCAAGTGTCACATCGTGGTCATTGCCAGGTACAATGTATGCAAACACTTCTTTTTCTTCATGGCCTTCAATGTTGATAGACATATGGGCTACTTCCTTGATCACCCCTCTGCTTCCCATTGCTCCTTTCATTGTGCGCGCTGGGATCGGAATGCGCTTTAGTTGAGCTTGTTTTGCAAATGAATCAGATACCACGTTGTACGCAGATGAACCAGGGTCTATTAATGCAGTTGTCATGTTCATGTCATTGATCAGGACTTCTACTAGAAGAAGACTACAGTCCATTGTTTCTTTCCATTCTCTCAACCAAAGTTTAGTCAGATCCTCCTCTTGGTGCCCCTGCTCACGACTTTGTGCAGGGTTCAGGCTTTTCCCTGATCATCCGCCACTGAGGTTTCTTCCACCGGTGGTGTATTCCATTCCTCAACTGTGGTGTTGTTGACTTGGGTATGAATAGGGGCTGGCCTTCTTGCTGGTTTCAGGGGGCAAACTCTGGCCCAGCATTTGGGTCGTGCACAGCGTAGGCAGACGTTTGCCTGGCGTCTTCTGGACATCTCTTCATTGCTGACCCATTTTGCGACTCTGCCCCTGTACTTGTGGTCGTCTGGTAGCCCAGGGCCGGAGTTTTGTGTTGTCTTGGGTCTCGGGGTGGAGTGGGACTGTGTATAGTTCGAGTCGATGTCCATTGGGTCGCCGTATTCTCTTGGGATCTCGTCGTGCTGGTTCGGGCTGCTGATGTACGCGCTGAATTTATCGAGGTTTTTATTTCTCAGGATGTTTGTGTACACTTGTCTGTAGATTTTGATTTCTTCCTCCAGTGTTTTGCCTGGAGCTGTGGCAAGTGTGTAGTACGTCACCTTCCTGTCCAGTCCCTTGCGGAAGGCATCTATTTTAATCTCCTCTGGCCATGCCTGTCCTCTGGCCTCCTGTAGCAGTTTGTAGAAGTCCTGGACGTAAACTTCATATGCGTCTCCTTTCTGCTTCAGGGCGTTCAGCTTCATGCGTGCGGCGTCTATATGTCCCGGGTCTTCGAACCTGTTGTCAAGGACCTTCCACGCCTCAGCTTCCGTTGCTCCTTCTTTTTTTCGTAGTTCTGTCAGTTTTTCGCTGATACCCTCGCTGGCTTGTATTGTCAGGGACATTAGGATGAGGGTGATTTTTTTTTGGTCGCTGAGGTTGTCTTGATAATCCATTGCTCCTTGCATGTGGTTTTTCCAAGCCCTGTACAGGGCTCGGTTACCATTGTATAGAGGGCAGCCTAGGGCTGCTGCTGGTGTGTTTTGCATCGTTCGTTTTCTTGTGTCTTCAACGGGGACACTATGGGTTCTTACGTCTTCAACGGGGACGTCTTCGTGATCTGTCGGGCTTTCGTAAATGCTTGAACCTTCCGACGAGAATTGATATGTTGGCATTAAGTTTTTTTTGTATGAGGTGTTTTTGTTTATTTTTGGGATGATCAATCAATTTGTTACGGGTGAGGCGCAATGCTATGATTCGTATAAGATCTTTATTGATTGATGGGGAGGGAAAGGAGTCTATCTAGAAGGTTGTGCTGGTGAGCAGGGTGAAATACTTCACTTACCCCCCGCGTTTCTGCCCACCTTCACCGCCTTCCATATTCAGTACTAAACTGCAATATAAACATGGTAGATATATAAATCAGTTGAGATCCGCTCTGCAGACAAGAAACAGATAAAGATAGGACAACTTTAATCACCACTTGTTCCTCCTTCCAGGACATTTAGTACGATCTCGTAATATTTACTGCTAAGTGATACTCTGAGTATATCGCTACGATCGAGTGTGTTAGAAAATGACTAAGCAGACGTAAAGGACTCGTGACTGTAAACCCAAGTATGTATATGTTGTGGAAAATCCAACCCTAGTCGGTAAAACACCGGGTAAGCCCACAATATATATTACTGTATGGGCATGCCCGGTCAGGAGAAAAACCTAGTCCTTTAACAACTCAATAAAATTAATAAAAACCTCAGTTCACAACAGTATACCTCATAGTCGATGTACTCAGGGGCTGACGAAGGAGAGTGAAGAATAAATACAAGCAATTCTACAACATCTACAGCCACAGTTGCTGGCCGGATTCTGGGAGTGCGTGTCTAGTGTGCGCCACGCAACAAACCCATTCAGCTGGCAGTTGACAGCACCAATAGCATCACACACTGTAACTCGAGAACTTCACTCTAGATCTTATATGCCATGCAGTACAGTGTAGCTAGTAGATGCCTTTAGCCATATGATTAGCAGCCATCTTTCTGTATCCTTAATATTGCTTGCTTGCTTTTGCTTGATGCATTATGCTCCGTCACTACAGGGAGCTAAGAAAAGCCTAGAGTCTCTTCCCTTCTGGCCACATCCTACAGGACCGGATTAAGGTTAAGTAAGCCCCGGATTCCTCTATATGCTTAAAGTAATCTACATTATTACTATTGTATGGTTTTTATTGGCATTGCAGACAAAACAATGAACATAGGAAGAACGGAGTCGGCGGATTTCGATAGACGTTTTTCCGGCGCACAGTGTGTAACTTCCTGGGACCTGTTTGAAGACGCATACATTATACAACATGAATAAAGACCTGGACTACTTTACTGAAGCTGCCATGGGCTGGGACTACCGGGAGGAATATAAAGCTCCAATGTGGCATGTGGGGTGGGTGGCCTTCTACTGCAAAGATGAATATCATGCTGTCAACTCCTCGCTTTCTTCATGGCCAGTGGCATAATGGAGACCAACACTTTAAAGCATAGAGCTCACACTTGGTTACGTTGTTGAAGCTCGGGCTACACACGCGGCTTTTGTTTTCCAATACCTCATCTACAGAAAAGAATAGTTATCTAGAGTGAGGAAATATTTTGCTTTCCAGCGGGAAGGCCGGGGGACGATCAAGAGTTTATCTACGGCACGTCCAGGGTGCACTGATAATAATAGAAGACTGAATATTTTGTTTTCTGTATTCCTATTAGTTTTAACTCTTCCTTGTTTATCAGGGAGGTAGTCTTTTTGTGGCTCTCATGAGGGCAGTCTGCGGATTTCGGGCTAATAAATGAGAGCTATCCCGGTCATAGAGGAAACGGGGGGTCGGGCAAACTAAAGTTCACTTTGTTAGCTGGGCTTGTCGAAACCTAGGTTTTGAAATCAATGTGGAATGTAATTCGCCTTGAGCATAGTTTCTTCATCTTCGCACTCCCACCATCAAGCTGCATCCTGCCTAGCTTGGAGTTTCAGCCACCTTCTTAGCATCTTCCAGTCGCTGCGCTCTCGCTTCACCACTCTCCGTCATTGCCGTGAGCCGCCTGCTTCCTCCTTGTTAACTCATTTCTGCTTTCCCAATAGCGGGTGTTAAAGCACCATAGCCATGCAGTTCCGGACGGCTAGCGTATTTCTCGTTCGCAGCGAATGCCATCATGGCAGCTCCGAAACTCATGGACGAGCATCCTGAATCCCATGACCGCCAGCGGCTGGCTAATCAGTGGTAGTGTTGCAACGAAAGAAACTTTCGTGTCGTGGCTAACGATAAGTCGGTGCCACTCTCTGGATCCCAGGAACACCCTCATGCTTCCCATCCGCGGGCGGCTGTCAACCAAGAGAGCTGGCCCGACACTGTAAAGCTGATTCTTTGTTGTTTTAAAAAGAGATGCCTCGCATTACGGGGATGCTGCGTTTTAGCTAGTTTCTTGCCCAACCTAAATGTAGTCGTGCCCACTTGGCACGGATTAATTGCAAGATTATGCTATAGATAAGTCCAATAGAGCCATCATCACTGTCTCCGAGAATAAACCAGGGGCATTTGGCTGTGACCAATGTAGGCTCATACACGAAAATAGGGATAAGACAAACCCTTGTTGTCGCGAGCATGACTGCTAGTGTATTACACTCGTATTTAGGGCGACTATCAAGTAATCCTAGGCTCAGCGTTTCTATCGTAGTGACTAGTCAGTCAACTTGGGTAGGAGTCAAACACGCGTTTTTAAGAACGGCTCTTTTCACTGCCGTGGTATCTCTGCTCTTGCTCTTCACCCCTTTGTAACTTTGCCTTGGCAATGGTCTTTTCATTTAGCCCAAGCCCCTCCTGTTACTACCTTGGCCTACCTCATGGGCCAGCTTCTATTTTTGAGACTTTGTCTTTATTCCAGTTGTTGCTCCTATGCTAAAGGGTTGAATCCCGTGACATTTAGTCAAAATGTCCTAGTGCCACTACGGTATGCCACTTGATCCGAATTCATGATGATCCATGATAGGGTATGGAGTAGTGCACGTGGTGTGCATTTGGCGGACACAGGCATCATAATAGGCCGAGAGTCAGGATATTAGAGATGGAGGGACGCGATGGCGAGACTAATAGAGGCTTCCAGGCCCGTTTTTCATGATTATTTTCTGGTGAGGCTATTACTAAATGGCCATAAAGGGAGCTAGCTAGCTCATTAGTAGGCTAGGACATCCAGTTCCAAATCGGATCATCGCCTTTATCGAACATTGCTTTCGACATGCCATACATCCAATGGAAGATGCATAGAAAGTCCAAGCCCTGCCGATCAAAGACACCAGAAGCCTTAAAAAGGGTATCTGGGATGGTATTGGGAAACCGCTCGTACCGTACAAGCAACTAGGAGTTTGATGTGACTTCTTGCCAAGTCCTGCGTCCTGTTCACAAATAGCATGCTGAGGAAAATCGAGAAGTACCACACTTAGGGGCTCCTCAACTTGGCCCCCTTGTTATGGCACCATCACAAATCAGCACACCTCAGCTTTGTTTTATCAACCTTAAACCCAGGAGGCAATCCTGAGCCCAGTGATAGGCCTCAGTTCATTGAATTACCATGTATTCCCTTTCCCTCCATGGCCAAGGTTTATCGCACTCACGTCTCAGCGGCTTCATGGTAACCATCTTGCAGGTCTTCAGCCACATTGTGTTGGTGTAGCTGGTGAGGTGTGTGTCTAGTGTACTCCACACAATAGACTCAGCTATAGACGTTATTAGATAATGTTAGTTAATTAGCCTAACTTGTTCAATGGCCAAAGGCAGTCAAGACGGCGGAGGTCCGCCTTCTTGTAGTACAGAACTAATATTATTACACACAGACCTTCTGCATCATGTAGCACAGTGCACCTGCTCGGCTACGGCGCCTCCCAAAGTTATCTTTCCGTAATTGTGATATTGCCTTTCGTTTGATGTGCTCCCCCTCGTTGTTTGTACAAGGCAGACAACTGTTAGGGCTGCGCCTGCTTGATCTCAGACGGGAAAGTTTCAAGCGCCACCTCAATTTTAGTGGTGACTCTTGTTGTGCCATTCCGTTCTTTCAAGAGCCAAGTGTGGCAGACATGCTTGTCGTATGCAATGTGCAGTACAAATAAGGGACAAGATTATACTCCATGTTGCTATCTGGAGATATACACATGTGCCTTGACCCTATGCCCAGCCTTTTATAGGAATTGCGAATTGCGTAATAGTGGCAAGGGACAAGGCTAGCCCGTTCCGATGGATGATTGTTTTCCACTGCACATGGAGCAACATCATTTGCCTTAGGGCCGATTTCACTACGCATGTACTATATATGCGCAAATGGAAAATCGAGTACAGTCGTGCTCGAGTTGTTATGCGTCAGTACCAATGGAATGAAAGTCGCAAGAAGCGGAACGCCAACCGACACATCAACCCCGACGGAGATGTGAATCCGCATTCCATAAAACTATGTCATAGAATGCGGCCAGCTACACAAGATGGTGCTCTATGCTGACATCGGCCTAGTCTCACGACGTTTAAAACTCCCACTATCTATCCAGTGTCCATGTTTTACTATACAAGAGAGACAGGTGAAGTGTAGTGTAAATGCCGCCCTGTTTTACCTTGAGGAAGCTCTAACTACAGATACTAGCTCGTTTTTCCAACTTACAATGTACGGAACAAGACAGTTAATGGGCCCAAGACCACCGGAGCTGGGAAATCCTCTTTGGCGAAAGTCAGGAGGTTGCGCAAGAGTTAGCCAAGCACTGTTCAGTGGGCACTGATCATGAAATAAGAAGGAATATTGAGTTGCTTGTCTTCCTTGCAGTTTTTACTTGAGGTTTCTCTTGATTACCAAGCAAGCCGGTTCTTTATGCTTCTACAAGACTGACCTGTGGACCTCGGGCTAACACATGAGAACTATCCTTGTCACGGAAGAAAAACAGATGGACAAACTAACAGCCGCCTTGGTAGCTCCTGAATAGCTATATCCAATCACAGTAGTTGACCCTTTCTACTAACACTGTTCAATAGAATAGAATTCATATGGATGTAGCGGTGAATTGTCTGGTCGCTGTAGGAAGAGCTTCCATGTCTTTGTTGAACTTCGGGGAGCCTTGAGCTCTAAATCAAGGTCAAATCCACTTGATATTGGCGAGCTAATGTGCCTTGACACTACGGTAGACGTTGCTGTTCTTCGTGAGATACTATAGCGTTGTTTGGATAGAAAGAAAACCCGATTCACCGTTCGTAGATGTCGGCCTATTCTTTCTCTTTAGTCAGAGCCGTGAGGGATGCAGAAAACTAGGTTAGCTGAGAGGCTATTTACAATTGTATATAAGGACTGCTACTCCCCGCTATGAATTGGTCTTTATTTGCTCATTTTCACAATCACATCAACTCCTCTCATTCTATTCTATCTTGCCTGACTTTCTAGGCATCTTCTTTCTACTGTCCAGTCATTCTATTCTCATCTTGTCACTCGCCATCATTGTCGTGAGCCGCCCGCTTCCTTCTTTTAAACCCATTTTCGCTCTTTCAAAAGCCACAATCCAAGCGCTATAGCCATGCAGTTCTGGACAGCAAGTGTACTTCTCGCTTTCGCAGCGAATGCCGTCATGGCCACTCCATCGCCCATGGACATGGACATGGACATGGACATGGGCGAGAATCCGGGCTATCATCACTGCCATTGGGTGGAAACTGTGTGCTGCTGTTTCAACCATAGAAACAACCGTGCCGTGGTTGACAAGGAGTATTGCAGAGCTATGAGTGCATAGTTATCGAAGGACCAAGATCTAAGAACAACTGCGGCGGTTCCTATCTGACACTTTCTGCCATTGGGATGGCCGCACAGGTGCTATCAGCTCGACATTTGTTGTTTTAGATCGATACCTCGCACTGGGAGAATACTGCGTTTTAGCTAGTTCCTGCTCCAACCTAAATACAATATTCTATATTGACCAATCTTTTACCTTCTCTGCTGTTTCTAACTAAAACTACTGTCAGTGTCTAGGCTAAATGAGTATTTATCACCGCTAATATGGAAATCAACATCGTATCAGACACTAGCCATTAAATCATAACAGTCAATATTAGGAGGCCGTACTGAGTGTCCTAGAAGGAGGAAATAAGTGGTTATTGGGGATCTTCTATGTCTAGAACAAGCACATGGGCCTTGGAAGAAGGCCCTTGATGTCTTATACTAACCCTACCGTTTGGACGAGCCAGATCAGGGTCAGCAATCCTGGTAGCCATGACTTAGGTTACTGACAAATCATAGGTGACACAACTCCATGCAGGACTGTAGAATAATCTGTGTGTCCCATATCATTGAGCCAGTATGTCAGTCTACTTTACATTTGTGCATAGACAAAGCAGAACACTGCTGCTCCTTTCCACTATGTCATGCTCTATGTAGACTGTTCTAGCCAGAAATTGTCTCAAAGACAACGTCTTGGAACAGCTTGCCATACTAATGGGCATCGCCCTAACACATACAGGCGCAGCCCTAACAATTATCTGAAGTAAGGGCTCTCCTCCTTGCCATATGTGTGTCTTCTTGGCTCTCCGGCGTTTGCTGTATGTCTCATTTGCTACTCGCAGTGACTTGTTCTCCTCACGTAAAAGCACTACCTCATGCAATATTGTCTGTGTCCCCTTTGCAAACTGGTCGAAAGCATCATAAATTGGGGTTGGAGAGCTTCCTCGGTGGTGGGCAATTCTATCCTTGACGTAGGAAAACTCTGAGAGGGCTTGTGTTGAGTTGTGTGGCGTCAAAGAGACCCAAGTATCGGTCCCTTCAGGAAGAGGGCCGGTCGGTGTTGGAGCCTGTAATTTGAAACCCGGCTTCAACAAGACTGCCTGAGGGTCATGAAGCACCAGTCGTATGTGTGATTGAAACAGGTCTTGAGGTCTGGTGGTCACCGGATGAAGTGTGAAGCCCAGCGCTGCCCAGCATGTCCCACATCGGGTTCTGAGAGGAGGAAGTTGGCTATTTCTTCAACACCGCCAAGCCAGGGGGGGGGGAATCCTCGCAAATTTAGGTCAAGAATGAACTTGACTAGAGTCTCTTCTTCCAGTGGAGTCAATCGCGTAGAGTTGGCGCGTATATGCTGTGCTTCATTCTGGCGTATAAGGTGCTAAGGCTGACTGTGTAGATCTTGGCGGCCTTTCGAACACTAAGTTTCGAGTTTTGTTTTTTGATAGCGGCGACAGCAAGAACGAGGTTGGCTTCTTTAGAATTTGAAGATATTATTTGTGGTTTGAGTAAAGTGGTTTGAAAGATGGAAGTGTGAATATCTGAGTGGAGTGTTCTGCTCACTGGTGGATTACGTTAAGCAAAAGCAAGGCCTGGTAGTTTGTGTGAGATTTGATTACGAAATACGACAGGGTGTAACAACAGTAAGAATAGCCCTTGGTAAGATGGCAAATTAGCTGTGATTAGAGGCTCAAGCCTCTAACAACATGGGATAATAAGGCAAACCCTTGTTATAGTGTCGTACCAAGCTACTGGTGTGTAACACTGATAATTACCAAACCTCCAAGTATCCCTCGGCTTGATGTCATAAAACATCTATGCACAGGGATGGTATTTCTTACCTCAATAATGTTTCCGTTCCATTCCTCAGGCCTTTGCAACTTTTTGCTGGCGAGACCCTTTTGAAAAGCCCAAAACTGGGGGTTGCTGAGCAGGCCATAGTTCGCCTGGCCATAATCACATCACCCTGAGAATAGCTGCAAAACGGCAAGACTGATACTGATAGCACTAAGGTGGGGAACTCAGTTCTCGCTGAGCCACTTGCAACTGTCAACCAACGCCCCCTCTCACTGCCAGTGTACAGAATTCTAGAGAACTATCATTGTAACTGAGACCCCAGCTCTATTCACAGACTCGCCTCTCTAAAGCCCCAGACTCCTCAGTCCTCAATGGCTGAGGAGAGGTGGGCTCTGTACCTGACTCAGTTCTGACCGGAGTCTGCGTTCAAGGAGTATCACACACTGGTCGAGACGCTAGAGTTTCTAGAAGAAACAACGGACCTGTCTGACAATTTGGTAGCCAGTGCCACCCTCGGTGAGATAGTACCACAGACTTGACCACTCTTGAGAGTCCGAGAAGCCTGCCTCTTTACTTCAAACTCCGGGCATCTCTATCTAAGATAGGGATGAAAGGTGTAACCTGGTTTTTAGCTACATTTTTGTATTCCAGGCTGAGCCTTGCTTGAACATAAATTAGCTGAACATCTGTCAAAACGCAACACCTCGCATGACGTCATAAAGCTACCAACTGATTATGCTGATGAGATCAAAACCTCAGTGATACAGCAGCAATGCAAATTTCATCTTAAGAACAGCCATCTTGAAAGCGTGTACGGGAAGACAAAACAGTGAGGGCCAGCAAGAATTCGATGGCAAGCCGATTACGAAGGTCGGCTCACTTCACTACACTGGTGCAAAAACGGCAGTTTAACCGAACAGAGAACTGGTCCTTCTCTTATAGACCCTCCTCCAGATTTGTCCTGCAAATGTGAAATCTTGGGTCGGGGCGCCTTCGAGTTGCTCGATGGCTTGAACATCCTAGACAAGTTTAAACACTCGTGGCACATCTCTTATAGTCAACCCATTTTGGCCTTCGGTGCTTGTATCGACCAGATACATGTAGAGCCGGCTCTCAGACTGTTCCTTTATTCTAGATAACGATCAATGCACCGCTATATCGACTGTCTTGTGGAGGGGAAGAATATGTCATGACATATTATCCAAAGTAACATCATCCGGAAAGGCCACAACAGGCTGGTATCGCGCTTTCACTCACATCAAGAGTCATTACATACAGCGTGGCCTGGGCAACATGGATTGAGAGCCATGCTAGATAGTGCAAGATGTCAACTCTGCATTAAGAGGAGAATTAAGAGAAGAATTACTCCCGATACAACTGCTGCCACTAGACACTGTCAGTCAACACAAGAACTTGAGCATCTGCATCTAGACATGGCTAGTGATTAGAGCTCTCGTCAAGTTGAGAATGCGGAATTGATTAATATATGAAAGTGCCTTGGCAGTAGCCATTGGCTCTAAGGTATCTGTTGTGACCTCGACTTAGTTAAGGGTTAAGTTCTAAGTGTTTTCGCAGCACCAAGTGCTTTGAAGAAATGATGCCACACAACATCGCGTATTCACCCGATGTTATCCCGAGTGGAGCTGGAATCTCCACAACAGTACCCACCTTTTCATCAAGCAGATATCTCTCAGAGACGCATCACATCATGAAAGACACGACACTTACACAGCTGCCAGCTAAATTATTTCTACCCACCTCACCAAGACATTGCTCATGGCATAGTTTGGCGTTAGACAACGTCTCAGCCACACAGCAGGAGTCCTCGAAATCCGGCATGTTGTGGAAAAATTGACTTTAGTCTGATTAACAACAGGTAATTTTCGGTAACCTGAGTCAGGGTTACCAGGATTGTTGTCCTTGATCAAGTTCGGCCATTCATTAGGGTTAGAATCAGACATAGAGGGCCATTTCCAAGGCCATTTGTTCGGTCTATACACTACTGTGAGGAATATATGAATCGGTTGAGATCCGCACTTTAATCAAGAGTTAGATAGAGTAAAAAAATGGCCAGAAACCACAGACCCCTCTTCTTCTTACTCTCAGGACACTCAGTACTTACAAGTTTGTTACGCTTCGTAATTCCTAATATAAAATACTGTCGCAAAGTCACTACATCTAACAGTAGATATTAGGAGGACGTACTGAATGTTCTAGAGGGAGGAATAAGCGATTATTGAAGTTGTTCTGTGTCTATCTGTTGCTTGCCTGAAGGGCAGATCTCAACCGATTTATATATTCCTCACTGTATTGTATAGACCGAACAAATGGCCTTGGAAGAAGGCCTTTTATGTCTGCTGTTAACCCTAATGTATGGGCGAACTAGATCAGGGTCAGCAATCCTGATAACCCTGACAGATTGGTGTGTGGGGCATTACATTTTCCAGGTGCGAATAGGAATTCTCTAGTTTTAAAGCCCACCTCGTTTTTATATCACCTATTTTTTTACTTTCTCGACACGATTAACAACCTACCTATCAAGACCGAAGCGTTGACTCAAGAGGATGTCACAAAGTTGATCAAGGGGATTTTCGAAACTCTCTAATCTAGCAAGTCCACATTCCCAACAGAGAACAGGAACTATGTGCAACCATCAGTACACCCAAGGAACTGTCACCTCAAAACTTTCCTTCATTGAATGGACTCAGCTGGGAAAAATGGGCGAGGTACGCTATTCGGGCTTTGAAAGGCAATAAAACTGCCTACTTGCTTAAAGGGATTAAAGGGAAAGAATTTGTCGACGCAATGGGCATAGTTAAAAGGCAAGAAGAAAGATCCATCGAAGAAGCGCAAGCGTGTGCTAGCATATGAGCCAGCATGGACGCAGAACCACGACAGAGAACAGGGGGGATAGGAACTGTCGCCAAATTCTGGCTTGCACTGAAAGATAAGTTCACCAGCTCTCCAAACTGCAGGCATTTGAACATGATGGACGACACCATAGAATAGATGAAATGGCAAGAGGGAGACGAAGCAGTCAGCAAATGGCATAACATTAGACACAAGCTGGCAGAGCTGCCAGAATACGAGTTCCTAGAAAAGGACCAGGCAACGACAAGTTTCCAAGCTAGAACTATCGTGAAGCTCTGGACTCGGTAGCCGCTATCCTGAATCGCCGACATCTTCGAAAGGTTTGGGCACAAACAGGGCGGCGAATGCAGGCTCAGGGAGGGCTTGGAGCAGAGAAATATTGCCACTAATAAAAGTCCTTAGGTAAGAAAATCACCGGCTACAGGATAAGTCGACAGTGGCACCACACATCACTTGACAGGTAATCTAACGAGAATTTGCAGCTACTAAAGAACAGACCCTGTGCTGGTGTATTGGGGAGGTCTTTGCTTGGTGACCCGGACATTGGGCCTGGCCAAAAACAATGTGAGAGGGTCAGAGGTCATCATAAATGTATATCATGTAGGCGGTTTAAATCGGAATCTGTGATCAGTACGACAACTGTGCCATATAGGACAGGAGGTTCTATCGTAGAAGCATAGGCCCTTCATCAAAAGAAGTGACAAAAGAACTAATCTCACTGAGAAGGATAGGCCCCAGAACTGGGGAAACTGAAATTACAACGGCACACAAGCCATGGTTCTGAAGCATAATTCACAACCCTAGGAACGTCGAGTGAAAGGGCATAGCTGAAAGGCTAATCACAACAATCAACGATTCAGTTCGTACGATACTAGTTGGTTCATCAATGCCCACTACGTTCTGGCCTTATGCTGCTACACACTCGGCATACGTTGCGTACAGAGCAAGCATTAAAGGCGCAAAATCGCCATTCGAATTATTTTCCAACATAGCCTCAGACAACATGCACATCCACAGATGGGGCTGCAAGGTAGTTTTCCACAACGTCTACAACAAGAACTCGAACGTCCGGCAAAGAAACGAACTGGAAACCCGTGGACGGGGGAGAATTCTACTGGCAATTGATGAGAATGCAACGGGGAGATAAACGCGCTGGGATATCACAAAGAACAAAGCTTTCGCCATGGTGTCATTACAATTCTTCCAAGGTATGCCTGGTGGTAATCTGCTAGAGTTGGACCAACCCAACAAAGATTTGTCAACACCCAAAAACCTCGTACAAGAAGAACATGCAAACCAAGACGACGATGAACTAACACTAAGACAAATAACGACTAATTCTGACAAAAAACCCAAGTCGATCACCAGGTATAAATGGTTTAGAGACACAGGACGACAACCTGACACTGGAACAAAACCTGGGGGATGGGCCAGAAAGAAGTCGCACTAATGGGACAATGCATGGCGATAAACGGACAAAACGAGGACAAAGAAACAGAAGAGGACGTGGAAGAAGAATCAGCAACTGGGAATGAGGACACTCTAGAAACAGCCGAACAAAGATAGCTGTGCCAGGCCCTAGCAAGCCCCAGGTCAACTAACTCGCAGAAGGACTCGCGAAAATTACTGACACCAAAGATATGGGGCGATTAAAGGCTTTCATAGGCATGGAAACCAACTATAGCAGAGACAAGGGAAGGATGTAGCTCAGCCAAAAGCAATGCCAGTCAGCACCGCGGTAGCAGTATAGTAAACACTGAAACCAAAACGCGCGGAAGAAAACGGCGTTGACAAGAAAATATACCAGTCGCCTGATGGGAACACTGATGTATCCAATCGTCATGGCCAGGCCGGACATAGCCTTTGCGACAGCAATGCCCTCACAACACAATTCAACCCCAGCTGAAAGACATTTAGATGGTGCTAAACAAGTGGCAAGGTATCTTGGAGATGCTGCCTGACCGGGCATTGAATTTAGCTTGCTGCGTCGTGGGGGAGTAGATGAAGCCTTGATAGGATATCCTGACGCCGACTACGCGAACTGCAAAGACAAGAGGTCGATATCTAGCATGGTATTCACACTAGCTAGTCCTGATACATGGTGACAGTCAAGCTGCGGTAAAGATTGCGAACAACCTAGAAGCCAGCGACTGGACGAAACACAATCGACATTCAGTCTCATGCTGTCAAGGACTAGATACAAGAAGGGAAAGTGAAACTTGGATACGTCGCAACAGAAAACATGCTGGCAGACGGAATCACCAAGCCACTAACCCTTGCCAAAATCAACAAGCCGAGGAGGCCGCGAACGAACATATGCCTACCTAGTGTTGACCCGACTAGAAGAAGATCCTCCATAATCTTGGTACACATATTATGTCAGAGATCCTCCCATACGGGATTGCCGCGCTCTCTTCCTTCACAGCCAAGTGCCTAGGTGAGGCAAATGCTGCTGCTAGTTGGCTAGTCAGTCAAGGGCGGTCAAGATGGCTGGAATTCATTCTTTTTATGAAAAGCAATGACGCTTGAGACCACCAGTAGCATGACACAGAGTTACTTCTCAGGGGGTCATTGCCATACCATACTTGATCTCAGGTTCTGAAAAAAGAAAAAGAGAAAAAGGGGAATCATGCATTCCCTCAAATAGTCATTGCGACCCTCCCCATTCCATCCTCTTCTTCTCTCAGGCCAACTATGGCAGGCATAGCTGTATTATGTGGCACACAGCGCGAATCGTGGTTAAGCTCCGTATTCCTACATGTGCTTAGACCAACCTACCCGATCACTATTCTAGGTTTTCATTGGCACCATGTACAAAGTCAAGGAGAGTCAGTGTAGGTAGATTGGTAGATGATAGTTTTCTGACACCCGACATGTAATTTTGCTTGAGTGAAGGGAGGTTTGAATACGAATGCATTACATAAACGTAAATAGTAAACTGGGCTATCTTGCTAGAACCACCGTAGGCCGAGACTTCTAGAGAGAAAAGAATGGCTTCATCAGTGCTGTTGTTACTCAGTTGTCAAATACGAACGAATTTCAGGTAGTTAATCGTAACGTCAATATATCGCAGTAGTGGAAACAAGTGTTTCTATAGACTTTCAGACTATGCTTTGCCGGGGACTTGCTCTGTATACTGTTATAGTGCTACATCAGCGGGTTTGGAAATGCACGAGAAGTGAGATACTAACTGGCATTTCGAACCATGCTGAGACGTGGAAATGCTTACCTTACTATCAGACCACGCCCCTTAATCCGAGCAGCTGCAAAATATGAAGCTCTGCTGTGCCATGGGATCTCCTACTGCTTAGATAAGTGTCTCGCTATCAAGTCTTCGACTTCACAGCTGAATGGCATAAGCGAGACTAATAGTATAAGGCGTAAAGCCTGAGCCTGCACTTTCTCGCGTTCGCAAAGATAGGGCTACATACGCTGGTCCTTTCTCGAGTGGGTGGATCATTCATGGGAAGGAATAGTTAATAAACTAAAGTTGCTAGAGTCGGGGAATAACTTTTTTTTTTCCCAAAGGGCTGGAGGATGGCCAAGAGTTGATCAAAGGCACTGACTGTCCAGGGTGCACTGATGATGGGAGAAGAGAGGATATTGGGTTTCCTGTATTCCTAGTAGCTTTGACTCTTCCTTGTTTATCAAGGAGGCAGTATGTGGACTTTAGGCTTGTAGGTGAGAACTCTCCCAGCCATAGAGGAAGCGGAGAGTCGGACACACTAGAGTCCTCTTTAACATTTGCTTTATAGCCAGATAGCATCGCAGTGGCCGACTATTGTCACTGCTGCTCATCAGGGCCTCAAACACGCCCTTAAGGATGGCACTTTTTTACTCCCATAGTATCTCTTGTCTTGTTTATTAGCCCCTCACAACTTTGTGTCAGCAACGTTCTTTTCATTTAGCGCGAGTCCCTCCTATTGCCACCCTCGCTTGTTTCGCGCTTCTATTTTCGGGGCTTTGTCTTTATTCAAGTTGCTGCCCCTACCGTGAAGGGTTGAATCCTAGAACATCCCGTCATAGTATCCAAGTGTTCCTACAGTAGACCACATCACCCGGCTTCATGATGACATTGGGCAATCAAGCAACCGAGAGCTTGATGCAACGACTTCTTGCTAAGTCATGTGTCGTGTTCACAAGTAGCATGCGTAGGAAAATAGAGAGGTATCATATTCAGGGGCTCCTCACTTTGGCCATCTTGTTATGGCAGCATCATAGATCAGCACGGCTTATCTTTCCTCCATTAAACCCAGGAGGTAATCCTGTGATGGGTCTTGGCTCATTGAATTGCCCTATATTACCTTTTGTTTTACAGGGTGTTGGTGTAACTAGCGTGGCCTAAGTCTGGCATACTCCACACAATACCCTCCGAAGTGAGTTAATTTAGCTTTTGCTCTCTTAATGGGGCAAATAGTGTTAATTAGTTGGCCTGATTCTTTCCATTCCGCCGGGCGGTCGAAACGGCCGAGGGCCATTCCTCTTGCAATAGCATTACACACAGTAACTCGAACAGACATTCCGTATTATGTAGCACGGTGTACTTGCTAGGTTACGTGCCTCCTAGGCATGCAACTGGTAGTTATCCTTCTACACTCTTGTTTAATGTGCTATGCTGCTCCTCGGCTGTGGCCTGGGAGAGGCCTAGAGTTTCTTTCCCTGGCGACCTCTTTCAGGACCACCTCTTCCAGCCTGTCATACTCTTCTATTCCTCTCCTAGTCTTGCTATCTCCCCCCCTCCCCAAGGTGCCGTCTGTACGTGCAGTACAAATAAAGGATAGCATTAAGCTGCATGTTTCCCTGTGTGATCATACATCTACGCGGATTTCTTTCATTTGCATAACCAAAAGTGGCAAGGAACAGGGCTGGCCCATCCTGATGAAAAAAAGTTTCTTGTTATAACGTAAGACGGAATGGAATAATTAGCCGCTGTATTCCGTTGTGCTCCTTGCAGCTTTTATTCAAGGTCCCCCTTGATTGCTGAAAAGTCGGGTCAACAGAGCTGGACTAACTGAATCCCTCTTGAGCAGCTCATAAACCGCGATATAGAATCATAATAGCCAAGCATTTTCACTGCTTCTGTCCAATCAAATAGCATTCATATGGACGCACTGGTAAATTGTTTAGGCGCTGTAGGAACAGCTTACATGTCCATGCGTATATTCAACTTCTGGAAGCCATGAACTCTAAATCAAGACTGAGTCAATTTCACCTTGACATGGCCATGTGCCTTGACGCTATGGCAGACGTTGCTATTCTCCATGTCAATTAGAGTGCTGTTGTGAGAGACGGAGAAGCTGACTCTCCCTTTGTAGACGACTCCTCGGTCTTTTATGCGGTCGAAACCTAGAGGGAACGCAGATAGTTGAGTTGGCTGAGAAGCGATTTACAACAGTATATAATGACTGCTACTCCCCGCTCAGAATTGGCGTTTGTCCCTTCATCTTCACACTCACATCAGCTTCCTTCATTCTGTATAGCTTGACATTCTGGTCATCCTCTTTCCATCTTTTAGTCACTCTACTCTCACCTCGAACTCGCCATCATTGCCACGAGCCTCCCGCTCCCTCCTTTCAAACTCATTTTTTCTCTTTCAAAACCCGTCGCCAAAGCACTTTAGCCATGCAGTTCTGGACAGCAAGCGTACTTCTCGCTTTCGCAGCGAATGCCGTCATGGCAGCTCCGTCGCCCGCAGTAGACTCGGACGACATGGACATGGGCGAGAATGGCTACTATAACTGCAACTGGTATTATGGCACTGATGTGTGCATGTGTACCAACGTGAGAGGCAATCGTGTCGTGGTTGACAAGGAATATTGCTCCTCTAGGAGCGACTAATCGTCGAAGAACTAGAATTCAAGAACAACCGCGATGCTCCCTGATTGAAGCTATCTGCCAATTGAGATGGCCAGACAGCTGCTATCAGCTCGACATTTGTTGTTTTCGACCAACATCTCGCATCAGGGGAATGCTGCGTTTCAGCTAATTCCCCCTCCAACCTAAACATAGCCCCCATCTACCTGGCAATGCCTTTAGCTTGTTCTAACTTGAATTATCCTGGAAATCCTACCAAAATGAGTACCCTTTAGTTACTTCAAACATAATAAATACAAAAAGAATCATCACATGCATCAAAGGCTCGTCACTAAATGTCAATTCTATTCAGAAAAAACTAGCTAAAGTGCATGATAAGCATGTGTCAGAACATGACTAAGCAGGAGTGCAGGAAATGGCACGTGACTGTAAGCCCAAGTATGTATATTCCATTTGACGAAGGAGAGAGCGAAAAATGAATGCAAGCAACTCTACAAGAGCGTACGTAGTTTACACTTTGTTCTCCTGAGTTTAGCTCTTCATTTCATCCATTGATCCTTCAACCATTAAATATGACATCCCCGAATACTAAGGCGAAAACGCTTCTTGCTTCTTGAGCCCTTCAAATAACCCATAACTAAGCCTTCGAAGCGCTGCAACCCTGGGCTACGTCGCGGCAAAAGGGCATTTAATCGCGTCGCCTATCCCGCCTTGAGGAATAACATCATTATTCGGTTTATTCCCGACCTAGATTCGGAAGGATTTCTCCCCCTGTCTGTGTGGTGCAAAAGAAATGCCTGAATAATTTCTTGGCCTGTGACGCGCCACTAGTTGGCACGTGTTTCGCTTCAAACTTTGTTGGCTAACAACTAGGCCTCAGGACAGGTTTCTTTCGCAAACATGACTACCAGAGAACCAAGTGCGAAGATACAATCATCGGTAGCTGGTTTATGCTTGCGGAGAACACAGTTGCGAAGTATGGCACCTGGTTAGATGACTTCTATAACGTCGGCAAGACTGGCTTTATGATGGGCGTAATTCAGGACAGAATGGCTGTCACGAGCATAGAAAGGCGTGGAAAGCCCATCATTCAAGCGATTAATGGAGATGGCTGAGCGATCCCGCCGTTCGTCATGGGTCAAAGACCTTGAGTAGGCGAACGGGATGCCAAGTCGGCACCGGAGAACTATAAGAACCCGACTGCAGAGAAGAGGGGTAATAACAGCAGAGAATGGAAATCAAATAATTGATTAGAGAGATGTGGATGCGCAGGTAGCGGCCGAGTCATCGAGAAGGGGTGGCCGGGGTAGGCCGGGGTGACCAGGGATTCAGCATTGAGGTGTCTGCGACAAGCCTGGTCGTAGTGCAAGAGCATGTCAGGTAGTAAGTAATTGAGACGATTGGGGAAGAGTGTGCCGAATAACTTAGGTTGGTTTAATAATTTGATGTATTTTGATTGCGATTGTTTCTTGAAGGTATAAAAAAGGTTGACACGTACTCGCCTGCAACGCATGCTTATCCTCTATGTTACCGTGAATTCGTATCACATCACAGGATATCTTATGCCGGCTCTATTACAGAATCAGTATGCTGGCCTACTTGAAATCTATGCCAGGGCCCAACACACCTTGATAGGCCTTTTCCTATCGTCCTCATTCACCCGATACTACTCAGCCCTTTTTCATTGCGTGCTTTAGGCAACACAAACAGGCCTGTGGGTAAGCAACAAAGCCTCCTACCAGATTCGCCTTGACCATTGTTGCCAACACTGGCCTCGTGTGTTTCAGTACTTTCTATCAAGTTACTATGATGGGAATCAAGATGAGCGTTGAACGAGTGATTGTTTTCGTTTCTCTACACCTATAAAGAGCCATATAGCCAGGGGCAACAATCTGGTATTCCTGACTCAGATTACCAATATGAATGCCTACAATGTCCGTTTGAGACGAGAAGCTCACCATCGACTATGTAAGCCTCACTTCGCTGTCATATATACCCATGCACGTTTTGATGTCTTGATGGTCCTGGTGAATTCACGAAAGCTGCAGTGTTGCCGCCTTGGAGCTTCTTTATGAATGTGGTTTCCTAAATAAAGATTGAGTTCCAGGGCTGCCGTGAGCTCAACTGCATGGCTCTGAAAAGAGAATTGCACTTCACCGGTTTGACAGGGCGGAGGAATTTCCAAGAGCAACAATCTACTCCGGGATCTGTCTGTGTGAGATATACTGCTGCATATCGGTCAAGGGGGATGATGAATAGATCACAAAGTTTGATCATGTAGAGTACTTAGCATTGTCTTTTGGGCTTACGAACACTTGAACACTGTTATAGACTTGCATGGACAAGTATTTATCAGCGTTGGCTAGCTTCAGCTACATAACCTATCTGGATAGCATTCCAAGGAATTCAGACCACGTTGGAAAATACAAGACCATTAGGCAGCTAGCCCCTGGGAGCAGCGGGAGGATGGCCAGGCAAGTAAAATAAAGGGCTAAGTTGCAAAGCTGAATGCATCCTGGGTGAATCACGATCTATATTGGCGAGCCATCCCCAAATGTGATGACGGGATCTTCATTCCGGCCGTACTAGCCATCTCTTTTGAGTATCGGGCTCTATTACTACCAAAGCACGTCACTAGGAGAGCACCCATATAGGTCTAGATCACTGCTACAGTTTTGGCGCTTGCAAGCCCCGCTACCATAACAGCAACAATCCCTATTAGTTATATAGACAACTAGTACAAATAATGCGCTTACTTGTGTGCCAAATAGTGTGGTTACACGATTAGAGGTGTTTTTATACTCAACATTACACAATGTAAAGGGAAGGCTATCAAACCCATGGGAGTGGAGAAGGAAGCAATGATCTGGGGATACGGCGATACGGCGATACAGCGATGCGACTATACGAATATCCGAAAGATTTTGTTAGGCCAAAAACATAAAGGATCATTAGAGACAAACAATTGCTCAATAACCACCGGCAGAGTTAGAGCCGAACATACCTTAAATTTGATAGACTCTTTGTTCTCTATTTTTCCTCTCCCAACCTTGGCCAAGACCTGTGTAACATCGGACACCAACCCAACGTCTTTTCCCCCATGGTGCAAGCGTTAACTTGATCAAATCACGGGGGCTGGTTGCTTTTCTCTGCCCTGAAAAACGGTGAATTTTAGAGCCCAAGAATATACTTGTAGAACAGCCTGTCTATACTGTCATCTATTCAAGTGCCATGCACGCATAGCACATAGAGCAGTATTCCACTAACTGGCACCCTGGCGATCCAAGTACGCAAGCAGAGCTAAACTATGTACATGTCATCTTCACGCTAGCAGTCGTAGCTTAATTCTGACCACAACTTTATGAGCGTTGTGGCGCCCCGAAATAACACTCTCTTCAAAACATATCACCACTATGCTTCCCATGCTTCCAAGCAGTTGATGGTAAATGTCACATGGGGGTTTTCTTCCAAGCAACGTTCCACAGGCTACGTATGGTATCCATGCTCGGTGAAGGGGAAGAAGATAAACAGAACAAGGCGGTTTACTATGGCAGTTCTGCACAAAACGCGCTGCAATTAGCTTTGTTTTTCATCAAGCATTCACGTACACGATAAGCATGCGCACCAAAAGAAATCAACACTCAAGACAGAAAGTGGCATAAAAACACAACAAAGCATCTAAACAATTGAAACTAAGTGCTATGTTCTTCTGCAGACATTGTAGAAACTATCTGACATGTTCTTGCATTATGACCAGTTCTGCCACATGTCCTACAGTGCCTTTCATTCACTAGCCCCGACCTTCCTCGACCACCACTTCTCGATAATTCCCCCTCTATCTGTGTGTTAATGTCCTTTTGATCAATCGCCTGCCTACCATCATCTACAGTCATTGTTCCTGTATTCTGTAGCCGCCTTCTTTTTGCTCTGCGCCGCTTGCTAAGGGTCTCGTTTGACTGTCGAAGCGTCTGGTTCTCAGACTTTAATAATGTCATTTGATGCATTATTGCCGTTGTTCCCTTGGAAAAATGACTTGAGCACCTCAATAATAGATGCTGGAAAGCTACCTTGATGCTGCCTGATTCGTCTTTCAAGGTATTCAGATTGAGAAGTGGCCTCAAGTACTGTCTTTGGTGTCTTGGGAACCCATGGGTCGGGAAGGCTGGCCTCCTCCTCGACTGGTGTTGGGGTCTGTAGCCGCACATCAAGCTTGGAAATGACACTTTCAGGATCTAAAGGAACAAGTCCAACTCCTCTAAATCCCCCCTTGATATTTCTTTCTGTCATAGTGGCTTGATGGGCAGCATAAAATGCTGCAAAGAAGTCAGTCTTGGAAACGTGGTTTATCAAACACCTGATCAGATGCTCGAATTCTAGACCATATTCCTTCTTGAGAGGTCCAAAGCATCCAATGTCAAGAGGCTGGAGTATATGAGATGAATGAGATGGCAGACAAAGTGTGATAATGTTGTTTTCCTTGCAGTGTTTCTCAAAGTCAACTGAGTGGTGGCTTTCATGACCGTCGAATATCAGAAGGCGATAGCGACCACTAGATCGCGCCTTTGTATGCTGATCAAAGTGCTTAAGCCACTCAAGGCCTGTCTCATTATCAGTCCAGCCGTTGTGGGTTGTCGCGATAGCCAAATCCCCTGGAAGGTTGCTTTCTTGGTACCAGCTGGCAAGGTGATATCGGCCTGCAACTACAATAAACGGCGCGATCGCCCAGCCTTTGGCATTGATCGCCTGAATGGCAGTAACCCATTCCCGGTTTCCAGGCTGCACTGATTTTGCCTTTCCACGTCTTTCTGCACCCGTGACAGCCATTCCACTCGCAATTAGGCCCATCATAAACCCAGCCTCATCAAAGTTGTAAATATCCACAGGAGTGATGCCATACTTGGCGATTGTGTCCTCCACAAGCCTGAACCAATCGCGAATAATAGTAGGATCTTCGCATTTAGCTTTTTGATAGTCGTATCTACGATTAAATCGCGTCTTGAGGTCTGGTTGTCGCTTGACGAAGTTGGAAGCCCAGCGCTTACCAACAGATGACGCGTCGTGGTCGGCGAGGAGTTTATTAGCCATTTCTTCAACACCACGAAGTCGCAGAGGAAGTCCTCGCGAATCCAGGTCAATAATGAACTGTACAATAGTCTCCTCTTCTAGATCAGATAGTTTTCGTGATTTGGGGATCCAGTCATGCCGAGACTGAATACCATTGTGCCGGCGACGTGACTTATGATAGCCCACTTCGTATATCTTTGCAGCCTGTCGGAGACTTAATTTTCGGTCATTTTGAAGGGCTTGAAGAGCAAGAAGAATATTACCCTCGTTATTTGGTGAGGGCATATTTAATGGTTGAGAATTGATTCATCATATAGAAGAAAGCAAAGTTGTTTGATTTTTGGTGCGCATGCTTATGCTGTAGGTTAACCTTTCTAATGCCCCTATCTCCGGGGAGCTAGGATAGACTTTCGTTCCTATAACAGCTCAAGATGTATGAATATTATCCAAATTTTAAGTGCAATGTGCTGTATATGGAGGCTGTTGACCGACGTGGCACCAAAGCAGAACAATAAGATACGTGCTCTTTGCCTTATCTTCAAGACTACCCAGGTAAAATTAGGCAGCTGGGTATCTTCCAGTGACACAAAGTAATATGAATGACTGTGAAAACGAAGGCAGGGGAAAGAATGAAGATTAAACAAGTTTAAAATTTCCGCTTTCTTCGATTTATCCGGCTCGGTCACTCGGTATGGTACAGGGCGCTTAGATGTACATCACGATGATGCTGTTCATCATCTCCTAATCCTTCATTGTCTTGAGTAACTTTGACCATCCATTGGCTTAGATGAAATGCGTGCCAATATGATTGAGGCTGACTATGGTACAGATCCTTATAATCCGAAGTACTGAAAGGGCCTATAGATGTCTGAAAGATGACGGCCGCTATTCGTGTTTGTCGGTAATCTAAGCCAGTGCTTACCGGACCGTTGACCCTGACTGAGTCCGGCGACATGCTCTCGATGACGGTTGTAACACAAAGTGATTCAGACAGCCACCAGCAGCAAATATGAAAAGAGGTGTCATTTTAATGACCTTTGTTCAGTCCGGGCACTTGGGTGAGGAGTGCCTCAATCGGTCGCAGTCCGCACCTCAATCAATAATCGGAGTGACAAGATGGAAGCAGAAACCGCAGATCACTCTTCTCCAACTTCCCCAAGTGAAGCACAGGTGTGGGGGACTAGAGAATGCGATGCAGGGTCTGAAGACATGGAAATGGTGGATTTGGGTTAGGACAAAAGTCATACACTGCGTATATCGCTACGGAGGGAGTCGAGGAACCAATACAAGTATTTTCGAGACAACTGGATACACCTATCCACACAACTCTCAGCATTCATCGCCATGGCACTCGGGATCAATAGAGAAATTGGCTGCAACTATTAATAAAGCCTCAGCTTTTCTTTGTCGGCAGGAAGCCTAGATTTCAACTACTTATCCAAAATCTAGCCACCATATTTGTGATCTTAGGCTTAATAGAACACCAAAAACGCAGAGACGGTATAGCGTGATCGCAAAAGGGGTTGCGGCGCAGCAGCAGACGTTGACAGCGTATGCCATGAGGATTGCTGGCCTGGAGAAGGAACTAGCTCGTCTGAAAAGGGGGGGGGGAAGAGGAAGGTTATACCTGATCCCAATAAGCTTTACGTGGCCCTAAGCAAATTTCTAGCGTCTGGAGAAGAAAACATACCATTAGATTAGATCTAAGAGGCTAGCAAAAAGAGCTACAATTCAACAGACAGAGCAATAGCAAACTTGAATTAGGCAAACTTCTATTTTTGCCGCATTCTCTGTAAGTGAAATAGCTGAGTTTTGGTGGTGGAATTTCTTTTTGCTTGACGCAAGGGTGGCGTTGTTCACAGTACATATTAGGAGGACGAACTGAATGTCCTGTGAAGAAGAGAAAGAAGGGAGAATGAGTGATTATTGATGTTGTGTTGTTCTATCTAAGTCTAGTCCGAGGAGCGGATCTCGGCCGGTTTATATATCCATCACTACCATGTTCTGGGTCGAGCGCTTGGGCCTTGGATGAAGACCCTTAATGTCTAATGCTAACCCTAACGTAAGGGCGAACTGGATCAGGATCAGGAATCTTGGTAACCGTGACTTAGGTTACTGACAGTTGTCGAAAGAGTGGTTGGTCATGGTAAGGAAAAAAAAAAACAAGGCCTGGTAGTTTGTGAAATTTGATCACCAAATACGACAGTCTAATATCATTAGCCTTTGGTCGGAGAGTAAATTAGGGGTATTTTGACAGTTGTGAACATAAGCTTAACCTTCTAAAAACATGGGAAAATAAAGCACACCCACCCTTGTTAAAGCTACTGGTGTGTGACGCTCATATGTGCACGTACTCCTCGGTTTAATGTCATTCTGACGACGGCTGGTCAATGCGGAGGAGGGGATTAAACATCGACGTACAGGGATGGTATTTCCCACACCAATAGTACTTCTGTTCTCATTCCCCAGTCCTTCACAACTTCATGTTGGCAATACACTTTTCATACTCTTTTCAAGCAACCCAAAACAGAGGGTCGCTGAGCAGGCCAGCGTTCACCTGACTATAATCGCCGTGCCCTGAAAATAGCTGCGAGACGGCTAGACTCGGTTCTCGCTGTAGCTGACTCAATTGTCACTGGAGTCTGCGTTTAAGGAGCACCACACGCTAGTCGAGATGCTAAAATGCCTAGAGGAAACAGCGGACCTGTCTGACAACTCGGCAGCTGGTGAGACCGTATCCACAGACTTAACCCTCTTGAGGATCTGCGAAGCCTGCTTCTTTGCTTCAAATGCCAGATAGGGACGAAAGATGTCTCTGTTTTTTAGCCACATTGCTGTACTCCAAGCTGAGCCCTCCTGGACCATAAGTTAGTTGGCTAAACATGTGTCAACCCATTTTGGCCGTCAGTGCTTGAATCAATCAGATTCATGTGGAGCCGGCTCTCGGATCGTTCCTTTATTCTAGAGGACGACCAACGGCTGTCTTGCGGAGGGGAAGAATATGTGACGACACATCATCCAAGGTAGCAGGGACTCGAGTATCCGTATCTTATCTAGACGTGGCTGGCGATTAGGGCTCTTGCCAAGTTGAAAATGCAGAACTGATTAATACACGAATGCGCAACCAGGGTACCTTAGCAGGAGCCAATGGCCCCAGGCGATCTGTTATAACGTATATTGTGTGGTTCGAGGTGTCTAAGGACTAAGTTCAAACATCTTCACACCATTGTGTGCCACGCATATGCATCACGTATTCACCCGATGTTATTCCGAGGGAAACTGTAATCTCCACAATAGTACCCACCTTTGTCAGTAACCTAAGTCAGGGTTACCAAGATTGCTGACCCTGATCCAGTTCCAGTTCGCCCAATCGTTAGGGTTAGTATCAGACATCAAAGGTCTTCTTCCAAGACACATGTGTTTGATCTAGAACATGGTAGTGATGGATATATAAGCCGGCTGAGATCCGCTCCTCGGACTAGACCTAGATAGATACCGACCAACTTCAACAATCACTTAATTCCTTCTTCCTCTTCTTCACAGGACACCCAGTACGTCCACCTAATATTCACTGTTAACCTTTTGATCAAGCAGATATTTCTCAGAGAGGCATCATAAAAGCCTCCTCACAGCTACTGGCTAGATTATTTCTGCCCACCTCACCACGAAAATGCATAAGGCATAATCCAGTGTCGATCAAGCATGAGAAAGGGGGTGTGCGTTGATAAAACGTCTCAGTCACACAGCAGGACTTCATGTAGCTAGCTTCCACAGCCAGTTCTAGAAATCCCGTGCATACTAAACTGGTGGCTGCTGTGAAGATTCTCCTCAAATCCGGAATAACTACGGCTGAACACCCAGCACACCACAGAGTGTATCGCTGGGACTGGAACTTGGACGTCTAATACTACACGAACCTTTTCACATGGGTTATATCAGAGATCTTCCCAAGCAGGATTACCACGCCCTTTTCCTTGACAAACAAGTGCTACGAATCCAAGGGGCTCTCATGGAGTATCGACGATTCTGCGAGTCTTCAACCACAGCTGCTGGCTGAATTACATGGAGCGAGTGTCTAATGCGCGCCACGCAACACCGCTATTTAGTCATGGTTATCAATACGTGGCAAATGCTACTGTGTTGAATAGTCTGTCAAGGGCGGCCAGGATGGCTAGAATTCATTATCTTGATGAAAAACGGGGATAGTTGATAGCACCAGTACGATCACGCACAGTAACTGAAGGAGCTTAATACAGGCCTCACATGCCATGTAGCGCAGTTTAGCTAGTAGGCACTTTTCAGCACACACGACTAGTCGCCATCTTTCTGTGGCCTTGATACTGCTTGTTTGCTTCGTGTTTAATGCATTGTGTTGCGTCACTACTAGAGCATTACCTCTCAGGGTGTCATTCCCATGAGACAAGCTACTACTTGATTTCAAATTCGAAAAAAAAGGAATAGGAAAAAAGAAAAAACGAGAGAAAGAGAGCAAGAGAAATCACGCGTTCGCTCAGACGGTAATGGCAAGTCTTCTTACTCTATTCTCTTCTTCTTTGAGATCAACTATAGCAGGTATAGCTATCATATGTGGCACGCAGAACGAACCAAGGTTAGGCTGTCTCTATGTGCGCTTGCACCAATCTACCTTACCACCCACTGTTATAGGGTTTTCCTGGCGTTCCATACAGAGTCGGGAAGTTGGGGGTGATGGGACCAGGATATTTCGGTAAATAATAGTTTTCCGACGCTCAGAGTGTAATCTTACTCAAGTGAAGGGCGGTTCAAATATGAATGCATTACATAAACGTAAATTGAAACCTGGGCTATCTTGCTAGAGCTATCAGGAGAAGTGTCTTCATTAGTGCTGTTGTCATTCAAGTGCATACATGTTTGCAAAAATGGGACGGGTCTTTGGCAGTTGATCGTACTATCAATATATCGCAGTGCTTGCGAGCAATCATAGACCCGATGTGGTAAAAACAAGTGTTTCTGTAGGGCTTAAGGCTGCGTAGTCTCACGAACTTGCTTTGTATACTGTTGTATTCCCACACCAGAAGGGTTAGAAATGCACAAGAAGCGAGATATCAGCCGACACGTAGACCTATGCCGAGATCTGAAAACGCTTATTATCAAACCACGACATGTAATCCAAGCAGCTGCACTGAAGCTCTGCTGTGGCATGGGAATTCTTGCTGTGTAGATAAATGTCTCACCGTCCAACTATATGTCTTCGTGGCTAATAGCATAAGGGACACAAACAATATAAGGCGTAGAGCTCACATTTGTCAAGTCGGCGAATCTCGGGCCCTACACACTAGTCCGTTTTTCTAATTTATCATTTACAGAAAGGAATAGTTGATACATACACTCAAGCTACTACCAGAGTTAGGAGGTATCTTGTTTTCCGAAAGGTTGGAGGATGGCCAAGAGTTGATCAAAGGCACTGTTCAGGGTGCACTGATAATGGCACAAGACAGGATATTTGGTTTCTTGTATTTCTAATGGGCCCAATTCTTCCTTTTATATGAAGAAGGCAGTATTTTGATGCCTCTCGCGAGGCCGATCTGCGGGCTTGAGGCGGATAGATAAGAGCTAAACGCGGTGTTGGACAGTTAAAGTCTGCTTACAGCTGCTATACAGCTATACAGAATCACAGTAGCCAACTCTTGTCACAATTTCTCATTAGTCAGATGGATGCAGAGATGCGCTGTCTAGATAGGCTCATATACGAAAACAGGGCATAGTACGGCAAACCCCTGTTGTCGTGAGCATTGTTGCCGGTGCATTACGCTCACAACTTACAAATCCTTCGAGTCACCCTAGGTTTAACGCCTTGATCGTCGTGACTAGCCAATATAGGTGGCTGCCAAACACGCATTTGTAAGGCTGGCTCTTTTTGCTTCTGTATAACCTACGCTCGTATTCTTCAACCCTTGACAGCTTTGCGTCGGCAATGCTCTTTTCACTTGGCCCACGTCCCTCGAGCTACTGCATCTGGCTCATGATGATTTCTTGTCGAGGCTATTACTATTTGGATGTTACCACTACCTGCCTATGGCAGTAAAGGGACCTAGCTCACACATTAATTAGTTAAGGCCTGAATCAGATCATCGCTTCCATTAGATATTGCCTACCATATTCCATGCATTTAACGGAAGATATATAGAAGGTTTTCAAGTCCTGCCGACCGAAGGCCTCAGAAGCCTATAGAAAGGCATCTGGGATGATATGAGGCAATCGCCAGTATCACGCAAAGAACCAAGAGCTTGATGCGACTCCTTGTCGAGTCCTGCGCCTTGTACACAAATAGCATGCTGAGGAAAACGGAGAAGCATCATATTCAGGGGCCCCTCACTTTGGCTCTCTTGTTACGGCAACATTACAAATCACCACGGCTCATGCTTCTTTCATCAAACTTAAACCCAAGAGGTGATCCTGAGCTCACTGGTAGGTCTCGGTTTATTGAACTGACCTCTATTCCCTTTTCCTTCATGGCCAAGCTTTATCGCACTCACGTCTCTTGGTGGTTTCATCCTGGCCATGTTGAGGATCTTCAGCCAGGCACATGGCATTGTTGCAGCTGGTGAGGCATGTGCCTAATGTACTCTACACAACCAACTGGGCCGTGAATTCATCTCGCTATTCCTAATCCAATGGGTCAGATACTGTTATTTGGTTGGCCTGCTCCTTTCATTTGCCAATGGCGGTCCAGATGACTGAGACCCATTCTTCCAGTAATAGCATTACACACAGTAACTTAAACAGACCTTCTGCACCATGTGATGCGGTGTGCCTGCAAGGTTACGTCTTCCAAACACGCGACTAATAGCTGTCTTTCCGCAATCTTACTTAATGTGTTATGCTACCCCTCAACTGTGGCCTAGGACAGGCCTAGAGGTTCTTCACCCCCCGTGACCTCTTTCAGGACCACCTCTGATAGCCCACTACAACCCTTCTAATCCTTTCCCATTCCTGCTATTTCCTACGGTATCGTTTTCCACGTGCAGTACAAATAAAGGGCAAGATTAAGCTGCATGTTGCTCTGTGCGATCATACACCTGTGCTGAGCTTTTTATGTGCATTACATAAAAGTCGCGAGTAAAAGGGCTAGCCCATTCCACCGAGTAATAGTTATCCAGTTATAAATGAAGATGGCTTTCGTTCATTGTGTTCCTCGTGGCTTTTGTTCAAGGTCCCCTTTGATTGGTAAAGCACAGCGTCACGAAGCTAGACAAACTAAAGCTCACGTTACTAGCTCTTAGATAGCTATATGGAATCATAGTGGCCGACCATGTTCCCTAGGATGAAGTTCATATAGATGAAGCAGTGAATTAGCTGAGCGCCGTAGGAAGACCTCCCATGTTTATGTGTCTGTTGAACTTCTGGAAGCCATAAACGCTAAATCAAGATCAAATACATTTCACCTTGGTATGGTAGTGTGCCTTGACATTATGGTAGTCATTGCTATCGTCCGTGGGAATTATAGTGCTGTTTTAACAGGTGGAAACCCTGATTCTCCTTTCACAGATGGCAGCTGATTCTGTTCGTGATTCGAAACCCATGGGAGATGCGGATAGCTCAATTAGCTAAGAAGCTAAGAAGCTACGAGAAATAGTATATAACGACTGCTACTCCCCGCTCAGAATTGGCGTTTGTCTCTTCATCTTCACACTCACATCCACTTCGTTCATTCTGTCTAGCTTGACATTCTAGTCATCTTCTTTCCATCTGCTAGTGACTCTACTTCCGTCTCGCACCCTCATCGTTGTCGTGAGCCGCCCGCTCCGTTCTTTTGAACTCATTTTCGCTCTTTCAATAGTCGCCACCAAAAGACTGCAGCCATGCAGTTCTGGACAGCAAGCGTACTTCTCGCTTTCGCAGCGAATGCCGTCATGACAGCTCCGTCGCCCATAGACTTGGACGAGATGGGCATGGACATGGGCGAGAATCCTGGCTACCATGGCTGCCATTGGATTGAAAGTGTTTGCTGCTGTTTTAACTCAAAAAACAAGCGCTGCGTGGTTGACAAAGACTTTTGCCGCGCTCTGGGCACGTAGTCGAAGAACTAGCATCTAAGAACATTCGCGATGCTTCCTAACTGAAGCTGGCTGTCATTAAAGAGATAGCTGGGCAAATGCCACAACGTCCACTTTTGCTGTTTTAGAACGATATCCCGCATCATGGGAACGCTACGTTTTGGCTCATCCCCCCCCCCCCTCCCCCTGAGCCTCAATACAGTCTCAATATAACAACTATGTTCGCCATAATGCCAAACAACTTTAAATACATGAGGTGACACCGATTCTGGTGCTGATTTCTAGCACAACACACCGCAAATAGCGGCTATGACCGATGTAGCACCATAGAAGAACAATAGAATGTCTGCTCTTCGCCTTACTTCCGAGACTCCCTAGCTTCCCTGACAAAGTGAAAACAGGCGACCAGGTACCTCCTAGCAACATGAAGTAGGATGACTAACTGGGTGAAGGAAATCAGAAGAACAGAAGATTGAACAAGTCAAAAGTTTTCGGACCCTCTCTTATTCCGATTAGCTAGTATGGAACAAGCCTGGATTGAAGTCGTAGCTTTGCTCCCTGACGATTATCTCCCACCTGCAAGTGAATACGAGTTTCGAGAGTCACTTTTGCATTATCGCCAACTCGCAATAGAATCTATTGCTATTTAATAATAAAGCTGTTTTTGCAAGTTAGATGTCTAATTGATCATAGTACTGTACTTGATTATTGTGATGTGTGAGCTGAGCTGTGCCTAAAGTGAAAGATTACGCAAGTCCCACGGGTCCCGTGTGATTTTAAAACCACAGGTACCCGTGGCCCTATTGGGCCCCTTTATTGACAGCTACAATTCTGCTAGCTCTATCTGAAGTATGGGCCAAGCTAATATCAAACATGTCACCTTTTTCAGCGGTCCAGTGATACAACTTACCACCAAGATCTAAGCGCGACCGCCGCCTACAGCCGCCGGCCTTAGTATCAAGCTACAAGGCACTGGAATGCAAGGGTGCAGCGACAATAAATAAGATGCTCGTATTTCTTATTCATCTGCAAATTTAAGCTCGTTCGTGCTACATCATTAGTCTGTCTATTTTTTGCTTCAAAGGTGATGAAAGCTACAGTCACAGGTATACGATACTGGATGAGGCATCATATGTAAGCTATATATATGAGAAATGCTAGATTCCCTTAAGAAGAACAGATCTGTTCATCTTTTTTGCAAACACGGATGTCAACCGATTGATAAACTTCTCACTATAGCGTCAAGACCGAGCGAACCGCCTTGGAAGAGGCCCTTTATATCTGATAATAACGCTAATGTTTGGCCGAACTTGGTTAGGGGCAGTCGAATAGTATGGTTACACAGATAGATGTGTTTTTATATTCAAGATGACAAAATGTAAAAGGACAGCTATCAATCCCACGACATGAGAGGGATAGAGTAGAGAGGGAAGCAATAATGGAGGAACACGACGATACGATGATACGACGGTACGACGGTACGACGATACGAATCTGCGAATATACGAATATACGAAAGGTTTTTAGAAGAGAAAAACATCCGAGGATCATTAAAGACAAACAATCCCTCAACAAGCAATCAGGCGAAGTTAGAATTAAACTTTAAGCTTTACGTAACACACGGATAGACACTCGGGAAAGAATGCGCACGCTGCAGACAGAATTCTATATAAAATTAAAACAAAATCATAAATTAATCGTTATCCTGTTTTCTAGTTATCATAACAGCAACTTTGACACGTTCTTGAGCTGTGGTCACCTGTACTGCATCTTCCCCATTAGCTTTCCCTCGCTGCTGCTGACCTTCCCCGCCCTCATCCTCATCTGCCCTCAGCATCTTCCCTGGTCAATATTATCCTTTCCCTCGCCTACAGTTATATTCCTCCCATTTCAGAGTCGGGTTCTATTGGCTCTGCGCCGCCTGCCCAGGATCTCACTTGCCCGTCGAAGGTCCTGAACCTCAGACTCTATTAAGGTCTTCTAATGCATTACTACTTTAGTTCCCTTGGTTAGTGATGTCAGGGCCTCAAGGATAGATGCAGGCGAGCTGCTTTTATGCCCATCCGCCTTTTGAGAGATTCAAACTAAGAGCTAGTTTCAAACACTATCTTCGGGGCCCTAGGAACACAAGGTTCAGGGAGGCCGGCCTCCTCCTCGATCAGTGTTAGAGTCCGTAGCTGCACATCAAACTTTGATATAACGCTTTCTCCATTCACTGGAGCAAGCTCAGCCCCTTGCGAACCCTCCCTCGATATTAATTTCTGGCATAGCTGCTTGGTGAGCAGCGTAAAAAGCCAGAAAGAAATCAGTCTTGGAAACGTGGGCTATTGAGCACCTGATTCAGCCATTAAACGATGAAGTATTGAATGCCCCCAAAGCTACATATCGCCGAGAACTGGATAATTTCGCTTCCCTGACTGATTCTGCTCCAATCAGATAACATCAAATTCATCAGAGCCTATGCCAAGGCCCGTGAAATGGGAATGACTAGGAAGAAGATACTCTATAGCTGGAGAGTTACTGGGAATGAGCCAATTTATCGAGCCAAAGCTCTATGGCATCCAGAAGTTCAAGAGAAAAGGCCGAATGACGGTCTGAAAAGGACTCCAGAGCAGGCACTAGATTTCGGGTAAGATGATACGCCAAAACCTAGCCGCCACATTCGTGATCTTAGGCTTGATTAAACACCAAAAACGCAGAGATGGTATAGCGTGATAGCCAAAGGGGTTGAGGCATAGCAGTAGACGTTGATGGCGTATGCTATGAGGATTGCTGGCCTGGACAAGGAACTGGCTCGCCTGGAAAAAGGGAAGAAGAGGAAGGCTATAATACCTAATCCCAATGAGCACTTCGTGACTCTAAGCAAAGCTCTAGCTTCTGGGGAAAGTCTTTCCGAAAAAGAAAGTGACAAGAAGCTTGTTGTGGTAAATGATAGCTCTTCGGAGAAGTCGGGTCAGGGTCGGAATCAAAGGCTGCTTCCGTTATTGAATTAGAGAGGAAAGCATACCACCTCGGCGCACCACTAGCGCCAGGAGACTAGCTAAAAGAGCTAAAATTCAAGAAAATGTCAATGGCAAGCTTGAATAAGGCAACGATTTGAAAATAACTTTTATTTTGGTCGAATTCAGTGCAAGTGAAATAGTTGAGTTTTGGTGGTGCAATTTCTTTTTGCTTGACGAAAGGGTTGTTAGTAACCTAAGTCGAGATTACCAGGATTGCTGACCCTGACCAAGTTTGGCCAAACGTTAGGGTTAGTATTAGACATAAAGGTGTACGTCGGCTTCAAGTATCTCCCATGACTTTTTGGGTCCGGCTTGACAGCTAGGGGGCTTTTCCGCCCACCGTTACCCGAAGGCGTCTCTGTTGGTTGTGGTTCCATGATTGGTTGCCTGGTGCTTTGGGTCGTGGTGTCCTGCCTATATAGTAGTCTAGTCTAAGAGGCCAACGGCTGTCTGTATACGGTGGTGTCCCGGCGGAGTACGTCGGTTTTGTCCTCTGTTTGAAGAAGCGGTTGCCACAGTTTTGGAAGTAGTCCGTTGCCGTTAGGAGAAAGTGCTCTCGGGAAATAAACCCTCCGCGCCCCCTCGACATCTCCTTCCGCTCCTGTCCTCGTTTTGTATCTCCTTCTCTCGACCTCCCCCTTCTCGTCCTCTTGACCCCCTCTCCTTCTGCTCTGCTCCCCTTCTCTCCAAAGGCCTGCTCCTCCCTCTTTTCCTTTTGTAACAGTGCTGTCGTGTGCATGTGCTCCCTGCATTTTTCATTTCTGCAGGAGGTATTTGAGGTTCCGGTGTAGGACACCAACTACGTACTTTGTTGCCTTCGTGTTTTTCAGCAGCTTGAATATGAAACTCTGGCTCCACGATCTCGGCAGGGCCTTGCACGCCCAACCAGTGACCTCACTCCTTTGGTTGTTTGCAGTGAATACACCCGCGTGGGCCTCTATGCTTGAAGAAGTCGTGGTACTGGTCGAAATCCCCATGTCCTGTCCTGTTCAGGCCCTTGTAGTTGGACACACGGAGAGGAGGGCCGCAAGGGATATCCGGGTTAGTTCCATGGCACCCCAGCTTTGCTTGCTGCTCTGCCACTTTGTTTCCCTCCAGGCCTACATGGCCTGGAACCCACAGCACTTGCACTCCTCTCCCTGGTCTCTCTTTCTTCCAGAGGCTCAGGATCCGTTTCGTGTTGTCAATGACGTCTTGAGATGTGCTGTTTTGTGTTTGCTGGTTGCGTAGACGGTCTACAACCCCTTGGTTGTCTAGACAGAGCCGGATTCCCTTGGCGTCTGCATGTGTAGTGGCCCGTTTCGCGACCTCATGGGCTCCGTGTGCTTCTGCGTCTGCCACCTCCACCTATTTGCCTAGAGCTATGTGTCCTGTTTCCAGGGTAGCTCCGTTTGAGGCGGTAACCCATCCTGCTCCCGTGTTTCAATTCGCGTCTTTCGAGCCATCAGAGTAGGCTATGAGCGTTCTCACAGGGCTATGTCCACTCCCTCTTTGTGCTTTTCTGCCTGTTTTTCTTTGCTAGGCCACTTCCGAGGGGACATGCTTGGCCCAGTGACTCTTGGCCTCAGTCTCGTATGTGTTTCCATTTTCACAGGAAGCATTTTCCGTAGCCTCACCGCAACTGGGTTGTACTGTGATCCTCGTAGAATGTGTTCTTTGCACAGTGTGTGCCAGCGGATGGCTTCCCTTGTTTTCTCGTCCTCCCACAGGAGTTCGATTGGTGGGGATCCTGCTGGGTGGTGTAAGCATGTGGTTGGTCGAGACACTATAGTGACGGATATATGAATCGGCTAACAGATGAAGATACAAGAGCTTCAAGGATTACATATTCCCTCGTGTTGTCCTTCCAGAACATTCAGTACGTACAGTTAACCACTCATAGTAAAGGTATATCTCCACTAACACCACGCTCTAACATATACTTGAGCTTGGATTGCGGTGTTTCCTTGGGCGTAACCAGACGCGAATATCCTTAACCGTAAGTTTAGTAGACATTTGGAGACTTATTGTCGGTGTTGAGAGCGTTATTTTGCCGTTCCCTTCATTTCTTTTGTTTTGTGCTTTGCGCTGTATTTATTTAGGGTTAATAAGTGTTGCGTGGCGCGGTATATATGTTAAGTGGCGTCTCATACGTGCCCCACTTATTCGAACCTATTGTGGCTGAGCACGTGACAGGGTTATCATGAATTCAGGATCACTATACAAAAGAAATAGTTCAAGGACATAGCATAGACTTTGTTATGGATTGTCTTTTGTTAAACTTGATTGTATTAAGGGAAGAGTTTTCTCTCACGAGCCACATCGTGCTATACATATCTACATAGTGTATTTACCCGATGTTGACCCGGATAGTGGCGGAATATCCACAACATTCCCCCAGATTCGGCACTATTCTGGGGTCTCATTTGTTATACCGTCCGGTACGGATCGGATATTTATGTCCGACCGAAAGGTTTTGAATTTCTGAGCGTTCAGTGGTTTAGTGAATCCGTCGGCAAGCATCTTTTCGGTTGACACATATTCCAGTTTTATCTTTCCTTCGCGAATCCATTCTTTGATTGCGTGGTATTGCACATCAATGTGCTTGGTTTTGGAGCTTGCTCCCAGGTTGTTTGCAATTTTCAGAGCAGCTTGGTTGTCGCCGAATACCAGTGTGCTATCTCGTAGGTTGATGGTTTGGGCTGATTTCTTCAAGATGCTTTCTGATTTCATCATTTCCAAGCACCATTTTACCAATCTGTGTATCCAAATTCCTTCTTTTGCACAGGGAGTGAAACCGACGTATTCTGCTTCCGTGGTGGATGTGGCGACACTCCGTTGCTTTTGGGATTTCCATTGAATCGGTCCACCAGCAAGCGTATATATCATGCCCGATACTGATTTTCTGTCCTTGGAATTTGCGTAGTCAGCGTCGGAGTATCCTACCAGGAGTTCATTCGTTCCCCCACGGCGTGACGAGTCGAATTCTATGCCGAGGGAAGCAGTGTCTCTGAGATATCTGGCTACTCGCTTTGCTGCTTCCAAATGCCTCTCTGCTGGATCCGTGATGTGCTGTGAAAGGGATGACGTGGCGAATGCAATGTCTGGCCTAGTCATCACACTTGGATACATCAGTGTACCTATGAGTGACTGATACAGTCCCTTGTCCGCCCCTTTTTCTTCAGGACGTCTTGGTTCCAATGTTTCCCATGAACTGATCGGGGCGGATATTGGTCGTGCCCTGCAAGCAGCCATGTCAAATTCCTCAGCCATTTTCTGGATATATCCAGTTTGGGTCAACCACAATTTTCTGTTCTTCTTGTCCCGGGAGACTTCCATGCCCAGGAAGGATGTCAGTTCCCCCATGTCTTTGATGTCAATTGTCCTGGAGAGTGCTTCTATGAATTTCCGTATCTTTGATTCATCTGGCCCTGCAATAGCGATGTCGTCAACGTATATCAGCACCATGATTCCCCCATTTGGGTCCGCCATGATACACTCGTCTTCTGTACTCGGTATAAGCCCTAGCTGAGATAAGCGTCTTACTATTTTGTTGCGCCATGTATATGATGCCTGTTTGAGGCCATACAGGGCTTTATTTAATCTCCAGACCATGCCTTTTTCTTGTAGTGGTGGAGGTGGAATGATGTGTACGGTTTCTTCCAGCTTGGCCTGTGCGAACGCGTTCGTGGCATCCACTTTTCGGCATTTCAGGTTAAGTTCGCATACAATGGCGAAGAAAGTTCTTGTTGTTGTCTGTTTTGGTGTTGGCGCGTAGGTCTCATGGTAATCAACCCCCCTTATCTGTTTAAATCCTTGTGCCACCAGTCTGGCTTTGAATTTCTCAGGTTGGTTGTCTCTGCTTGGTTTGATTTTGAACACAAATTTGGTGTTGACGGGCTTCATTCCCTTCTCGAACGGAACTCTTGTCCATGTGTTGAATTCACGTAGTGTTTTCAGTTCTGTATCGATCGCTTGTTTCCATTCCAATGCGTGTGTAGGGTGATTAATCGCCTCCTGGTAATTTCCTGGTTCGCGTTCAGCCATTTTCGTGACCATTGTTCTGATGCGTTTCGTTGTTGGATTTTCGTCATCTTCTTGATCATTTTGGATTTGGGTATAGGGTCGCTTCAATATGCCCTTGAGGTACAGGTCGTTCAGTGTCCTATTTATTCTTTCTTGAACTTTGTCTGGGGTGTCTTCATTTGTGATCTCCAGTTCCTGCTCTGGAATCATTTCGTCCGTTTTGTTGGTGTCGATATCCTCTCTCTGTGTTTCAAGTTGTGTATCTTCAACTGTCACTGTATCAGTTTCCTGGTCATCGATTTCCATGTCCATGTCATGGTCAACATTGTTGGCTTCATGGTTCATTTCCGGTTCGTTGTCATGAATTTGATTCTCAGGGCCCTCCTCTTCTTCATGTATTTCCTCAGCGGTTTCGGGTACGTAATTGTTCATCTCCTTTTCTTGGACGAGAATCTGATTCGTGTCCTGTACCGTGTTAGTGGTGTTTTCTGAGGTTGGCGCTTCCCTGTTTGTTTTGGTTGATCTGAGTATGGTTCCCCCTGCAATGTCTTCAAAGAACTTCAGAGATTCTGTGACACGGGGTTTCCTCTTCTCTATGTCCCAGCATGTGTATCTTCCACTGACGTTTTCATCTATCAGCAATAGAATTCCTTCCTTGCCACGAGCTTCCAGTTTGTTCCTTTGTTCCATTGCTGGATTTTTGTTGTAGGCATTGTGGAAGATTATCTTGCACCCCCATCTGTGGATGTGCATAGCGTTTGGGGCTATTGAGAAGAAGAGTTCGAAAGGGGATTTCGAGTTACTGATACTCGCTCTGTTTGCCATGTAGGCCGAGTGGATTGCAGCATATGGCCAGAATTTTGTGGGCATTTGCGAGTCCTCCAGCATCGTTCGGATGGAATCGTTCACTGTTCTGATGGCTCTCTCGGCTACGCCGTTCTGGCTGGAAGTTCCTGGAATGGTAAATTGCGCATCGGAACCATATTGACTTTGCCATTGAAGCGTCAATTTCTTTAGTTCTGCAGCATTATCAGTTCTGACGGCTTTTATGGTTTTTCCCATTTTTAGCTCTATCTTTTTCTTCCATTCGTTCAGTACGCTCGGTGCGTCTTTCCGGTTCTGTATTGGTATCGCCCATTTGTATTTGGTGGCATCGTCTACCACTATGATGTAATACTGGGCTTTGTTGATCCCTATGGGGTGATTTCCTGATATGTCCATGTGTATCAGGTCCAGAGGTTCTTGGGTCGTCAAGGTATGAGAATGACCATTTGTTTTGGTTATCTTGCCCTTCACACAAGTTTGGCAATGGAAATCGTCTGGTTTTGTGCCTATTGACCACAAGTGTTTGTCCGCTGATTGTTGATGAATCTTTTTCAGTTTGTGCTCACCTGCGTGACCGAACTTCACGTGGGCATCCTCGTATGATATCATCTTTACATTCGGTTCCATCGTTTCAGTGCACGGGATGGTGTATAGTCCGTCCTTGTCTACACAGATCGTTTTTCTGCGTCCCATTCTGATGAATGCATGGTATTCTCGTGCTACAACTTCCAGTCCTTTATGGCATAGCTTCTTTACTGACAAAAGGTTTTGATTTAGCCCTTCTACATGATAAACGTCTATGGTAACCCTGAATCCCCCAACATCAATCTTGGCAAGACCCATGATCCGGGTTTCCAGCCGAATTCCGCCCCAGAATACCGGTATGGGATTTATTTTTCGGTGGCTGTGGATTCTCGTTAGATCTCCTGTGAGGTGATGCGTGCTGCCACTGTCAATGATCCAGTGGTTGGGGGTTTTCTTACTCTGGTTATCCATGAAACTCATGTTGGCATTTATCTTCCTATTGTCCCATGATGCTTTGTTTCTGCAGACGTCTTCAGTGTGGCCGACTTTGTTGCAGAACTGGCATGTAGGCCTGGGCTGGTTCTTGTTCCCGTAGCGCGTTTTGGCGGGTTCCTTATTCGCGCCGGCTTTCCATGATTTGGGCATCATGGCAATGTCATCATCGATGTTCATCATCACCTCGTTCCAGGTTCCGGCGCCTTGTCTAACATTCTTTTCGAAAATCTTGGCAATGTGTGACGGCAGACGTGAAATCCAGAGGTCGATGATGATTCTGATGACAAAGTTGCCCATCGTTGTGTCGTTGGTGAGGGACTCGAGTCCGGGGATGTCTTCCATCTTGTCGCGGAGATTGAACCATTTCTTCGAGGCGGTATCGTCTTCTTGCCATTCCATATCCTGCTTTATATTGGAAAGTATTCCAAAATGTCTGCGGTGCGTGGAACCGTTGTACCTTTCCTTGAGTGATGTCCAACATTTTGTCACATTGTCCGAGTTCTCAACAACACCAAGGTCCCTTTCATGGAGGCCAGCACGAATTATCCCGAAGGCTTCGGCTATATCGGCCATTTTGTCATCCTCTGACTTTTCGAGCTCCATAGCATTGACAAATTCCTCCTCCTTGAGTCCTTTGAACAAGTATGTAACTCTTCTGGCCTTCAGATTTCTGATCGTTCCTCTTGACCATTTCTCCCAGTTAAGGTCGTTGAGTTTTGGAAAATTCAGGAACATGGTTTCCTTCGAACTATTGCTCGGAGTTGCTTGTATTTCCTGCCTTTTGTTGGAGTTCATCGACTCAACTAACGTTTTCAAGATGATACCGAGGTTCTCTTGGTCGATGTTATCCGTTGCGACGTTCTGGTTGGATGCCATCTTGAACGGTCTATGTGTATTTTTTTTTTTTTTGAAGAAACAAAGTAGGCAAGCAAGTGCTGTTGAGATTTGATTAGGGAGATTTCGATTTCGTTCCGTCTTGTTGAACAGTGTCTTGATTGATACTTTGTCGTGTGGCGGATTGTTCTATTATCAAATCTTTTATAGGAGGTGTTCTGCTAGTTGAAAAACACCGGGCTCATAACCTGTTATGGATTGTCTTTTGTTAAACTTGATTGTATTAAGGGAAGAGTTTTCTCTCACGAGCCACATCGTGCTATACATATCTACATAGTGTATTTACCCGATGTTGACCCGGATAGTGGCGGAATATCCACAACAGACTTAAACCCTTTAATAAACCAACTGATTCAACATTTAAGATCTATTCTACAATAAGGGCCTAACTGCGCATTTATTTAAGCTTGCGCTTATTCCTTCCTAGTCCCCTTGTACTTTGCTGGCCAGACGCATTCTTGATTTTCATGCTCTGGTTGACTGGTACTGGTAGCTAGAATGGGTGTCCTATAAAATTGGCATTTTCATGTCATGTAATGTACAACCCACCAGGCTTGCTGTCAGTGTGCTGCCTTGCGAGGCAGATTTCAATATTTGCCTTCTCCTCTTCCTTTTCCTTGAACTCCCTACTGTTTGTAGAAGTCATAAATCTTGGGCTGGTATGAAAACAAAAGTCCATCCTAGCTCGCCGGAGATAGCGGCAATAGAAAGGTTAACCTCGAGGCGAGCCCATGTTAGAAGGAATTCGTAGAATAAATAAGCTGCTGTGTTGGAAATGTAGAATAGATCTTAAATGTTGAATCAGTTGGTTTATTAAAGGGTTCAAGTCTATGCTACGTCCTGGAACTATTCCTTTTGTATTGTGGTGTCAATCATGTCACGTGATCAGCCACAATAGGTTTGGATAAGTGGGGCACGTATGGGACGCCACTTAACATATATACCGCGCCACGCAACAGGAAACTTAGCTACCTTGACTTGGCCAATGCTCAATGAAAGTTAAGGCCAATTGAAGTAACTTGCTGTCATCAGTATAAATGTGAATAAAAACGAATGATTGATTGTTGCAATTTTCCGTTCTATCGTTCTAGTATTTGATTGAAGAGCAGATCTCAACCGATTTATATATCCGTCGCTATAGTGTCTAGACCAAACACATGGGCCTTTGAAAACGGCCCTTCATGTCTGATGCTAACTGTAACTAGATCAGGGTCAGCAATCCTGGTAATCCTGACTTGACTGAGGTTACTGACAGCAGCCTGGCCCATACAACAGTGAGAGAAAAACTGCGTATGGCCAATATTTACACATGATGTATAACCTTAAGATGTGTGTGCTAACTTCCCATTTAACGCTGAGTAGCATTCGTACTAAAGCTGCTATCTGGAAATAAGAAACTATTACCAAAGTTCTTCATTCCTACCAGGATTGTCAGAGTTTTGCGTACCATGGTCCTGGGCACAACAGCGCTGGAAAGCTCCATCCTACATACAACGCCCAACCATGCTTTCATAGTTAGTGCTCAAATGGTGCACCATGATTGGCCATCCAAGGCAAAGAGAACTTGCAATGGCTCTGTTTCGAGACCTGAGTGATCGTGCTGTACGTATATGTGGAATAAATGCACACTAAATATCAGGTACTAACACACGGTTATTTCTGCCGTCTTGGCACAGGCAGAGGCCATCTATCCTTGCACAGTTGCGATAGTCGTGGCCATGCATCCCTGCGACGGCGTGAATTGCAGCAGTGGGGACGTTTCAGACCAGACGCACTTCCTACAGAAGTGTAGACTGAAATATCATCTATGAGATGCCGGCGTGGGGATGAACAAGAGTAGAGAAAAGCCAAATGTGAAGCCTAAAGAAAAGGGATCATATATTTTATGACTAGTCAGTGTACAAAACGAAGTCATTCGGTTTATTTCAAGCTCTGAAAAGGCTAAGAGCATTCGTTACGAACCAGCCAGTCATACCTCAACTATCTCAACATGGTAACCAAGTTATTAGTGGTACACATATGGGAACTATGTTCACTGTAATGCCAAAGCACATTAAATTAGAGACATGAGGTGATGCGGTATCCTATCTGGATTGCCGCGTGTGGGGGCCAAGACCGATGTAGCACCAAAGCAGAACAATAGAACGTGTGCGCTTAGTCTTATTTCCGGGACTTAGCTTCTCTATTAATGCAAATCAAGGCAGCTGGGGACCCTCAGGCGATAGGAAGTAGTATGACTAGAGAAATAAAAGCAGGGGAAAGGCAGAGGATTCAGGCAACTAATGTGGAAGAAATTCCGTCCCTTATCCTGACCAAGGTCTAGACTCTGAAAATGTGTAGGCCCCCTCTGTTCCTCTACCAAATTAGAAGTTTTCACTCACCTCGCTTTCTCCGGCTAGTTAGCCATCGGAGTTTAGGAGCTCACCGATGTTGACTTGACTACAAACCGTCTGAATAGTGCTGCTTTTGCAGACCAAGGACCTGCAAGGGCTCTATAGAGCTAAGCCACTGCAACAACAATGCGTACTTTTAGAGTCAGTCAGCCCTTCCTTGCCTCCACTCAGTCACTCAGTATGATGCAGTGTTTCGATGTTTATTGTAACAGTACTATTCATCATTTCCGGGCCATTTATAATGTCTTTCGTCACCAAGACCTTTCAGTAGCTTATATGGAATGCGTGCCAATATGATGAAGGCCACTGTAGTATGGATCCTTATGATCCAAAAGCACTATAAGGGCTACAGGCGAGTAAGAGATGGCGGCTGCTGTCAGTAATCTAAGCTAGTGCCTACCGCGTTGTTGTCTCCGACAAAGTCCGGCAAAGCGCACTGGGTGACTATTGCGGCGCAAAGTGATTGAGAAGGCTAGCAGTAGGATGACGTTTCTTCAGTCGGGCCATTTAGGTGACATCTGTGGCAGTCAATCGCACTATCAGTACTTCGCAAGGCTTGTGCATCATCATGGACCCTAATGTAGTAGAAAAAAGTGTTTCGCTAGGACTTGATGATGTGTGTTTCCAGGAACTTGCTTTGCTATGAATACTGTGACGTCGCCACATCAGAAGGCTTGAATATTCACAAGAAGCGAGATATCAACCGACATGGAGAGCCAAGCTGGGATGTGAAAATCCTCATTATCAAACTACGACATGTGATCCAAGCAGCTGCACTGAATCTCTGCTGTAGCATAGGGCCTCTTTCTGTGTAGATAAATGTCTCACTGTCAAGTATTTGTCTTCGTTGCCAATAGCATAAGGGAGACAAAAGAATACAAGGTTTAGAGCCCACACCATGTCAGGTCGCCGAAGTCCAGGCTTTACACACTAGTCATTTTTCCGATTTATCATTTACAGGAAGGAAGAGTTAATAGACTAAGGTTGTGGGAGTCAGGAGATATCATGTTATCCAAAAGGGCGGAATATGACCAAGAGTTGATCAAAGTCACTGTTCAGGGTGCACCGATGATGTTAGAAGACTATATATTTGGTTTCTTGTAACTATTCCCATTAGCTTCAACACTTTCTTGTTTATCAAGAAGACAATCTTTTTATGGCTACCACAAGGGCAGTCTACACACTTCAGGCTCATAAATAAGAACTATCCTGATCATGGATAAAGCACGGACTAGGGCAAACTAAAGTCCGCCTTAACAACTGCTACATGGCCACATAGAATGTAGATTGATGCAAAAGCCAGCTGCCTAGATAGCATTATGAATGGAAATAGAGTAAACTGCCAAACCCCTTGTTGTTCTGACCATTGCTTTATGTACTCACAGTTCAAAAGACTTCCAAGTAGTCCTAGGTTAAACACCTGTATAGTGGTTACTACTCAATGTAGGTGGATGTCAAACACGGATTTTAAATGATGGGTGTTTTGACTTCGATAATATCTACGCTGCTATTCTTCAACCCTTCGCAGCTTTCTGTCGGTAAAGCTCTTTTCATTTAGTCCAAGTGCCTCCTCTGACTACACTACCATCGCTTGCTTCGTGGGCGAGCTTCTATTTTTGAGACTTTGCCTTTATTCAAGTTGTAGCCCCTATACTGGAATGCTAGGACATTCAGTCATAATATCCTAGTGTCCCTACTCTATGGAATCATAATAGTCAACCATGTTTGCTAGAATGGCATTCGTATGGATGCAGCAGTGAATTGCCTGGGTGCCATAGGAAGAGCATCCATGGGTCTGGTGAGCTTTTGGAAGCCTTGAACTCTAAATCGAGATCGAATCCACCTCTCCGTAGCATGGCCATGTGCCGTGATACTATGGTGGACTTTGCTCTTCTCCACGAGGATTATAGAGCCGTTTTACGAAACAAACAACCTGATTCTCCTTTCGCGAATGGCAGCTTATTTCTTTCGCCGGCCGAAACCCAGCGAGGGCGCGAACATTTGAGTTGGCCGAGATAGCATTTACAATAGTATAAAACGACTGCTACTCCCTGCTGAAAATTGGCATTTGTCTCTTCATCTTCACAATCACATCAACTCCTCTCATTCTACTATATCTTGCCTGACTTTCTAGTCATCTTCTTTCTACTACCCAGTCATTCTATTCTCATCTCACACTCACTATCATTGCTGTGAGCCGCCCGCTCCCTCTTTACAAACTCATCTTCGCTCTTTCAATAGCCGCCGCCAAAGCACTCTAGCCATGCAGTTCTGGACAGCAACCGTACTTCTCGCTTTCGCAGCGAATGCCGTCATGGCAGCTCCGTCGCCCGTAGACTTGGACGACATGGGCATGGACACGAGCGAAGCTCATGACTACTATGACTGCTATTATATGGGAGAATATTGCACTTGTCTAAACGCAAACAAGAGACGTGTCACAGTCAACAGTGCTTGGTGCAGCTTTGCATAAGTAATCGTGGCATAGCTGGAGTCCAGGAACAACCCCGATGCTTCCTAAATGAAGCAGTCTGTCATTAAAGATAGTTGGGCAAATGCTGCGATGTTCATTTTTATTGTTTTACAGTGAGACATCACATCGCAAGAATGCTATGTTTTAGCTAGTTTCTTTCCAACCCTGAATAAATTCTCATAACACTTCACCAATCTTCAATCTTGCATTCCTGTCCATCTAAAACTACACCTGTTATCTAGGCTAAATGAGTAGTATGGAAATATGCCAGATAGTAGCAACCAAATCACAATACCAAAGAAAGCCAGGTTCCACAACTTCATACAGGATTGAGAAATAATCTGTGTATCGTGTATCATAGAGCCAGTTTCTCGGTCTACTTTATATTTGTGCAAAGACCAAGGGTAACGCTACTCCTTCTTTCCAGCATCCAATAATCCATGTAGACTGTTCTAGGCAAAAGTTGTCTCTCAAAGGTTAAGACTTGCCATAGCTTGCCATACTGTTGAATAGAGATTCACTACAAGCAGTTGCATACCACTCCAGATATTTCAGGCACAAACAATAGAATACTAACTCAGTTCAGATCGATCCAGAAAACAGTTGCAACTATCAATAAATCATCAGCTTTCCTTTGCCAGCAGCAAGCCTTGATTCCAAGTACTTACATAGCCACTGTGAGAGAAGGTGGCAAGGTGAATCAAGCCGAGTTCCCAGTTCCATGCAAGAATTTCAACGAGCAAACTAGTGCTCTGTGTATAGCGCCTGTGATGCACCTGGACCTTGATAGAACAATTGCCATTGTCTTGCAGCAAAGCCTTTCTTACACAATATGCAAATTATCTTTAGTTGTGTCTATGTACGCCTGGGGCGTTTCCAGTTGACTGCAACAACTTCATCCACCAGCTGTCCAGCCAGCCAGCCTCTAAGAAAGCATTTGAAATGCTGAAATACCAACTGTACATCTTCCAACACTCCATTAGGCACCCAGTATATCATGGTATTTAACCTTCGCCATTTCTATATAATCTACGAGCTAAAACATTTGATTGCTTGCACTGGGTGTTCAATTGAGGCAATCATTGCCATGCCCTCTGCTCAGGGACCAAGCAAAAGCATGGCCTTGTCTCATAGTTTGTGAGATTTGAATACGAAATACAACAGGGTGTAACAACAGTATGAATAGCCTGTGGGAAGAGAGTAAATGTAGAATAGATCTTATTATTTGAATCAGTTGATTTTATTAGAGGTTTTCCTTCTACACCACGTCCTTGAACTTAATTCCTTCTGTATTGTACTCATCAGGATTCATGATAGGTGTCAACCTTTTCATGGATCTTCAGCCACAAGAGGTATCAATAAGTGGGGCATGTTTGGGACGCCACTTAACCTGTTTAGTGCGCCACGCAACAGTAAATTAGCTGTGATTTGATTTGATTTGAATATATTTAACGTCTACTAATCACTAAGATCAAACGACGCAACGCCATTAAATTAGCTGTGAATATAAGCTTAAGCATAAAAAAGACGAGGAAATACAGCAAACCCTTGTTGTGTTGTAGTGAGTGCAGACAACCATCAGAGCACAACCAGGCAGACATACAGGTGTTAGGGTCGATTTTGCATGAAGAATCTTCTATTGAGTCTACCTGCAGAATTTCCTAGGGCTAATATGAGTTCTGTCGCCAGAACATTCGTATTCAATCTCGACACGACTGTATCCCAAATGACGAGAACTATCTGATATTATTCTTCAGTGGTCTTATAGTGCAATTATGATGATTCTATTAACTCTTCTTTTTGCTAACTAGCGATCAGTGCTAGCACAAACAGCAATTTACCAAGAAGCTCATTCATGTCAGTCACCTTCTCAGGGTTACCAGGATTGCTGACCCTGATCCAGTTCGCTCAGGTGTTAGGGTTAGTATCAGACATCAAGGGCCTTCTTCCAAGGCCCATGTGCTTGATCTAGAACATGGTAGAGATGGACATATAAACCGGCTGAGATCTGCTACTCGGTCTAGACTTAGATAGAGATAGAACACGTTCAATAGTCACTTATTCCTTCTTCCTTTTCTTCACAGGACATTTCAGTACGTCCTCCTAACATGTACTGTTAATTCTTGTCAGTAACCTAAGTCACGGTTACCAAGATTGTTGACCCTGATCCAGTTCACCCTTACGTTAGGGTTAGCGTCAGACATCAAGGGTCTTCATCCAAGGCTTAAGCGCTCGACCCAGAACTTGAACTTGAATATATTTAACGTCTTCGGGAATCACAGAGATCAAACGACGCCGGACTGGTTACCGGACAGAAATTAACCCTCTGCAAGGTTCACTATAGAGTTTTGGCGAGCGAAGCGCAATTGCTCCCAAGTTACCTTGTTGCTCGTTTCCACTCTCTCCCGACAGATCACCTTCTCCCACACCGTCCTCTCTCACGTCCCAATGCGGAACACCCTCCACTTAGGGTCTAGTTTCCCTGCCAGATATCTGCAGCTCTTGTCTCCTGTGAGGAGCTTTCGTACAAATCTCATGGACAGGTTCTTCTCATTGCCTAGACATTCCCATGGGTGGGTAAAGGTCTTGGCCTGATCGCACCCTGCGACTGGGCAGTGTAATTCTGCGTTCCTGTGGTTGAGCCGCACGTGGTACTCTTTGAAGTCGCCGTGTCCGGAGCGCGCTGCCAGGATCCGGGCAACTGTGCCTCTGTGTAGCCCCTTCATCCAGCCGATGTCGTATGGTCTCGGCCAGTTCAGCGCTCCGCCGAGGTGCTTGATCTTTGGGCAGTTTTCTTTCATCCAGTTTCGGAAGTCTGCTTTAAAGGCTTCATTCCTCCACCTTCTTGCTGCCGTTAGTGACATCGTGGCCTTTGGGACCAGAAGGTCTTCGCTCTTGCAACCCGCTTTGGCCAGCTGGTCGACTGCTTCATTGCCCGGGACTTCGCAGTGTCCTGGGACCCAGTGCACCTTACCCACCGGCTTTTCCAGGGCCAGGCTGTCTGATCCGCCTTGCCATCTTGCGAGGGTGCGGCGGATCTCGTCTATCGCAAGCTGCGAAGTGCCCGGTTTTTGCATCCTCCGGCCAATCCGCTTTACCACTCCCAAATTGTCGACACATAGGTTCAGGCCTTCTGCTTGTGAGGGGGCGACTTCAGCGGCCGCTCTGACTGCCTTTAGGGCAGCAATCGCTTCCGCATCCGCCACTTCTCTGTATCTGCCGCATGAGCCCTTGCCCTGTGCGAGTATTTTGCCCGGAAGTAGACAGCCCAGCCTGCTCCAGTGTCTCCATCACTGTTACGTGAGCCGTCTGAGTAGGCCCACATCATCTCTTGTGACTCCTTGCTGAGCAGGTCCAGGTGAGCCTTGGCTGCCTCTTCTTTGCTCAGTTTCTCTGCCAGCGACTCGGCTGGACCTTCCTGTTCTGGCCGGAGTTTCGTCGAGTTCCCTGATCGGGTGTGGTAACAGGGCCTTTGCCTCATCGATGCTCCCGTCAATCGTCGTCCAGTACAGAGGGTGGTCTGCATTGCATGTTGAAGCCCGTATCCCTCCTGTCCGCAGTATGTCCTGGCAAATGATTGCCATGTTCGGGAAAGCTGCGAATCTGTAGAGGCACTTCTTGCTTGTCGTTTTGAAGACAGGTACCGCGGCTCGCAAGCCTTCTCTGAGAACCTTCTCCAAAATGCCCATGCTGGTCTTGCTGGCTCTGGGGAACCGGGTGGTGGCCGCATACGTCATCTGTGGTAGCATGCATGCTCTCACTGCCTGCATTACTGAATTCGGGGGTGCACCTCTGTGGACTCTACTGATGCAGCGCAGCACGTTTGCTGTCTTGTGTGCCTTGGTCTCCAATTCTTGGCACTGCGTTTTGAAGTTGAGGCTGGTGTCCCAAATGACGCCGAGCCACTTCATTTCCTGCACTGGGCTCAGCGTTGTCCCGTTTGGGAGTCGAAGTCCTGTGTTCATGCTCGGGAGTTTGCGGCCGGTGTACAGATGCATGACTCCTGTCTTACTCCAGTCGATCCTCAGCTCATTTTCCCTACACCACTCCACCGCGTGTGTCATGTAGGTTTGCAGCGTGGTAATGTTGGTCTGGACTGATGGCGCTCGACCCAGAACATGGTAGCAATGGATATATAAACCGGCCGAGATCCGTCCCTGGGACTAGACTTAGATAGACACAGATAACATCAATAATCACTCATTCTCATTCTTTCTCTTCTTCACAGGACATTCAGTACGTCCTCCTAATATTTACTGTTAATTCTACTTCCGAGTCAACTAGACCATAAATATCGAGAGTATGTCTAGCTAGTTGAGGAGTAGGAGATTAGGAAGTGATAAGCGCATTGGTTGAATGAATGCATAGTTAGGTCCTTAGTAACTATAAATAAATACATAGGACAGCACGAAACAAAAGAAGAGAAGGGAGAGTGCAGAATGACCCAATTAGTAACGTCGGCAAGCTTCTAACTGTCTACCAAGATTGCTGATAAGGATGTATGTGTCTTGGTTACGCCCAAGACAAGTTGAAGTAGAAACTATAACGTACGAAGGAGAGAGATGATGGAATACAAGCAATTCTACAACACATTCTCCCTTTCCATTCATTTCGTTTGATTTGTGTAACTCCCTACTCTTTGTAGAAGTCATAAATCTTGGGCTTGGTATGAAAACAAAAGTCCATCCTAGCTCGCCGGGGATAGCGGCAATAGAAAGCTTATCCCCGAGGCGACCCCATGTTAGAAGGAATTCGAGAATAAATAAGCGGCTGTGGAAACTTAGCTACCTTGACTTGGCCAATGCTCAATGATAGTTAAGGCCAATTGCAGTAACTTACTGTCATCAGTATAAATGAGAATAAAAACGAATGATTGATTATTGCGATTTTCTTTTCTATCATTCTAGTATTTGATTGAAGGGCATATCTTTACTTTTTTATTTATCCATCACTATAGTGTCTAGACGAAACAGATGGGCCTTCGAAAAAGGCCCTTCATGTCTGATGCTAACTGTAACTAGATCAGGGTCAGCAATGCTGGTACTCCTGACTTGACTGAGGTTATTCACAGCAGCCTAGCCCATAAAAGAGTGACAGAAAACCGGCGTATGGCCTATATTTACACATGATGTATAACGTTAAGATGTGTGGGCTAACTTCCTATTTAACGCTTAGTACGGTTCATACTAAAGCTGCTATCTGGAAATAAGAAACCATTGCCAAGGTTCTTCACTCCTACCATGATGGTCGGAGTTTTGCATATCATGGCCCTGGGCACAACAGCGCTGGAAAGCTCCATCGTACATACAACGCCCAGTGATGCTTTCATCGTTAGTGCTCAAATACTGTACCATGATTGGCCATCCAAGGCCAAGAGGACTTGCAATGGCTCTGTTTCGATAACCGAGTGGTCTTGGTGTATTTATATGTCGAATAAATGCACACCCAATATCAGGTACTACCACACAATTATTTCTGCTATTTTGGCACAGGCAGAGGCCATCTCTCCTTGCACAGTTGCGATAGTCGTGGCTGGGCATCCCCACGACAGCGTGAACTGCAGTGGTCGGGACGTTTCGGACAAAAGGAACTTTCTACAGAAGTGAAGACTGAAATATCATCTATGAGATGCCAGCGTGGGGATGGAGAAGAGACGAGAAAAGGGATCATATATTTTATGGCAGCTACTACGTGGGCATCAGGTTTTTTCTACACGGGCATCGGGCTTATGTGGGCATCAAATTTACACATTCTGATTGGCTAGAAATGTGTCTGTTAGTGCATTCTATGCTCTGGAATTCTGCCAATGTACCTCTCTCCCCTGGCCAATTCTATGGCTGATACTTATACAAAGAAATGTAAAAAGGACAGGATACTCTTTGTGTTGAAGACTTCACTGATATATGATTTCTTTATCCTATGTTATTACTCTCAAGTACTATGATGTAGCTGCACATACTCAGGAAAACAACCTCATGACAGCCAGTAAAGTAAGGCAGAGAATGGCTGTATAGATGCTGAGGTCCCTGGGAGCTGGGGGATAATCCTCTCAGAATAGGAAGAAGGGGTGTAGCTGACATCTAGAGAAGGATAGATAAAGATACTGAAGAATAACAAGCTTTATATTTAATGGACAGAGAGGGAGATTGAATTGTATTTAGAGAATGAGAATCAAGTGGTTATATTTAGGTATAAAGGCAGCTCAAATAAATAGTATAGAGACAAAGGTTGTGAAATGGCCCTTCTAGAAGAAGAAATTCACAGCAACTGTAGTGTTGCTACTTGTGAAGAATCCTTGAGATTTGGCCCACTGTTAGTGCACATGCTTCACTGCCTTTATGGGCCTTGTACCTGTAAGCTAGAGCTAATCAGAGTGCATAAAGCCTGATGCCCACATAAGCCCGATGCCCGTGTAGAAAAAACCTGATGCCCACGTAGTAACTGCCTATTTTATGACCAGTCAGTGTACAAAACGAAGTCACTTGGTTTATCTCAAGCTCCAAAAAGGCGAAGAGTATTTGTAACAAATCAGGGCACGAGGTACATAAACCCCCCCATTTGGTACTCCGACTCCCCTTTTTGCTTACAAAACCCTTTTTAGCTTATATAAGCAAATCTTTGCCGTGACCCCCCCTTAGCAGCACTAGCAAGCAGACTACAGATACAGCAGATACACCAGTGATAGTAGATAAGGATGGAAGTAGACGCTGTATCAAACACTTCAAATGCTGTAAATGCTGTAAATGCAAACGATGTAGCAGAGGCGCTATAAATCAGTCAATTTCCAGACGATGTCCTTCCACCTGAAGGGACTTATGAGTCTAGCCAAGCTCTCTTTGCTGCTGTGAATGCCTGGGCAAAGCCTCGAGGCTATGTATTTATATCTGGAAGGTCTAACAAGCCCCTGAAAGCTTGTACCCGTTCGTTCACTTCTTCTCTTGGTCTATCATGTGTCCACACTCTTCAGCTACTTCAAGAGACAAACCAGAGTCTTTCCATTCAATATTTTCACTCCCATTGGCATCTCAAACGGAATCAACTTCAGAAAAATCCTATATTAGAGCCATTGAAGACCCCGACTTTCAGACAACCTACCCAGCCGGCCACAAGTACGAGGCGCGAGCCGTCTGCATTTGAGAATGTTGAGCCTATGAAAAGGAAAGATACAAGATGTAGCAAGTGTCATCAGGTTGGCCATATAATGACTTCGAAGGCATGTCCTCTTAGGTATTCTGAGCTACTAAATGTAGAATAGATCTTAAATGTTGAATCAGTTAGTTTATTAAAGGAGTTAAGTCTATGCTACGTCCTGGAACTATTCCTTATGTATTGTGGTGTCAACCATGTCACGTGATCAGCCACAATAGGTTCGGATAAGTGGGGCACGTATGGGACGCCACTTAACATATATACCGCGCCACGCAACACTAAATAAATAATTTCCACTGTATTGTTTGCTTCCATCTGCTGTATCTGTAGTCTACTTGCTAGTGCTGCTAAGGGGGGGTCACGGCAAAGATTTGCTTATATAAGCTAAAAAGGGTTTTGTAAGCAAAAAGGGGAGTCGGAGTACCAAATGGGGGGGTTTATGTACCTCGTGCCCAACAGGATAACTAAGTAAGTAGTGGTACACATATAGCAACTATGTTCACTGTAATGCCAAAGCACATTAAATTAGAGACATGAGGTGATACTATGACTAGAGAAATAAAAGCCGGGGAAAGGCAGAAGATTAAGCCAACTAATATGAAACAAATTCTGTCCGTTATCCTGACTAAGGTCTAGATTCTGAAAATCTGTATCCCCGCCCCTCCGTTCCTCTAACAAATTGGAATTTATTGGTCACCTTGCTTTCTCCGCCTAGTTAGCCATCAAAGCTTAGCGGCTCACTTATGTTGACTTGACTACAAACCGTCTGGATATATCAACTGACATGTAGACCTATGCTAGGATGTGAAACTTCACATTATCAAACCGTGACATGGGATCCCGGCAGATGCACTGAAGCTCCACTGTAGTACAGGGCCTCTTAATGGGTAGGTACATGTCTGACTGTCAAGTTTTTATCTTCATGGCCAATAGCATACGGGAGACAAGCAATATACGGCTAAGAGCCCACACCTCGTCAAGTCGCCCAAGCCCAGGCTTTATACACCAGTCACTTTTCTAATTTATCATTTACTGGAAGGAAGTGTTAATAGACTACTTGCAGGAGTTAGGAGAAATCTTGTTATCCGAAAGGCCGGAATATGACCAAGAGTTGATCACAGTCACTGTTCAGGGTGCACTGATGATGGCAGAAGACTAGATATTTGGTTTCCTCTATTGCCATTAGTTTTAACACTTCCTTGTTTATCAAGACAGTCTTTTTGTACATCTCACAAGTAAAGTCTACATACTTAATGCTAATCAATGGGAACTATCCCGGTCATGGAGAAAACACGGGCTTGGGCAAGCTAAAGTCCGCTTTAATAACTCCTACATGGCCACATTTAATGTAGATGGATGCAAAAGCCAGCCGTCTAGATAGGCTCATAAATGAAAATAGGGTAAAACACCAAACACCTTGTTGTTGTGAGCATTGTTTCTGGTTTATTGCACTTACAATTAACGAGAATTCCAAGTAATTCTAGGTTAAACATCTCTAACGTGGTGACTACTAAATGTAGCAGAGAGGCGTCGAGCACGGACTTTAAATCTTGACTCTTTTTACTTCCATATCTACGCTCTTATTCTTCCACCCTTCACAACTTTATGTCCGTAAAGCTCTTTTCATTCAGCCCAAGTCCCTCCTGTGACTACCCTCGCTTGCTCCGTGGGCTAGCTTTCATTTTTGAGACTTTGCCTTTATTCAAGTTGTAGACCGTATGCTTGAATGCTAGGACATTCAGTCATAATATCCTAGTGTCTCTACTATATGGAATCATAGTAGCCAACCATGTTTGCTAGAATGGAATTCATATGGATGCAGCGGTGAATTGCCTTGGCGCCATAGGAAGGCCATCCATGCGTCTGCTGAGCCTTTGGAAGCGTTGAACTCTAAATCAAGATCAAATCCACCTCACCGTAGCATGGCCATGTGCCTTGATACAATGGTGGGCTTTGCTCTTTCCTACGAGCATTATAGCAGTGTTTTGGGCAACAAACAACCCGAGTCTCTCTTCGCAAATGGCAGCTTATTTCTTTCACCAGTCGAAGCCCAGAGAGGCTGCGAATAGTTGAGTTGGCCGAGATGCCATTTACAATAGTATAAAACGACTGCCACTCCCTGCTACAAACTGGCGTTGGTCTTTTCATCTTCACACTCACGTCACCTTCCTCTATTCTCTATAGCTTGACATTCTAGTCATCCTCTTTCCATCATTTAGTCACACTCGACCCTCATCTCGCACTCACCATCATTGCTGTGAGCCGCCCACTCCCTCCTTACAAACTCATTTTCGCTCTTTCAATAGCCGCCGCCAAAGCACTCTAGCCATGCAGTTCTGGACAGCAACCGTACTTCTCGCCTTCGCAGCGAATGCCGTCATGGCAGCTCCGTCGCCTGTAGACTTGGACGACATGGACACGGACATGAGCGAAGGTTATGACTACCGTCACTGCTTTTATTCGGGAGGATCTTGCACTTGTCTCAACGCAGCCAACAAACGCGTGAAAGTTAACAGTGTTTGGTGCACCTTTGCATAACTAATCGCGGTAGAGCTGGAGTCCAGGAATAACTTCAATCGCTCATAAATGAAGCTGTCCGTCAATAAGGATAGCTAGGCAAATTCTGCAATGTCCATTTTTACTGTTTTAGAGTGAGATATCACATCGCGAGGATGCTATGTTTTAGGTAGTTTCTTTCCAAACCGACATAAATTCTTATAAAACTTCACTGATTTTCAATCTTGCATTGCTCTCCATCTGAAACTACATTTGTCATCTAGGCTAAACGAGTACCCGTCACTGCTAGTATGGAAATATGTCGGATAGTAGAACTTATATCACAATACCAAAGAAAGCCAGGTTACACAGATTCATATAGGATTGAGAAATAATCAGTGTATCGTGTATCATAGAGCCAGTGTCTTAGTGTACTTTATATTTGTGCAAAGACCAAGGGTAATGCTACCGCTTCTTTCCAGCGTCTAATAATTCATGTAGACTGTTCCAGGCAAAAGTTGTCTCTCAAAGTTTAAGACTTGCCACATCTTGCCATACTGTTAAATGGAGATTCACTATAAGTAGTTGCGTGCCACTACAGATATTTCATGTATAAACACTAGAATACTAACTTAGTTCAGATCGATCCAGAAAATAGTTGCAACTATCAATAAATCATCAGCTTTTCTTTGCCAGCAGCAAGCCTTGATTCCAAGTACTTGTGTAGCCACTGTGAAAGAGGGTGGCACGGTGAATCAAGCCGAGTTCCCAGTTCCATGCAAGAATTTCAAAGAGCAAACTAGTGCTCTGTGTATAGCGCCTGCGATGCACCTGGACGTTGATAGAACAATTGCCATTGTCTTGCAGCAGAGGCTCTCTTGCACAATACGCCAATTAACTTTAGTTATGTCTACGTACGCCTAGGGCCCTTCCAGTTGGCTCCACCAGCTGTCCAACTACCAAAAAAGCATTTGTAATGTTCAAAGACCAACTGTACATCTTCCAACACTAAATTAGGCACCCAGTATATCATGGTATCTAACCTTGGCCATTTTATATAATCTACGAGCCAAAACATTTGATTGCTTCGACTGAGTCTTCAATTGAGGCAATCAATACTATATCCTTCGCTCAGTGACCAAGCAACAGCATGGCCTTGTCTCATAGTTTGTGAGATTTGAATACAACATACAACAGGGTGTAACAACAGTATGAATAGCCTGTGGGAAGAGAGTAAATGTAGAATAGATCTTATTGTTTGAATCAGTTGATTTTATTAGAGGTTTTACTTCCACACCACGTCCTTGGACTTCATTCCTTGTGTATTGTACCATATATTCAAGTTCAAGTTCAAACTTGTGTATTGTACTCATGAGCATTCATGAGGATTCATGATAGCTGTCAACCTTATCATGGATGTTCAGCCACAAGAGGTGTGGGTCTTGGTTTTGAAGAAGTGGGGCATGCATGAGACGCCACTTGACATGTATATTGCGCCACGCAACAGCAAATTAGCTGTGAATATAACTAAGCTTAAGCATAAAGAACCGAGAAAATACAGCGCACAGGAGACGAAGAAGGGATGGGATATTGCTATTTGGATAGGCAATGGATGGATAAATCGGTTGTGATCGACTCTTCAGGCAGAAAACTGATAGATATAGAACAACTTCAATAATCACTTATTCCTCCCTTCAGGACATTCAGTACGTCCTCGTAATGTCTACTGTTAAAACCACTCTAAAAAATACAAGACAATTAGGCAGCTAATCCCTGGAAGTAGCAGGAGGATGGCCAGTCAAGTATAAGAAAGGACCAAGTTGCAAAACCAAATGCATCCTGGATCAATCATGATCTATATGAGCAAACCTGCTCAAATATGATGGTGGGGTCTTCATTCCGACGTTACTAGCTGTCTATCTTGTATCTGAGATTCTATTACTATTGAAGTACGTCATCGCGACAGCACTCACGTAGGTCTCGGATACAGCTACACTCTCTACACCACTATTCACACTCACAAGCCCTGTGACTATGACGCCAATAACCTCTACGAGTTATGAAGACAATTAGTAGAAATGATGCACTTACTGGCGTGTTAAATAGTGTGGTTACATAATTAGAGATATTTTTGTATTCAAGATGACAGAATATAAAGAGAGGGCTACCAAACCCATGAGAGTGGATAAGGAAGGAATGATCGAGGGATACAGCCATCTGAAGATACGACGATACGAATATACCAATATACGACAGGTTTTCCAACGCGAAACACATCAAGGATCATTGAAGATAGGCGGAGTTAGAATCAAACAATGGCTCAATAACCAGAAGTGGAGTTGCTAGTACCTGTGTGACATCGGACACCCTGACGTGAGTTCTTTTCCCCGTATGTTTTCTCTGCCCTGAAAAATATACGATCATTCCGCAGTCCACTCTATAGGCAAACGCAATAAACGACATATGATCAAGGTACTGACTTGTGCGTTTTTGTTTTTGCAAAGATATTCAGCTGAGATACAGGCCGGAACCATTGTTCTATGTTGATACCCCTCCTACACAATGTAAGAGTATATGATCAGCATATGCACTAAACAAATATGGCCACAAAAAATCAAACATTGCTTTCTTCTACTAGATCAATCAACTCTGAATCATCAAGTATGCCTCAGCATGGCAATGATGGTAATATACCTCTTACTCTTCAAACCCTTGAAAACGACCCAAAATTAGGTCACCCACAGGCTGCGATGAAATACGAAGTGGGCTAATATGAGTTCCGTCGCCAGAACATTGGTATTCAATCTCCACACGACTGTATCCCAAATGATGAGAACTATCTGATATTATTCTTTAGTGGTTTTATCGTGCGAGTCCGATGATTCTATTAACTCTTCCTTTTGCTAACTAGTGATCAGTGCCATCACAGTACGTATAAACACATTGGATAGAAACAGCAATTTACGAAGAAGCTCAGTGATGTCAGTAACCTACTCAGGGCTACCACGATTGCTGACCCTGATCCAGTTCGCCCAAGCGTTAGGGTCAGTATCAGATATCGAGGGCCTTCTTCTAAGGCGAAAGGACACGTAACTGTAAACCCAAGCAAATATATCTCATAGCCGAAGTACTCAATGGTTGACGAAGAAGAGAGATGATGGCATACAACCAATTCTGCAACACATTCTCCCTCTCCCTCCATTTCTTTTGTTTTGTGCTTTCCTCTGTATTTATTTATGGTCAATAAGGCACTCTTGATTTTCATGCTCTTGTTGACTGGTAGCTAGAATGGGTGTCCTATCAAATTGGCATTTTCATGTCATGTATTGTACAACTCACCGGGCTTGCTATCAGTGTGTTGCCTTGCGAGGCAGATTTCAACATTTGCCTTCTTTCTCTTCCTTTTCCTTTCACTCCCTACTGTTTGTAGAAGTCATAAATCTTGGGCTGGTATGGAACAAAAGTCCATCCTAGCTTGCCGGAGATAGTGGCAATAGAGAGCTTAACCTCGAGGCGACCCCATGTTAGAAGGAAGTCGTAGAATAAATAAGCTGCGGCATTGGAAACTTAGTTACCATGACTTGGCCAATGCTCGATGAAAGTTAAGGCCAATCGCAGTAACTTGCTGTAACAGTATAAATGTGAATAAAAAGAATGATTAATTGTTACCATTTTCTTTTCTATCGTTCTTGAATTTGATTGAAGAGCGGATCTCAAACGATTTATATATCTGTCACTATAGTGTCTAGACCAAACACATGGACCTTTGAAAACGGCCCTTCATGTCTGATGCTAACGGTAACTAGATCAAGGTCAGCAATGCTGGTAGTCCTGACTTGACTGAAGTTACTGACAGCAGCCTGGCCCATACAACAGTGAGAGAAAAACTGCGTATGGCCTATATTTACACATGATGTATAACCTTAAGATGTGTGTGCTAACTTCCCATTTAACGCTGAGTAGCATTCGTACCAAAGCTGCTATCTGGAAATAAGAAACCATTGCCAAGGTTCTTCACTCCGACCAGGATTGTCAGAGTTTTGCGTACTATGGCCCTGGGCACAACAGCGCTAGAAAGCTCCATCCTACATACAACGCCCAACCATGCTTTCATAGCTAGTGCTCAAATGGTGCACCATGATTGGCCATCCAAGGCAAAGCGAACTTGCAATAGCTCTGTTTCGAGACCTCAGTGATCGTGCTGTACGTATATGTGGAATAAATGCACACTAGATATCAGGTACTAACACACGGTTATTTCTGCCGTCTTGGCACAGGCAGAGGCCATCTATCCTTGCACAGTTGCGATAGTCGTGGCCCGCGACGGCGTGAATTGCAGCAGTGGGGACGTTTCAGACCAGACGCACTTCCTACAGAAGTGAAGACTGAAATATCATCCATAAGATGCCGGCGTTGGGATGGAGAAGAGTAGAGAAGAGCCAAATGTGAAGACTAAGGAAAAGGGATCATATATTTTATGACTAGTCAGTGTACAAAACGAAGTCATTCGGTTTATGTCAAGCTCCGAAAAGGCCAAGACTATTCGTAACAAATCAGCCAACTATATCTCAACTATCTCAACAGGGTAACTAAGTTAGTAGTGGTACAAATATGGGAACGATGTTCACTGAAATGCCAAAGCACATTAAGGTGATGCGGCATCCTATCTGGATTTCTAGAACAACGTGCCGCGTGTGGGGGCTAAGACCGATGTAGCACTAAAGGAGAACAATAGAACGTGTGCGCTTAGTCTTATTTCCGGGACGTAGCTTCTCTAGTAATGCAAAATAAGGTATCAGGGTACCCTCAGGCGATAGGAAGTAGTATGACTAGAGATATGAAAGCAGGGGAAAGGCAGAAGACCATGCCAAGTAATATGAAAGAAATTCTGTCCGTTATCCTAACTACAGTCTACATTCTAAAAGTCTGTACACCCCCCTTCCCCCCACCTCATCTCTATTCCTGTAACAAACTAGAAGCTTTTGCTCACCTCGCTTTCTCCGGCTAGTTAGCCATCGGAGTTTAGGGGCTCACCGATGTTGGCTTGACTACAGACCGTCTGGATAGTGCTTCTTTTGGAGACCAAGGACCTGCAAGGGCTCTATAGAGCTAAGCCACTGCAACAACAATGCGTACTCTTAGAGTCAGTTAGCCTTTCTTTGCCTCCACTTGGTCACTCGGTATGGTGCAGTGTTTTAATGTACATCGCAACGCAACAGTACTATTCATCATTTCCTGACCCTTTAATATCTTTCACAACTATGACCTTTCATTGACTTAGATGGAATGCTGTATCAATATGATCAAGGCCACTATGGTATGGATCCTTGCAATCTAAAAGCACTCCAAGGGGCTACAGGCCACTAAAAGATGGCAGCCGCTGTCAGTAATCTTAGCCAGAGACAAACAATATAAGGCTCTGAGCCCACACCTTGGCAAGTGGCCGAAGTCCGGCCTTTACACACTAGTCACTTTTCTAATTTATCATTTGCAGGAAGGGAGAGTTAATAGACTAGCTGCGGGAGTTAGGAGAAATCTTGTTATCCGAGAGGGCGGAATATGGCCAACAGTTGATCAAAGTCACTGTTCAGGGTGCCCTGATGACGGTAGAAGACTAGATATTTGGTTTCTCGTATTCCTATTAGCTTCAACACTCCCTTGTTTATCAAGAAGGCAGTCCTTTTATGGCTCTCACAAGGGCAGTCTACATACTTCAGGCTAATAAATGAGAACTATCCCGGTCATGGAGAAAACACGGGCTTGCGCAAGCTAAAGTCCGCTTTAATAACTGCTACATGGCCACATAGAATGTAGATGGATGCCAAAGCCAGCCGTCTGGATAGGCTCGTAGATGAAAATAGGGTAAAACACCAAACCCCTTGTTGTTGTGAGCATTGTTTCTGGTTTATTGCACTTACAATTAACGAGAGTTCCAAGTAATTCTAGGTTAAACATCTCTATCGTGGTTTCTACTATATGTAGTAGGTAGGCGTCGAACACGGACTTTAAATCTTGACTCTTTTTACTTCCATATCTACGCTCTTATTCTTCCACCCTTCACAACTTTATGTCCGTAAAGCTCTTTTCATTCAGCCCAAGTCCCTCCTGTGACTACCCTCGCTTGCTTCGTGGGCTAGCTTCTATTTTTGAGACTTTGCCTTCATTCAAGTTGTAGCCCCTTGCTGGAATGCTAGGACATTCAGTCATAATATCCTAGTGTCACTGCTGTGTACTACTTGGTCCAAATTTACCAAGATACATGACACCATATGGAGTAGCACACGCGATGTGCGATCAGTGCCCACAAGTGTCATTTCACAGCAGGGCAAAAGTCGGGATATGAGAGGTGGAGGGGCACAAAGGCAAGGCCAAGGAGACTTTCAGGCCCATGGTTCATGATTCTATTTTGGCGAGGCTATTATTATTTGGATGTCAGCATTACCTGCCTATGGCAGTAAAGGGAGCTAGCTCAGTCATTAATGGGTCAAGACCTTAATCGGACCATCGCTTCTATTGAATATTGATTCCAATATGCCATATATTGAATGGCAGATATATGGAAACGTCAAGTTTTACCGATCGAAGGCCGCGGAAGCCTAAAGAAAGGTATCCGGGATGATATTGGGCAATCACCAGTATCACGCAATCAGCCAAGAGCTTCACGCGACATCTTGCCAAGTCCTATACTTTGTTAGCAAATGGAATACCCAGGACAATCAAGAACAATCATATTTAGGCGCTCTTCACTTTGGCCATTCTGTCATGGCTACATCCCAAATTGACACAGCCCATCTTTCTTCCATCAACCTTACGCCCAGGAGGTGATCCTCAGCTTAGCGACAGGTCCCATTTCATTGAATTGCCTTATATCCCTTTCCCACCATGGCCAAGTTTCATCGCAGTCGCGTCTCTTGGTGCTATCATGGTGACCATGTTGTGGATCTTCAGTCACATGGCGTTGTAGCCAATGAGGCATGTGTCTGGCGTACTCCACACAACAAACTTGGCCGTGAATTGATCTAGCTCTTATTAACCAATAGGGGCAAATACTGTTAGATGGTTGGCCTGATCCTTTCAATTGCCAACAGTGGTCGAAATGACTGAGACCTATTCTTCTCGTAATAGTATTACACACAGTAACTTGAACATACCTCCTGCACTATGTAGCACGGTGTGCCTGCTAGGTTACATGCCTTCCCATAATGCTTCTGATAGCCATGTTAACACAATCTTATTTGATATTATGCTGCCCGTCGACTGTGGCCTCGGACGGGCCTAGTGTTTTCTCCCCTCTTGCGACCTCTTTCAGGACAATCTCTTCCAGCCTATTGTACTCCCTATTCTTCTCCCAGTCTAGCCATTCTGCCCCAGGGTGTCCATTTCATGTGTAGTACAAATAAAGGAAAAGATAAAACTGCATGTTGCTCTATGTGTTCATACACCTACCTATGCTGAGGTTTTATAAGCATTACATAAAAGTGGCAAGGAACAGGGCTAGCCTGCTCTAGTGAATAATGACTTTCTAGTTATAAAACAAGACGAAAGCTTTGGTTCATTGTGTTCCTTGTAGCTTTTCTAGAAGGTCCGCTAAGGTTGCTAAAGAACTAGAGTCGCAGAGTTGGACACACTAAAGCCAGCTTTGGTAGCTCTTGAATTGCTATATGGAATCATAGTAGCCAACCATGTTTGCTAGGATGGAATTCATATGGATGCAGCGGTGAATTGCCTGAGCGCCGTAGGAAGAGTGTCCATGGATTTGCTGAGCTTTTGGAAGCCTTGAACTCTAAATCAAGACCAAATCCACTTCACAGTAGCATGGCCATGTCGCCTTGATACTATGGTGGACTTTGCTCTTCTCGACGAGGATTATAGCGCCGTTTTGGGCAACAAACAACTTGAATCTCCTTTCGCGAATGGCAGCTTATACTTTTCGTCGGTCGAAACCCAGAGGGAACGCGAATAGTTGAGTTAGCCGAGAAGCCATTTACAATAGTATATAACGACTGCTTCCCGCTGAGAATTGGCGTTTGTCTCTTTATTTTCACACTCACATCCACTTCGTTCATCCTATCTGGCTTGACATTCTAGCCACTCTGTTCCCATCTTCCAGCCAATCCTTTCTCGTCTCCCACTCGTCATTATTGTCGTGAGCCGCCTGCTCCCTCCTTTTAAACTCCTTTTCAGTCTTTCAATAGTCATGCAGTTCTGGACAGCAACCGTACTTCTCGCTTTCGCAGCGAATGCCGTCATGGCAGCTCCGTCGCCCATAGACTTGGACGACATGGACATGGACATGGACGAGAATCCTGGCTACTATGACTGCCGCTGGTATTTTGACACTGGTGTGTGCCGTTGTCTCAACAAGAGAGGCAATCGTGTCGTGGTTAGTAGTGAATTATGCTCCGCTAAGAGTTGGTAATCGAAGAACTAGCATCCCACAACCGCAATACTTCCTAATTGAAGCTGTCTGTCAATAAGGATTGTCAATAAAGATAGCTGGGCACATGCTACAATGTCCACCTTTACTGTTTTAAAGCAATATGTCGCATCAGGGGAACGCTGTATGTCAGCTGGTTCCTCTCATAACCTTAATATAGTCCCATCTACTTTGCATGACCTTTAGCTTGTCGTTATCTTGTTCCAAGTGAAATTACTTCTGACATCCCAGCCAAATAGGTATCTACTACTTCAAAAATGAAAAATTCAAACAGTAGCATCAAACACTTGTCATTAAATCTCGGTTCTGCTGGCGGAGAGCTGGCTAGCATGGGGTGGTGCAGCGTCACGGGATAGTTTGCGCGTGCCATCTTGTAGAGTCGGCCTCCCTAGCCGACTTAAAACTTGTGCAAAGGCCTATCACACCGCGATAGGGCTTTTCTCATCGTGCAACCTCTGCTTCCTCAGTCATCCCATGTTGTTCAACATTTGCCATTACGTGCTTTAGACTACCTAAGCATGTTCGTGGATGAGCAATAAAGCATCCTCCTTGTTTCTCCTTGGCCATTTCTGCTAAGATAGCCTTCATATAATGTTTCCATACTGTCTATTAAGCTAATATGATGGGAATCAAGATCGGTGTTGAGATAGTAATCATTTTGTAATTTTCTATGCATACGAAAAGTCGAATAGTGAGGGGCAACATTCCTAGCCCCGACTCAGATTGTTAACACTAATGCTTGTTATGTACGGTTGAGACAAGAAGCTCACCACCATCGTTCTATGCCTCGATCTGCTGCCATATACACACATGCACATGTTGCTATCTCCATTGTAACAGCAAATTCGCGAAAGCTGCTATGCTGTCGCCTTGCAACCTACTAATGCATCTTAACAGTAGATATTAGGAGCACGTACTAAATGTCCTGTAAAGAAGAGGAAGAAGGAATAAGTGATTATTGAAGTTGTTCTATGTCTATCTAAGTCTAGTCCGAGGGACGGATCTCAGCCGGTTTATAGATCCGTCACTACCATGTTTTAGATCAAGCATTTGGGCCTTGGAAGAAGACGCTTGATGTCTGCTACTAACCCTAACGTTTCGGCCAACTAGATCAGGGTCAGCAATCATAGTAACCCTGACTTAGGTTACTGACACATCTAGTTTCTAAAACGAAGATCAAATTCCAGAACTGCCACGCCATAAGAAAGGCATGGTCCCAAAAAATAGAGTCACACTTACGACGATACTAGTACGCGAATATGCGAATATACGAAAGTTTCTTCGACACGAAAAGCTTCAAGGATGATCTACGACACACAAAATATGGTGTCAGCTTAGCTGATATCTAAAACTTTGTCGAGACTGACTTTATGATGAGTGTCATTGCAACTAGAATAGTTGTCACAGGCGTGGAAAGACACAGGAAGGCAAATTTAGTGCAACCTGGAAACCGAGAATGGGTTACAGTCATCCAGGCGACCAATGCTGAAGGCTGGGCAATCGCGCCATTTATCGTGGTTGCAGGCCAACATCATCTCGCCAGCTGGTATCGAGAAAGCAACCTCCCAGACGATTGGGCTATTGCGATGACCCACAATGGCTAGACTGATAATGAGACGGGTCTTGAGTGGCTCAGGGACTTTGACCAACATACCAAGGGCTGACCAACTGGTCACTATCGTCTTCTGACCCTCGATGGGTATAAAAGTCACCACTTAGTTGATTTTGAGAAATATTGTGACGATAACTGCATCGTTACACTGTGTATGCCGGCTCATTCGTCTCACCTGCTCCAGCCTCTTGATGTCTGGTGCTTTGGACCACTCAAAAAGGCATATGGCCGAGAAATCGAGCACTTGATCAGGTACTTGATAGCCCATGTTTCCAAGACTGAGTTCTTCTCAGCCTTTCGTGCCGCCCACGAAGTCGCCATGACAAAGAGTAATATAGATGAATGTCTTCGAGGGGCTGGACTTGTTCCCATGAACGCAGGAAATGTCATATCGAAGCTTGATGTCTAGCTGCGGACTCCAACACTGGCTACAGGGGAGACCAGCCTCCCTGACCCTTGGGTCTCAAAGACCTCAAAGACAGTGCTTGAGGCCAGTTCGCAATCTGGATACGTAGAAAAACGAGTGAGGCGGCATCAGAGTAGCTCTCCCTCATCAATCCCTGAGGCACTCGAGTCGTTTTCCAAGGCAATAACGCAGCAGAATGTCTTATTAAAGTCTGAGAACCAGATGCTTTGACAGTCAAATGAGACTCTTAGTAAGCGGCGTAGAGCAAAAGGACCGGGGTACGGAATGAAGGCAAGGTGACTGTAGGTGGGGGAACGGATCAAATTGATTAGAAAGACGTTAATTTTCAGGTGATAGCCAAACTATCGAGAAGTGGTAGTCAAGAGAAGTCGGGGGTGGCTAGGGAAAGGCGGTGTGAAACATGTGGTAAGACTGGTCATAACTCAAGGACATGTAAGATTGTTGTTAAGATATCTAGAGAAGAGAATAGCAATTAGTTCTAATTGGAAAGGTGCTTTATCGCTTTTTTATAAAAGAATCTATAATGTAGGTAGTAAAAAGTTGGGCGCTCGCTTGTGGTTTGCGTTACTCTTTTTTTTGTCTTTATTTTCTCTCCCAACAATTGCAAATACCTGTGTAACATTAGACATCTTGAACCGACTTCTTTCCCCCATAGTGCAAGGGCGAGCCTTACTTAAATCATGGGCGTTGGTTGTTTTCTCTGTCCTGAAAATGAAGTGAACATTCCGCAGTCTAATTCATACACAGGCGCCCTAGACGACACATGGTCAAGATAGCGGCTTGTGCGTTTTTCTTTGTAGAAAGATTGCGATTTCTAGGAAGAATGTTATGACTTTTGTTTCGCTGGCTATACATGTACGTTGATAGTAACCATGAAAAATCAACCAACTGTATCTCATCTATATCATCACTATGCCCAAGTCAGTCGTGGTTCGTGGTATACGTAGCAGCTGTGTTCATTGTATAGCCAAAGCAAATTAAATACATTAGTACATGGAATCTTAACCTGTTGCGTGGCGCACTAAACAGGTTAAGTGGTGTAGGTTTTAGGGTTCAGGGTCACATGACAATCGGACCCTGACCCCGCTCTGAGATAGACTTACGAAGCGCCAGCTTCGGAAGTCTGTCACAGAGTTTGCTTCCTTCTTCATCAAGCTTTTAGAATCAGAGAATCGACCTACATTTTATGATAGCTATTCATACGAGACTCACGTATTTATATGCATCAACGTGAGTGATTATAGCGCTTGTTTACTGTGGTCAATAGTCGCAGGGTTACAACTGCCGTATCATAGACGCAGGCGTAACACCCACAGTGGCGTCCCATACATGCCCCACTTATTCATACCTTTTGTGGCTGAAGATCCGTGATAGGGTTGACATCCTATCATGAATCCTCATGAGCAATATAAAAGGGGTGAAGTCCAAGGACGTAGTGTAGAAGTAATACCTTTAACTGATTCAACATTTAAGATCTATTCTACATAACCTGGTTTCCAATGCAATGCACCTCATACATAGCATGACTAATGTAGCACTAGAGCCGAAGAATACAATGGATGCTCTTTGACTAACAATGTAAGATTGCGACTGGGTACCTCCTAGCGACACAAAATAAGAAACGGAAACCAAGGGAAAGACGGAAGATTATGCCACATAAAGTTCGAGAAAAACTGGCTATTATCCTATTAAGTCCGACTTGTTTCCTTCGCACACACGCACGCCATAAACCCTCCGATTTTGTAACTTTGCAAGGCCCTCTACCACATGTCCCTGAGTTGATCGATACATCACTATGCATACCAGCAATTTCATATACGATCTAGCTTCTGAAAAAGTGTACCACCCCCCCCCTCCCACCACCGTGCCTACAACGAGTTAATTTTTTTTCGCTCGCCTCGTTTTCTCCTGCTAGTTAGACACCAGAGTGTGGGAGCTTACTAATGTTAACTTCACCACAAACCCTCCGGATAGTGCCATCTTTGGAGGCCAAGCATCTGCAAAGGCTCTATAAAGCTAATGCACTCTACGAACAATCTGTACTTTTAGAGTCAGTTAACCTTTCTTTGCCCCCATTCGGCCGCTCGGTGTGGTACAGAGTGCTTAGATGTACCTCAAAGCAGTGCTGTGCTATCCATCTTCTGATCCTTAATTGTCTTGAGTAACTTGACTATTCATTGGCATAGATGGAATGTATGCCGATATGATCGATGCCAGCTATGATGTGGATCCTTGTGATCCAAAAGTACTAGAAGGACCTATAGGTGTCTGAAAGACGCTGCCACTATTTGTTGAATAGACCTAACGCTGTTATTCTTTATTGACTCTATAAATCGCTAACTATTTTAACCTCAATTTCTAAATTACTTTTCCAGCTTTTCTAGCTTTTATACTTCTGTATATTTTCAGCCACAGTGGATAGGTCTGTGCACAATTGTCTCAGGGGTGCTTGTCAAAGCGCCACACAACAGTCACGTGCCTGAGGCAAGCTTGGAGCGCCACGCAACACTATTAGTATCTGTTGAGAAAACGTCCACGAGTGCTCCGGAGAAAGTTCGGGTAAATAGATAAGACTGGGTTCTTATCTGTGGAAAGGAGACGAAGATAAATGGAGAGAGGGGTAAACGATTTTTTACCTAACTTAATACATAAACTTTAAGGACCAATTTTTACAGTATCTATGTGTACGGATGTTTTATCACTAATCTGAGACGGGGTTAAGTTAGGCCGAGCGTTAGGGTTAGTATTAGACATAAAGCGTCTTGTCCAAGGTTAGAGTGTGAAGTATAAAAAGCGGTTGAGATTCGCTCCAGCTAAGAATCAGACAGACAAGCAATAACTACATATCATATCCCTTCTTCTTCCCAGTGTAAGGATATTTAGTACGTCCTACTAATTACTTAAAAGCCGACGTGTTTAAGGCCCCTGAGGTTAACTGCCTGTATGGTCATGATTCCATCAGGGCTAGGGTTGAGTAGGCGTATGTGAGGAGCACAATCCGAGTGGCTATAGTAATTGTACAAACTCCTTATGCCACATCCTGTTCTCCAAAGTCAGGAATATCGTTTCCACTTACAGAGGGGGCTGCGGACCGACGGACCAATTTCGAGGGGTCGGGTCAATGCTTTTACACCGAGCCAAGACAAGTATATGAGCACCTATGGGCCCTGAGTAGCTATGCAGCCTATGTCAGCCGGCATCGGTAACTAATATCAAGACATGGTCTCCGCTGCGAATCACCTATTCTTATGAAAACTAGATACCAGCCAGCTCTCTCTTCATACTCCCCGCCTTAATTTGTCTTCCGTTCTTATGTAATTTCCGAACCAGACTAAGCGTAGTTCAATGTGGTCTGGTGCGAAGTTTTAACGAACTGCCACCCAAAAAGCATTGCTACTTCGGATGCTTATGAACCCTCCATAGAGTCCCCTTTTCTTCTTCTTCTACTTGTTCCTTGTGAAAAGATTGATACTACCACCTGCACACTCACTCGGTATTTTATCTCGAAAGAATTGTGTCCATTCTATAGCCCGTTTCAACGAAATGACAGCCCCCTGAGCCATACTATTCATAAATGCGGAGTTTCTGCGATATGAGGAAAATAGATTGCATTACAGATTATTCAATTGTGGCATCCAGCGTGTTCCTCAAGCTGGGTTTAGAGCATACACACCGTCTGCTTTGCGACCACCGCTATTAGAGTCATGTAGCCTTGTAGTACAGATGAAAGTTCATGAGATCATGCTTGTTCCATAAATCCAATCAGACTCAAATTGAAATTCACGTGGAGGGCATCAAAAGGGCTTTGATAAGAGGTCTGTGAGTTTGTGGTGGCAGCCACCGACGATATTATGAACCGTCAAACCTTTGGATATCTGAGCTAAATACCAAGGTTATCGACTGCTATGATTCTGCTGGCTCTATCTGAAGAAGGCCAGCATCAAAATCACATATGTCCACTTTTCCAGGCTTCGATTAACCCAATCTACACATAACTATCTAAGCATGACCGCTGCCTTCAACCACCAGACTTCTTGGTACTTGCTAGCAGCTCCACAGCCTATTAAGCTGTAGGGCTTTGTGATATGAAGGTGCAGACAATTGACAAGATATCTCTATTTCTAATTTGTAGGCAAGTTTAAGCTTGTTCGTGCTACATCATGGGTCTGGCTGCCACCCAGCTCTCTGTTTGGCGTCCTCATGGGACTTGACCTTTTTAGCGGCACTCTGCATGTCTGCGGGTTTCGGGATGGCTCTCCCCGCCAACTCCGTAAGAGATGGAGTCTCCTTTCCGCTAGGTGTGGTGACTGTACCCCTGCGGGGGGGCCGGTAGGCACACGGGTCCCTGTGGCTTGAAAAATCACACGGGTACCCGTGGCGATTACGTGAGCTTTTCTCTTTTGGCATCTCTAATATGTGAGAACTTGACTTCCATCACCAGTACTCCTTCGGCTCCATTGTAAGTATTTGGACCACAGGGACAGCACTAACTAGAAACCACCAGCGCTTCATCTTTCTCCTGTGTTTGTGTTTGATTTTCATCTATTTCAATCTCACTCTCTGACAACTTCCATCTGAACATTATCTACCTGTTTGATCCCATCACAGCAAACATACAGTATGGAGAAGGCTGGAGCATTTCCATTCACACTGGCGTTTGAAACGAGATGACACACCCCAATTACTACTGGAGCCTCGTCAACGTTTTGAGCCACTTACTGCCAGATCAACCATACCACAATCTAGCACGAGATGAGAGCCTAGTGGATTCGAGGCAGTGGAGGCAATGGCACGGCAGAAAGCACCACTGAAGTGTAGTAGATGCCACGCCCTTGGTCATATTATGACTTCGAAAGCATGTCCTCAGAGATTTCAGGAGCTTATAGCGTCAGTCACAGCTACTGAACAATCCCAAGCCCCCCTTGAATCACAGGTAGTAGAACTGGTTTCGCAGACAATGGCGGCTACACCAGAGCAGCTTACCATTGGACAGGTTAGAGGAAGCACATATCAAGGCTCAAGCAGCACAGGAGATGGAGGGTAACCCTTTACAGGTGATAAAAGAGGTGTTGGTGAATTATGGGAGAAAATGGAGAAGGATATCGAATAATAGTATCAGATACAGTCCTGTATCGTAGTCAACTTGCAATAGAATTCATCACTATTTAATGATGGAGCTGTTTTTGTAACTTAAGGCGTCCAATTGATCACAGTACTGTACTTCATTATTATGATGTGTGAGCTATGCCAAAAGAGAAAAGCTTACGTAATCGCCACGGGTACCCGTGTGATTTTTCAAGCCACAGGGACCCGTGTGCCTACCAGGCCCCGTACCAAATGGGGGGGTTTATGTACCTCGTGCCATCAGGCTGACGCTCGAAAATAGGGTATAATACAACAAACCCTCCTTGTCGCGAGCATTTTTGCTGGTGTGTCACACTCATGATTAACAACACTTCCAAGTAATCCTGGGTTTAACGTCGCTATCGTGACGGCTGGTCAATCAACACGGGCATCACACAGACATTTTTAAGGATGGCTCTTTTTACCCCCATAATATCTCTGCTCTTGCGGTCCAGCCCTTCACAAATTCATGTCGGAAATTCCCTCTTTATTTAGCCCAAGTCCCTCCTTTTACTACCCTGCCTTGCTTCGTGGGCCAGCTCCTGTTTTTGAGACTTTACCATTATTCAAGTTGCTGCCCCTATGCTGAGCGGTTGTTGAGTCCAGGAGCATTGAGTTCTAATATCCTAGAGCTACTACAGTATACCACTTTAATCCAATTCATGATGATATAAGGCAATCGCTATTATTACGCAGGCAACCAAAAGCATGATGCGACTGGCCAGGTCATGTGTCCTGCTGACAATTAGAATTCAGTGAAAAATCACAAAGATCACGATCGGAGGCATCATGATCGGAGGCTTGTCACTTTGTCTATCTTGTTACGGCAACGTTAAAAGTCAGCACGGCTCATCTTTTCCCATTAAACCTAGGAGGTGATCCTGAGGCCTGCGATGGGTCTCAGTTGATTGAATTGCCCTATATTCCCTTCTCCTTCACAGGATGTTAGTGTAGCCATTCGGGAGTATGTGATTAGTAAACTTCATATAATAGACTGAGTGGTAAATTAGTTTATGCATTGTTAGTTAAATCGGGCAAGTACTGTTAGTTGATTAGCCTGATTCTTGCAATTTCCAAAGGCGGTCAAGATGGCCGAGATCCACTCTTCTTATCTTAGCATTACACACACAGTAACTTGAGCAGGCCTTCTGGACCATGTAGCCCGGAGTACCTAGCAGGTTACGTGCCGCCCAAACATACGACTAATAGTGATCTTTCTGCATTATTTTTTGATGTGCTATGCTGTCCCTTGGCTGTGTGGCCCAGGACATGACATCCCGAGCTAAAGCTTCCTTCCCTCGGCGGTTTCTTGCAGGACCACCTCTTCCAGTCCGTTAAAATCTTCTATTCTTTTCCCAGTCCTGCTATTCCTGTGATCACACACCTATGCTGGACTTTTATGTGCATTACATAGGAGCGGCAAGCATCAAGGCAAGCATCAGTGGATACCCGTTCTGGTCAATGACAGTTTGCCCGTTATAAAGCAAGACGGAATGTCCAGTTTTTTATGTTCCTTGTAGTTGCAATTTAAAGCCCGCCTTTGTTATTGAAGAGCCAGAGTTACGGAAGAAACACGGAATTGCATGAACTAAAGCTCACATTAGTGTCTCTTGAATAGCTATATGGGATCACAGTCGCCAACCATGTTCACTAGGATGCAATTCACATGGATGCAGCTGTGGGCTGTCTGGGCGTTGTAGGAAGAGCTTCTATGCCCATGTGTCTGTTAAACTTCTGCAAGCCTTGAACTCTAAATCAAGATCAAACCCACCTCACCGTAGCATGGCCATGTGCCTTGATACTACGGCGGACTTTGCTCTTCCCTACGAGGATTATAGCGCTGTTTTGGGCAACAAGCAACCCGATTCTCCCTTCGGGAATGGCAGCTTATTCTTTTCGCCGGCGGAAAGCCGGAGAGAGGGCGAATAGTCGAGTTGGCCGAGAAGCCATTTACAATAAGTATAAAACGACTGCTACTCCCGGCGGAAAATTGGCGTTTGTCTCTTCATCTTCACACTCACATCAGCTTTCTGCATCCTGTATAGCTTGACATTCTGGTCATCCTCTTTCCATCTTTTAGTCACTCTACCCTCATCTCGCACTCGCCATCATTGCTGTGAGCCGCCCGCTCCCTCCTTTCAAACTCATTTTCGCTCTTTCAATAGCCGCCGCCAAAGCCCTATAACCATGCAGTTCTGGACAGCAAGCGTACTTCTCGCCTTCGCAGCGAATGCCGTCATGGCAGCTCCGTCGCCCGTAGACTTGGACGACATGGGCATGGACATCAGCGAAGGTCATGACTACCGTGACTGCTATTATTTGGCAGAATATTGCACTTGCCTCAACTCAAACAACCGACGTGTCCAGGTTGACAGTGTTTGGTGCACCTTTGCATAAGTAATCGCGGCAGAGCTGTAGTCTGGGAACAACTGCGATGCTTCCTAAATGAAGCTGTCTGTCAATAAAGATAGCTGGGCAAATGCTGCAATGTCCATTTTTACTGTTTTAGAGTGAGATATCACATCGCGAGAATGCTATGTTTTAGCTAGTTTCTTTCTGAACCTAAATAAACCCTCATAAAACTTCACTGATCTTCAATCTTGCATTGCTCTCCATCTGAAACTACACCTGTCATCTAGGCTGAATAAGCACCCATCACTGCTGGTATGGAAATATGTGAGATAAAGTTAAAGAAACGCAGTCTGCGGTGCTATTCAGCCTGCTTTATTACCTTCGCAGACACACACACACACACACACACACACACACACCATTAACCCATTGACTTGGCAACTGGCCTTAAACTCTTTGCAAAGTCCTCTCCCGCATTTCTCTGAGTCGATATATCCTGCTCCCACGTCACCATGTCCACCAACAATCTCACATCACTAGCTCAGATGGTCGTCACACCTATGGTCTAGCTTCGGAAAACATGTAGCCCCTCCCTTCCGTCTCCGTTCGCGTAACCACTTAAAGGTTCTTGCTCGCTTCCTTCAGGTAGTCAGCTACCGGAGTTTAGGGGTCTGCCAATTTTAAATTCGCTACAAACCCCCGAATGGTGCTATCTTTGGAGACCAAGCAGCTGGAATGGCTCTCTATATAACTAAACCACTGTACGAACAATGCGCACTTGTAGAGTCGGTCAGTCTTTCTTTGTTTCCACTCGGTCACTGGGTATAGTACAGGGCACTTATACGTACATCGTATCGGTGGTATTCATCACTTCCTGATTTTTAATTGTCTTGAGTAACTTTGACTACTTATTGGCTTAGATGGAATGTATGCTACTATGATCGAGGCCAACTTTGATATGGATGGTTATGATCCAAAAGCACTAGAAGAGCCTATAGATGTCTGAAGGATGGTGGTCACTATTCGTATCTATGTATGTGTAGATGTTTATTATTTCAAGGCTCAACTCACCAATCCAGTTTCCTTTGGGTGAAGAATTAAAGCATGTTTGAACGTTCCAAGTACTCTGGTAAGCATAGCAAACTCTCGGTGCAGGATCTATCTACTTTAGAAAACAAACTTTGCCACAAGACCATTGGCCCTAGAGATTGTTTGTTTGTTTTCTAGACTTTATACTTACAGAATCCTGATAAACCATTTAGCTTTTCAGCCCATTTGAAGCCCCTTGGGTTAATTGTTTGTATACGATTCGGATCCCGTCAGGGCTAGGATTGGGAAGTCGTGTGTGAGTTGGGCAATCTGAGTGGCTATGATAATTGTAGGAAAGTTCCTAGGCCATATAGTGTTCTCCAAAATCAGAAATCCCGATCCCAGCTACAATGAAGGTTGTGGACCGGCGGACCAGTTTCGAGGGGGAAGGTCGAGCCGATGCTTTTTCACTTAGCCAAACCCAGTATATGGGCATTGATAGACTCCGAGTAGCCGGCCCTCCTATGCTGGCCTGCATCAATAACTAATACCAAGGCATGGTCTTAGCCCATTATTATCTATTCTCATGGAAACTAGACACCAGCCAACTCTCTGCTCATATTTCACGCCTCACCTCACCTTCAGTTATTATCTCATTTCCGATCTAGGCGACGGGTAATGCAATCAGGTCTAGTCCGAGGTTTTGGCGGACTTCCACTCGAAGAAAATTATTCCGTCTGACGCTTATACACACCCTCGATAGGGCCCCCTGCTTTCCCTTCTTCATTGTGAGATGATTCAATACCATCACTCACACACTTAGAATTTTACCTCAATGAGTGTGTACTATTAGGAACTCTGAATCGGAAATACCAATGTCTAGACAACAGTATTCAGCTTGATATCAGGCTTAGGGCTTTGCCATTTTGTTACATCAGGAATAGGATGAGACTTTGTCAATGGTTTAGTTACATGGGCTCTATTTCGGCAGTTAGTACCTGTGGTTAGCACTGTGCTTGAAGCATCTTTAGCATCCGGGAATAACAGTAACTATTAGGAGGACGTACTGAATGTCTTGTGAAGAAGAAGAAGAAGGAGAATGAGTGATTGTTCATTGTTGTTGTGTGTCTATCTAAGTCTAGTCCGAGGAGCGGATCTCAGCCGGCTTATATATCCATCACCATCATGTTCTAGATCAAGCACATGGGCCTTGGAAGAAGACTCTTGATGTCTGATACTGACCCTAACGTTTGGGCGAACTGGATCAGGGTCAGCAATCTTGGTAACCCTGACTTAGGTTACTGACAAGGAAGCTCAATGGCTAAGGTGCGCCAAGTTGTGACCTTGGTTAGATTTTTACCAAGGTCCAGAACGCATTTTTGATGAGGAACAAGAGGGTATATTGTGCAGGCCAGAGAATGATTGGAGGGGGAGGTGTGGATGAGGGCAAGTCCAGTTTGGTCGACCTGACACTGTATGTGGTACTAGCTACACAGATGAGGGACCCCCTAATGCTGATGTCAGAATTTGCCTGCAGCTTTCTGAGTGCACAACACCACACCGAATCAACCATCAAGAAAACCCACTTGGTGCTATGGATGGTGGCTCTGCCAGGATACCGGCAGTATTTCACAACTCCGAAAGAGCTGTTTCGACTCTATAGATCGTTCCGATGAAATTGCAGGCTCTGAGGTATGTTATGAGTTTATACAGACAAGTCCAATTTCTGCTATGCAACAGTCTAACTATGAGACGAGGGACTATTGTTAAATTATGCACTAAACAGTGATGTCTCAAAGCTTTACACGATATGATAGCTTCTGCCACCTCTAGTAAATCACGGCCTCCATTCATGGGCTTGCTCCAGGCTCTATCAGAGTTTCTGTGGTATGGAGAAAATAGCATTATGGATTGTTCAGAGGCCGCAGTGTGCCCAATGGGCATGAAACGAGTGTCGGTTCTGCATAAGGAATTTTCTCAGCAATTCATACATGAGGAGTCCGGTAGACTTTTCCATTGTCCTTGGCGTACACAATGTAGTTATGTGAGCCCTTATGGCCAATAAAGATCCCCTCTATTGCCCGAGGGGTGATCTTGGACAGGTGGAGGTTCGCTACCTCACTTTCAGGCAGGGTGACAAAGCATCTGATATCTAGCGTTTTCCAATGAGCAATTCCAGGTGAAGACAGAGGGTTTCGTCCTGTAAGCCTCGCCATCTCGGTATCCCATTTCTGGGTAGATGAAGTTTCTTGGTCTTGTGAGACGACAGTGTTGATTTTCTCGACGATTGTGGGTAGTGACAGATCCCAACAGTCCTCTAGGATGCCATCTGCCACTGCGATGCGAAGCTTGGTCAAGATCTCCTTGACTGCAGGCTCGACTATACTGTTTTGAGCTGGCATGTGTGGTGGCAAAGTGACTAGGTTGATTCCGTTTTGGGCTGCCCAGTTTTTGACCTTCTGGATATTTACGTCAGTGCCGTTGTCCAGGATGCGTTTGACTGGTTTGCAACCTGAGTGTTTGTCGGGTCACTCTGCTAGCCCTGAGCCGGCTAGCCTTTTCCTGGTTTTGCTTCTCCATTGTGTCAGTTTCTGCGTTGTCGGAGCAATCTGATGATGGAGATGAGGTTGCAGAAGGCGCCAAAATCGGGGTCTATTTTGAGGTTTGGGTTTGTGAATTGATCCGAGAGGCGGATCTGGTTAGCATGGCCTTCGTTTGTGAAATAGTATTTTGTGCATTTGTGCTGGGAAACGCGGGCTCGTAACCTGTGGGATAGATCTCCTGTTCAAAGTCGTCAATCTTTTACCAGTTTCGCCTATCCTGTATCCCTTCTAATACCCACACTTCATGTGGTTGAAGACCCACGAAAGAGCTGACACCCTGCCACAAAACCTCATAGGTGTTGGTATATAAAAGAAACAAGGCATAGGATGTAAGATAGATGAAACTTCCAGATGATTAACGTACATGTAACCCGAGCGTCGTAGTCAACCGAGCGCCGTAGTCAACCGAGCGCCGCAGTCAACCGAGCGCCGCACTTTTTCCTCCTACACCTAACTTTGCATTTGATCAATTGATTCTCAAAAATCTAAGATGTCAGCTACTACTATTGAAGCTAGAACCCTTCTTGCCCTTCAGGCCCTTCAAAATAACCCAAACCTAACCTAAGTATCCGATGCGCCGCAAGGACCTATAAAATTGATGAGCGTCGGCTACGTCGCCGCCAGCAAGACATCCAGTCTCAAAGCGATACCTTCAATAAATCGCGTCGACTATCTGATCTAGAGGTACAGATCCTTAAGAACTTTATTCTCGACCTAGATGCGCGAGGATTCCCCCCCCCCCCCCCGGCTTCATGGTGTTGAAGAAATGGCTGATCAATTGCTTGCTGACCGTGACGCGCCACCCGTCGGCACGCGCTGAGCTTCAAATTTCGTCAAACGACACCCAGACCTCAAGACGCGTTTTTTTCGGAAATACGACTACCAGAGAGCTAAGTGCGAAGATCCAACCATTATCCGCAATTGGTTTCAGCTTGTGGCGAACACAATCGCAAAGTATGGCATCCGATCAGATGATATCTATAACTTTGGCGAGACTGGTTTCCTTATGGGCATGATTGCAAGTGGAATAGTCGTCACAGGCTCAGAAAGGCGTTCAAAGCCAAAATCAGTGCAGCCTGGAAACCGGGAATGGATTACAGTAATCCAAGCGATTAATGCGGAAGGCTAGTCGATCCCGCCGTTTATCATCGGTGCGGGCCAATATCACCTCGCCAATTGGTACCGAGAAAGCGACCTCCCAGGCGATTGGGCTATTGCAACGACCCAAAATGGCTGGACCGATAACGAGACTGGTCTCGAGTGGCTCAAGCACTTTGACCGGCACACGACCAATCGATCAATTGGTTCCTATCGTCTCTTGATCCTCGATGGCCACGAAAGTCACCACTCCATCGAATTCGAGAGATATTGTGATGACAATAAGATCATCCGGCTTTGCATGCCACCTCATTCATCTCATCTACTTCAGCCCCTTGACGTTGTGTGCTTTAGTGTGCTAAAGAGGGCCTATGGGAAAGAAATAGAGCATTTGATCAGATGCTCTATTACACACGTTTCGAAGACCGAGTTCTTTCCAGCCTTTCACGCTGCATTTCAGGCCACCATGACAGAAGCAAATATCAAGGCACCATTCAAAGGGGCCGGGCTTGTTCTCCTTGACCCAAAAAGTGTGGTATCCAAGCTTGATATGCAGCTACGGACGCCAACGCCGGTCAAGGGGGTATCTGATCAATTGGCCTCTTGGGCTTCAAGGACCCCAAGGACCGTGCTTGAAGCCCAATCTCAGTCTGAATACCTTGAGAGACGGATCAGAAGGCACCAAAGTAGCTCTCCAGAGTCAATTCTTGAAGCCCTAAACTCTCTTGGGAAGGGCACAAAGGCAGCTATGCATCGGGTTGCCCTATTAGCTGCTGAAAACAAACACCTTCGGGACGCAAATGAGATACTTGGCCGGCGCCGGCGGGCAAAAAGAACTAGGCTACAGAATAGAGGGGTTAAGGCAGTAGAGGAAGGAAGGGAAGCGATTGATCAGATGAATATTGATGCGCAGTTAGTGGCTGAATCATCGCGGAGCAGTAGTCAAAGGAGGTCAGCACGACCGGGTATTCAGCGTTATGGTGTCTGCAGCCAACCTGGCCATAATTCAAGGACTTGTCAAGTAGTGATTGAGACATCTGGAGAAGAGTACAGTGAGTAGTTTTAATTGATTAAATGGGTTGCGGTGTTTTTATCGCGATTTTTATAAGAGAGGTTAAGAAAAGTGCGGCGCTCGGGTTACATGTACGTTAGCAATTTTGAACAAGAGATCTATTCCATATTATTTCCGCCTTGTTTCTTTTCGCTCGCCAGCTGGTGCCAGATGACAGCTACGTTAGGATTAGACTAAGGTCTGATATAGATAGCCCAATGGGTGGGCGGGGCTAGATTAGCTACATCTACGTTAATAAACCCAAGGTCACCCTCAACACATCTCAGATGTCTTCCCATACCCTTCGCTGACAAAACGAGCAGTCCATTTCCAAAAAGTCAAATAGTCCATCCCTCACCCATACATCATGTGGTTCCATACATTATATTGCTGGAAACCCAAAATGTTGTGGAGACTCCGACACTATCCGGGTCAACATCGGGTAAACAAACCCCTGATGTCGTTATGACACACACACGGCGCGTAAGTGCGGAGTTGGAAAGCTTAGTCTTGTAATAATTTTAATCAAGTCAAATAATATCACAACACGCAGCGTCCAATGCTCAAGTAAATGATTAAGGTGGAGTGGAGAGCTAACGGCCGGATGGTATAATCTCCTGTTCACAGAATTGGATAAGGTAATGAGTACAATGGACTCTATTTATAGACGCCTGACATCAGCTACTCTTTTCCTCTGAAATCTGCTTCAAACTACGATAAGTTCTCAATCGCACACCAAATCTTATTGCCTCAGGCACCAAGTAATTAAACCAATCACATAATGTTGCGTGGCGCACTATATATGTTAAGTGGCGTCCCATACATGCCCCACTTCTCCATAACCAAGACCCACACCTCTTGTGGCTGAACACCCTATCATGAATCCTCATGAATGAAGTCCAAGGACGGACGTCTCCTCCCCTCCCTCTGCCTCCTGCAGTGTCTCCTGCGGTGCATTTTTTGGTGATATTGGCTGTGTTATTTGCTGTGCTTCTGTCTTTCCTTTGTCTTTAATTGTCTCTATATCCCACTCATCCATCGTCGTGAGCCTATCCTTATACTGAGTTGGCGCTGTACTGAGACAGTTGTATGGCCTGCGTAGCTATATAGTAGCCTCCTTCTCGAGTGTTATACATAACATCATAAATTAACACCCATACCAGTCTCTATCCCAGCGCCTGATAATCCGTATAATCGTCATATACTGTCGTCCACCTCTGCTAACCATTGCATTTTACAGTCCTGTTACACATGCAGATACATAAAGTCAAGGCTCTACGATAATCTAGTTATTCTCGGGATCTTATCGCAATCTCGTGTTGCTTAAACTCAAGTTTTGTGCTACTCAATGGTGCACTCAATCCAAAAAAGCATATGCAGACAGATTCTAGATATCAGGGTTCTTACTGGCAGAGTTGCCAGGAGCTAGGCCAGCTGCACACAACAAGAAGAAATGATCCATCCATCAAATGGATACGCTGAACCAAGGTTCAAAAGAGGTCTCATCTGTAGCTTGCACAAGTGACAGTGGGTGATCTAAGCCCAAGCAGAAGTCTGATATTATCCTTCTACGCCTCCATAAAGATTTCAAGGCGTAGCCCCTTTTTATATGCTTCTAAAAGATAGTATGCTATCTAGACAATGGCGTAGCGCCAAGAGAACCTCCCAGCAGCGTAGACACGCCAACAAAGAACCAGCCGCTAATCGGGTTTTGGAGCGTAGATCGCGGCCGAATTACTGGGAAGTGTCAGTTATTGGGGGACGGCATAACCGAAGAAGGGGTGATACCTTGGGACAAGCTGCCCAGCTCGTTATAGCACAAGGCCATATCACCTAGCAGTTACAGGACTGAATAAGAAAGCCGTCACATGAATTCATAAACCAATCATTTCATGATACCTGGGTATAAAGTCCTATGTTGAAGCTAGAGAAAATCGCAACACAAGATCATCTAGTTTCCAGTGACCGCAAACGTGGCCTATCTGCACGTACACACATTCACGTAGCCAGGCAGAAAGTCGGGTTCATAACTATCGCGCTCCTTGTTATTGCTTTGGGTTCATGCTCTCGTCCTCGCAAAACTCGGCATCGTAGGGGTCTTTGCCTCAGGCGTTACCTGCTTTATTGCACAAACGCTCGAGACCGTCATGGATCAGGCCACCATACAGGATAAATTCGCAAGCGGCAACATGCCTAGAGTTTTAATGCCGAAATCTCTACAAAAATAAACAGTAAAAAAACGACGTCACTTTCATAGCAGACGTCAGTCATCGTCCATTCCCGAGTCCCTGTTCTATTGCAACCAAGATGCCAACATGGATACAGAGGACTTGAAGAAAGCCGTCTTGAGAAAGCCAACTATAGAGTGTGCCTATTTACTCGTCGAGGCTCTGCCATTAACCTACGAGTGATGATCAAGACAGCCAAGAGTACTAACTACCAACCGTGTTGATGGAGGCTTTCTAGAACCACCCCAGTTTGCCGCGCGCGCGCCGTTCCCAGATACGTAATGATTTCACAGTTGTGGCATCAAGTCAAAAGAATCCAGGATAACGTCAGATAAAAGCTCATGGGCTGCTTCGGCGTTTACTCACTATACGTTTCATGCTTGGGCTTTAAATTCTTTATTAACTCCATATTTAGCCCATTGTACCACCTGTGTCACCCCTGGTAATGGGGTTAATTCGATTTCTGCTTGTTTATTTGGCTGCTTATGTCCATGTTGCCTTATGTTTCCCTTACACAGCTGGTTTGTCAGTGTGTACTATCATGTATAGTAACATCACAGTAGCGCATTCTAGGGGAAATAGAATAGTTAACAGATATTTAAACTGGGATAAATAAGCTGACTTGTGTTTTCTATTCAGTCTTTCGTGAATAATGGACTGTCTGTATGGCGTCATGGCTTCTTGGATAGCTTCACTACAGCAGAACAGTGAGGAAGCCATTGAAGAAGCCATATAGGGTGGTCAACTTGATCAATAGGTTAGGTGAGATCCGCACTCCCTGCCACCCTTGACTAAGATACAACTGCCTCTACTTGCAGACAGGGCTGTCCCTACAATCTAGCCCCCACAGGATGGCCAGACAATCATATAGTAGCGGCATAGGCATGCCTAAATGACAGCATGCGGCAATACCAGTCATACGACAACAACAGGCCGGCTGGCTATTGCTGCACTTACCAGGGGACAAGAGCTGTTATTAGCATTAGAAACTAGGCAATTTGCAATAGCTTTTACTTAGCATAGTACCTTCAACTCGGAGAACAATACAGCATGGCATCCAATAGTGTAGTATTATCGTAAGCAAAGCGCCAAGAGTACTACTGTTTATCCAAGCATGCATATATGAAAATTATCAATCATCCCGCTGACTTCAAGGCCTTAACTTTGCGTCCGTGTCCTCGCAAATCTCGGGACTGATAGAAGCCTGTCAATTTCGACATTGCGTCTAGTGAAAATCCACCGCTCCTTCAAGGCTATTCCGGGTACCACGGTCGGGGGTTCCTCACAGCGGTCGGTATTCTCGTATGAGAAGATGTTGCATAGTATCTTCAGTATACTACAGATGTACAGATGGTGTAGTTGGCTGTCGATGCTTTGCTGGACTGTTTCTAGAGTGTCATCATTCACAGTTGCTGGGCCGTGTTCCGCGTCCTCTTGTGTTTCTTTTGCTTCTGTGCCCTCGTCTCGCCCGTTCATGCGTTGCCCCATTTGTGCGAAGTCTTCCCCGTCATCCATTTCCGGGTTTTGTGGTTGTTCGAATAGTACATGAACCTTTCCACATAAGTTATATCGGAGATTTTCCCAAGTGGGATCACCAAGCTCTTTTCCTTCACAACCAAGTGGTATCGTTGCTACAGTTCTGGGGGGCTCTCATGGTGGAGTATCGGCCATTTTGCGAGTCTTCAGCCACGGTCGCTGGCTAGGACCAAGAGTTGATCAAACGCACTGTTCAGGGTGCACTGATGGTGGCAGAAGACATGATACTTGGTTTCTTGTAATCCTGTTAGTTTTAACTCTTTCTTATTTACCAAGGAGGCAATCTTCTGGTGCAGTCTGTGGACTTCGGGCTAATAGATGAGAACTATCCAAGTCATGGAGGAACCACAGAGTCGGACAAGCCAAAGTCCACTTTAACAGCTGCTGTATAGCCACATAGCATTGCAATAGCCATCTATTGTCACTACTGCTTATTAGTTAGATGGAATGTAGATGGATGCAGAAGTAAGTCGTCTAGATAGGCTTATGCTCGAAAATAGGCTATTATACGACAAACCCTTGTTGTCACGAGGACTTTTGCTGGTGTATTGCACTCATAATTAACCAAACTTCCAAATAACCCCGAGTTTAACGTCTCTTTCGTGGCGACTGGTAAATGTAGATAGACCTCAAACACGAATATTTAAGAATGATTGACTCACCCCCCTAATGGTATCTCCTCTCTTGTTCTTCAGCCCTTCACAACTTGATTTCGGCAATGCTCTTTTCATTTAGCCCAAGTCCCTCCTGTTACTACCCTCACTTGCTTCGTGGGCTAGCTTCTATTTTTGAAACTTTGTCTTTATTCGGATTGTTGCCCCTATGGTGAAGGGCTTAATGCTGGAGCATTCAGTCATAATATTCTGGTGTTACCACAGTACACCACTTGACCAGAATTCATGATTCAGTGATGATATCAAGCAATCTCTAGCATCAGAGCTTGATGTGACCCTTGCCAAGTCCTGTCTCCTGTTGACAAATAGCATGCTAAGGAAAATCTAGGAGTACCATATCCAGGGGCTCCTCACTTCTTGGTCGTCTTGTTATGGCAGCATTACAAATCAGCATGGCTCATCTTTCCCCATTAAACCCAGGAGGTAATCCTGTGATGGGTCTCGGTTCATTGAATTGTCTTATATTCCCTTTCTCTTCACGGGGTGTTCATGTAGATAGTGGGGCGTGTGTCTAGTGTGCTTGACAGTAAACTCCGATGTGAATTCATTCAGCCATCATTCTTCAAACGGGACGAACACTGTTAATAGATTAGCCCGATTTTTGCAATTGTCAAAGGCCGTCAAGATGGCCAGGATCTATTCTTCTTCTAATAGCATTACACAGTAACTTGAACAGGCCTTCACCGTGTAGCATGGTGTTACCTGCTAGGTTAGGTGCCTTCCAAACATGTGACTAATAGCTATCTTTCTACGATCTTATTCGATGTGCTATGCTGCCTCTCAACTGTGGCCTAGGACGGGCCTAGAGTTTCCTCCCACCTAGTGACCTCTTGCGGAGCCACTTCTTCAAGCCCATTATACTCTTCTATTCGCTTCCCAGTCTTAGCACTCCTCTCTAAGATGTTGTTTGCATGTATAGTACAAATAAAGGGCAAGATTAAGCCGCATTCTCCTCTGTGTAATCATACACCTATGATGAGCCTTTTACATGCAACACATAAAAGTAGCAAAAGAAACTGCTACCCTATTCTAATGAATATCATTTTACCAGTTATAAAGTAAGACGGAATGTTTGGTTTCTTCTATTACTTGTAGTTGTTACTTAAGATCCCCCTGGATTACCAAGAAAAACTGGAGTTACGGACGAAGCACGGAGCTGGACAAACTAAAGCCTCCTTTAGTAGCTCTTGAATAGCTACAGCCAATCATTTCCACTAGGTCGGAATTCATATGGATGAAGCGGTGAGTCGTCTAGGCGCCGTAAGAAGAGCTTCTATGTCCATGTGTTTGTGGAGCTTCTGGAAGTCTTGAGCTCTAAATCAAGATCAAATCCATTTCACCTGGGCATTGTCATGTGCCTTGACACGATGGTGGACGTTGCTATTGTCCATGAGAGTTATAGTGCCGTTTTGAGGGACGGAAAAACTGATTCTCCTTTCACAGATGGCAGCTTATTCTTTTGTTCTATCGAAACACATGGGGGACGCCAATAGTTGAGTTACCTGAGAAGCTGCTTGCAATAGTATATAAGAACTGCCACTGCCCGCTGAGAATGGTCGTTAATCTCTTCATCTTCACACTCACATCATCTTCCTGCATTCGATTCAGCCTGATTTTCCAGTCATCTTCCTCCCATCGCCCAGTCATTGTACCTTCATCTTATCACTCAACATCATTGCCATTGCCGTGAGCCGCCCGCTCTTTCCTTCCTTTCAAACTCATTTACGCTTTTTCAATAACCGACGCCAAAGCACTATAGCCATGCAGTTCTGGACAGCAAGCATACTTCTCGCTTTCGCAGCGAATGCCGTCATGGCAGCTCCGTCGCCCATAGACTTGGATGACATGGACATGGACATGGACGAGAATGGCTACTATAACTGCCACTGGTATTATAACACTGATGTGTGCTGTTGTTTCAACGGGAGAGGCAATCGTGTCGTGGTTGACAAGAGTTTTTGCACCGCTAAGAGTGGGTAATCTTTGAAGAACTAGAATCTAAGAACAACTGTGATGCTTCCTAACTGAAGCTGTCTGTCAATTGAGATAGCTGGTCAGGTGCTATCAGCTTGACACTTGTTGTTTTAGGTCGATATCTTGCATCAAGGGAACGCCGCGTTCCTTTCAGCTAGTTCCTCTCCCAACCTAAATATATCGTCATCTAATTAGCACGACCTTTGACTCATCTTCATATTGTTCCAAGTGACATCGCCCCTGAGATCTCACCCAAATTAGTATCAATTATTTCAAAGATGGAAAATACAAAAAGTAGCATCAAATACTAGTCAGTAAATCACTAAGGAAGAGCTAGTTAGCATGGCAGAATAACCTATGGGTCCTATATTACAGAATCAGTGTCTTGGCCTACTTAAAACCTATGCCAAGGCCCAACACACCTATTGTCTCCTGGGCTTGCCAACGCTCAACCACTGTTACAGCCAGCTAAAAGCTCCTGAGAGCAGTGATAGGGTGGCCATCCGAGCAAAACAAAGGACTGAGTTGCAAAGCTGACTGCATTCTGCGTGAGCCACGATCTATATTAGCTAGCCCTGCTCAAATGTGACGATGGGACCTTTATTCCATACTAGGCTCCTATCATAAATCTCAGGCCCTATTACTAATAAAGTATATCACTACGAGAGCTGATATCCAAGTACTAATGAGCGTGAATGAGTCAAACCTATTCGCTGCTTGACGTCCATTAATCTTGGTCTTAAGGTCTGACTGGTGATTAATGAATCTGGCTACTTAGTTGTGCCCTAATTCAAGTTCATCACCTTGATGTCTTAGCAGGCCCATGATGCAAGCGCGAATCGAACTTTGGGATGGGACGTACCTCCAGAGACTCCTGACGAAGAATCCAGGAAGCCAGTTTTTCTTCTTTATTCTTGGATAACCGTTGACCAGACTGGATTTGCTCTTCCATGGCCGTCTGACCATTAAGTCTGTCGATTAGAGTCGTTAGAGACACTCCCTGTCGCTGAGAGGCCTGAGTGGGTGAAAAGCCATTACCGGTGACATCCAATATAGCCTCAGCCATGTCGTCTTCTGTATATTCCCAATGAGGCCGAGATGGAGGCATTCTGATGGTACTGTGAGAGACTGTCAATAATAATATTGGAAAAGAGTGGTGAGGAAATTGGGGATTGAAGTGGTAATATTTCCTTACTACTACCCATATATCGGGTCCCCAACTTAGCAGTTTGCGAATAGAATCAGGAATTTGAACCAATTTGATACTTGATAGAAGAAAACACCTTGCAATAATTTTCATTCTCGTCGAGATGTGTGTCAATGAAAGTGTTGAGTTTTAGTGGGCGATTTCTTTTCTTTTGCCTGACGAAAGGGTGGTGGATGGTACTTCCTTGCTACTACCTGCCCAACTCAACAATTTAAGCATAGAATTAGGAATCCTGATCAACTCTATAATTATCAGAGAAAACTACCTTAAATAATCTTCATTCTGACCGGGCTGTGTGTGCTAGGGTTTTGGTGGACGATTTTTTTTATTTTGCCTGACGACAAGGTGGTGTTGTCAAAGGGGTTGTGGTGCGTGGTACACGATATGATAGCTTTTGTCACCCCTAGTACATCGTGGTCTTCGTGCGTAGAGATCCCTCCAGGTTCTATTGGACTTTCTGTGATATGAGCAACATAGGATCATGAATTGTTCAACTGTGGCATCCAACATATTCCTAAAGCTGAACCTAGAGCAAGTACACCATCCGCTTTGCTACTACCAGTCGCGTATCTTTGTAGTGCAGAGGAAAGTTTATGAGAGTCCCACCCAAATCAAAATTTACTTTGATGGAACAAAAGCCCTGAAATATATTCTGTAGCATCCTGTGCTGCCCCCTAGCCTAGGAAACACCTAAGAGACTTGGATGGAAGGTTGATAGCATATTGCGAGGTCCATGACTCTGTGACGTCACAGTTACTAGTCTAGCATTCTAGAACAATGATATTATCATACATAAGTGGGGCAATTATCAAGTTTATTGACCGCTATAATTCTGCCGGCTCTATTCCAAGTAGGCCAGCATCTAAAATCCAACATCTGTCTATTTGTTGAGAAAACTTCCACGAAATCCCCGGATGAGGTTCGGGTAAATTGATAAGACATAATTCTTATCGGAAAAAGGGGGCTAATATATATGAAAAAAGGAGTAGCCATTTTTTCATCAAGATAGAAACATAATAATTAAGGACCAATTTCTACACTATTGACACAGTCTATACATGACGATCTAAGCGTGACCACTGCCTGCAACTGCCAGCCTTGTTGGTACTTACCAGCAGCTTCACAGCTCATAAAACTACAAGGCGCTGGAATGTAGATGTGCAGTGACAATCAATAAGATGTTTGTATTTCTACTTCATTGGCAAATTTAAGCTCCTTTGTGCTGTCTATTTTAGGCCTCAAAGGCGGTGAAAGATAGGTTCTTTCAGTCCTGTTCCTCCCGGTCCATCAGCTGGTGCCAGGTGACAGCTAGTCCAGCATTGGTTTAAGTTCCGATATATAGCCAGCCACCTCTACCCTCTTAATATACCCAATTTCACCCTTAACACATCTCAAGTCTTCCCATGCCCTTCGATGACAAGAAGAAAAGTCATTTTTCAACAAGTGAAATAGCCCACCTCTCACTCATACGCCATGTGCTTTCATGCGTTGTATTACTGGAAACCCAGAATGTCTAATGTTTCAGCAAATGGGTAAGGTGTGGAGGAGACGGTATAATATCATGATCACAGCATTGGATAAGGGAATGAGTCCAACAGACTCTATTTTTATATGCCAGACATTAGCTACTCTTTCTTCTTAAATCCGCTCCAACCTTCAGTGCCTAATTAGTATGAGCCGAAGGTGCTGTCGCGCTGTTCCAAAGAAATGACACGCAGCAGTGAGTTCGAGGTAGAGATAGCCTCAGTACCATGCACCACCACCCTTTCGACAACCCCACCCTTTCGTCAGGCAAAAAAAAAAATCGCCCACCAAAACTCAAGACTTTCATTCACACACATCTCAACAAGAATAAATATTATTTAAAGGTAGTTTCCTCTATCAAGTATTGAATTGATTGGAGTTCCTAATTCTATTCTCAAACTGCCAAGTTGGGGACCCGATATAGGTGGGTAGTAGCAAGGAAATATTACCACTCCAATCCCTAATTTCCTCGCCACTCCTTTCCAATACTATTCCTGATAGCTTCTCACAGAACCATCGGAATGCATTCATCTCGGCCTCGTTGGGAACATACAGAAGATGACATGGCTGAGGCTATATTGGATGTCACCGATAATGGCTTTTCACCCTCCCAGGCGTCTCAGCGACGGGGGGTGCCTCGAACCACCCTAATCGACAGACTTGACGGTCAGGCGGCTGTGAAAGAGCAAATATAGTCTAGTCAACGGTTATCCAAGAATCAGAAAGACAAACTGGTTATCTGGATCCTTAGCCAAGAGTCTCTGGGGTACGCTCCATCACACAATCACATTTTGGCTTGCGTTATGGGCCTGCTAAGACAACAAGGCGACCAACTGGAATTAGAACGCAACTGGGTAGCCAGATTCATTCATCGCTGCTCAGATCTCAAGACCAAGATTGATAGACGTCAGGAAGCCAATAGGTTTGACTCTTTCACGCCTAAAGCGGCTCACTGGTACTTCGATATCAGGCAGGGCTAGTATGGCTGGATTCGGCTTGAGAACACTATTAACGTTGATGAAGGAGGCATCATGATTGGTTATGGCAAGTATCTAACTCTATTTTCATTATAATTTTGAAATTTGACTAACTGGACTCTCTTTGTTAGGACTAGATAGCCTTGTGGTCGGAAGCGTGAACCTGAAGCAGAAGGCTTTTCTCAAGGGACCACAAACTCGAAATTGGACCTCATTCATCGAACCTATCACTGCTGATGGTCATGCCTTGACTCCTGGCATAATATTCAAAGGTCAAGAACTCCAGAGACAGTGGTTTCTTGATGAATTCAGGAAGATTGCTGACCGGTATTTCATAACTTCACCAAATGGGTGGACTGATGACCACATTGGAGTTGAATGGTGTTAAAGAGTCTATTTGCCACAAACCAAGCCCAACGACGAGTATGATTCCAGATTGATCATTCTAGATGGCCATGGGAGTCATGCAACGGTAATGTCTTTGTTTACCTGGCTATAGGCTGCTGCTAACTGATATAAGGATGAATGGATGGCTACATGCTTTTTGAATAATATATTCTGTTGCTACCTTCCAGCACATTGCTCCCATGGACTTCAGCCATTAGATAATGATGTGTTTAATGCCTCCAAAGCTTTATATCGCCAAGGACTGGAAAGGTTTGCTTCCCTGACTGATTCTACTTCAATGGACAAGGTCAATTTCATTAGAGCCTATGCCAAGGCTCGTGAAGTGGGAATGACTAAGAAGAATATACTCTCTGGCTGGAGAGTTACTGGGAATTGGCCAATTTCTCGAGCCAAAGCTCTGCGGCATCCAGAAATACAAGAGGATAGGCCGAATAACAGTTCGAAGACAACTCCAGAGCCAGCGACATATTTCGGGTCAGATGATACACCAAAATCTAGCCGCCACATTCGTGACATTGGGCTTAATAGAACACCAAAGACGCGGAGACAGTATAACGTGATAGCCAAAGGGTTTGAAGCGCAGCAGCAGACGTTGACAGCGTATACCATGAGGATTGCAGGTCTAGAGGAGCAACTGGCCTGTCTGAAAAGAGGGAAGAAGAGGAAGGCATTACCTAATCCCAATAGGCGTTTCATGACTCTAAGTGAAGCTCTAGTGGCTGAAGAAAGCCTTTCCCAAAAAGAAAGCGAAAAGAAGCTTGTTGTGGTGAATGACAGCTCATCAAAGGAGTCTGGGCCAGAATCAGAGGCTGCTTCAGTTGTTGAAGTTAGCGAGAAAAACATACCACCTCAGCGAACCACTCGGTCTGCAAAACGAGCCAAAAGACCTAAGGTTCAATAGATAAATCAATGGCAAACTCGAATGAGGTTAAAATTTACAAACAACTTTTATTTTGGCTTGATTCTGTGTAAATGAAATAGCTGAGTTTTGGTGGTGGAATTTTTTTTTTGCTTGACGAAAGGGTGGGGTTGTCGAAAGGGTGGTGGTGCATGGTAATAGTAACACATGCCGCCTAGGGTCCCTGTACCCTATTCACTATCTTCGCCATGCAAGGTGACTTTAACTCTTGAACCATTTAGTCTCAGCAATAATCTTCCACCCTGCATGTAGTTAGTTATGTCTTTCGATAGCTAGTAGCCCTTTGAAATATAATGCAGCAAGTCCAAGGCTAGCTAGTGTCTTAACAAACTTTCAGCTAGGTTCTTCTAGTAAGTAACTAACTACAATACGACTTTTCAACTATGCTGTTGAATAATGTGTGAGGCCTGGTTTGTATGTGTTAGCTCGAGCGCTAGAGTGCAAGAGCGGCATTATAAAGCATCTACAGATACAAAACTCGCCCAGCTACTTGTTTGAACGTAGCCGCAACCGACCACTTACCCCATACGTACGCGAGTCGGCGAGATTTTAGTTACGTTGCTCCTCCAAAGACATCATATGTAAGCCACGTACATGAGATATGCTAAATTCCCCTGCAGCTGTATAAACCGAGACATCTAGAAACCCCAGTCCAGACGTGATTACATCCTCTAAGCGCCCTGGCTATCCGTGTGATCTGTTTTTCAGCATGCTATCTTTTCTCCAAACTTTTGTAAGCTTTCTTCAGCATTCTCATGATGATCTCGCCCAATTCCAGTGGTTGTCTCAACAAAGAAGTGCTGCGGCAGATTACGCCGGGTAGGTCTTTTTTTCATGTTTTTTCATCCTGTTTCCTACTTTCATGGCAGTCTTACGGTGTAATCTTGTTTGATTTTCACAGCGATCTGTCTGACTTCTCTCTTGAGGGCATTGCAAAACCTTCTCTACGCCATGCACGAGTGAGCTTTCTGCCCCATTTGGCACACGGAAATCGACGATTACAATAGCCCCAACCGCTGCTGTAGCCTAGCCTCCAACCACAAGCCTAGCTGAGCTTCCTGTAATGAAGGTAGAAATTCGAATTTTAATTGGAAACCCTCTGTCTAGCTTACTACTGGCTAGTCTAAAGGCAGCATTGATTTGCGATTTTGGTGTGCGGTGAAGGTGTTAAATCGAGGAAAATTACAAGAACAGCAAGAAAAGATTAGAGCCTAGTCATCTTGGCTATAATGATCCAGCATCTTTGGTGCGATCACTACAGTATCTTTGATCCAATCGCTGTTCATAACATCACAATGGACATGTTCAAGGCCTCTTGGCTATGCCCTGTACCCTCTTACCCCAGCCAGTGTGGCGGGTATTTGACGCGGCACTATTAGCCCCAAGGACATATGGTGATCGTCACATGTACTCACTCAATTACAGTACTCATAGTCACATCTTATCGTCAACAGTTACTGCCTTAAAATCTCGCAATTGTATTCATACCACGTGTTTGATCTTATCAAGGGCCACTATGTTCTTTCCCCACTAACAACGAAAGGTCTAAGGCACAAGGTTTGAGGTGCAAGAGGCCAAGTTCTCAATGCACTTCATTCACGACTAGTTAGCAGGCGGGTCTTCTATTCAATCGGAAATCTCAGCTCACCATTCACTGAAAAGGCCTTAGCCATTTAAAAGTTGACGCCGGTAGAGACGCTGCCGCCAGTAGCATCGCCACCTTTGCCGCCGCCGACATGAGCGCCGGTGCCGCCAGTAACACTACCACCAGTTGCAGCACCAGTGGTGATGTCGCCGACGGTCTTGTTTCCAGAATTGCCCTGGTTGGTGGTTCCAGAGTTGCCCTGGTTCTGGTAGCTGGTACCAGAGTTGCCCTGGTTCTGGTTGGTGTTGGAGCCGGGAGTAGCAGTGTTGGAGTTCATGTTGGGCGGTTGGTTGGATGTTATAAAGTATAAAGAAGAGTGCTTGGTTTTGATTGATGAATGTCTGAGAAGTGCTTGTTGATGGTGTCGAGAGAAGACTAGAAACGACGGATTGAAGGCGGCGACCTGGGGCTTTTATACAGCAGCCAGGTAGAGATTGTCATTCAACAAGTCTGTATGTAGCATGCTGAGCAGCCTCCCTCTCGCCAACAAGTCTAGAACGCCTCTTCGACCCCAAGGCCGACTTTCTTTCTTGCTCTTCGCCCCGGCCCTCTCCACCCCTCTCTCCCTATTTCCTTTGCCCTCTTCTTCCCCCTCCCCTTCCGCATCGGTGGTGTTTGCGTCGACATGCAGGTTGTTTTAGACATGAAGTCGTCAGCAACTCACGCGACGCGCCTAATAGAGGTTGGAAAATGAAAATCACATATCCGTGGCCGATGTTAAGTCCTAATGCAAATATATATTGCCTGCAGGGCTATCAGCCTGCAGGATGCCGGGCGTCGAAAATGATGCCAAAATATGGTGACCTGACTTCGCGTTGTATTTCATCGTCATCTTATATACACATTCAGACACATGTCTCAACCCTGCCAGAATATCCAGCGCACACGTCTCAGACAAAAACTTTCGTGAATGGAGAAACCACTCATATTGGCCCCTCATAGATAGATATCGCAATGGGCCAGTCTAGAACATTTGCCAGTCACGCCACTGTTTTTTCTCGTTGCAGAGTTCTAAGAATCGGTGTGTCTAGACTGCAAAATGATTTACCCTTAATCACTGCATCGCCCGTGTACACTACCTTATCCCAACAGCACGCCGATTGTGATAGGCCAAGCGCGCTTTTTTCTCAATTCTACTCACAGCTATGAGTGCTGCAACGGAAGTTCAAGTGCAGGGGGGAATCAGAACCGGCGATGCCAGAGGGGGCAGTGCAACTGGCGGAGCTGGTGGCAGCGCAACCGGCGGTACTGGTGGCTCTGCTCAGGTGGTTACAAACGTCTTTGTGGAAAGCGGATATGATATTCACGAATTAGTCAATGCCTACAATTTTGCCAAGGTTGGTTTGCGAGGTCAATCGCTGCATAACTTACCGTACCTCCATCTTGCCGTGCTAACAACCAAGCGTAGATACGCGATGTTTCTAGTGATGACTATCTCCACGTCGATCTTGCTCCGTCGTATGGAGGCCTTTCAAAAGAGTCAATTAAGCTTCTCGACTCGAACCTGAAAGTAATGATTGCCGGAACTGTGCGCATGATCAAGAAGATACCGCCTAGCCAGCGAAAATGGAAGACCATCGAACAGGCATTTACGGAAAACAACCTTGTTGAGAGCTCAGGTGAGCCTGTGCATCGCAAGAACATGCTACTGAAGAAAGAGGTGCACGCGTTCAAGATGAGCGGAGCAGCAGACGTCGACATTGTCGAAGAGGCAAGCTACCTATAGGGCCAGTTCCAGGTCGAACCACATACTAACTAGTGCTTCTTGTAGGTCAAACTATGGTTTCACAATCTAGTCAACGACAGCGATGTTCTTGCTGCAACACCAATCTCCATCGAGGAGCTTGCTGAAATTGTCGCATGGTCTGGTGCCACGGTCACTGATATCGGAACTGCAATCTACAAGGCCGAAAAACACGAAAAGAAAATCATGGACATTGGCATCCTACGCTTTCCTGACAGCATACACCCGTATTTCAAGGTAGGCACCGCAGGTTTTAGGTTGGAAAACCTTTCGCAGAATTGTAATCTAATTTCGAGCAGGTGTACCATATTAGCCTTAAGGCATGGTCGTATTCCTCCCGTGTGGTAGCCGTACAGTCTGATAACAACGGCATTGAGGGTGGTATGTATCATGTTTTCCCCCCTAGGCACGTCTAGGTTGCTAACCTTTCCGTACATATAGAGTTCTACTCGCGCATCTTTAAACCACGGAAGGAAATCCTTGCCAAGATGAATCCAGAAGTGATACGGAAAGCAGTGTCCGAGGCCGAATCCATGTTTGATGATTAATTCTGCCTGTTACCGTGTGATGCCAATGGTCTACCATTTAGGCCCAATGTAGTCACCTCCTCTACAGTGTCTCACTAGAGACGCATTAATACATAGCACCACTTTTCACCATACCAATTGATGTGTAATCGATCTTTATGTCATCTCTTCGCTCTGCAGCTGTGTGCTCTTTCCACTCCTATTCTACCACCGGTCCAGCGGCTCGCCATACACATTCAGCCTGGCCGCCACAGGTCAACCAAAACACGCCATCTTCACGCTATCACCTAAAGCCACAAGCGCAGCTGAGAATGGAATAATAAGCCCTGTCTTCTACAGGCCAAGTGGTTTAGCTGCCTTCCCGACACGCCGGCAATAAGCATGTCAAACTCCATCTGCAGTTACCCTCTATCATTCAACTACTTCTGAGCGGTATATTCAGCTAGAGATAATGCCAAGTTCTGCGATAGTGTATCAAGCTGTATAGCAATGTAGGTGAGTGCCTACTGAATGCAGTGTAGTGCAGTATATTCCATGCCATGCCATACCACCACATCAGTATGTCTCTGTGTAACATAAAACGATACTTACAATACGATGTCCCCAGTAATCAAGCTCCTTGTTGAGGAGTTTCGAGTTCGGAGTTTATATTCTTTTATCTCCTAACTTACCCAATGCCGGCTACCTATACTGCCTAGATTATTAACAGCCCTACCCTAGGCCAACTAGTCCCCTGGGCAACCCACTCGCAGATGGTCTGCAAATCATGAGGTATTTGAGGCACTAGTAAGCTCACAAGCTTTTTAGTTGTTCCCAATCAGTCATGGAAATGATGTGGATCTACCACCGCGTTCATGGCCCCACGCCCGAGTCACGTTGCTAGGAGCTCTTCCCACACCGCGGTCAAGCAGTGATCTACTTGCATAAACAGCCAAACAACCAAGATCTATCTACCTGTTCAGCGTGGCCAAAGGTGACGGAGCTCAGCGCAAGTGAGTTAAATAATGTCTTCCAAACTCTTCCAAAGCAAAACATCAACTGAGACAAAACCTTACGTCATACTATCCTAGAAACAAATGGCAAGTCTATCAACTGCCCCTAGATAAAGTCGGCTTTCTAGTCGCAACAGACTTTCCCAACTCCAGGAAACCTGTCAGTAACCTAAGTCAGGGTTACCAAGATTGCTGACCCTGATCCAGTTCGCCCAAACGTTAGAGTTAGAATCAGACATCAAGGGTCTTCTTCCAAGGCCCAAGTGCTCGATCCAGAACATGGTAGTGATTGATGGATATATAAACCGGCCGAGATCCGTCCCTCGGACTAGACTTAGATAGACATAGAACAACTTCAATAATAACTTATTTCCTTCTTCCTCTTCTTCACGGGGCATTCAGTACGTCCTCCTAATATCTACTGTTAAAACCACTTTCTAAACACAGCAGAAACCAAAGCCACTCTTTGTTACTTGCTTCATTCAGCCAACAAGCTATGTGCTGCCACAATCACCAAACTGCCTGTCACAATTCTGCAACAACGTAGTGCTTTTCTAGGAGTAAACTCAAAGATCTTTTCTCCCATTGTCAAGGGGGTATTAGCCTGAGATCTAAGTCTGAATGAAATATGTGCACTTGAGTTTTATGTACTGTAAATGTCGTATATACACACGCACGTTTAGCACAGAACTTTCGGCAAAAGGTCTGCTCAAACCAGCACCCCTACCCCCGCAAAATGAGGCGCTAGGATCGTCGGTAAAGAATCGTGCCAAAGCCAAGCTGATCATAGCCGCCCGAGTTCGGGCCGTAGTCGCCACCACCACCCTCCGCCCCACCCCCTGCTGCAAGGACCTGCTCACGATACCTTTGAGTCCAGGAGGCATTGAGACCCTTAACACCTTCGTAGTGGCCAATAAGGAGCTCTGCAATGGGACGGTTACCACCACGACCATCCGCACCAATGACAGTGGCGCCACGGTACGGAGTGTATGGGACATCCTCGCCAACATTGTATTTTGAAACATACTCGGATCTGATTGACGCATGTTACTTTTAGCTAGAATTCCCAGTAGTGACGCAAAGTCAGGGCCAAATGTGTTTCTTACCCTGCAAGTATCCGGTTGTTCATCAAGCCGAAGAGGTCTTCGCCCTGGTTCCACGCTTGCTGGGCTAGAGTGCCTAACAGCGCGAAATTGAGTATAGAATGGCCTTGGTCACGGCCAGACTCCTGGCCCTGGCCTAACTCTTTGCCCGAGCCCTCTTCCGTGTGTATTTCCCAAATGGCATTGGGGAGGGCCTCCATGCCTGGGCCCTGCTTGAAGGTATCGTAAGCCATCTGGATGGCCGTGTCGTTATCGGTCAGGACACCAATGGCATGCATGCTGCAGAGGTTGGCAAGGCCCCACTAGATTAGACGTCTATTAGCTTTCTTCTTCTTTTCTCTTCCTTTTTCCATCTTTTCTTCCGTGGATAAAATGACAGTACCCAGCACCATCATCAACTTACATTGGCCCAGTAGTGCTCTACGCTCTTGCCGTTGTGGTTTCTGACAAAATCTTCGTTCATTGGAAGAAAAACATCTTGCATCATGGTAATAGTAGCCTCAAGGCCTTTCCATCCACTATAGTCGCGCAAAACCTCGGCTGCGTTAGCCATCTGGTAGCCCTGCAGACCAGCCACAAGGAACTTGTCACTGCTCCCAGTGATGACCTTTAGCTCTGACGCCCAAGCATCGAGTGTCCGAGCAGCCGCATCGCCAAATGCCGCGTCTCCCGTCAATTTCCAGTAGACAGAGTTGACATACGCCGAGTGGGCGTCGCGAAATAACACCGGATAGTTCTGGGGATTGCACCAAGAGGCGCCACGACAGACCGTCTCAGCCGCAGCTGGCTGATAGTCCTTGTTGGCTCGCTTCTCCAGCTTCTTCCAGCCCGAAAGTTGGGGCTCGGCACCACTGCTGATGTAGCCCTTGATGCGCTCAAAATCCTCGTTAGAGTGTAGGAGGCCAGGGTGGGTCACAGCAGAAGCAAAATAGGGAATGAATAGGGTGAATAGCACAGCCGAGGCTGTGTTAATGATGAGCATAATGAGCGGCACGCTGCACGGCAGCTGGTAGCGAAAGCAGATCAAAAGAACGTAGGCAAAAACAAGATAAGACACAACAAGACGGGGAAATCTCCGAGTTAGAGACAAAAGGATTTAAGGGCAACCGTATATCTTTATTCCGCCAGTCTCCTGGAAGCCAGAAAGCCTCCTGGGACAGCATAGCCGTATCAGTTCTACACAGTTGCAGTTGAAACAGGGCAGCGTTTCAAGTTGGTTGTATTCGTGGGTTAATGAACCAGGGCCAAGTGGGCTCCTCTCCAAAGTTCCTCAAACTAGGGTTTAGTTGTCTTCGTTGCACAAGGGCTCTCCTATGTGTTTCTAAATACAGCTCACCTGACATGAACTCAGATCACTTGCTCGGACCCAAACCAGTTTCTTTTGGTCTTCGAAAGTGTTCGAGGCGCCTTTTCCTTATAATGTTTCGAGGGCCTGTGAGTGCTTGGCAAGAGCCTCGCAGACAAGCACATAGAGAAAATTGTAAGCTGGTCTTAGAAACACCACCAAGACTAGCAGTATACGACATTGGGGGACTTTAATACATTACATACGTCCATTCAGGAGCACCGCCAGGAAGAAGACCCCGAAGTGTATCAAGTTTATTGCAGTCGCTTTTTATGCATGGCCTGTTGGCGTGGTTGCAATATTTAATCGCTGGATATTGTCCGAAGGAGGGGAGCCTATGATTTGTATGAGCGGTTAACATAGTAAGTACACAATAGACACATTAGATAGATGCATACGTGCATTTTACCTCCTTATACTGACGCTATACATAGGGCTATTTCCTCACTTATCCCCTATAATCTCTGTTTTCTCGCCCCCCCTTACCGCCCTATGTGTCTGTTCCTTACGCCTCGCTTCATTAGGTCTTTATTCCGTCTAGGGTCCTCTTCTATTTGTCAATGAAATCCACAATATCTCGCCTATATTGACTACTTCTACGAACCCATGTCTCTTGGCACGTCTCTGGTCTGATCCGTGCATAGTTCCGTAGACTTCCTACACTGAATACTAGGGTTACCAGAGGGTTATTAGCTTGTCCCCCTAATCCTAGGTACCAAACTTCCTGATGTTTTAGCGACTAAACACCTGATTATTGTTTTTCTTTTCTTTTTTTTACCTTTCCCACGATGACCGGTAGTTCTAAAATCTGGAGAACTCACTGACTAACACCCTGATTAAGATTTGTGCTCCTAGAGATCGGTCTTACTTTACTTCAACGTCAGATATTGAAAAGAAAATACATGTAGAATATCACAACTTGCACATAGCTTTGTGGTGTTGGACTACCCGTTGCCAAGACCTTTTTTGACGTGCTTTGACCCTTTAATATTACGCCCCCACAGGTCACCCCCAGTCAAACCTGTTAACTATCACACAACCTGAGAAGTCTTGGCAAGACTAGTAGCGAACAAAGTGTCCATCATGGAGGTGGAAGGGAGCAAGGAGCCTTCTAGTATTGACTTCGACCCTAGCTTTGGCCTTTGATAAGGCTTCTGTAACCACCAAGCTCGTACGGAAGAGTCCTGATGTGAAGCCAAGGGCAAACCTGTGGATTAGTCCCAGGCGGGAAGGTGGCTCAAACGCCAAAGCTGCGGCTGAGCAAAACGATTAACCCACCATAAGAAATGTCAAGCAGCAGCCCCGAACAGAAACAGGAGGGAGAAAATAAGCATAGTATGATAAGCCCTACTCATTGATGCACTGGTTCTATGATTTACGTGAAGCAGAAGGCGATCCCTTGGATCGACTGAGAGTTTCTTGGGCAGAGCTAAGTTCTCTTCCCCTGTTTCATGGCGAATCCGTTCTCAAACATTATGGTTTGAACGGATGAACTTTCCCACATATCAGGACGGACTGAGGATGAGATGTGCAAACGGAAATTCGGCCCAACAAGGCTCGACTCGACGGCGATCTAGGCCACTAAGAATAATCACAAACTAAAATCCATAGGCAAGAACAGACGAATACGACTACATGGTGCTCCTCTTACTTTGCTGCCCTAGTCGCTGAGCAGGCCTAAGGAGGGAGGGGAGGGGTCTTTGTTGTCACTAACAAAAGAAAACCTTCTTAGCTTTCCATCTCATCCCATCCCATCAAACAAGTACATACCCCATGGACACAGACAAATGGCGGCTTTAGGGGCCCCCACCAACAACAGGACCACCCCCTCCCCCCTCCCCCCTCCACCCTCACCCCTCCCCCCTCACACCTCGCGCCTCACCCCTCGCCCCTAAGCAAGCTAGTAGAAGTTCGGCCAATTTCGTATGCTATGGCCGTTCGATGTTTGGGAAACTTGAAGCTCACACTGCGCAAGTTTCTCCGTGGCCGGCGTCATGGATCAGAAGAATAGCTGGATATGGGCCTTGGCCCTTGAGGGTAGAAGGGACCATGTTATCCGTCGATTTCTTAGTCTTCCCACCTTGGGACGAATCTTATAAGATGGCTGCCGATTCTCGTCCAAACTTCTTTCTTCCTTCCCTTTCTCTCTCATCATCAACTCATTCTGTTCATTGTCCTTTGATCACTCACTCACTTTTTTCCTTCCCTTCTCTTTCTTTCACCCCTCGAGCTCTGGTAGCCATTCGTTTTTATTACCACTAGTACAATCATTAAACCCGTATTCACCTAGTCTTTCACTATCTACACTTTGTTTATTTCCTTCTTTACACGTTTTTTCCAGGCTTTTTCCCTTCTAACCCACCCCTCTTTATATAACCTTTCTTTTTTTATTTTATATAATCCCACTCTTTCACAATGCACTCCCGCGTTTTCGTCTCTCTTCTGGCTGGTGCCGCTGCCTCCATGGCCGCTAACATCCCTGCCAACTACGGCGCTGTTGCTGCCCGCCAAGTCGCGGACTGCCCTGCTCCTGGCTCCGATGAGCAGCCGACTACTCCTTCTGTCAACCCCATGGGAACATACCCTACTGGTAGCTACCCTGCTGGTGGCATCCCTAGCACTATGCGCACTCGCACTCGCTACGGCGGCTACGCTACTCCTACTCCCACTCCCAGCTCTGGCGGCTCTGTTGAGGCTGAGTCCACTGATGAGAAGGAGACTGACGAGAAGGAGTCTGACGAGAAGGACGATGGTGAGACTGACGACTATGCTGCTAGCAGCACTAGTGAGGCCGCTGCTTATTCTGCCAAGCCTACCAGCACCAAGAAGGCCAAGACCACCAAGGCCAAGAAGGTCAAGACCACTTCTGGTGCTGCTCCCCTAGGCACTGGCACTGGCTCTGACTCCAGCTCTCAGCCTGACTCCAGCTCTCAGCCTGACTCCAGCTCTCAGCCTGACTCCAGCTCTCAGCCTGACTCCAGCTCTCAGCCTGACTCCAGCTCTCAGCCTGACTCCAAGTCCAGCTCTGATTACGGTTCCGGCTACACCTACGGCTCTGACTCAGGCTACTATGCCACCGGTACTAACCCCGACCTTCCTGCCTCCACTGGCTCTGGCGGCTCAGGTGGCTCTGGCGGCTCTGGCTCTGGCGGTTCGACCTACTCTGGCGATGGCACCATTATCGGCTACGGCGCGGGCACCACTGGTGGTGGCTCTGGCGCCGGCACCACTGTCACCAGCTGTGCTGAACTGACTACTGCTGCGGGAGCTGGTGGTGTTGTCCGCGTCAGCGGTAGCCTCAAGGGCTGTGGTATCATCAAGGTGGCCTCTGATACCTCCATCATTGGTGTTGGTGCTGACTCTGGATGCGAGGAGACTGGCTTTGTTGTCAAGGGCGTCAAAAACGTTATCATCCAAAACCTGAACCTGCACAACCCTCCCGAGGCCAAGGACATTATCGCTGTTGACAAGGCTACTCAGGTTTGGATCGATCACATTGCCTTCTCCTCCATGGGCACCAACACCGGTAACAAGGACTTCTACGATGGTCTGCTGGACATTACCCACGCTGCTGACATGGTGACTGTCTCGTACAACAGCTTCAAGAACCACTACAAGGCTTCGCTGGTTGGTCACTCTGACAGCAACACTGGCGAGGACACTGGCTTCCTGCACGTCACCTACCACAACAACTACTGGAACAACATTGGCTCTCGCTGCCCCTCAATCCGCTTCGGTACTGCCCATATCTTCAACAACTGCTACGAGGACATTGTCACCTCCGGTGTCAACTCTCGCATGGGCGCCCAGGTTCTGGTTGAGGGCAACGAGTTCATCAACGTTGAGAAGGCTATCATGACCAACCTGGACTCTTCCGAGGCTGGTTTCGCCATTGACAAGGACAACTCTTTCAACAACGCCCCCATTGACATCACTCAGACCTGCGACTACAAGCCCCCCTACCAGTACACTGCTGCTCCTGGTGCAGGCATTTGTGCTAGCGTCAAGGCGTCTGTTGGTCCTACTGCTTCTCTGTAAATTTGAGAGCACATAGCCGGACATGAAATATGGTGTTGCTGATTAGATATAGAGAGAGAGTGTGCAAGGACAATGAACAACTGGATAGACTGCTTGTCTGTCTATCTTGAGGATCCCTTTGTGTACGGAAAGACGAGCGACATCGGTGCTTTTCGGTTTTAATTAGTACATATTTCTTCTTCTTGGGAAAGAAGCGCTTGCTATGCGAGCCTTTTTCTCAATTCTCTTTTTTTCTTCGATTCTTAATACATGGACAGATTGATTCTTCAAACTTTTTTTTTTGCCTAAATACCAAGTGACGTAGATGAGTATATTGAAAGTGTTTTTACTTATAACCCAACACCAACTTGAATTATAGCTCTGCTTGATTGTTTTATCTTATGCAATATCTTGGCCATCCCATTGTCTGTCTTGACACTCTTCGTTATGGTAATTGCGACCTATAATACCACTTACACGGCTTACGTTACACAACACATCAACCATGGCGGTGTAACCGTGTTTCTCACTACCAATAACCCTAAGGACGTATTGCGTGGCGACAGCTACATGCGCCGTCCCCCGTAGTCTTTTCGGGGCCCAATTAGACATCCAAGTTGCAAAAACAGCTCTTTTATTAAATAGCAATAGGTTCTATTGTGAGTTGGCGATGATGAAAAAGTGACTCTCGAAACTCATATTCACTTGCAGGTGGGAGATAATCGTTAGGGAACAAAGCTACGACTTCAATCCAGGCTTGTTCCATTATTGCGTTACCTACTTCTCCATGGTTAAAGAGCGTTATTGCTGCGATTTTACGCGTCGTGGTGGCGATTAATGGTGCCGAAAGTGGAAGTTTACGCAAGTCCCGCGGGTCCCGTGTGATTTTAAAACCACGGGTACCTGTGGCCCAATTGGGCCCCGAAAAGACTACGGGGGACGGCACATGTAGCTGTCGCCATATTGCATGCCTCTTTGACCAAGAGAAGAGGAAAATGAGAGGAACTATGAGAATATAGGTCCAGCAATTCCATTGAGTTTTCTTCCGGTTCTATCTTTTTCCCTCGCCCCCAAGTTTCATTACCCCTTTTCTTAAATGGTGACCTTTCTGATAGGAACGATGTTCTTATCGGTTTATCCGGACATCAACCAGAGTTCTCTCGAGGGTCTGCTTCCAACCAAATTAGTGGCCAAAGCTCGACAGAAACGAAAGGCCGCCTCTAGCCGGGGAAAATCCAGCCCCTACTCCAGTTATTCGTAGTCTACAGTCCCAGGTCTAGCCTCTTCTTATTCCCAAAGAAGCTTCTTCTACGAAAGGAACCAATATTGCTGGTCTTGGCGTGTCTCATTACGCCCCCTTTGTCCCGTCTCTTTCTAGAAAATAGCGTCTTCATCCCATGTTTCGCCCTTCCCCTTGCCTCTACAGCCGTGACTAAGCCAGATCCACAGTCCAGCCGCTGCTACATTTTGCAGGGCTTTGAATGCGCTAGCACTTTAGGTTAGCGTAACAGGGAATTGTTCCGGGCTGGAAATGGAGGCAAGGGTATTGGGCTTCTCACTATACAAAGGGGCTTTCGCTTATGTCTCATGTCTCAATGCTTGCACAATTATGTAAGTAGAGTGAAAGAAAAGGCCAAAAGCAAAAGTGTGTGTATATTCAATAGAATAAAGGGGAAAAAGCAAGAAAAAGAAAGAACAAAAGACAAAAGAAAGACAAAAGCAAGGCGCTATCGTGTTTCAGAATCAGCAGAGGGCTACTTTTTTCTTTGTTGTTTATTACAAACGAAGATGAAAGCCCAATATTGTCTGTTCTTTCATTTATCCATGTGCTTTCTCGCCTAACGTCGCCATGCTTGCATGCTAGTCCCAAGCTGCCAACTAGCAGCAAAGAAGTTCATGATATCTTCCCTAACCATGGTAGCTTGCCAGATGGCCCAGACATATTAGATAAACAAACACAAGATAGCCAGAATCACCCAGTTAACCCACGACCGTTAAGTCACAGACAGGAGCCAACTTTAATGCCCCACGTAACCGGCACAAGGGATGAACGTTCCTTTTAGGACTGGGCACAATCAAGAACAGGCGGAGGAATACTTGGAAGAGAGACACGCACACAGGAATAATAAAAGAAAGAGCAACAGAGCCAAGGCAAAAGTAAAACACCTTTCGAGCTACTGCTTCAACCCCAACCCTACCGCTCTTTGACGCAGTTAGGCTTCCTACAATTTCTACAGGCTACAAGAGTTGTGTCGGCGAGACGGTGTAACTTCTTGGCGTCACAAGTTGCAGGCAGAGGCGCTAGCGGACTAACGGACTAATTTTCACCACTTGACAGGAGATCACGGCATACAAAGATACGGTGAGGAGCTGCAACAGCATAGGAAAAAAGGGGAAATTCACTTTTTATCAAACCTGCCAAGCCTTCGAAGAAACAGGCCCTCCCCATCCCACAGCCTGTACATCCCTGTTTAGACTCCAAGCGAAGACGCGAAGTGGGGTGTGAATGGAACAAGCATTGGCCTGGGCACATAAGAAGGCAATAAAGCGAGAAGCGATGTGAGGGGGGATCAAGTCTTGAAATGCTTATTGGCTGTAGACAAGGCGTCTCGCTATGCAGACGTGTGTACGTGCGTGTTTAGAGTGTTAGATTGATGGCCGGAAGAGTGGGAGTAGACGAAGGAGGAGATGCAGCCAAGGTCTGAGCTCCAGACACATCCGCTGATCTGTACGGTTGGGATTTAAGTTTGTTCTTTTCTTAGGCGCTGTTGATTGCAGTTTTTAGAAGCACGTCAAACACTAAAGGCCACTGCAGCTGTAGATCTTATGAATTACTTAGAGAGCTATTGTGGAAGAGAGGACAGGCTATTGTAGCAGAGCGATAGTCATAGCTAAAGGTGCCGCTAAAAAAAAACGGATGGTTGACATGGCATAGAATATGGTGCGTTATTATACCTCTCACCCAGCCTTTTGCCAGACAACCCACGAACCCTTCTTTCATCCCGCTAAATATAACGCCAATCTTAACATTATTGGATTCTGCTCCTCCTCTCTCTTTGTATCAGGACTACAGGATAAAGCCTCACTAGCCCTGATTCAGACATGCCATGCCTAACGGGGTATGTGATACCCGATGCTTAGCAAAACTAGCCTTCTTGTATTTTATTTTTTCCCTTTCTTTCCCTTGATATCTGCCTTTAGCGAGACGCCAGTCTGTTGGCCTTAATAAGTCAACAAAACTTGACACAAACGAAGTGGGTCGTACGGGGAAAAGGAGTTGAGAGATATCGGACGAAGGTTATGAAATGAACAAGACCATCGCCAGGGATCAACGGCCAAGGGAGAAGAAGGCAAGGAGAAGTAAGGACAGAAGAGGGGAGCAAGAGGAAGAGACGTAGAGAAGGAAGGGAGGGAGGGACAAGGACACCAGAAGCAAGCACAAGGAGACAAAGAAGGGGAAAGGAGAAAGAAAGGGAAAGGCGGGAACAGGATTGGTACATTGGATGCAAAACAACAAGACGGCGAATGCACCTGAAGCTGCAGGGGGGGGTGGGCTCCGTTAGCTGTATCATATTGGAAGCCTGAACCAGCCAAGGAAGAGCCAAGTTCAACCCAAGTCCCCAGACCAAGTGCACCCGCCGCAAAGGGTTGCCAAGCTTCCCACGGCAGCAGCAGCAAAGAGAGCTAAGGGACCCATTTTGTCGCCTCCTCCTCTTTCTATAAAGGTGGCCGTCCTCCTCACCTTGGATGCTTTCTGGTTTATTCCTTTCTATCTCCATCGGCTCGACGTCGCGTTATCACTTCACTCTCTTTTCATAAGCTCTTTTACCACTTTGGCTGGTCCGTTCTCTATTCTTAGAATTTGATATTCTTACTCACTCTCTCTTACAAACTTGTATCTTTCTTTTTTTTTTGTTGACAAATACCTTTTTTTGTTACATTCCAACTGTGATCGCTTCTTCTTCAAGCCCTCTTTATTTTATTCTTCTATCTTCAAAATGTACTTCACCAAGTCCTCTATATTGTCTGCCATTTCCATGGCCTCGGCTGTCTCAGCTCACACCACCCTTTTCTCTGCCTGGGTTAACGGTGTTGACCAGGGCGATGGCCGCAACGTCTACATCCGTTCTCCCACCAACAACAACCCCGTTAAGGACCTGACTTCTCCTGACCTGGTCTGCAATGTCAACGGTGGCAAGGCTGTTGCTGAGTTCGTCTCTGCTGCCGCTGGTGACAAGATCACCTTTGAGTGGTACCACGACAACCGTGGCGATGACATTCTCGCTGCTTCGCACAAGGGTCCTCTTATTACTTACATTGCCGAGTACACCGAGACTAACGGTGCCTCTGGCATCTGGTCTAAGATTGCTGAGGACGGATATGATGGTAGCCAGTGGGCCACTGATGCTCTGATCGCTGCCAAGGGCAAGTACGACTTCACCATCCCCGCCACCCTGAAGCCCGGCAAGTACATCATCCGCCAGGAAATCATTGGCCTGCACGAGGGTGAGGTTGCCTACAGCTCGAACCCTGCTCGTGGTGCTCAGTTCTACCCCACTTGCGTGCAGTTTGACATCACCGGCACTGGCAGCGCCGTGCCTGACACCAACTTTGACTTCAACACTGGCTACACTTACAGTGATGCCGGTATTGTGTTCAACGTCTACGGCACTGTCACCAGCTACCCCATTCCTGGTCCCGCTCTGTGGTCCGGTGCTGGTGGCTCTTCCACCACCCCCTCCACTCCTACTTCTTCTACCCCCGAGGAGGGAACTACCCCCGCTCCCACTGGCTCTGCTTCTAGCACTCCTACCTACGGCAACCCTGCCCAGACTCCCTCCTCCGCCAGCACCCCCTCTGTCCAGAACCCCTCGGTTCAGACCCCCTCTGTCCAGAACCCCTCGGTTCAGACCCCCTCTGTCCAGAACCCCTCGGTTCAGACCCCCTCTGTCCAGACCCCTTCGGTCCAGACTCCCTCCGTTAACCCTCCTGCTTCCAACACCTCGGCTTCCTCGCCCGCTGGAACTTCCAAGGCTCCGTGCTACCGCCGCCGTTCCCGTGCTGCTCGCCGCGCTGCTCTGGCCCGCGAGAACAGCGTCTAAATGCTAGCCTTGACTGGGACTTGGCGCATTTTATTCCCTTTATTTTTCTTGTCTCTTACTTTATAAATTCTTTTTCCTTCTTCAGTGGTAGGACGTTGTGTCCTGGCAGATAGCTAATACACATGATTGCTAGCGACGGACTTGGGACCTATGATTCTAGGTTCTTCTTCTTTTAATAGCAATGCTTATGGAATACCAAAAATTTAAATTTTCGTGAATTATAATAAGTGATTGTGAAAGAGTGATTTATGTCAAAGTAATTGATGAAACTTCAACTCATGTATGGATTGTAGATGCACGTGGTGCTACTTAATCGTAGATATACTTTACACATTTCATGTAGTGTCACTATTGTACATGGTCACAATTGCGATGTTACATTGCCACATTGCCACGCCATTGTATCATTTTCTGCCGTGGTTCTGATATTCCATTAGTTATGCTTCTTGGTCTCACTTCTTCCCAGTCTCTGTGTTACTGTCATTGCTTCCCCCCACTATCTCAAGCCTGCCGAAGTAGTCACCCTCGTCAACTTCGCCCGCATGTGCTATTGGCCACACATAGTCTAGTCCTACGTATGCTCCCATAGCCACTACGAACCCCAGTGGCCATGACATATAGTACAAGTGTGACCAGCCCCATAGCTCTTTCTCGGGGGCCACTATCTTGCTGACAAACCCTGGTAACAGTGCCCAAGTCCCCATGATCCATGCGGCACTGGCCCGCCAGTTGACACCGCCGGTGTACCAGTAGATACTTCGCGGTGATATTTCATATAGGCTTGATAGCTTGAGCCGCCTGCCCCTAATTATATAGTAGTCTGCCATAATGACGCCTGTCATTGAGCCTAAAAACACGCCGTACGCGCCCATAATGACGAGGAATTTGCTAGCCCCATTGAGCAGTTTCCACGGCTGAATTAGGAACGCGACAGCCGCTGTAAGATATGCCCCCCTGCGGAGATTGAAGTAGCGCGGCAGCAAGCCCGACAGGTCCATACCATTAGACAGGGCGTTGCCAGCGACAGCAATGCCAAGCTGTGCTAGAATAAACGCAGTGCTAGCCGTTGCAACACCTGCACGAGACGCTAGGGAATTCCTGTAATGCATTTGAACAGCATCCAAAAAACGGAAAGGCTCCCAGAGCAGCGTACCGCGATGCTCGGGGAACAGCTCAACAGCGCACGACGTGCACACAATGCCGATAAACGCCACCACGATCGTGTTCAGAGGAACAAAGACGAGTTGACTAACTAGCTGATCACGTGGCCGCCGAGCAAAGCGAGTGTAGTCAGACTGGCTAAAGATGTGCGCTGAGATGCCGCCGATATTGGTGCACACGCCAAAGACAAGCATCCACGCGAGCCGGGAACCCTCGGCTGGGACAATCCCTATGACGCGAACATCGCGCACAAGTGGACCGGCTGAGCCGGTAGTGTATATCGACCAGGATACTAGAGCAAAGACAGTCGGGATGACAGTGATGGCAGCAACGGTAAATGGCGTCTTGTATTTTTCAGGCTTAATCCAGATTAGTGGCAGACACATTGCAGAAAAGGCTACAAAGCCAACTAAATCAGCCACCGTCATTGTCCCTCCCGCCAAAGGGGCATTGAACCCGCCAAAAGTGGGCCAGATCGCCGTGAGCAAGGTTCGCACGCATTGTCCACCCCAGTACACCTGCGTTGAGTACCACACAAAGCTTAGCATCACGCGTTGTATTAGGGGCACCAGGGCACCATGGATGCCCCATGGGGACCGTTGGAGGATAGGAAAACCAATGTTCCACTTGGCGCCGGGAGCGCCTGACAGAACGCAGATGAGGCCGACAATCATGTGGCCGATGATCACAGTCGCCATGGCTTGTTGGACGTTGAGGCCCAGCGAGATCAGCGACGATCCGGTAGTCCAACCACCAATGTTGAAGGATCCTGTGACAATCCACAGGCCAATGAAGTGCCACGGCCCGTACGTGCGGCGCGATGGCGGCAATGGCCGAGTATCTTCATTCATGGCCCACGATGTAAGGAGGCCATTGCCGGGCGGTATTTCTAGGCTTTTGAGGGCATTTCGGGCTAGATTGCGGATGCGACGAGAGCGGGATGGTAAACGGGGTGTTCGGGGCGTCAAAAGCGGGGTGTATTCAGTGTCTTGAGCCGTAGTTATTGAGAGTGACTGGGAAGAGCCTGCAGTTGCTTGCACAGAAGACCTGGATGTGTTGTGATAAGCCGACATTGTTACCAGCAAGTTGTATTTGGTAAGGTTGTGAGGCTGCTTGTACGTGAAGTTGCGGCCTCGATGGGTATTTCTTAAAGGGTTTAGAAAGTGCCATCTGTTTGAAGCTTTTACTGCTAAACAAAACCACCATCTATCATTCCATTTCTTATCTCAAGCATCAACGTACAAAGCTGAGGCTTATCGCACAAGTGCGCCAAAGGATTTTTTGGGATGCAGATGGCACCCGTGCCCTTGTGTGGGGGGGAATGGGGGGAAGTGATACCACTTCCTGCCCTGGCTGCACACATACTGGGCTTTTGTATACATATATATCTACACAGAGATAAGAAATATCTTGACATCGTTTCCCTTTGAGTGGGCGGGAGGACCATGTTGACGTCATCTAACCCTAGCCCTAGGGTTTTTGGATCGAAATTTTTGACTCTGGCCTTGTTCTCAACTCTTCCTCTGTTGCACAATCACGAGACAGTAATAGGAAAGGATAATTAAATGTCGCCTCAGAGGGGAGAAAAGAAAGTCTGCTCGCCGCCGCTACAGCCTCTCCCTATTTCACAACGTAAAACAACAAGACATTAATCTGTTACAAAATTCCAGAATATGGGTCACTGTCGTACAGGCTTGGACTCGATAATACCGACAAATCTTTGTGGCAACTACCTATACAAATCACTTGTGCTTTATCTTGGTATGTAAGTCAAGAAGAAAAGAAGAATAACCAGGACAAGAATTGGAAAGGCAATTCAAAAACAAGACAGCTAACTACGTCTCATCGTTGGCATATTTTACGCTGGCTTCCCAGCCCAGCTGCACTGGTGCACAGCCCACATTGTGAAACTGTAGCGTTGTTCCAGGATTTTCCTTCTTCAGGGATTAGAGTGAATATTTTATTACACACATGCTAATTAAATAAAAACATATTGACACACAAGTCAAAATGCACATCGTTTGATTGGAAGAACAGTAAAATCTTCGCTAGTTGTTTATTATAGCTAGTAGTATATACAAGAATATGCGGTCAATCATCTACACCATTGATTGTAGCACTCTTCCGCCTGATAATGACACATCCTGTGTATCTGTCTATTTCTCATGCTGACGGCTTCTCAAGGAAAAAGCCCTCTTCCATTACCCGTTTGCTTAAACGCGGGCAGCCTGAGCAGCACGGCGAGCACGGCGGCGGCGAGAACAGGTGGAGGGAGCCTTGCTGTTTGTCGAGGGTGAAGAGGACTGTGTGCTGCTGGGCTTGGCGTACTCGTCGGCAGTGGGAGTAGTAGGGGTTGCGTCGTTACCAACAGGGTTTGAGGAGGAGACGGGGCTCTTAGGAGCAGCGGCGCTGGAAGTGGGCTTGGTGGAGGAGCCAGTACCAACGGGAGCGTTTGATGGAGTGGTTCCAGTGGGGTAGGGGGCAGAAGAGCTGGGAGTGCCAGGAGATCCGGAGCCAGAGCTGCCAGAGCCGTCATCACCGTTGCAGTTACCGTCGCTGGTCTGACCGTTCAGGTTGACGGTGTGGTCAATGCAAGCGCCGGGCCAGGTGACGGGGCCAGGAGCCTCATACGAAGTGGGAGCAGGGTAGTAAAGGTTGATCAGAATACCAGGCTCGTTGCCAGTGTAAACACCAGGAATCTTGGTGACGGGAGCAGGAGAGCCGGTTCCAGAGCCAGTAACGGTTAGCTGGGCACAGCCAATGTAGAACTGAGCACCACCAGCACTGCCGGCACCGTGTAGGGCAATGTGCTCGGCACGGAACAGGTAGTCGCCAGCGGGGAGATCGGTGGGCAGGGTGAAGGTGAAGTTCTTAGCACCGCCACCGTTGAAGGTAGCCCATTGCAGACCCTCGGCAGTGATGGAGCTAGTGGTCAACTCGTAGACCTTGAACCAGTCACCGTCGCCCTTGTAGGTGGCAGCAGTGCTACCTTCGGGAGCCTTGGACATCCACAGGGAAAGAGGACCGGGGTGACCCAGCTCACTGTTGACGTTGAAGCCGAGCTCATCGCCGGGAGCAACAGTCTTGGTCTGAGTCTTGGCCATGATAGCAGCGTCGAGACCACCGGCATTGCAAATCATGTCGGGGGAGGTGACATCAGTGATGGGGGAGTTGGCGTTGGTGGTTTGACGGACAAACTCGTAAGGCTGACTAACCTCGCCGTTGACGATCAGGCAGTCGAAGTTGTAGTGGGCCAGGGTCGAGGGCAGAGAAGCCACAACGGCCATAAGAGTAGCAGCAGAGAAATGCATCTTGAGTGATGAGGGAGAGAGAAGAAAGTCAAAAGGGAGGAAAGAGGCGTTAAGAAAAGAAGGGTTCAAAAAAAAAAAAGAAAGAACTGGTAGTAGAAAAGAAAGGTATTGAGTAACGAGAGTTTATCACGGCTAGCGCGATGTACTGAATGAGTGTGGAAGAAGAAGAAAACAAACAAAAAAAAAAAAGGCAGGCCCAGGCTGCAAGAAGAAAGAGAGTGTTTGGTAGGAAGAGAGGTGAGAATGAGAGACGAGACTGGAGAGAAGAGGAGAAAGAAACAATGGATGACGGCAGACGAGCAGCTCTTATAAGTCTGTGGGAGAGGAGTAAAGGCACAGCTGGGCCATGGCCCTGGGTCTGGTGTTTAGCTGGCTCGGAAGCCTTCATCTCAAGTTTGGGCACAAAACCGCAGCAATTGGTGGAATATGCGTCCTGTCCCTGTCCCTGGTCCTGGTCCTGTCCCTGGTCCCATCCTTATTCCTGACATTCTTGTTCCATGTTCATACAGGATCTCATGCGTTACGAGGTACAAGAAACAAGTCAGGTGGATTTAACAAAAGAAGGAAAATAAACGCCGAGTGGATAGCAGCAGCACTAGTAGCGGCAGAATATTAGGATGGTATGGCCAGTAGTCTACAGTCTGTGACGTCTCGCCTGGCCAAATAAGCCTGAAACTCGGGCTAATGTGATGACAAGGGTGAGTGATAATGAGGGAGCGGAAGAAAAACCAACAGGCTGAGTCAAGTTAGTCAGTTTAACATGTCCCAAGAGATTAGACGGAGTTCATAGGAGAAGGGGCTAGAAAGGGGGGGGGGGGGGGGGGGGGAAGAAGCAAAGAAAAATCCCTTAGGGCGGTGGCACAACCGGCACATCACAGCAGCACACAGCATAGAGCATAGAGCAATTCTCTTTCTCTACACTCTTGGATTGTCTTTTGTCTTAACTAATCTAATGTTATGGTTAACTCTAACCAGCAGTTTTCTCTTTGCCCTTCTCTTTCCTCTTCGCCCCCATAATTGACGCAGCCCGAACTCATAGCGCATCCTATTTCTGGACCTTGTCTGAACTTCTGATCGGGGCTTCTCTTATTGAGCCTTGGCATACAGGCCGTCCATGTTCGAAACGCGCACTCAACCCTCGGCCAAGGCCCTCTTAGAAACTTGACAGGTCTCCAGAGTTGATCATCCAGACAACAAAGCTGCTATTTATTGCAGCGGATATACCGGTTGGCTTACTACTCTCTTGGCCTGTGTGAAGTATCCTCTCACATGTTTTTTTTATTCTTTTATTCTCATGAGCAAATCAATGGATGATCAGCCCAGTTTGTCAATTCGGCAGAATCAACACAGCTATTCTATGCTCTGTGCTCTGTGCCCTGAACTTGAACTTGAATATATCCAACGTCTACGGGAATCACAGAGATCAAACGACGCGCTCTGTGCCCTGTGCTGTAGTTCTTAGCTTATAACATCAAATAACATTACAAGGACAAGTTCCCGTTGGGTTTAGCGACCACAACCCTTTGGAACAGGCGCAGGGGCCGTAGGTAGTGCGGGAAAAAGAGGAGGCAGTCCAAAGCCTGGGCCTGGCCAAGGTCCACCTTCGGCCTTGCTACTTGTCCCCCTATCCCAAAGGGACTGCACCTCCTCAGCGACTTTCTGCGAGTCTAAGGCTCTATCTGCGGAGAAAATCTTATGCTGTGCTGTCACTCAGGAAGTTACGGAGATTTACCCGTAAACTAGTGAAGAGGAAAAAAAGTAAATAAAGCCTGCGGCCTAGGGGTCCGTGTCAGGTAGACGCTTCCTTCACTAGGGTGGGGATAACATGGCGGCTTTCTTGCGGCTTTCTCTTCTATCTGAGAACGGGGCGGCTCAACTCCAGCTCTCCAGCACTGAAACCAAGTTGCTGAAACTTTCCAAACACAAGCTGTAGCAAGACGACGCCTGGCTCGCCAAGCTTGGCCGCGGCAGACCCTGTTTGATTTTCTTCTATCCATCCCCCTGCAGCTTATCTCTATCCACGTGATCCTCTAATTAACCATCAATATAATGAGAGTAAATCGGTCAACTTATTGCTGCTGTGTTAGGAACAATCAGTGAGTTTCAAAAGAGGTCCAAGAGCAGAACACAAACAAAATATGAAAGTTCAGACGGGGCTAGGTCTCAAGTCGGAGTCTTAGAGCATAACCCTACGTGATACTAGGCTGTGGATGGTGTAGCTGTCGCATACTATCTACCATGATCCAACATACAATAAATATGCCCCCAACATTGTCCTCAGATCTGCGTTTTTCTCCCATAGTCACAACCCGCCTACGCAACGGAAACACCACTCTGGCAAGCCAGCCGATCATTTACGAATGAGTTCTTAGGCTACCGTATTTATAGAAATCAGGGCAAATCGTGTATTAAAAATATCGTATTAAACTATCATCGTCGAACACCACTACTAGATTAAGACAATGATTTTCTAAAGCCTAGCCACGAGCACCTTACCACAAAGATAGATAAGAGACACATAAAGGAATGTTGACAAATTAGGCACAAGTTACTAGCCCAAATAAAACAATAATCTGGAAAAGAAATAAGGAATGACTGTGGTAAGGTAGAAAAAGAAAAAGAACAAAGAAATAACGCAACGGGGCTTTTGTGTGCAAAGGGTAAGAAGTAGGGGATAGACGAGGTCAAGGAGCACAGCATGCTCTCCCTTTAATTAACAATCCCCTATCTCATGATTGCGCAAGAAGGCTTATCCTTATTACAGGAGAGCGGCAACTAGTAGAGGCAGAGCCATAGCAATGATGCTAGACTTGATTGATACACCGCCGGCCGTAGCAACGATTGAGGGGCCGGTAGTAGCAGCGGCTGTAGTGATAACGGCAGGCGAAGATCCAGCAGGGACCGGAGTATTGGCGGCAGGCACCGAAGGTGTGTTGCCGGCGGGAGGAGGAACAGCGCCAGGGGTGGTGGCCTCAACGGGAGGGACAGCAACGGGAGTGGTCTCAGCAGGAGGGACAGCAACGGGAGTGGTCTCAGCAGGAGGGACAGCAACAGGAGGGACCACAACAGGGGGCACAACGGGGGGCACGGCGCCAGGAGTAGAGACAACCACAGTGCTGAAGGTGCTCTCATGAGGAGGAGAAGGAGGGGAGGGAGGAGAAGGGGGAGAAGGAGGAGAGGGAGGAGAAGGAGGAGAGGGAGGAGAGGGAGGAGAGGGAGGAGAGGGAGGAGAGGGAGGAGAGGGAGGAGAAGGAGGAGAGGGGGGAGAAGGAGGTGCAATGCTGGTAGGCTTGACGGGGGGCTTAACATAGGTAGGAATGGTGCCGTTGTGGGTAGGAACAACGATAGTAACAGAGCCAACGGGGGGAGGAGGGGGGACCTCAGGCGTAGGGACCTCGGGCGTAGGGACCTCAGGAGGGCAGACTGTAGTTTTGATGGGGATGATCTCAGTGGTCACAGTCTTAGAGTGGGCAGGGCAGTCCTTGACCTCAGGAGGGCAGGCAGTCTTGGTGTAGACATGCGTACTGTAGATGGTCGAGGTGATAAGCTTGGTGGTGTTAGCCGGGGGAGCCCAGGTGGTGGGCTTGGGGCCCCAGGTGGTAGGTGTGATGGTCTCAGTGACAGGGCAGACGGTGGTGTAGAGGGGGATGGTGCTAGTCACAACAACAGTGCTCTCAGCAGGGCAGTGCTGGACCTCAGGGCCGCACGAAGTTATAGTGTGGACCTCAGTGTTGCAGACAGTCGACGTGGTGGTGTAGACAGTGATGTAAGGAGGAAGGGAGGTGGGCCAGCCGCCCGAAGGAGACGAAGGGGCGACCGGGACAGAAGGGGTCGTGATGGCCGACAGTGTCGGGGGATGGTAGGGCAGCGAAGTGGTGGGCACAGGCGCGGTGGGGGTTGCGCAATGGCAGGCGGAGCTGACTGCAGCAACATCACAGACGTGAGCCAAAGCCTCAGGGACAACAGGAGTGGAATTGTATGAAGGCTTCAGGAAGTCGCCGCAAGCCAAACCAGCACCGGCAACGGCCTCAGAGCAGGCGTCAGGGGCCTGGAGACAGAAGTTAGTATATTCCTCAGGGTTAGGGTCCAGCTTATACGAGCTGAGGTCAGCAACTTACACAGTGACCAGCCATAACGTTGGCAGCACCAACGGCCAGGCCCAGCATAACATTGCGTAGGATAGTCATTGTATAAAGACAGGGTGGGGTCGTCGCACAGGAACAAAGAAAAAGAATTAAGATAATCCAAGACTCTGGAGGTAAGAACGGAAGAGAAGTAAGTATTAAGCAAACGGGTATCCAAATCCAAGCAAAAAAGCTGAAGCGAATGACTGAGGAAGAGTTGTAAGGGGCTCTGGGATGAAGAACAGAAGAGCAGAGAAGAGTGAGGAGGGGTTGGCGCCGGAGGTGTTATATAGAAAATCCCGGCTGCCTACACTGCTATACGAATGGAACTTTCAAGTCTGGTTACATTTAGTCAAAGTGATCTTTTGCCTCGTCCGGTCTTTCCTGTCTTCTGATCCTTTCTCTATCCGCTGTAGATCTTGACTAGCACGCTGGATGCATGCGCCAGTCTATCCTTGGTCCTGCCTGGCCTTCGGGGCTAAAGTCGGGGGTAGACAAGATGAGGTGTGGGGGTTGGGTGTGAACACATCCGACAAACAGCCCACACTCCGGAAAAGAGTCTCTCGAGGCAGTTGACTTGACCGAGTGGGTATGAGTGGGTGTACTTGAGATTGCCTGACTGACTTACAAGTTTCTTTTTCTTCTGGCCCTTGCCCGTATCGAGTATCGAGAGTCAAAGGCTACTTGAGGAAGCTTCTAGTATGCAGGTACGTATCTCACTTTTTCCGGGAGCCATAGGCTTCCCTTGATAACTGCACACGGGCAGGGCAAGACAGAGAAGGCGAGCAGCTGTCAGCAGAGCTGGGTAGAGACAGAAACAAAAACAGAAGCAGAGACACAAGCAGAGACACAGCAAGGGAGCCTATTTGCTGAGCGGTTTATGGTAAGCCTGTGTTGGCTTTTCTCAATCCCTTTAGCTTAGCTGCTGTGGTGCCCATATCTTTGTGTCCGTATCTACCTGTCTGTATATGCTAGTGGGCTCGGCCTAACTCCTTGAGCGTCAAACTTTTGGCCCTTTTAATCACTGGTGCATCCTTCCGCCGCTATGTCACCCATCACTGCCTCTCCGTCCTCACGTCTTTACGAGCTTGCGGGCCTCTATTCTATTTCTGTCTATAGCCGCGTTCTATACCTTGAATAACCATGTAGTAATGTAGTAGGGTTGATGACATCAGTAGGAAAGACGCCAGCCAGCGGCAGATTCAACATGCGAATTTGCAAGTAGCATGTCAATGTTCATGATTATGTTGCACAATCATGAATTTCTACATGTCATATCTGATAGTGCTTCTGTTTGCGCACATTAGAGTGTTGGGATGTGTAATATGGAAATCTTGATAGCCTCTAAGCCACCCTTGGGCTGTTTAGTCGTAGGCAAATGGCAAAAAAGAGAATGACGGGAAGGAGAAGAAGAAAGAGAAGAAAAAAAAAGAAAAAAAGAAAAAGGTACCGCAACAAAACGACGGACTGCAAACGGCGCCCAAGGCCTCTCTTGGTTCCTGGATCCTCTCATGGCTCATTCATAAACTTAGTCCGGTCTTTCTGCTCACTAAAATGCAGAGTTTTAGTTTGCCCCGTCCAGCAAAAGGTTCGAGTCGTTCATCTGTCCCTATTATTGATGATATTCAGGCAATTGACCGGCCCGTTCCCTAGCCTAGCCATTTGCTATTAGCGTTAGGCTAGCATACCTTCTCTCTGCTGAATTTTGTTTATCCCCCCCCATCTTTACCCATGCTCTTGGCTAGCTCTTTGCGCCTTGAGGACGCCATGGTCACCCAGTGGCAAGGAACTAAAGTTAGCAAACTGGACTTAGGCCAGATGGCGGTTCTTGTTGTGGTTAATCTTCAAGCTTGAAAGTTTATCTATCAACTAGCTAAAGGAGGGGGGGATCTTTGCGAATTATCCGGCCTTCTGGGCTGACCCTGTTCTTTGTTGGGCGTCCCTGTGGATGCAAGAACTACATCGATACCTTGCTTCCTCCCCCTCCTCTCCATTCTGACTGGTGACCTGCCGCTACACTACTGCATTTCTTTTGAGGTCCGTCGCCTACGGAAATCCCACCCTACGGCCTTTAGCATTCCTCTTCCCGCCTAAATCCCAAGAGGATTCTGTTCTCGAATACGGCAGCTGTCGAGCCGAGGCGAGATATTTTGGCCTTCAAGTGGTTTCTTGTTCGCGGCCAAAGCAGGCTCCCTTGACCGAAGCCAGAAGGAAGAGGGGGCAAGGGGCAAGGGGACGGGCCAGCCAAAGGTCAGTAGTGTGTTGGTGGTGTTGTTAGTGGTGTTAGTGGTGTTGGTGGTGTTGGTGTTGTGTTGGTGTAGCATTGGTCCAATATCAACACACTATTGGTGCATGTCGTAGTGACAGTAATGTGCCTGGTATCCGGTCGCCTGACTTGAACAGCAGGAAAATTAGGATGTTCACACCACACAGGCTATACCGTAGCATCCCCAGCTGCCTTGCTTCAACCTCGTATTCCCAATCTCTAGCAATGAAGCACATTATCTCTGTCTCCCTGTGTCCCTATTTTTTGCGGGCCAATCAGCGGACTGGCATGCGGGAATACGGGATCTGACGCATCGGAAGATTCTGACATGGCAAACGAGGAGTAGGAAGAAAAAAAAAGGATTAAAATAATGATAAAAAGTTTGCATTTACTGCGCTATAGGCAGGGCCGCAACGAGAAGCGAACATGTAAGAACTAGAAAGTTTTCGGGCAAGCTCACGTTGCATTAGAAATAGGGTGCAGCTTAGGGTCTAGTTGCATGATGGGAATGAAGACACTGACTGCTAATAACACCACTAGCCACTAGTATACGAGGACGAGGATAAAGTACAGAGAGCAGGCCCGGCGTAGCCCTCGAGATGCTGCGCTTGCTCGCTCTTTTACAAACTTGTCTTACTTCTAAAAATATGTTTTTGCCCTCAGGCAAATACAAGCACAGCTAGCAACTTTACAAGCGCTTATCGCAAATGTAACCTTGAAGAGTTTGCAGACGGCGCAGAGACAGAGCAGAAACGCAATAAACCCTCATAACAAACCCTACACTAGCATCTATGCCCTAACCCTACCACGCTTGTAGTTGGCATCACGTGAACGGATGGCTAGCATAACCCTAGTGACCACCAGCAAGCCCTAGAGGACCCTAACAAACCCTATAGACCATACTCCGCTACCCCAACCCGGTGCTTAGTCATGGGATAGGGGCTTCCTTCAGCCCGAAATTTGTGCTCTTGGAGCTCAGGCGCAAGTCATCTGACCTGACCCCCAGTGACAAATAGACAAGTTGGAGACGCTGGGAATCAGTGCTTGTCTTTCTTTGTTACTGCACAAGGCAGCGCTACTGTGGGCTTCTGTGCTGTACACGCATGCTTGCTTCTGATGGAATCAAAGCTGCCAAATGTTAGCTTTGCATACATACATGCTATGCGCTCACTCACAACGTAGCTCACATGAAACTTCATCCTCATTATGTATGAGAACTCACCCCAATTCTCAGCCCATTTCATACGGCCATGAGTTGAGCGGGGTTTTTTCTTCCCATTCCTTGCATCTCTGCATCGCTTGATTTATTGTTTCATTTTTACCTTCCCCAGCCCTTCTCCTACCTTTTGGCTTCTCTCGCATGGAGTTTTATCTCGTCTCGTCTCACCACTAATACTCAAAGCCAGCCGGCCCTTTGTTGAACTAGAAGCTTTAAGGCTTACCCGACTCATTAGTGAGAGATAAAAAAAAGTTAAGGCTAGATTAGACCAGAGCGCCGGGACGCAACACACACACACACACACACACACACACACACACACACACACACACGCACACATAAAACATACAGCATACGGAACACGGAACACGGAACACGGAACACGGAACGCAAAACACAGAACTCAGAACGCAGAACACAGAATACGGAAGATAGAACATAAGAACAAGTGCAAGAACAAGAACAAGAACAAGAGCTACACCACTCCGCTAGTCAGCAGCCTCGCTCCCTTGTTGTGCATTTCCCTTTTCTTCGCCATACCCTGCAGCCACAATCCACTATTCTGCCTCCCAACCTTCCTCCCCCATCGTCATGGCTGGCTTCCAGTTCATAGTTACAGACAATCGCGGCCAGACGCGCCGCGATGACCGCCGCACTATCCGCAGCCAATGCATGAAGGGCAAGAATAAGAAGCACAAACCCCATGATGCCTCTGATTCTGCTTTGGGAGGAGTCGACCTCGAGGCTGTAGCTGGAGCCCAGATCCAGGCCCCTGAAAACCCTGCTATCGCTCCCCAGCCCAAACCCAAGTCCCGCTGCAAGCCCAAGCTGAGGGCACGGACCGGCCGTCGCCGCGTTGTGTCCCGTAAGATATCTCCAATACCAGCATCTGCTGCACTCTCAACTTCCTCTGTCTCTGCTTCTGCCTCCACCTCCGCCTCCGCCTCTGCCTCCGTCACTCAGCCCTCCCACTCTAGTCCATCGTCCGTCATCTTCTACGCTTCATCCCCCTCACGATCACGTGCCTTTTCTCCGCGTAGCTTCTCCCCACGTCGCTCGCCGTCGCGCTCGTTTCTCTCACGCGGCTCTTTCTCTCGTAATCTGCCTTACCGGTACTCGCCTTTCAACGGCCTGCCGCCCGTCAACGCCACCTCGCCCACAGATACTGACTCTTCGGCTGGCTCCGACACGGCTCTTGCTATCCGCACTCGCACGGCCCTGTCCCCCAGCAGTCCTACTAGCCTGACAGATCGCGAATACACGGCCTATTGGGCCCACTCGCCACAGCTTGAGGCTGCTGTCATTGCAGCTGTCTCAGCACAAGCCCCTAAGGGCGCCCTGGGCCAGGATGTGCAGCTAGCCCAGTTTGCCGACATGTTAGATGCAGCAGGCCACGAGACGATCCACACATGTAAGTCATGGTCTCTCCTTGTCACACGTTGTCACACTACCTATGTGTCTGTATCTTGCCGTGGTCTTACTCCGTGCTAACTCAACTCCCCTAGTCTTCTCTGTTGCTCATCAAATTGTCTACCCTGCCAGCATTTTTGTCGACTTTTCCCCTAGTAATAACGTCTGGTTTAGCTGGCTTTTCGAGGATGCTGCCTACCTCCACGCCTCGCTTGCCCTTATGATTGGCGTCCGCAATGTGCTCAACGGCCGCCCACATGGCCGAAATGTTGTCACACATGTGACCAAGTCTCTACGGGCCCTGCATGCCCGTATCGCTCACGATAGCGCCACTGGAGACAGCCTGTCGACTAGCAACTCTTCGGTGGCCGTGGTGCTGTCTTTGATTGTGGTAGCCGACATGTTGCAGGACGACCAAAGCGCAAAATCACATTTTGACGGGCTTCGGCGCATGGTCAGCCTGCGTGGCGGGCTGGACGACTTCTTGGAAAATGCCAAGATGCATATTAAGATTAGCCGGTGGGTGCTGCCCGCTTGATTGTAAGCTCTACACATTAACCTAAACATACCGGCTAACCCATCCCTCCCCCTCTCTAGATTTGACCTCAACTTTGCTCTCGACCACGGCTCTCGCTCACAGTTTACGTCAAACCCTGTCTCATTCGCCAGCATGACCCCCCGTCCGCTTCTCCCCTCGTCGCCTCTTATATTCAACCCGTCGCCGCTTTTCCCTACTAGTGATCGACCCCCTTCGGCTTCCATCGGCATAACTGATGGCCGCCTGACTACTGTCTTCGAGGACATGTTCCTGTTATCTACGCGCGTTAATCTTGTGCATGACTCACTTGCGCCCAAGCTCACAGATGGCGAGTTCCAGCAGTATCTTAGCTCCGTGCAGTACCGCTTGCTGCAGCTTGACAGCAACACGCTTTGCACGCATGACGAGTGCCTTCGCCTGTGTCTGCTTGCTGTACTGGCCACCACCTACCCGCTACCCAATACGCGGCTGCGCTATCCGTATCTTGCACGCAATCTACGCATTACACTCGACGCTATTTTGCCCGTTTCAGCATCGCCTGAGGCTATGGCCGCAGAACTGCGTGCTGATGTTGACCGCCGTGAGCTCCTACTTTGGGCGCTACTGATTGGTGCGTTGGCAGTATTTGACGTGGATGGTCGCACATGGATGCATGCACTATGGCGCAGCCTCGAACCTCCCCGGGAGTGGGACCGGATGCGTTTTATCCTCGAGCGTTTTGTGTGGTTCCGCCCGCTCCATGATGACGTGGGCCGTAAGTGTTTTGACGGTCTATGGGCGGCTTCTGATGCTCTGGATAGCTTCAGTTATACTTACCAGTACTACGACGACATTCGGCCGAGCATTGAGACAGACGGCTATGAGGTGGTGGGCTGATTGCGTCATCAGGGTCAGCCAGTGTTAGTGTCAGCCAGCGTCATTTTGTATTGCAACCATTTAGTGGGGATACTGGCTGGTGCAGTGGGTACCCGCAACTCAACCCCACTTGAGGGTTAGTCTGTCTTGCCTTCTCTCCTTCTCTTTCTCTTGGCCTCGGTCTCAGTATCAGCCTCAGTTCCGTCCCGCTGTCTCTTCTCCCGAGGTACAGGAGCCGCTCTACAATGTCAAGTCCAGCTGATCTTGCCTCTCTTCCCGGTCTGACGCCGCCACCGGCCGGCCGCACAGAGCTGTTCAAATCTGTGTTGCCAACAATCCTCTCGAGCATCGGTGCTGTAGCTTCTATATTAGCCAATGCGCACCATGTTGCTCTTGCTGGCGGCACTAACACGTTTGGCGATGACCAGCTCAATGTCGATGTTGCAGCAGAGAAGGCAATTCGCTCGGCACTTGCCGCTTGCCGGTCCGTGGTGACGGTGTCGAGCGAAGAAGACCCAGTTGAACGTGCTCAGACGCCCTTTCCGGCGGATGCTCCGGCAGACGAGCAGTACACTATCGCCTTTGACCCACTCGATGGCTCATCCATTATTGCACCCAACTGGACTGTGGGTGCTATCTTTGGCATCTGGGATGGCGCGACTGCTGTGGGTGTCGATCCGTCGACTAGGCAAATTGCTTCCGTCCTCGGCGTGTTTGGCCCCCGCACCACTGCCGTAGTCGCCGTGCGCATTCCTGGACTTGCGCCCATCTGCTTTGACGTAGGCTTGACAGGTATCTCGTCGACTCTCTCATGCCCGCCGGTCATCGAGCTGCTCCGGCCATCTATCACGCTGCTGTCCCCTCCTTTCAAGACGCGCTACTTTTCGCCGGCTAATCTGCGTTGTGCTGCCGAGTCGCCAGCCTATGCAGCCCTCATCAACCACTACATCTCGTCGGCCTACACACTACGCTATGCTGGCGGTCTGGTTCCTGACGTGGTTCATATTCTTGTCAAGGGACACGGCGTGTATATCAACCCTGTGACACCTGGTACAAAGGCGAAGCTGCGGGCTCTGTACGAGCTGTTCCCTATGGCGTTGATACTTGAGTGTGCGGGTGGAAAGGCCGTGGATGCCAAGACTGGCCGTCGCATTCTTGAAACCCCAGCTGTTGGATGTGGCGACAAAGGCTCATTTCTATTTGGGACTGCTGAAGAGGTGGATTTTGCAGTTGCTAAGCTATTAGAGTAGAGACATGGAAAGGGGGAGGGGAGAGGGCTATGCAATGTATGAGGATATGAAGATATGGCGTGTATATATAACGGGGAAATTTACAAAGGCCAATTTATTATATATATATATATGTAGCAACGGCAACACACATCACGCATCACACGTAACCTCGACATTCTTAGTCTGGCGTGGGTTAATAACCCTACAGAATAGTGACGTAAACTAACTAGTGTATCTTGGCCATAGGGGTAGTACATCATGCGTGTGTAGGGATACTAGTGTCTGGCCTTTTGAATAACCTAGCCATCGTGTCCCAATCTGCGACACTTTTTGTCTCGCCTTTTTTTCTTTTCTTTTTATCAACTACCTTACCGCTGCTGCCTTGCTCTTTAGTTGTCTTGCTCTTCTATTCTGTCCATCTGTTGACAATTAATGTCTAGCCATCTAGCAGACAGTCTCCTATGCACAGCACAACTATCCCGCCATTATAATTCGTAGTTATTACAACGTCTAGCCGGCCACCCCGCTACGCCTTGTAGGCTCCCAGATCTCTTCCTAATGGCTTTGATCCCTAGCGATGGCATCTGATGTAGATCCGGTTGATCAGGAGCCCCGAGAGACCCATGATGTGGCTACTAAGCGACTGTTTATACCGAAAGATGGCGACTTAATGCAGCCTAGGTAAGCTCTAACTCTCCCTTGAGACCCACGCAACACCTTCTCTCTAACAAGCCAGCAACCAACATCAGCCGCTGGTGGTTTGCCTCCTCGGCCTTCCCCATGATCGCTGGCACTCTCGGGCCTGTGGCTTCTGCCTTTTCCATTCTCGCCCTCTCTAGGCCGTGGCGCCAGCACCGGCCTCCTGGGACTTCCATTGATGGGGCGCCGTTCATTGGAGATCCTGTGTGGCTGATAGCTATCAATGCTGTCCAGCTGAGCATGGCGCTGACATCTAATGTCTTTCTCTTGCTAAACATGGCACGTCGTGTGCGCTTTGTGGTGGCACAACCGGTGACAATTGTTGGGTGGTTCGCTTCATCATTTTGCCTAGTTGGCCTGAGTGCCACGGCGAGCGGGCCGCTTCTGGATGCAACGGATTATCCTGCCGATGAAATCATGTGGAGCCAAGCCTTCTACTACGGCATCTTCGCTGCGGTGCTTTATTTCTTGGTGGCGGCATTGATGTGCATCACGGTGCATGGGGCGGCTACAAATCACTACCCAAAGGACTTCAATCTCACTGCAAGCCAGCGCACCCTGATGCTACAGTCGATTCTGATCTTATTATACCTTCTTTTAGGCGCCCTAATGTTTAGTCAGTTCGAGGATTGGTCTTACCTTGACGGTGTCTATTGGGCTACCGTAACATTGTTCACTATCGGCTTTGGCGATTTCATCCCGACACGCAGCGTGGCGCGGGGACTGCTGATTCCTTATGCACTTGTCGGTATTATCAGTCTGGGTCTGGTCATCGGCAGTATCCGTAGTCTAGTGCTGGAGCGAGGCCAGAGCCGAATTGATTCCCGAGCGCTTGAGAAGAAGCGCCGCCGCATGCTGCAGACACTTATCAAAAATGGACAGGATGAGATTCTCAAGCCTATTACTGAGTCTGAGCTAGGGCTATATCCCACCGATAGCCCTGCAACGACAAATGCGGAGCCAGTACCAGCAAAACAGACGCCTGCCGCAGGGCATGTGCTGTCTACTGCGCCCATTACCGAGTTGCAGCGCCGCAAAGCTGAGTTTGACCTCATGCGCTCGATTCAAGAACAGGCCTCAGCACAGCACAGGTGGATGGGTATGGCAACCTCGTTCTCACTATGGCTGATCCTATGGCTCGTTGGAGCCAAGATTTTCCAAGAAACCGAGCATGCCTCTCAGAACTGGACATACTTTGACGGCTTCTATTTCACCTTCGTCACGCTAACTACCATCGGCTACGGCGACCGCACGCCCAAGTCCAACGCAGGCAAGGCCTTTTTTGTGTTCTGGTGTCTGATGGCCCTCCCCACGATGACCATCATGATTTCCAACGCCAGCGACACTGTCGTCCGTGTTGTGCGTGATGTGACTATCAGCGTTGGCAATATTACTATTCTTCCCGGAGAGCGTAGCTTTCGTGCTGAGATCAAGTGGTTTGTCAGCCGTGCTACTTTTGGCGCTTTGTGGAGCGATTGCTACGATCAGACATACCTTTACGACCAGGACTGCGACAACAGCCCTATCGGAGGTTACACTGATTGCAAGCTTCCCGTACCACCCCACAGGACTCTAGACGCCGAACACGCCATTCTACAGCAGGCTACAAGTGACTCGGGCGCCCAAACACATGCGCATCTTCGGCCACGAAGTGTAGTTGCTGCTAGTATGCGCAACTCGTTCTCAACTCTGCGACACCCTACCACCCCGCTCCCGCGCGGCAAATACTTGCACTTTATCCTGTCATCGGAGATTGCCAGCGTTGCCCAACACATACAGGCCAAGCGCGAAAAGCACTACACATACGAAGAGTGGACTTGGTACCTGAAGCTACTAGGCGAAGATGAAAGCGACCCACGCACGCACGCCGTCGCTCGCAAAAATGCACCGGTCATCAAAGAAGCTCTAGGTGGCAACCAGGCTGTGAAGAAAGAGCACGATGGCCACGGGCACGGCTCTTCATCCGGCCGGCGACGGCGGCGCAGACACAGAAAGCGCCGCAATGACGACGATATGCCGCCCGAAGACTGGTCAGGCTGGAGCTGGATCGGTATTAATAGCCCACTGCTATCAAACAAGAGTGAGAGTCAGTGGATCCTAGAAAATCTGACTGAGCGGCTGCGGCGGGAGCTCTACCAGGAACTAGTCCAGAGAGAGGAATAAAGCCAATTAATTAGTCGGTTAGCTTCTTGGCTTGGCTAGTCATAGAACTGGCAGTTGTCGTAAGCTTCATGCCGATATCACCATGTAAGATGTGAGGGGGAAGGGCAAAAAGCAATTGCAATTTTGTGTATTTTTTTGGTGATTATGTCGTCCGAGTGTTTGCTTCTCTCTTAGCCTCCCTAGTGAACTGTTTAGCTTGGGGTCTTCTCTACCAATTTTCTGTGCCTACTCTCTTATTCTCTTCATCACTTCTACATGCTCGCCTATTTCTCACCTCAGTTACAGCCAAACTTTCAAGGCAATTCGGTCTGTGCGAGGCCAGTCGTAGTATTACTTGGTACCAGTAAATCTCCGACGTTTCCTAATACGGACGGATGTTCCCCAGTCGCAGGCCCGAAGTAAGCTCGCCTTATCTCTTCCTTTATATTCTCTCATCCTCTCCTAGGCCAATTGCACTTCTTTTTGTTTCGAAATCTTCCGTTTCTGCTACCACTTTGTTTGTACTTTCCTTCATACGCTGTGAACTGCAATCTACCCTCGTCAACAAAGATCTATCTAGTCTCCATTCCTATTCAAGTTATAAACAAAATGCCTACTATCCACGTCTCCCACACCGTCCCCGTCAACCCCCCCGGTGTTTCACCGGTTCTGAGCCACGAACAGATCTGGAAGGCCATGAGCATCAAGGTGACATCCCCCTCGCTCTTTGTCCCCGCCATCACTAAATGCGTCGTGCACTCCTCCGAGCCAGGCCTAGTCCGGCGCACAGTAACGCTCAAGACGGACCACGGCGAAAGCGAAATAGACGAAGATTGTCGCCTTTTTGAGCCGACCAAGATAGTCTTTTCACGCCCAGACGGATCGTCGGTGATAAACCTACTAAGTCCCGGTTCGGACGGACAACTTTACATGGTCTACATTTTCGAGCTGCTCGAGACAGCAACAGAGGGCACTGCAGAGTTTGAAACAAAGCGAGCCATGCATCAAAAAGTAAGTCAATGCCAGGGCAAGGCGAAGAAGCGGAGATGACCCCAGAGTATAACACCAAATAGCAGAGGAAAATTAAAAAGGGGAGAATACGAGGAAGAGATAGAGGAAAACTCAGCAAGTTAAAATCATTCTACTAACGCTTCATTCTACGCTTCTCTTTTCAGCTCGCTCAGCTCGCTGTCGAAAAAAGCGTACAGGGCGCGCGCGACCTTGTCATCAAGGGCAACCTCGACAGTGCTTTCTCTTGAGAAACGCGGAGGCGGCGAAGGCGAAGTCTGAGCAACAAACATGTTTTGCATGAGAAAAAGAACGGATACTATAAGCCGGTGCTAAGATAGGGTGATGTTGCAATGTGGTGGGTAGAAGGAAAAGGAAGAAACATTGTTGCTGCTGTTCCTAGTTGTGGATGTTGCTTGTATTGAGAGACCAGAGGCAGACAAAAATACAGAAAAAGTAAAAAAAATAAAAATAAAAAAAAGGGAAAAAAGGGAAAAAAACTAAGAAGGGGCAAAGAACATTTGCGATCGGCACCCGATGCTTCTATCATGCCATTCTAAATATTGAAACACTTTACACATATAGCACTATTCTTACAAACCTCCTTCACCCATTATGTTACCTCTTTTTTTTCCTCTCACTGAGAACAACAAGCCTAGCATCATCTTGGTCTTGCTCTGTCCTGCCTGGCCTGTCACAGCCCTTGTTCTTGTTGTCCAGATCTAGGATCTATGATGCAGCCCTTGGCAAGACGTGCCTGGGCGACGACGATCTTACCCAACTCGAGGCATTTTCTTGCGTATCTATTCACCACACCATAGCACAGAAAGTTTCTAAAAAAAATAAAAAATAAAACAGAAGAGAAATACGGCAATAGGACTGAATTGGCGATCGGCCCAGCAGTCAAGCAGATCAACTCTACATTCGAACTATCATCTATAACGAAGGGCGGCACACAAACAAACCCCGTTGCCGGTAGACCAGCGGGGGAGAAGACAAGGGCTAGGGAAGAGCTTCATCTTCATGCAGTGGCGCCTTCCATCTTCAACTTGGTGAAACACTTCAACACAGAAGAGAAAAAAAGGTTTACTAGTGCAACCAGCTCACAACACCGCTGCTATCCTCTGGCCGCTAGTAGAAACGACAGTAATAACACAGCACTGACTTCCTCACAACTATGCCGTCGTAGAAAGGCAGTCCGTTTACTTCTATATTATATTAAAATCCTAGATAGGCAGTTGCTCCTACATTGGCAATTTAAAGCGGCAACTACCAAGCCAGTTGCTCCTACATTGGCAATTTAAAGCGGCAACTACCAAGCCAGTTCTTCCACAAACTCGAGACTCGGAGTGTTCTCAAGACTCGAGATCCTTTGGTCGGGATCCTAGCGATTGTTGAGATCCTTTTCTCGACTTAAAAACCACACGTTAGGGTTAGACAACACAGGGTTGAAGCATCCCCCTTCCAAAAAGTTCTTTACCCTTATTTTCTCCGTGTTTTATCCTCTTCTTTTTTTTCCCCGAGCCTGTCTTGTTCCTTGATTTCTGTAACTTAAAGACCCTTGCTATTATATTTTATTGACTCCTTTTCGATATTTGCTGGGTCTTGCTTGCTGCCAGTTGGAAGGGGGAGGGCCTGAGCCAAGGCATGATACTAAAAAAAGATAACCTTTTTGTTCTTTCTGTTGCGGGAGAGCGGACATACAGACGAGTTGAGAAGTTGATTGTCAGAAGAGTGTCTTGGAATACGTATAAGAGAAAAGTGGCTTGACGGGAGGAGAGAGAGACAAGGATGAAGGGGCTCTTTTCCATGTTATTTTACCTGAATTTGCTTGAACTCACGCCTACTTTTGACTTGCCGTTGTCTCCCCACCACCCCCCTAGCACAGAGAATGCTTGCTTCAATATACCTAGTCAGGATGGTCATTCTTATTTAGGCCACTTTTTCCTACAAAGTTCTTTTGTTGACGTTATAAATTCTATGCTTGAATGGACCCTGGTTCAAGTGTTTGAACAACAATAAGAATAGTAACAACAACAGGCTAACTCCATTTTGCTCTCCAGACTTGTTCTCGCTATCCTCCTCCCCCTCCTTCTGCTTCTTCCTTTTCTTTCCCCTTACTCCTAACTCTTTCCCGCCGCTTCTTTCTCGCCTTTCTCACTTTTCGATTCTGTCTGTAATAGAATTACACAATTACTTCCTCCTCACCACTAAGCAGCCTACAATCTCTCACTATGTCAGAAGCAAGAGCTCCTAAGCCTCCGTTGCTCAAGCCTCGTTTCTATCTCCATGTCGATTTCGGCATTGATTGGATCCAAAAAGAGGCGGCCACCACCGCCTCTTCAAGCTCAAGCCATCAATATGAGCCCAGCCAACCGCCGTCCAAATCGAAGGCCCACTCCTTTTTCACATCACGAGCCCGCAAAAATCGCAAGCCCGAGCTCCTTCAACGCCGGACTCGTTCTCTGGACGAAATGTATCCTGACCCGCCAGGCCAGCCGGCATCATTAGACCTGAGCACGAACGCCCAACCAGCCATTTTTCCTTATCCTGTTCTACCACTGACGCCTGGTGACTTGAATGCTCGGGATCCTCTAACGGGCTACTATGCCCCGGATGAGTCTGCCACGTCAGGGGGGCTCGTCGAGCCCATGGGCTCGCAACAGTGGGAGGAAGGGTTGAATGCCCAGTATTACCAGCCGCAGCATCAGCAGCAACAACCCCAGCACCAACAGCGCTCTGCCTCCTCCTCTAGATCTCCTCGCCACTTGCCTGCCACTTCCCGAGACTACTCCCGCATCGACTCCGTTGCCGACCTTTGCTACCCGTCTAATCTTGTGCCAGGGAACCAGCCTCAAAACATTCACCTGACCCCAGACCCTTTTCAAGAGCTCTTTCTTTCCTCAGCCCTGCCTCCTTCCCCACTAGGACTGATGGCTGAAGGCCGCCAGAAGTCACCAAGCCATCTCCTCCCAGCCCAAAGACCGCCACCTCCCATGGACAAGAAACTGCCAGCACTACCGCCAATCAAGAGCCACGGCCACAATGACAGCCGGGGCAACGACCATAGTTGCCATGAACGCTATATCAGCGCCTTAATATCGCCTCTCTCGGAGTACATACCTAGCCCGATATCGCCCTGTGGCTCTGGATGTGCTGGATCCCGCCTGGGCTCGGCCTGCTCGTCGCCTGCAATTTCGCCACTGATGCAGCCGGCCATGCTGGCTCATGGCAACGACAACACGGGGTCTCTTCCGTCTTTGGCGCCTTCTATTCCTCCTATTTCTACTATGCCTACTGCATCTGTGACAGATTATCTCTCCTTCAAACCCGGCGCGCAGCCACATTTGCAAATCCGCCCAGTTCGATCAAATACGTACCCCGAAGACAAAAGCCTTACTGCCATGGCCGCTCTCGATGAGCAGCAAAGCCCGACGATGCCAGTGGCGTCCAATGCAGCTGAGATGATGGCACTGAGCTCGGCCATGATGACGGTTGACAGCGGCTTTGAGGACAAGCGATGGAACTGGAGTGCGGGCCCATGAGAGAGAGGCCGAGGGCTGTTACATGGACCTCGATATGCAGGGCTACTGTGTTATATCGTGGCTCTTGTAGTACTGTGTGCTCTCACTGCGCCTACATCTCTCACGCGGCTCTTGTGATGCGCATGCTGCCGCCCTGATGCTCCCCACCCCTATCCCTATGTCCACTTTATCTGTGCACACTTTCTATTCTGCCGTTTTCATTTTTCACGATACCCTTTCCCGTAATCTATTCCCGACTCCTGCCTGTTCTGCTTCTAGCGTCTTTTTGCTTTTGTTTTCTTTTGTCATCTGCCGTTTCTTCATGTGTCTCTATTTACTTTCTTTTCACAGCTTTTGCAAAGCTGTCTGGCCTCTTGTACATAAAACTTTTCTATTGTCTTCATTAAGACTCGGTACAATACAACGTGCGTAATTCCGTGTGTTTTTTTTTCCCTTGTTGTCTCCTTTGCCTTCTCGTATTGGGGGCCCTTGTTTGCAGGTCTGTGTTGTTTCTTTTCTTAGACATGATGAAATCCAACCCAACTTTAAAGAAATTGGCCATGTAGGTACTTGATAGGGCAACTGATGTGTTGGGATGTTATTATTGGGAACAAGACAGGAACAAGGATGCTATGGATGGGGGATAGGCATGGTAGGGGTTGTGCCTGTGGCCTGCCTTGTGTAAGTCGAGAGGGGTAAAGAGGAACAACGGCTGGGATCTGAGCTTAACCAAACAACTTTGCTGCGCAAAACATAAATACTAACTGACGTTGCAGTAAAACACTCTCCCCATGTTCGTGGGCAAGATTAGTGCTGCTGGGCTTGCTGGGCTAGATTAAGCACCGCCATATTAATAAGCCATGGGGTGCTTGGTGCCTGCCGTGCCCACACTTTGCGCGTTTCCAAAAAGCCGGGGAGCCAAGGCCCAATAGGGACATAGGTCCGTGAGGATTATGTTACTGTTGATAGCTAGTAGAAAACGTCGTGTGTCTCTTGGCCATCTTTGGGTGGGGGCGGCTACTCGCTTTCAGATAGCTATTCCCCTTCTGAGGAATGTGGGAGTAAGCATCATGAAACGCTTCATTTATCATTATTAATACGACTGAGGAACGCTTGACTAGGAACGGGAAGACGGCTAGGAACGGGAAAACTTCCTGTACACACTGTGGCGATAAAATGTATTAAATAGGCCAACTAACCGATGTTTGTGTAGAGACAGGAAAGGGTCTGTGGCTGGCATGGATGGCTGCATTGGTGGCTCAGAGATTTTTCAGAGCGATTCTTGATCAAGAGAGAGTTCTCAAGCTAGGGAGACTATATGGAGGACCACGATTCAGCGGCTTTCCGAGGCAAAGTTCAGGCAAACCATGCGGACTAGAACAAGCTTTCCCTTTCCTGAATAGTACCAAGAAGCTCTACGCGGAACACTCGAGGTTCTTGATGGCCCGGCGTTACTTTTCAACCAAGTACTGGGCTTAACTTGGCCATCATATTGGTCCTTCAAAGGCAACAATACCTTTTTCAGAATAATGATACAAGAAGCGCACCAACAATATAGAGACATCTTTGTATATCCTGTAACTGGACTGGCTTAATAAATGCTACTATCTGTTGTATCGGAGCTTACGCTTTCTATTTCCGCATATTATCTCCGACCTTCTGAAGTGGAAGCCCTCATAATTACTGGTCCACTGACCCCTCCCCCACCACTTTGACACATGTCTGGATTATCCTCGTGCAGGCTTTTCTTGGCAGGTCTGCTATCATCCTCACCTCTATTCTCCTGTAGGGTCCTGTTGAGGTAGTTATTCATATTGCCATTAAATTTGTGGTTGCTTGCATCGCCGCTGCTATCTCCATTTTGGTGCCCCAGGTTGTCATTACTGTTCTCGAGTAGGAGAAGGGTTAAAAATGTCTACTAGATGACGACGAATCAACATAGTTTGTCTAGATTTGGCACCATGGCATATTTCTTTTGCGCACGCCTTTGTGCCAGGTCCGTCCTTAGATATCGCTGTCTCCATAATCCGCATCCTCAACTGGCTTGCTTGTGCCCAACACTACAAGCATTTGAGAAATAGCATGGAGCCCTGTGTTCAGCGGCTGTCCTATAGAGATGCGGCAAAGATATACAAAAGCTATGCTACTTTGAATGTGGCTCAACTGATTGTAAGCCTTTAGCCCTCGGAAAGAAATAAAAGACTGGCGCCTGTTGTCCTCTTGCTAGAAAATGCTCACCTGTAAGAGGGAACTTGGAAGGAATGCTATGGTAGCCACACTTGTTGTGCTGAATCGAGCTGTGAGCTGATTTGATAATTTAGAGGAGTTGGGGAGCCCATAATAGATGTTTGTTATGTATGGAGTTGGAATCTAAGTCTTGGGAGTTTCAATGGAAGGCCGTCCTATAACAAACGAAAACACTCCTCAAAGCCACAGTGGCCACCATATGACCACCTATTCGTCATTGATTGCAGTCCACGAATTGCCACAATGTTGAGAAATGAGAGATCACTGCCAAACTCACTAGATATATTGTTTAACGCTCATTAATGGGGTGAAGGAGATTGGGAAAGTTCTGCTATCGGGAGGGGGGGGGACTTTCCAGGAGACTCACTGTAATAAGCGTAGTCTTTCCTCCACCTGCAAAGGCTTGTTCTATTGCTGGCATTTCTGGTGTGTTCAAAGCGGCATACATGGTGATTTTACATGTACATACATACGTGGAGGGAACTATCGCCATACCTGGCTGGAATTCGCCCAAGAGTGTTGCATTTAGCATTCCGAGCTTGCTGCCTTTTGGTGTCCTTGTTTAATTACAGATTAGACCCTACATTCAAATAGGCAGCACATGCACAGCTCTCCATTCTCGAGAATTTCCATTTTAGCCAGTGGTCTTTCTTTGAATTAAGACCCGAAATTATCTATCTTTGAAGCTAGATTATAGGCAGAAAGTGTGGTAGTTTTGATGAGGAATGAATGATTATGATCTTTGCTCTACCTGTGAAGGATGCCGAAATACATGGCGATGTCCCTGCCGCGTTTCGGGTCCAGGAACGTTCATAGACGTTATGCTTTTGAAGTCAACCAACATCTGGGCTTGCACCTCCCATCTTTGCACGCATCAAGTTTCCAGTTTACCAACAAGAAGCAAATACAACGTGAAGAAGACCGCTCTCAGGGGAATCGAAAGACCCAGCGACCTTGTCACTTGAATATTAAAGAAGCCATCAAGAACTGACGACACTCTAGACTGACGGACTTAGGTAGCAATCACTGTGTATACAAGTAGACGGCAAGGCTTTCTCTCCACTGGCTATTCTTGTTAGCAGCACGCTCGACGTGAGTATAATCAAAAGACCGGCGTCTCCTTTTCATAGACAGCCAAAGAAGCCATATATCTCCCATTTATCCTAAGGAACTCACCAGCACCCATCAGTACTGATGACGCAAATCTTGCTAATAGCACTTACTGAGTCTGCATGGCTAAAAAGAGTCGTACTGTCAAACGCTGTCTAGTATCCAAGATATAGAAGATATCTAAGGCCGGTCGGAAAAGATGCTGTGACGTTTACAACGCACCTCGGTGTGTTTCCCCTAATATTGCCAAACAGAACAACAGAGAATAGTTAATCTGAATTCTACATCTTTAGTGGATAAAATGATGCTATGATTGAGCGATAGATCCAACAAGGTATGAGAGGAACAAATTTTGATGCTGGTCTTGGTCTCGATAGTAATATTGGCTTGAAGATGATGTGGTCTGGTGTAGGGCTATCTGACTTATCCCATCAGCTACCCAGGTATCAGAATGGTCTTTCCCCAATGTGTCCCTCAGAACAAGCTGCCATTTCTTTTTTAATACTCTTTGTTGGTTCCGATTCGGTCATTTAGGACATCCAGCTCCAGGGCCGTTGTTGTCTAGTTGGCTAACGTTGGTTCGGCCCTCATAGAGCTGTAATCAAACTATAAATAGTATATTTTGATAGTGCGAGTTGCTTCCAATAGCGGCCCCACAGCGGACATGATCCCCACTGTATCGGCGGCCGGGCCAACGGAGCCCTCGTCCCTTTCTGTTTGATTATATAATAATTGCGAATGTGGGTCGTGATACATGCCGCCTTAATTCCAAGGCACTGATGTTGGTGTTAAGCCAGGCAATATAATTATCACGCTCTAAAGACATGGTATGATACCGTTTCTGTACAACGGTAAACCCATAATCAAGCCGACATGCACATTACGGTTGGTTCGGCCCAAGAATCTGTTGAAGAGTTTGAATGGGCGATACTTTTGAGCCGTGTACTGATGACCGAATCTGGCTGAATCTCTCCGATTCGGTTTGTGCATCCACAGCCTCTTAGCCGGTCATCTGCCATGCCTTGAGGTCTTGATTTGATTTGAATATATTTAACGTCTACTGGCATTGAGGTCTTGATCATGGACTGCACTTATAAACTGGGCAAGTGTAGAATGAAATTGCCTGATATCTCTGATATTAGGCTGAATTCACCAACAACGTTATCTTTGTACCACAGCAGCATCAATAGTTGAAGCTATTCATGCATTCTGAAGGCGAAATCTACACACACTGGCCAAAAGTTATTCGGAGGCTGGTATCCCCATCACAGAGACCGTATCCAATTAGACTATACCCACCCAACTATACTTCCAGGCGCCCCTTCTGATTTGAATCAGTAATTATTATATACGTAGTGCCGAAAAAGGCCCTCATCAACCACTCCTGAAAATCAACAAGCAATCAGAGCAGCCTCGAGAGAACGCCGTATTGCCACATTGTAATGACACCTCCTGTTAAAATTTCACCACCACTTGATAGAAAGGGCTCTCTAATAAATACCTTCTATACACTGTTATCTACAAGGCTCCCTCCCCTACGCCCCTCTATCTAAATACCTCTTGCGCTTTTGATACAAATGCATGTAATAAGGTTAAGCTCATCGCTGCTAATACTAGACAGGAACAAGGTGCTTTTAGGTCGGCGGCATAGACGCACTAGATGTCGAAATATCAAGAATAATAGAAGATCCAGACCACGGCCTGCATAGACACAAGCCCTATGGGCAGTACAAGTATTAGATAATAATCCTATCCGAGGGGGGGCCCCATAGGTGCACACTACAGGAGACAATACCTAATAGTCGTATTTTGCTTGATGGGTTTTTATATTTATTCATTTATCGAAGGAGACAAGGGCAATTTGGCCAGACCAATAATATTATGTTTTCTAGACCCACCAACTCTAGACTGAGAGGAGAGGTGCTGGCTGTACAGCAAAGCTTCATACACGGTGGTTCAAGTAACTTTCCTTGCTGACTCACCCATAACCGATAAGATAAGAGATAGCACAAGATACACTTAGTGCCACCCTCACGATGAGGGCAGTTGCTATCTATGTGATGACTATGAAAAAAAAAATCAAGGATAAGAATAAGAAAATCTCCTGTAAACTCCGTCCCTCCCTCTTCACCCCATCAGCACTACAAACCTCAAGCCATTAATAGTCAATCGCCACATACACCGTCTTCGTCGCCGCCATCACCGTCGTCATCTCGACTTCTTACTTCGTAAATTCAGCTTACATCATCCCTGCTTCATGCATTGTCTCCACTCTCTTCAGCCATTGACTCCAAGGAGGAGGGGAAATTCCTCACCAATCTTCATGACTCGACTCTAGGGTTGTAATAGGGTTGTAATGGCCTCATCTCCTCTTCAGATCAACTTTTCCACCTTGTGATTCAGAGCCCCTCCAAAAGAATTCCGTCTTTTTACTTGCTGCTCGTTTTTACCGTCTTGTGCTTCCATTTCAGGCCTTTAAACATTTCAATCCGTTCGGGTCCCGCCTATAATCAAGACACAAAACTTCTCCCAGGCCAAGAGCTTCTCATTCCCTTTGCCAAAACCTAACCCAAACCACCCAACGCCTAATCCAAAGCAACGCCTTAAATCGTCTTAGCTTCTTCAATATTGCCTCCTCACTTGTCTGCTGGCTCCGGCTTTGAAACCCCCCCCCCCCTTCTTCTTTCTTCCCTTTTTTGAGGTTTGTCAACTCCAAGTTCGTCTTCGTACAAATCCCGCAAAATTTTGACTTTAATTATCAGCAGCTAGAGGCGTTGCCCTTTATTCTTTTTATTCTCTCTCTGCTCTCCTTTTGGCTTGCTTTTGCATTCTTGGTTAAATCCCCTCTCCCCAAATTTGACATCAAATCTCGGAAGCTTGGACTCCAGACTAATCTGTCTGTTCTTGTCCTGCGCCTCTTTTCCCTTCTCTCAGTTTCCTTTTCGCTTTCTCTTCGCCCCCTTGGCCTTGCGTCTCCGCTCCGTGTCCCCTTCTTAGTGTTCTTTTTTATTTTTATTTTTACTTTTATTTTCCCTTTCGTTGAGCTTGTTGTCATTCACCTATATCAAATAATTGGCCTGCCCAAACGACCCGAAACCCACTCGAACTTCGAAAAAGAAAATACGTCGTATGCTGTCTGTCTTTCTCGCCCGACAATCCATAACTCACACCCAACTCTCACGTGCTCTCCGCAACTGCCGGCACCGCTGATTACTCTTCCCCCGAAACCCTAATAATGCCCGTGGGCAAAACCACAGATCGCACCCCCCGTTCCGGATCGTCGGCCTCTGCCAACGCATCTGCCAAGGGTGAGAAATCCAATTCTTCCTCAGCCTCGTCACCCATGCCAGCTGCTGGGCATCGCAATATCTCAAACTCCAACATGACTGCTAGCAATAGCCGAGGAGGAGGAAATAGCGGAAATGGCCACTCTGTGGCAGAAAGCGGTCAGTCCGGAACTAATAACCGTGGCGACGGGCCGCGCAGTCCTCCCAGTATGTAGCCAGCCAGCCAGATAGCCAGCTAGCTAGTGAGCCGGCTAGTTAGCTGGCTAGCTATCATCCAGAAGAAGCCCAGGAAGAAGATCCTTTCCTCACACAAAGGAAGAACTCCAAGAGTCCTATCAGCTAACAACCTTACGTCATCTCTCTCTTCACTTTTTTGCAGACACCTCTCATGTTCCGTGCAAGTTCTTTCGCCAAGGTGCTTGCCAGGCCGGGAATGCTTGCCCCTTTAGTCACGATATTGGAGCCGCTGCCGAGAATGTTTGCAAGTACTTTGCTAAGGTAAGAAAGAAAAGAATGAAGGAAGAAAGACTGCAAGCTAAGCAAATGGGAAACCATGTTGTCTCACAAAAGGAAGAGGGATCCAATTCTGCACATAAAACACATAAGCAACAAACGTTAAAACATGACATCTGTACACACAAACGGCCAACTAACCCATGTGTCTCTCTTCAATTTATAGGGAAACTGTAAATTCGGCCCCAAGTGCGCAAACATCCACGTACTGCCTGATGGTAGACGAGTCAACTATGGCAAACATGGCCTGACCCTTGGTAATCCTGCTCTGGCTATTGGCCGTCAGCACCACAACCCGACTGCATACAATCAGACAAGCACTGTTAGCGCCTTGACCTTTAGTCTTAATGGCGAGTTTAACAACCCAGATTTCTCCTATGAGGACTCTTCCTCTAACCAGCAGGGAGGAGCTGGAACTCCGGTCCAACAGACCCCGAACGTAAACACCGAAATCCCTGCTATTGATGTTCCCTACCCGACAGATGCTTTTAGCTCCCCACGCGAAGAGCCTGGCTCTGCACGTTTTGGGCTCGGCCTGTCGCCCATTGGAACCGGGTTCAATGTCCTCGATGCTCCTCTCCCCGCCTCCTTTGACTCTACTGGAGTCAGTAATGCTGCCCTCTTTCCTTCGGGTCCCTGGCCTGCTTCTGTGCCGTCAAAGTTTGGAATGGAGTCTCCGCTCCCCAGCTACGCATCTCCAGACCCTCGTGGCTCCGAGGCTCTGAAAATGCTGCATACCAGTGCTTTCGGCGGCGACAAGTACCTCTCGACATCTAATGTGATGATCGGTGGCAGCCCATCGGCTAATCTACTGGCTGTAGGCGAAGAACAGTTTGGAAGACGTACCTTGCACATGCACTCCGGCCGCTTTACTAAGCCTAAGGCACTGAGTTCTAGTGTTCCCAAGGGGCCTGTCACGGTTGATCGCGACTGGGATCCTGAATTCGCCTTCTTAGAGGAGGACTACGTGCCACAAAATCTGCAGGATCTCTTGACACCGGCCGAAAAGGCCCGCCGAGGCTCCTTAAGAGCCACCGATGCCGAAGAGCCAATTGGACTTTCGGGTAGCTACAAATACGGAAGCCCCATCTTGAGCGCCAGCCCTAGCCGTTGGGGGCTTCCTTTCCAGCGGCAGAAGGAGGAGGAGGAGGCTGCTGCTGCGGCTGCTGCGGCCCGTGCCAGCAGGGTGTCTGCATTTGGTGTGGTGGGGTCGCCCCTGCGAAACTCTAGCTTGGCATCTGATATGCGGACATCTGCCTTGAGCGCTGGTTTGGCTTCTAGCATGGGAGGTAAGCCCCTCAGCGGAAGCTTTACGAACAGCTTCAGCGGCGGTGGCGACGGATTCTCGATGCTCTCGCACCAGCTGAGACAGACAAGACTGAATGATGACACATCAAGATTGTCCGGTTCTCCGCTGGGCTCTAGTAGTTTTTCAGGCCTGCCTAGCCTTTCTGTTCCTTCCGCCCCGTCTGGGATTTCGGGTCTCATAGGTTTGACTGGCTCTCCGGGTCCATCCGGCCTGAAGGAACGTCACATCAACATCCCCACTGCCACAACACCGACGACGCGGCTCACGACAACAATTGATGAAGAGGACCCTTCCATGTTGTTTGATATGGAAGAGCATGAACACGATCACCAAAATCCGGCCGCCCATAAGAATGAAGGAAACAACGGCATTAATAACGAACACGCAGCGGCACTAGATGGCAAAAATGAGGAAAAGAATATTGCCGGAGCTGGGGTTCCAAAGCCAGCGACCACGACTGCAGGATTTAGTTACTCGGCAGCTCTCAAGTCAAAGGCAGCACCAGCTGTGCCTGTTGTGGTGAAGAAGTCTGCGGCGCCTAGCTCGTGAAGAAGATGCAAACCTGGATAGGTGGAGCAGAACAGAGCAACCTGTCAGGGCTCCTCTGCATCTATCCGTATCTCCTTTCCCCTTCTGCACATACACACACTCACAAAAGTGCAAACACTAGACCCCCTTCTCTCTCCCACGTATTGTTGCCTATTATCTGGGCTACCAAAAACAGGGCCGCTACCAAATCAATGCCCTCATATACAACCAACCAACCTTGCACCTGCCCAGAGTTCTTTTCCCTTTTCTTTCCCCCCCCCCCCCCCCCCCAAAAAAAAAATTACCAAAAGCTTGACGGAAAAAAAAAGAAGATCATTCAGCATTCAATTGTTATAAATATGTTAGCTGCGGATTTGTTTTTGTGCTGTTCCTTCCTTTCTATACTTGATTTTTACTTGTCCTAGACATTTCTTTCTTTAATTTTATTCATATAGGTGATTTTGAGACGCAACATAAAAAGACAAAGAACGGTGATAGTGTCAAGGATATCAACCATCGACACACACTAATAGAAAGATAAGCCACATAGTGAAAAAAAAAAATTCATGAATGAAAATATCAGAAATATTCTATAAAAAGGGCAAAGGAAATAATAAATAATAAATCACCCAAAAACTTGAACCCAAAGTATAATAAAACGAGAAACACGCAAACAACTCGTTGCTAAAAAGTAATAATAAGAAAAGACTCAGAGGAACTCACGCTTCATGCAAGCAACACTTTCTCTTTCTCCTCCCCTTTTTCTCTCGAGCTGCAACAACAATAATAAGAGCACCAGCGGCAGCCACCTGCCTTTAGAACACCCACGACACGTACTTGGCATAGAACTTGGCCATGCCAGTCGGGGGGTTAGCAGCCTCGTATGCCTCCTGCTGAGCCAGGAACTCCTCCTCTTCCTTGTCAATGATGTCCTTGCCGGTGTAGAAGTCAATCTGGTCGGAAGGAATGAACTTGCTCTTGGTGTACCAGCGGTGGCCGAAGAAACCAATAATGTAGATGGGAATACCAATGTAGCCGGTGATGAAGTTGATCTTATCAAATCCACCAATGAAGGCCGTGAAGTTCTTGGTAATGGCCACGACAATGCACAGGAACAGGGCGATGTACGAACCCCAGAGTCCAAATGGCGCCACATACGGCATTTGGTCGTCCGTGAGACCCTGGGCGACACGGCCCTTGACAAAGTAAATGTGGGTGATCAGGATCGAGATCCAGGTCAGTAGACCAAAGATGGTCACCAGGTTGACCAAGTAGTTAAAGATCTTCTTGGAGTCGTCGCTGACGTTCATGAAGGCCAAGCAAGCAATGAACGCACTGAGACCCAGCGCGTAGATTGGCACACCCGACTTGTCAGTACGCTTGAAGATAGCAGGGGCGTTTCCGTCCGAGGCCAGAGCATACAGCGTACGAGAGGCAATGTACAGATCCGAGTTGGAGGCTGAGAAGACAAACACCAGAATGCAGGCGTTGATGATGTCGGGCAGCACGTCAATGCCAGCCAGCTTGATAGCCACGACAAAAGGCGAGGCAGCAGCCGAGGACGACGACTTGTTGGCGAAGGCCAGCTCGGGCGAGTTGTAGGGGACCAGGCAGCCAATCAGCAGCACAGACAGGATGTAGAACACCACAATACGCCAGAAGGTCAGGCGAATGGCGCGGGGGATAGTGCGGCGGGGGTTTTGCGCCTCACCAACAGTCACACCGACCAGCTCAGTGCCAAGGTAGGCGAACACAGCGTTAATCATGGTAGACCAAAAGGCAACGAAGCGACCAGTGTTGCCGGGGATGTTCTTGTAAGTGGCAAAGGCACCCGGGTCATCCCAGTAGCGGAAGCCCTTGCGGTCGTGGTCAGGTCCACCGCCGAGCATAAGGATGAAGGACATCATGATCAGTGAGAGAATGGTGATAACCTTGAAGGAAGACAGCCAGAACTCGAATTCACCGAAGAAGCGGATACCAAAGTAGTTGATGCAGACAATGACCACGAGGAAGATAGCGATGAAGACACCAGGGTTGACCTTATCACGGTCGACCCAGTACTGGATAACTAAGGACGCAGCAGTCAACTGGTTGGGAGTGACGATGATGTATCTATAAGCAACTTGGTTAGCGAGGATGCTTCTTGGTAGTGCGAGGGCTTTTTTTTTCTTGTCTTGGCTTGGCTTGGCTCTTGTGCTTCTTTCTCTTGGAGGGAAAGGGCTACCCAAGAGAAAAAGCTTATTCGGTTGTCAATGCATAACCTTAATTGAAGGGATGTACCCCCAACAAGAAGACAGAGCACCAAAAAAGGAAAGAAAAAAGGCAACAACCGAATCAAGATGTCCCCTCTTTGGGATGAGAAGACTAAAAAAAAAAAATCAAGACGGGAAACTACCCGGTTTTCTGCATCTCAGGCCCTAAACCCAGGACGGCAAGGAAGCCAGCAGGCAACTGCCGAAAGAGATGACAAAAAAAAAAAAGGAAAAAGAAAAAAGAAAAAAGAATACTCACTTGAACCAGTAGCACCAACCAAGAGCAAAACCAAGAGACGGATGACAGAAACGAGACGCATAACCAGTGAAACCAGCAGACATGGGTAGCCAAGCGGCCATTTCACCCAGGCCGCACATGACAGTGTAGACCAACACACCCATCATCGAGTATGAGATGAAGATAGAACCGGGGCCAGCGGTAGCCAGCGAACGACCGGTTCCGATAATCAGACCCGTTCCAACGGCACCACCGATGGCAATCATAGTAATGTGGCGGGCCTTCAGGCCACGCTCCAGTTTAGTGTCATCGCTAGTCTCGAGACCACGGATGTTGGAGGTCTGCGTCTTTTCGCCGCTGATGGACGGCGCTTGCGCCGCGGAGGTGTGAATTTCACCCATGATAATCTGTAGTTATGTTTTGTCTTGCTTGTTTGGTGAAATAAAGAAGACAAGAAGAAGAAAAACGGGACGTCAGGAGTGTGGATGACCTGAAGAGAGTTTAAGTAAATTCTCTCCCAGCAAATAAAAGAAAAGGAATTAAAGAAGAAAAGAATAAAAAAAGAAGGAAGCCAGACTCCAAGGTTTTTCTACCAGGCCCAAGAAAAGAGAGAGGAAGAGAAGGGATGTTGAAGAACAACCACGAGAAAGGGATGAAGCAATAAAGAATAATCAAGCAAGACACAATAATGCTGAGCCCGGGGAACGGGTGTCTCTTTATAGGCGGGCTTCGTCGCCCTCATCGTCTCTACCTTGTCTAATTGCTTAGCCCTTGTTTTTAGTCTCGTTTGCCCGGATCTGTCTATCTCTGGGCTTGTTGTGGCCTGGTGTAGTGCCAAGACCGTGCAGCTACAGATATGGACTGGGTCTTTGACCAATCTAAGATTGTCTCCCATGCCAGCACAAGGCTCCGCCCGCTGTTCCTCTTGCTCCATGGATGGAGATGGGGTGGGCTCTTTTACTGGCGCTGTTTCCTGCCCTCTCTACCTTCTCTGCTGGCTACAGTTACGGTCTTCTCTTTTTCTGGTGGCTCTTGCCTTTTTTTTCTTGAAATCCCCCTTCGCACATCCTTTATTCAACTCTCCACATGTGCAAGCAAGGCCCGGGGTAAACGTATCATTTTCTTTTCTTGCGCACCCAGCTTTGGGGCTTGTCTGCCTGTGTTGCTTCCTGATATCCTTTTTGGAGACGATGGGATCTTTGCTATTCTCTTTGCCTGCCGAATTTTCTCCATGCAAGTATGCAGTACTCTGTTACATAATGATGGCAAAAAGACATGAAGCAAATAAAGGAATAAAATAAACAAAACGAAAATCATGGCCGAACGGAGGCAATATGGAAGCATACGAACTTCTCTTCACCATTAAGCAGTATGCATATCACACACCACAAGCCAGCTTCGCCCCCAGGCCCCTTCCTCTCGTTCTCTCTCTCTCTCTCTCTCTCTCTCTCTCTCACTCACTCTACGTTTCTTTTCGTTCTCTTCCTTGCCTTCCAGGCCCCTTCTTGATCTTCTTCTCTCAAGTAATACCCCAAAGTAAAAAAATAAGCAGCCTTCTAGATAATGTCAAAGTCTCGCTTCTACGGGACTTAATCCTAGCGCTTGAGTCAAAAAGCTCACAAAGCTCTTACACACCAGCAAATACAGATAGATAGGATAGCCCACAAGAAAAAATAAAATAACAAAATATAATAAAAAGAGCAGGCAACAACAGCCCAGAGATAAGAGACCGCCATTGACGTGGATTTTCTGGCGTGTGCACTGATAGGATAGGCCAACTTTTGCAAAACGAAGAAAGCAAGGACAGGGCTAGCCAAGGATGGAGCAAGTGCTCGTACCCTGGCCATCTTGACTTATCATGTCTGAGGGGCGGCCCTGTGAGAAAAGTGGGAAGGACGAATGAGAAGAGTAAGAATGCCTTGCTAGCGAACCCAAAGGGGCAAGAAGAATCGTCGCAAACATCATGCTTTGTTGTGTGGCCCTCTACGTGGCCAGCATCTTTTTTTTATTTTTTTAGCCATATCGATTATCTTCTTTATCATAGACTATTTTCCTTTATACAATACATAATATGCCTCTGCGAAAGGCAAAACAAGCCGGTCGGTCGCCTTATGAGTGCTATTGCAAAATTAGGGTTTAATATTTTCTTTTTATCTATTTTCTAGAAAGCCGGCATAAAAGCAACAAAGAGGAAGGTTATAGAACACGCTTGTCCATACAACGCTATAGACAAACTAGTGCTAGTGCTCTAGATGGGAAAGGAGAAGCGTTATCGCCGTCGTGTCTATTAGCTCTTTCCCTTCTTGTATGCCAAGTACACTAAAAAAGATCGCCTTTTGAAGTTCTATGAAGCAGTTGCCCTAAGTATGTGTTAGGATTTAGTCTTGGTTTCGAGTCTTGTGGTACTTGCCCTAATCTAATCTAACATCCATCTTAACCATCCCTTTCTCCTCTCTCACATCATTATCGCCTACTCAAATGTCTTTAGCATCCAAGAATGCCTTGGACAAACAAAAAAAAATGGCTGTGACTGAATATACGGTATGCAAAAAGGTACTTTTACTCCTGCAACAACCATGCAATGCAACGAGAAAAGTACATGCTCTATGCTACGCATGCAAGTTCGGGGATGTTTCAAAAACAAAAAAAAAAAAAACAAAAAAAGGGAAGATAAAGGAATATAAAGTTTCCCTCTTCAGGTACGGTACTCGTCCTTGTCCATAAGCCTTGTCCTTGTCCACCACTACCAAGACTTGCTAACAAAGACAAGAGCGGCTTCCTGCCTGTCTCGACAAGGGAGCCTGCCATCCATTTTTATTGATACAGGGCTTTTTTAGCCCGCGCCCGTAACGGCTAATCGCAGAATGCCGGCGGATGAGGGAAAGCCCCCACCCATGCTGATAACGATACGATATACAGCAATACTATAATACCAGTTAGCAGACGAACCAGGAAGCTAGGAAAACCACAGCATAATATCATACCGTACATGTTATTTAAATACTGGGGAATTTCTTCAGGACTCCTCTTGGTTTGCTTCAGCTTTATTGCCGCTGCAAAAAAAAAAAGAAAAAAAAAAAAAAAAAAGAACCAGGACTTGATGAGGAAAGAAGCCCCCATAGTGCTATATTTCATGTGTATGTATGTATATACGTAGTATCTATATGTCTCTTTCTGCAGCCACCGCCGCAGCACACGACTTAACTGCTACTCTGTATCTATACTCCCCTCCCCTTTCTCTCCACCTTCATTTTCTCATCCGCTCTATCTTCTCTCTATTCAACATCGTACTAATATCCAATCACATTCACGCTTTTAGCCTAAATATTTCTAGTCACAGCCAAGAGCGTCCAACACACAAAGTCCGAACACAAGCTTGATGTCGCCATCCTCACATTTCTCTTTGCCCCGCCTTCTAGTAACTCCACACTTTCCTTCCCCCCCCTCCTCATATTCTATCCTGTTCTACACATGCAGCTCTTCCTCTTCCCCCGCCCTCCCCTCCCTTCCCCTCCTTATTATCCTCTTGTTCCAAGTAGCCACCATGATTTGCGTGCTTTTCAGCAAGCCCGACCTATAACACCCCTCATCTCATCCATTGTTGCCAAGCCCCAGCCAGTTGCCCCCATCTTTACAGGCTTTGCCTGTTGTTTGTATGTGCTACTTTTTCTTAATTACTTTTTTTGCAGCTTAAAACTGGGTGACATCACCAGGGTTTTTTTGTTCGTTTTTGCCGTTTATCCGCCAAACATGTCTCTAGTTGCTGCACTCCTATTTGCCTTGTTTCCATTTACATGTCTGGATGGCTGGAGCTGCAGGTTGCAAGACAATATCCAAAACCAAGCAATGTTCAAACCAATGATCTGTAGTACTTTGACCTTTTACCCTATTTAATAACCCTACCACTAGACACCATATCAGGGCCTAATCTGCCTGATAGCCGGCTCCGGATCTGCTAGATAGTTAAATTCCCGTTGCGCTAATCAAGGTTGCACGTATATGTTAGCCTGCAAGCTTATTCTAGTCTAGTCCCCCCTCCCCTGTGAACAGACTGACTTGATCATAGAAACCACAACATGAAAGTCGTCGTCATGTCTTTGTTCTCAGGTAACTAAGGATTTCTATTTTGCCAAGACAATAGGGGTTTATTTTCAATATTGGTCGACTTTATCCCGCTATCTAATCAGGTCATTTTTCTTTTTCCACTCAAGACAGTTTTAGAATGCATAAATGTTAAAGTAAGCTGGTCGTTCTGACGATTCTAGTTTCCCGCGGCATCATGGATTCAACACCTCCAAGTTCATGGGCGCTTCCTTGTTTCTCCTTCTCCTTCTCCTCCACCCTCTATTATTATTTTCTGCCTCGTGCTCTCTCTTCTGTGCTGCGTTTTTCATGTCAACGTCAGTATCGCACAGCACGGCACAGCAGCACAGCTCAGCTTCGCTTGAATTAATAGTACCGTATTTTTTTAAGACGCGGGCCTGTGCAGCCCCTGTTCATAGATAAGATCTGGTGGGCCCTGCAGTGACGTCGTTGGTGGTTGTGTTGCCAGCAAAAATTGGCTTTTTGCGACCCCCATCTCTCGATAATACGTTCATTTTTTCTTCATTTTTTTTTTCGCAAGGCTTGATGGGCTGCCCTCACGGGCCAGCTCAACAACGTGGTGGTTTGTTTGTTTACTGGCCTCGGCTCTGTTGTTCTTTATAATAGCATGTGCATCCAGACTTTGTTATCAGCGCGAAACAAAGCTTTTGACTGTGCTTATATGTCCTTTCTATAGTCGAAAGGACTTCTTATTTACTCGGTGCACGTTATGTGTGTGGTTAATGAGTGCATCGACTAATGTTAAATGAAGCTGTTATCTGTTATCGCCTACCACATGTATGCTTACATACATATGTGGACATAACAACATATATCGCAGATAAGGAACAGTATGAGCTATGCACTTGCTTAGTTGGCCTCCATTTTCATTGCTTGCTGTTCTTGTTCTTGATGATATCGAGTCCTGCTAACAAGTTCTGGGGCAGTTACGCAGAATGAATGCATGCCAAATCCTATTTTTGTCACTGCCTTCCTTCTTTTGCTCGTTATTGCTTTGCTGTACTTTATCCATAATGTACTTGTCACTTTTCGAGTCTCCTAGTTCCTTCCTCTTCCTATAGATCGGGGTCTTTTTTTTTCCGCCTTTTTTGCTTTTTTATTCCCTCTTGTCAAGGTCTCGCTAGCCAAAGGAACGCTCCAGGAACACCCCAAGGATTTATAATGCCCGCTAGTCTGTAATCGAGTCGGAGATTGCGCTTCCACCCCTGGTCAGGCAACGTCGCTCTTGTTTCTCACTCTGCTCTTTATCTTCTCCCTCCGTTGTTCTGTCTCGTGTCTTTCCTGTATTGCTTCCTTTTTGTTGTCTCTATTTGGCCAATGCTTATTAGGACCCCCTTGCCCCACAAAAGATAACCAAAGAAAACAACCGACCTGCCTTGTGGTTTTGGCCCCGTCGCTGTTGTCTTATTTTGTCAAGCCTTTGTCATGGTATGGTGTCACTAGGCGTAGCCCTACACATGTTTGTGTTTCGACTCTCGGGCGAGAAATTTTCATACTCATCTTCTTTGCTGACCATATTCTCATGATGCTCGTTGAATATTGGGATTAGACCCTATCTGCGTGAATAAATATTTTGTACAATGTTCCTTCATTGCCTAGTTTGAGTAGAGCTAATGGATTCCTCCAGATATACTTGTAGTATTATGGTATTTTTTCGTCTCCACGGAACTACCCAGCAACTCCGCAATTCTCGTAGGCTCGTTATTCCAAGCTTGTTCTTTTTTTCCATGCATCCAACTATCTCCTGATACTTCGATTCTGCCGTACTCGTACTCTATGTAGTACCTGTAGCCACATGACGCATGCGATGCAGTGCATACATCAACCCTCTCCATCCAGATACCTACCCCCCAGTTCATGCAATGCACGGCGAAAACATCTCCAAAGGTCTAGTTCCAGTTCCAGCCCAATCTTGAAGTGGCCCTCGCCTCTTCCCCCCCCCACTTCCCCTCCAACTACGATCCTTAACAATGGCAGAATATTGTATTCTATATATTCCCCATATTGAACGATTGGCAAGGCGTGGGAGAACGCTGATTTACTGCCTTATCTTGACCGTCAACGACGTTAAGAGCACTGGCCTTAGACCGGTCAGGCCTGCCAGGTCCGCCTGCACCACCTTGGGCTGTGGGCTGTAGGGGAAAATAGAAGAAATAGAAGAATAGAAGCATGTCGCGCGGGCTTTGTTTCCTGCCGTTGCTTAGTTCGTCTGCTGTTATCCATTGATATTGATTACTTGCTTGATTCCCTTGCTAGTTATTTCTGGTCCAAGCTATACCCACCAATTCCCTTTCTCCCCTTTATGCCTTTAGGCCTTTTTTTTTTTCTTTTGAACGACCAAGTCCCTTCCCACTTCCTGCTCTTATTCTCATTTTTATGGCCGCTTCTATTCTTCTACTGGCGTCTAGCTTGGCCGTAAACTTGCTGATGTTGCTGGCCCTTGCGTCCTTCTGTGCGTGTTCTTTGCCAAATGTTTGCCTGTTCTCAGCTTTCTAAGATCTCCTCGTGCCCCGTCCATCAATGGTCCAAGCCTTCTGTTATTGGCCCAAGCCACTGTTCTTCCCTTTCCATTGCCTCTCCATTCCTGGCTTTCTTGCTCCCCTCGGTGTTTGTTGTCTCCCATCTAAACTTGGGGCCGACCGTCTCTTTTTTCCCCTTCTCTCTCGTATGTCCCCCTCATCCCTTGACTTCCCTCCATTCCTCCTTTCGCCCAGGGTGCAGACAAGCCCGTCCCTATGGGGTACTATAGTATCTATCATACCCGCGGAGAACTAGCCAGTAACAAGAGGTTCCCCAGACTTTAGTTTAGACTCACAGATTGTTGGATGGCAGATCTACACCTGTACTTGTAGATTTACTAAGGCTTTCTTTTTGTCGTTGTCTCTTCCTATTCGGTGGAGTTATCGGAAGTGAGAAGAGAAACCAATAGGTCAAATCTTTAGTCATGGTATTGGCGTCGATGCATTTTTCTCTCCACCTAAAAACTATTGAACTTGGTCCCTCCTCCACCGCTATCGGACTTCAAGTTAAAGGAGAACAAAAAAAAGGAAAAGAGCCTTGTTTTTCCCGACTTAGGGCAAGTCCGGCTGGCCTCGGCATTATTGTTGGATCTAGCTTACTAAATGGGAGGGCCATCGTCAAGCCCGAAAGAGCCGAAAATAAAGGTCAAGAAACAACACTAGTGACGCTAAACTTATAGGGTTAGCTTATGTAGGTTGAAGTTGCTAGGGTTGATATATAACAGGGTTACACGAATAGTCACTTGCTTTTGGGGTTGTACAAAAACAGTTCTGGCGGGGCTTAGTCATATGAGACCTGATTTTTGGACCTCAATCGGTGATTGGATCCAGATACGATGCCATCGACAACGGAGCGAGCAAGCCTCAACAAAAAGAAAAACCAGGGAAAAATAGTGGAAAAAAATCACATCATATTTGCAGACAGTACACAAGCAATGACCTGGATCAAACGATATTGTACAAAGTGGTTGGGGTGAGGGGGGGTGTTGCTAGAGATATGAGAAAGGAAGAGAATTTTGGTGAGGCGATATGATGAAGGGAACAAAAGAGAAGATGAGGACCATGACAAAAACAAATAAAAAAGAAACAAGACCACTGCCGCCACAGGGCGGATCATAGAGAAAAGCATAAGGGGAGGACATTATGACATAGCGTGGTGTTTAGTTAGTCCGATAATCGCTATCGATGTCACTGGATGGGTGAGAGCCTAGCTTATTTATTTGGCATCGGGGTGCTGGACAATGTAGTCGACAGCCTTGTCAACTGAGCCAGGGAAATGAGTAATGCAGTTAGCATATGCCAGGCCAGATTGAGCTGGATTAGAGTCTGAAGCTGTTAAAGACTACTTACCGGAGTGAATGCTGTCGGCCTCCTTGTCGGGGATCTCAATGCTGAACTCCTACAATGGGTTAGTCTAAATCGCTAAGAATGAAGATACGCCTTGATGGCAAAATAGATGATGCTCACCTCCTCGATAGCCATAACAACCTCAACGGTATCTAAGCTGTCCAGGCCCAGGTCGTTGGCGAAATGGGCAGTAGGCTTAATCTACGTGAGGGAGATGGAGGGTTAGCTTTCGTCTCTTGGTCTGAATAGCCACAGCTCAAGACCGAAGCTGGGATAAGGCCAAGGTCAAGAGTGGATCAACACCAAATTTAAACCTAGGACCTGTTGTATAATAGCGGTTTAACATACATGCTCAGGGTTGGAGACCTGAAGATACAAAAAAGTTAGCACTTGTATATCAACCTCGCGAAAAAAAAACGAAAAAACAAAACGCACCTTGTCAAAGCCCTGCAGAAGTGACATAATACGACCCTCGACCTCCTCCTTTCCCAGGCCAGCAGCAGCTGAGTAGCTACGGATAGCAATAGGAGCCACACGAACGGGGGTAGCCAGAAGCGCCCGGGGAGCAACAGCAATGGCGGGGCGCACAGCAACGCGGGAAGCGGCGAAAAGAGCGGAACGGAACATTTTCGTTGTCTTTGGGATTCGCAAGGAAGAGAGCAAGAAGAGTAGGGCCGGACAGTAGCGGAAGAAGGAAGACTCTGAGTTCGGGTCTTGGTCTGGAAGGAGGCCCGGGGCCGAGGTGATGAGTATCAGCAATTATTCTATCAATTGGGATAAGAGCGCGATGGGAGAGAGAAAGGCAACGCCTGTGATGATGCTGAATATGACCCCAAAAAACCACAGCGGTGGATTTAAAGCCAATGCTAGTTGTTGTGTTGGTATATAGTCTAGGCCAACCCCTCTTTATAGCATCACAGACAGAGCTCCAAGCTGGCCTTCCAGTCCCGTCCCAAGCATAACATTGTGAGCAGCAAAATAAGGCTAGACAGACGAAGAGAAAAAAGGCACAGAATCACTCACAACTTGGAAGTTAGGGACGTTCAAATGAAGCAATTCAAAGCGTCACAAGAGCAAAACATACATAAATTCGAGAATTTTGCGGAAGGAATTTTTCCTTCTTTTTTATCCGTTTTGATGAAGTGAAGCGAAGGGCTAAAGAGAGCATCCCCATTGGGTGGCCTTGCGAGATAGATCACGTGACTTTGCGGCTTTGTCAGCAGCGAGAACAACTATATCTAACATCTAAGAGATGTACGATAAGTACCTAGACGAACACACATCTATGTAGTAAAACATACAAGATAAGAAAGCAACTCTAGAACGCAATTCTCACCGCATTTTGCCTCCTTTTGCTTTTCCGCTCTGCTTCTCAGAGCTAGGATAGCTTTATGTCATCTCCCTCTCTCTCACTTCTAAGAACGTCCTAAGCTGAGTAAAATACTATATTTATTTTCAACATACAACGATAATTTCGAGGGCCTACGTCTCAGTGCAATCTTCTAGTGGCTCCGTTTGTAGTGTTTATTTCTCTGTAGTAACTGACCCAAATTAAAATTGGATCTTTGCTGTGGGCATATTGACCAGACAGGGTGAATGACGAAGCATGGATGGACAGAGAAGCACACATATCGCTAATCAACCAGCCAATCGTATTCTCCGTCTTTCTTTCTCCCTCTCCGTCCTGTTAATTTTGCGAGCATACCACTGCTTCTTACGCTCAGCGATACGGGGCATCTGCGCGGATGGCCGCCGCCAGCTCCGGCTCCCACTTGTCGCCATTGGCCAATAGCTTTTCCTTGTTATACAGCAGCTCCTCACGTGTCTCCGTAGCATACTCGGCATTAGGGCCCTCAACAATTGCATCTACCGGGCATGACTCTTGGCAGAAACCACAGTAGATACACTTGGTCATGTCGATATCGTAGCGTGTGGTGCGACGTGAACCGTCAGCCCGCTCCTCAGCCTCGATCGTGATGGCCTGAGCCGGGCATGCTGCCTCGCATAGTTTGCAGGCAATGCAGCGTTCCTCGCCTGTAGGGTAGCGGCGCAGTGCGTGCTCACCGCGGAAGCGGGGAGAGATAGGGCCCTTCTCGAATGGATAATAAATTGTGTACCTATAAACAGAAAGGACAGAGCCGGGTTAGCCTGACTGACGTATCGGAAGATAAAATGTAAAATCTAGTGAGAGGACTTACGGCGGCCGGAAAAACTGCTCCATCAGAATGTACATGCCGCGTGCCATTTCCGTCAACAAAAAGAACTTTCCCATCTTGTCCAGCGTCGACGTCGGGTCCTGATCCCATGTGCGCTTCGGCTTTATGCGGAAACGCGAGATGGGTGTACCTGCTGGTGTAGCATAGGTCCGTAAGCTAGTCATGGCAGCCGTGACGGAGGTTGCAGCAGTGACTGGGACATAGGTGCTGATAGGCAGACCCGAGCGCGCCGATAGGCCACGGGCAGTACCCAGGACAGTTTGTCTAGCAAGCATGTCGGTTATGCAGCTGTTGTACGCAGTTGTCGGGGAGGCAATTGGGCCTTCGGTTTGACGAGGTGGCCTCTATATACGGGCTCTTCTTTTATGACCGGAACAATGCACGTTGCAGCGGAGAAGTCAGAGAGGGGCCCTGAGGAAATTAACTCTCAGGCCTATCTTTTTGTCAAGCAAATGTGCCAAGTCACTCGGGAAATGTCGTGAAATAAAGACAGGAGGCTGCAGAGCAGATAGCACAGTAAGAAATTGGTGTCAATTGATTCGCGTTTGGAATTGAAACGGCTGTGGGCGTCTGACTTTGGCCAGGCTCGGGTTTGATTCCCCAGGTTTTCGTGATGGAAGCTACATCGACTAATTACCCAGCCGAAAGAATAGCGGGACGCTGATTGGTTGGGCAGGCGAGGACAATGTGATCACGTGAAAATACAAAATTTTGTCTCTGTGTATAACCCTACCTAACCCCCACTGTTTTATTCATGATAGCTTGCTTGTCAAGTTGATGTTGTGCGGCATTATCATTATTACACACTGCACGATAAAGTAGAGTTGACCTAAATTGTGGCACGCGCTTCCGATTGCGTGCCTGCTACTTTAATCCCACGTTTGCTCTCGTGCCTTCTGCAACCTGCAGTTTGTACGCATGTACGTCGTAAACTTTACCCTCCATAGACTTTGTAGCATCCATCAGTGTGTGATCTCCCACGATCTCCACCAGATTCCCACGTTGGCCGCTACCACCAAGTCAACCATGTCCTTACCGCCTTCAAAAATAATCAGCTTTCCCATTTTTGCATGGTCGCCATGGCGCCCGCCACCAGCCTTTTCCTTGCCTAGCCAGTTTGGCGTTTCCTTGGCGATGGGAAAATGACTGCGGTTCTCGCCTGGCGGCGTGCCAAATAGACTCATCCCAGGAAGATTGAAGCGGAGTTCGCTAACTGGGATCTCACGAAATCGCTTCTTCTCTTCCTTTTCGGGACTGCCAAAACCAGAGGCCATAGAGTTGCGCGAATGTGAATGTGAGCGGGAACGCGCTCGACTTTGCTGGATAGGCACGGCATGGTAGCATACAAGACTTGTGCCGGCCTTGCCCGTGCGAAAGAAGCACCGGGTATCCCAGGGCGTCATAAAAGTATAACCATCCTTTTTAAGCCCTGGGCCAGCAGTGAGATTAACGCTAGTGTCTTCGTCGCTGCTAGAGTTACGGGAGTATCCGTGACTATGCCCGTTACAGCTGCTTTCACTCTTTTTGCCACGCGAGTGCTGCAGTAAGCGTTTGGCCCAGCTCTTCTCGTAGCTCATATCAACGTCGCGAACAAGCATGGGCAGGTTGGTGCGGTCGGCGCGCTGATGGAACACCTGACTGGGGGTGTCGGCAAAGGGTGTATAGCCTGGGTTATCTAGAATGATGCGCAGTGGCGGGATAGTGGTTGTGGTAGAAGCACCGAGGCTCTTACGACGAATTTCCTTGGTTGTAGGGGCCAAAGGCGCAGATACCAGGTGTGCCACCGGCCACGTCTGTGAGGTTGAGTGATGCCACCGCACGAGGCGTAGCGACATTCCCATGGGCTGTGGAAGCGTCACAGTGCCGTTGATATTAGTGTTGATAGCTGGCAGCATGGAGTTACGTGGTGAGACAGAAGGCGACGGGGTATTTCGTGGGGTGGGATACCCATGCGCAGAAAGGTAGACATTGGATGATGAGGGGCAGCCGCTGGACTTGGGGCGCGCTGAGGAAATATGAAGGCGGGCAGAGGATCGAAGCGGCGGACTTTCAGACTGTAGTAGAGGCGGCGAGCTAGGCATACTGTTGCGGGACGACCCGCCAGTACAAATTTGAGATGGAGTGTTGCTGGCGGCGCCACGTCGACGGGCACCAGCTTCCATGATCTCCCTTAAATACGGGCTCACGGGCGGACGGGCGTCGGTTTCAAGATCAGGTTTCTTGGTGGCAAGAGGGCTATCTAGGGCGGAGAGTGCTGATAGCCGGCGCGTCTCTAGATCAGGCGGGACAGGTTTCCGCCTGATACCTGTGACGATGGGTGGTGGCGGAAGCTGGTTAGGAGACGGAGCCGTAGCTATGACGGAGTTCCAGGATGGTGCTGGTGACTTGGGGACATGGCCGGCAGACTGAGAAGTTTGGCGAAAGATGGGGTGTTCCTGTAGCGGGGGTGGTGGTAGGAAGTCGGATTTCGCAGGTGAGTCTTTGGGGTCTTGGGTGCTGGATGGCCGTGTGCTTGCTGGTGAGTCGACATCTATGGGAGAGGTGGCAGCAAGGAATGGTTCTGTCGGATCTAGTTGCTGTACAAAGTACAGTGAGTTTTCCACATCTGTGCGGGTGACGCTGTTGTGACCGGGCTTGAGGTTGGAAAGGATGATGTCTGTAAGGAGATGTGTTAGTGTTGATGGGTAGCGGTGTTACGAGAGACAGGAGGAAGGAGCCGGACAAGCAAAAACTCACTGTTAGAGCCAGCAACACGGGCGATGTACAAAACTAGCGGATATAGCGACTCGTTTGGTTGTTCAGGCCCCTGCTTGAGGGCGGTCTCTAGTAAAATCGGCGGGTTCTGGGCTGTTTCGTGGAAGGGGAGGATAGAGCGGGTGACGACTGCTCCATTAACGACTTCAGCGCCAGGAAATATCTTCATACGGCGTTCATCGAATGGGTCTGGGGGAGACATTGCGAGGGACAAGGGTGAAGCAAAGGGGAAAGAGGGGTGGAGATGGAGAATATGGGATGAGGCCGAGGGGATGAGATGGGAGTAAGAAGATGGGACGAGAATGAGAATGAAAGCAAGAGATGGAAGGGCTAAAGAGTACGTATGTAAGTCCAAGTCCAGGGAGCTATAAAAGGAGAAGGAGAAGCTGCATGGCACGAGAAGGGGATACCAAAGAGAGACAAAGGCTTTATTCTGTGGTATTCTGATATGGTTGGTTTCCCTTTTTTTTCTTGTCTCTATTTTAGCTATACAGCTGTTGAAGAAGAAAAAGCTGCCGCCTACTAGAGGCTATAGCGGCGAGGGCCCTACCCAAGCAACAGGGAAACCAAGCTTAAAGCTCAAGTGACTGGCGATCAACGTGGCGCAGCTCTGGGGGCTTAATGCTAGATTAGATGCCTAAGTGTAATAGAGGGCTGAGAGGCTGAAAGAGAGACAATTGTGCCTACAACGTGGAGAAGAAGAAGTAGAAGAAAGAAGAACAAGAAGAACAAGGAGAAGAACAAGAGGAGAGAAAGAACAAGAATAAACAAAAAGACGTGCATTTATATGCACGTTGATGGCGTGGCATTGTCTCGTCCTTTTGTTCTTTTTTGTTTCTTGGGTAGTGCTTCTTCTGTCTTCCATCTTTAGGCCTTTAATATTACGGATTTTCCCTTTGTTTAGGCGCCCTACCCTGCTCACCTGTTTCCATCTGCGTCTACATAGCTTTAGAGGTGCATAAGATGTGAAATTTGAAGCCACCAGGGCAAACAAGATGGGAGTGGCAGCTACTAAGGAGTTGAGCTTTGGTGTGGCAAGCGAACGGAACAGATTAGAGACGGGACGGGACGACAACGAAGAATTGTCGATAAAGAGGGATGCCAACGCAAAAGTCAAAACAACACAGACCAACTTTAGGCTACTAGGGCGGAGAGTGTTTTTTATCTTATTTGACTATTTGACTATTTGACTATTTTACTATTTTACTATTTTACTATTTTACTATTCTATTATTCTATTTGTTGTTTTTCTCTTTTCTTCATTCCTTAGCTATTCTCGTCTGTATTACTACGACAACCCGGGTACCTGCATCCTCAGAACAAGGCACAAAACAAACAAATGCTAAGGAATAGGAAAAAATGGAAACCACTTCATTTTGTCTTCTGTGCTTCTCACTTTCGTCTCTTGATTTCTTACCTGTTTTACGCTGACACTACATGACGTTCTCGCAAAGCAACGTTCAAGTACCTAGATATTCGCTGTCTCGTGCATTCTCCACTTTTTATCATATCCTTATCTAACCCTTACCATATCATACTCTCCTCCGTTTTCGGCTTTTGTGGGTCCCTCAGCAACGGGACGTATTGTGTCCCACTTTAAATATGAACGATACTGGCCTTGACGACGTCAAAGCAGCAATAGTGATGACTTGACTGCAATTGGGTGACTATAACTAGGAGTTCGTGTTCCTAGTATATCTAGTCTCTTTTTCTCGGCCACCTCTAGCCTAGCAGCTCTGCGTGTAGCTCTCCTCTCTCACAATGTCTACTAGTGGCGCTGCCCCTACGGCTCCTGTCGCCGACCAAAAGAAACGCCCCAGTGCTCTTCGCTCTGTTCTTGCTGGAGCTACAGCCGGAGCTATTGAAATCTGTGAGTTGAAAATGTTTATATTGCACTGTATCACAGCGCATTTAATTCTAATGCTAACCGCATCTCTTGACGCCGCTCTAGCTATTACGTACCCCGCCGAATGTACGTGACCCTGCTACTTTTCTGCCTTGCTGCTCTGCTCTCTGCTTTTTTTACCCTTACGCTCGCCGGTCACTGACCCTTATTCCGCCGCAAATATGTAGTCGCCAAGACTCGAACCCAGCTCAATAGACGTCTAGCAGATGGACAAAAGCTGCCGTGGCCTCCGTTTGGTGCCCAGTGGTATGCTGGCTGCACGACATTGATCATTGGCAATAGCGCTAAGGCAGGAATTCGTACGTCTCCTATGCTTCCGCCGTATTGGTTAATCGTCGGGGCTTTTAGTTTGTGCTAATGATATATTGCCCACTAGGATTCGTCGCCTTTGACCAGTTCAAGAGCTTATTGGCAGATGAGAATGGCAAGCTGAGTGGACCACGCACTGTGATTGCAGGCTTCGGAGCTGGCGTTACCGAGTCGCTGTTGGCAGTGACACCAACGGAAAGCATCAAGACAACGCTGTAAGTGACCCCGCGATCGAGTGCTCTAACCTTTTCTTTCCGCCCATCTTGTGATCCAGCTGTTACACCTCATCCTTTGTGTATCGGTTGATAACCGTAACACTAGCCCTCTCGCTAACATATAAACTCCTGCCTTTTAGTATTGATGACCGCAAACGTGCACAGCCGCGTATGAGTGGTTTTCTCAGCGCCGTGCCGATCATTGCCCGTGAGCGCGGTATCCGCGGTTTCTTTGCCGGCTTTGTGCCTACAACCGCTCGCCAGGCCGCTAACAGTGCTGTCCGCTTCACAGCCTACACCTCTCTCAAGCAGCTGGCCGAGTCGTACACGGCACCCGGCGAGAAACTCGGCGCTGTCGGCACGTTTGCCATGGGCGGTCTGGCAGGCTTGATTACGGTGTTCGCGACGCAGCCCCTGGACACCATCAAAACAAGGATGCAGAGCATTGAGGCTAAGGCCATGTACGGCAACTCAATACGTTGTGCCACATTAATCTTCAAGCATGAGGGTCTATTAACGTTTTGGAGCGGTGCCATGCCGCGATTGGCACGGCTAGTGATGAGCGGAGGTATTGTTTTTACAATGTACGAGAAGGCAATGGATCTGATGAACAAAATCGATCCTGAGATGAAGTATCTGTAGAGATATGTATAAAAAAAAGGCGAGAAGAAAGGGAGGGTGGGCACTACGAATAAAGACAATAGAAGGGAGAGTGTGTGCGTTTGGCCGCAATTTTTTGTGTCTCTATGTGTGTGTCTGTACTGTACAAATTATGTTACAAATCATGCAAACTGCCAACTAGCTAAGAAATATCCCCTTTGTTAAGCTTTCTTTTCTTGTCTCATCATTTTCTCATCTTTTTGTGTCCGTTTCTCCTACTGCAGTCGGAAAGCACCTGACCATCGCGTCAGAAAACGCGTAAACCAGCTGCGTGTTGGCACTTCTTCAACCTCCCTTAGTAGATCTGCATAGTACGTCGGCTGGCTCCGGGGCTCCAGGATGCGGCCGACCAGAGGGTAGCGGGTGCGATAGCGGTCCTCTAGAAGAGAGTATAGGGCATTAACCTGCTTCATTTCGGCAGCCTCGTCGACTTGGCTGCTAGACTGAAGCCGCTTTTGAATGCCACGCAGCATGACATCTTGGAATTGGCACTCAGGCCGAAGCACGTCTTTAGGCCAAAGACCTAGGGCACGATTGTAGTGACGCACAGCACGCTGGGGGAAGTCAATGTTAGTAAGATGAGTAGTTTTAGGAGGGCAGTCTTGCATTTAGAAAACCATACAGGCTGCACTCACGCTTGTTGGTGCTGCCATAGCGACTTCAACTGAGAAGTGTTGTCTTTAGTTTGAGTAGAGGGTTAATTGCTGTCGTTGATGTCATCAGTGCAGAAAAAAAAAGCGACATATGAATGACTAATCAGCGCAAGCTATAAAATCACGTGACAAAATAGGCTGCCTTTATCTTGTCAAATCTTCCCCTTCAGCTCTAGGATCCCCTGCTTAATACTCCCTCTCCATCCGTCCCCCCCCCCCCAAGTGTTTGCCCCTGTAATTCCTGGTGGCTTTGCATGCCTCTTTGCCTTCTCTGACTTGACTAGTTGCTTCATTCACTTCTTGCTTTGTCATTCTCGAACTTGACACTCGAGATGTTTTGAAAGTTGCCGCTGGGGTACATTGACTATTGTACCTTTTTGAACCTGCAAAAATTAATTTCTTTTTGTTCCTCCTTTTCTCTGTTACTTTTGATTCTTTAGCGTGTGTCTGTCTATTCGCTCTTTTAACCTTATTGCTTTCGGCTTCTACTTTGCTTGAGTTTCTGCCTGCGACTTCATCCTTGATTAAACTGACGGCGCACGCAGTTTGTTTGCCGCCCTTTTTATGTTATGGCGCCCCAACAATACCAGCCAGTGAGTAGCTTGCTGTCTCCCGTCTCACTCTTCTCTTTTCCTCTGCTAACCATCAGCATCTGTCTCCAGGTTCTCGCCCGCGACGACGAAATCACGCACTCTACACCTACGCGCCTTCCCTCGCGCCGCTCTACCACATGTCCCTCACCTCCGCCTTCGTTCCACTCAAGGCCATCATCCCCCGAACGTAGCCATGCTGTTGATCCGGATCTTGCCGATGCATTTGGAGGCGACAGTGACAGTGATTCTGACAGTGCCGACGAAGCCGATGATCGCCAGCGCCTAGTCCGCCGTGCCCCGACGACAACGTCTATTTCAGCTCTAGACGACGATGGAGATGACGGGCCTGTAAATAGCGGGCCACAGACTTCTATACCTGAGACCCTTTCAGCTTCAGCAGCTAGGGCACAACCATCAGTGGCGACGTTGGCTCGGGCTGGCAGGCGGGTGTATGGTGGTGGGATGGCATCAGATGGCGTATTTTCTAATTTAGCAGCAAAACCCGACATGGGCGAGGAAAAGGAAGAAATGCCGCCGGTAGGTCACCTTGCTTCACCCTTTCACCCATGGCAAAGTCACATTAGTTCTTTCTATGGGTAAAGGAGAGCCACAACTATATGCTATGTAGAATGCACTTCCTCCCTCACTCTCCTTTCTAACAAACCCTACTTTACAGACCTACGAACAAGCCGCTGCTGATCAAGCCCCACCCTACTGGGAAACCACTATTATCGCTCCCGGCTATAACGGTGATAACGAAGTCTATATCGATGGCATGCCCGTAGGCAATATCTTTGGCTTCCTCTGGAACGCGATGGTCTCATGGTCGTTCCAGATTGTCGGCTTCCTTCTCACCTACCTGCTTCACTCTACTCATGCCGCCAAAAACGGCTCCCGCGCGGGCCTCGGCGTGACCCTTATACAGTACGGCTTCTCCATGAAAGCTGCCGCAATTCCACCCACCCCCGAGGACGGAAACAGTGGCAATTCCGAATTCCCCACACCACCCGACCCGAATGCACATAACTTCAACCCCAGCGACATCAGTAGTAGCAGCAGTGGCTGGAGCGACCTGACGGGCACCGAGTGGTTCGCTTACATTCTTATGGTGGGTGGCTGGTTCATGCTGGTGCGCAGCGTAGTGGAGTTTCTGCAGGCACGGAGACATGAGAGCCTTGTGCTGCAAAGCCCAGAAAGAGGGCTGTCGGTTCCGGTAGTGGCAACAGGCGAGACGCCAGATCGTGTGGTCTAGGGCGTCCCCCCCTTTCTTTTTTTTTTTCCTTGAGCATGTTTTCCGCGTTCTTTCTTTTCTTGTATGTTGTCTTTCCGGCTCCGTTTCCCTTTGTTCCTTTTCTTCTGCTGCAGACGAGCATTCATGCATAGGCATAGTATTACAGCTCTCTTTTTTTATATCTTGGACCCTGGCCATTCACCCGTCTCTTTTCTTTTTCTCTGTATTATTTCTATGCTTCTCTTTTCTCCATTCATTCCTAGCATACAATAACTCCCGTTTTATTGCCGTTTCTTGTTATTTCTTTCACCCCATCTTTCCAATACTATCTCTATGATTCTTGTTTGCACTATATCTTGAATGAATGGCATGGTACGTACTGTGCATCTTGTTAACTAACCCTAACCCAATTGCCCGTCACCAATGTTGCTCTTGTTGGCTTGTCGTAAAGTGGAGAATCTGACGAAGCTCTCTAGCTTCAGAGGAACCCCTCACACAATGAGCATCTAAGCTTTCCTAAAACAACAACGAAGATTCAATTCAATGGGTTATTTGTTTGTGAAGTCACTTCTTCAATACAATTCTCGCCAGTGTAGTTACTTTTATTGGTACTTAGCGTCGTCGTCAGGTGTCTCTTATCTCATCCCTTCTAGTCAGGACACTCGCAAATACACTACCATGGCATGGCGCAGCTCGGGAAGCTCAAATAAAGAACTCGTTGAAAACATGCAGCGCAACGAGTTAATCACCGATCATCGAATCGTTAACGTGTTGCTACAGGTACAAACACCTATGTAGTCTCAAAAAGCTGGAACTGTTTGTCCTCTGGATCAAGTTTCCACTAACACGCTACCTCGTACCATCATTAGGTCGATCGTGCCCACTACGCGCCTAGAGAACCCTACAGCGATTCGCCACAGACACTCTCGCATGGAGCTACAATCTCTGCGCCACACATGCATGCTATGGCACTTATGCACTTACTCCCATACGCCAGCGCTACGGATATACGCCCGGCCCCGCGTGTGCTAGACATCGGCTCAGGTTCCGGATATCTCACGCATGCGCTAGCGCTATTAGCAGGGGACAAAGGACGTGTAGTTGGCGTAGAGCATGTTGAGGCATTGCGGGCATTGGGGGAGACAAATATGTGCAAGAGCACAGAGGGACAGGAAATGGTGAAAAATGGAAGGGTGGTGTTTGTGAAAGGAGATGGACGTAGGGGATGGAAAGAGGAAGACAGCAGGGATGTGGGCGTAGGCGAAGAAAACAAATGGGACGCGATTCATGTCGGCGCATGTGCGGAGAAGTTACATGAAGAGCTGGTTGAACAACTTCGCGCGCCAGGTCGGTGAGTGCAGACTAGAAGATGGGACAGGCTTTGACGCGCAGTTTTGTGTCTATGCACATGGCTAACACTTCCCCATTAGGCTATTCATCCCAATTGACGACAGCGACGGTAGCGGCTCGCAGAGCGTATGGACCATTACTAAGAACGCCGATGGAAGCATCACCAGCAAACGACTCTTCGGAGTACGCTATGTTAAGCTGGCTGATGCCAAGACACAGATTGGTTAAATAGGACTTGAGGGCCAAAAGAAAAGGGAAAAGCTTGGGGGTATAGAAAGTCTCTGGCCCCCATGCGAGCCAAGTTTTTAGCCAACCAGCGCAGAGAGAATGATGTTAAGTCATGCTTTAGCTGACGGGAAAGGGGAAAAGAGTAACAATTAATACAAGTAGCTGATATTTACATTTATTAATCTATTGTTTGAATAGAACCCCGGAGAAAAATCCAGAAAAAAAGTCTGCCGCTTCAAATTCATGCAACACAGGAAAACAGTAAACAAAACCACCAAAAACCTTACTGGCCGGCGACTAACACGGCCCCTGCGGCTTTGCCGACTGTTGGTAATGGAATGGATACTATTGGCTATGAGAGACACAGACCCGTTTTTATTGCAACTACAAGTTGTTGCGCAGGGAGTAAAGGTTACGCTTTAATGGAGCTTAGGCTGGAGCACAGAGAGACTGGACATGGTTTCAGGGACGGGGCCGGGACAGGTGTGGTACAGCAGATTTCTGGCCAGAGCGTATATAAAAGACTTGATGTCGCAAGAGTGAGCTTGCTTAGAAGTTGTTGTCCTCTTTTGTTGGTGCTTCTGTGCTACTTGCTAGGCGCTTCTCATAAAATATTCTTGTCTTCGTTACACAAACTTCTAGACTTACAAACCAACCAATTTTAACTAGATTTCTTTCATTTATTCTACTCTCAACCATTATTGTTTTCTCACCTACATACTCACTCATACTTTCCCCCATCTTGGTGTTCACGATGCCCTCTGAACATACACCCCTTTTAGGCTCTCCCGCCGTCCCCACCCACGGCGATGTCGAGAGTGGTGCCTATGTTGCCCCCCCGGTGCTGGCGCGGACATCTTCCTCGCTGCTTTCGTCATCAGAAACCAGCACGCTTAATTCAAGCGGCTCATCCTCCTCTTCCTCAGGCAACAACGACGTGCTGCGAGATATCATCATCGGCTTTAGTGATGGACTTACCGTGCCCTTTTCTCTGACAGCTGGCCTTTCATCCCTAGGAAGCACTAAGCTGGTCATAATGGGTGGCCTTGCTGAGCTCTTTAGTGGCATGATTTCCATGGGCCTTGGTGCATATCTGGCTGCCAGCACGGAGCACGACCACTACGTGTCCGAGGAGCGACGCGAGTACTGGGAGGTGCAGCACAAACCGGGGGAGGAGCGTGAGGAGATTTTCGACATTCTAGGCAGCTATGGTGTTAGCCGGGAGGCAGCAACATCAGTAGTAGAGGCCCTATGCAAGGACCATCATGCTTGGGTGCGCTTTATGATGGACTACGAGCTGAAGATGGAGCGACCAAACACCAGCCGAGCATGGATCTCGGGGCTGACAATGGGCCTAAGCTACTTTATCGGCGGACTAATCCCTATGTTGCCGTACTTTTTTATGGCTGTAGCACATCATGCGCTATGGGTGTCTGTCGGAATCACGATGGTAGTGCTGCTAGTGTTTGGCTACGTGAAAAACGTTATGACCCTAGGCTCGGCCCGTGCCGGTGCTTATGGCGCAGTGCAAACGCTAGCAATCGGCATGGCAGCTGCTGGGGCCAGCTATGTAATTGTTAGGTTTTTAGACTATGGCGGCGATGGAAAGACAGGCACCCCGAATATGAGCATGTGGTAGGCTAGACAGGAGCCGGGTGACAGGGAAGGGGGACAAGACTGAGAACTCACGAGGCCGCTGCAGTGCCGAGATGATGATGGCGTATGGCGTTTTCTTTTGTTTTGGTCTTTTTTTTTCAATTTCGTCCTGTTTTTTTTCATGTTGATCGCGACCAAGCTTCAGATACCTTTTTAGCAGTTTTGTCTTTCGTTAGTTTCTTCAATGACGTCCTGATTTTCGCTGTCTCAACCCTAGTACTGTGCTGACCCTAGTATACAACTAAATCACGTGGTACGAAACAATGTCATATGGCCTTGCTTGATGTAGCTATCGAACTAGCAAACACAATAGCTAGTGCGCTAATAATGACTTGCTAGTCCTTGTTTCCATCACTAAACTTCCGTTAGAGTAGAGTCGCTTTTTATTTTTTATTTTTTACTTTTTAGCTTTTTTATTTCATCTTCTTTACACTTTCTTTCGCAGCGGATTCCCTCCCCCAAAGCTTCCAACATAGACCAAAAGTCTCTATCCACCAAACACCAAAGCTCCCCCCCCACGATTTTTTCTATGAGGCTTGCTTCTTACCAAGATACAACGCCAGCCATAGCTCATCTTAGTTAAGCTTTTCTTTTCTTGCTTACTGCGCCGTGAATTGCGCATGTTCCTACGTTTTGTGAGTTTGGATGAATGGCTAGATCTTGCCTTGCGCAATGCGCGTCGTTATTAGGCTGATGTGGTCGATTGTTCACTAGAAAGTGGGAGGCGCTCTCGTCTTGGAGAAACAGCCACCAGGTTTGCGGCTGCTGTAACTAACTCGCACAACTTCTAGGCCGCCCTTCTTGTCCCCTCGTCACTGGCCTTGAGAATCGCGCGTCGCATAATTCTAACTGAAACTACTTTCGAAATCACCCCGACTTAACGGTCAGGCCGCGCCGACACCAGCAGCGACTTCACATTATCTCTTCCACTTGCAACATGACTAAAACAGTTCCTCTGGGTCATCGACTTCGGTATCCCATCACAGTCCGCAAGCTACTCAAGCGGGCCGGCGACGAGATCAAGAAGCGTCAGGTCCTGTTCCAATACACATATACAACAACAAAGGAGTCTGGTGACATTGTGCGCGATGCCGTCATCACAAAGCACACGGCTTATGCCGAATGGGAGAGTCCCGTTGATGGCCGTCTCAAGCATTGGCGCATCCGCGAGGGCGCCGTGTTGAGTCGCGACCAGCCCGCCTTTGAAATTGACGAGCAGTGCGGCCATGAAGTGCAGTTTGGCGGCTTATGTGCCATCTGCGGCAAGGACCTGACGGAAATGGACTTTTCTCAAGAGCGTGCCGACACCGAACGCGCGACAATCTCCATGATTCACGACCAGAATTCGCTCAAAGTCAGCGCTGATCTTGCACAACAGGAGGAGAAGCGCATGCAGGAGCGATTACTACAGCAGCGCAAACTGGTGCTGGTGGTGGATTTGGACCAGACCATTATTCACGCCTGCATCGACCCTACGGTTGGCGAATGGTACAACGACGCGTCCAACCCAAACCATGAAAGTCTGCGTGATATAGGTTGCTTCCAGCTTGACGATGCCACAAGCAGCAAGAACCTGTCTGGTTGTTGGTACTACATCAAAAAAAGACCTGGGCTTGACGGATTCCTGCAGCGCATGTCACAGCTGTTCGAAATGCACGTGTACACCATGGGAACTAGACCATATGCCATCTCGGTGGCAAACGTCGTCGATCCCGACAAGAAACTGTTTAGCAATCGTGTCATCAGTCGAGATGAAGCAGGTAGCGTACAAAAGGAGCTACAGCGACTGTTTCCGCATAGTACTGATATGGTGGTCATCATTGATGATCGATCTGATGTGTGGCCAAACGACCGCGAGAATCTAATTCGCGTAGTGCCGTTTGACTTTTTCAAGGGCATTGGCGACATTAACTCGAGCTTCCTGCCGGCAAGGACGGACATTCTACCAGGGGCCAGTACAGCTGACGCTTCGTCTTCCTTAGCCTCCCCCCCTACTGCAAGCAGCTCCCCTACAACGGCCACCATCCCTACGGCCGCTGCAGAACAGGAAAAGGAGCTCACAAAACAAATCCAAGACCGGCCACTAGCGCACATGCAAGAGGACCTGGAAAAAGAAGAATCGAAGCATGATGCCACGCCGGACGCCACACAACCAAAAATGGACCTCGATACCACGGCCAATTCAACTAACACTACCACGCCCGAAACTAAGGTCGATCTTGGGGCCGCAGCAGCAGCTGCAGTCGCAGCCGTAGCTGCGGCCCCCACCGACTCGGTTGATGCCATGGCTACTCCTCACTCCGAAGCCCGCCAACACGTGCTCCGTGACGACGACACCGAACTTGTCTACATAGAACGCCATTTAACGGCTGTGCACGAGAAATTCTACAAAGCCTACGATGAGCAAGTTTGTAGGAATAGCGCATTTGGCGATAAGTCTAGTTTGGACTCTGTTCCTGACGTCGGCCAGCTGCTCAAAACTGAGAAGAGCCAAGTGCTGCGAGGCACGTCCATTGTCCTTTCGGGCTTGGTTCACATGAATGTTAACGTGCATCAGACTGAGCTTGGCATGCAGCTGCAAAGCTTTGGTGCCTTGGTGCACACCAAAATCTCAGACAAAGTTACCCATCTAGTTATCAACCCTGCACGCACACGGACCCAGAAACTGCGCCAGGCCTGTCGCATACCTCGTATACAGATTGTTAGCCCGGACTGGCTCACCGCGTGCTTCAGTCGCTGGGAACACGTCGATGAATACCCCTACTTAATAGACGTGAACCCGGCTGATAGAACATCGCAGAATGATGTTGATGCCCCTGCAGCAGCCAGCACCGAGGGAGATATCGCTATGGTTGACCCTTCAGCACCTGAAGGCGATGCTGAAGAGGAGAATGATGTTTCGGGAGCCAGCAGTGAGGACGAGGCAGAGGGAGGTGAGGCGGGGTCTGCAGTTGAGGAGGAAGAAAAACAGGCCCTGGACGACCTCAAAGGCTTTGACTGGGGCGCAGCGGATGACGAGTTGGAGGACTTCCTTAACTCGGATGACGATGAAGATGACGAAAATAGGGAAGGCGACGCTCAAGAAGATGGCGAAGACTATGAAAACGATGACACGCGAATGAACGAGAGCAAAAATACTGGCAACGGCAACAGAACGTCCGAATCTATAGCTCCGCCTCTGTCTCCGCTTTCGCTCAAGCGCAAAGTGGCCGAAGAAGATGCCGAGAACGGGTCTTCATCCCATGGTGCCTGGCCTGACGATGCGGCCCCTTCCGACGCATCGCAGCTGCCCTCAACACCGGCGGTTGAACACCCAATGTTCAAGCGCCTACGTCTTGGCGCTCCTCGCAAGAGTAGTACGTTACGAAATGTGACATCGTCTGATGGACGGCATTTAGGTGTGGCGAACGAAGGGGATAGCCCGGCAAGTGGGCGATCGGGCTCAGTTGATCCGGCAGCAAGTATCACAACGCAGGATCTGGAAGATGACCTGGATGCGGCATTGGCAGCGGAACTAGAGGCAGGGCTGGCGGATGAAATGGGTAGATGAAGGGGGAGGAGAGGATTGGGAGGGCAGGGAAATGTAGAAGCGGGGGCTTTGGGAATTATACTTGGGTAGTTGATATGATGGTATGACGGCAAGCATCGGGAGAACAGAAGCAATACGAATGAACATCAATTCGAGCATGAGCATGAGTACGGAAGAGAGAGGGCGATAGCAACAGAGTAGGGGAGGGGAGGAGGCGGTATGGTATTCTTCTTGTACCTGGTCTGCGGCGAAGCATTGGTAGACGAGCCCAAGACTGCATTTACTTTGAACGGAATGAGAGAAAAAAGGAAAAAGATCGAGTGGTAGAGGCCAAGGAAACCAACCGTGCTACAGGGACTTTGCTCTCTGCGACATCAGACGAGTAGTAATGCTGAGATTGGGAGGCTAGAAGAGACTGGACAAATGTCTGAATGACTCGTCTCGCACATTAGTCAAAGGGGAAAGCAATAAGACGCTTGGACCAGAAGCTTATTTGCAAGTGCTGCTGGCGCTTGTGCAACAGCCCAGAGGCCTGGCAGATGAGTTTTGCCACTTTTCGGCTGTAGCTGCTGCTTGCTCTTCTGCCGGGGGATTCTCTGCGTTTGTGACACAGCAACGAACGAGCCCGGGGAGATCGGCGGGTGGGACGCGGGACAGGAAGAGCAGGAAGACAGGCAAGAGAGCAGAAGCTAGGCCCTAGTGGGCTCGCTGGGCGACTATGCAGGATGGGCTAAAGCTAAGGCTGGTAGGATCGAATGGCGTCATTGAGGGGGGGAGCGGATGGATGGTATGATTAGGGAAGTTCGAAGTCCTTGTAGGCGGTGGGCTCTTAGTCCTCTTTTGCTTACTTCGACTTTACTGCTTGCATGCTTGCTCCTTGCCCTCCTCATCCTCTTCCCCTAAAGGACCGCTGAATTGTTCCATTTATGGCTGCTGCTTTGTCTATGGCCGTATTGCGGGAAACAAGAAGGGCGAAGAGGTGGAGGAGGCGGAGGACGCGGAGGAGGAGGAGTGTAGCTGGCCTTGTCCTACCAGTGTGTTTTCTTATTTGTTGTTTTGCTTCCGCCCTTGACTAAGGCAGCTAGCATTAGACAAGCGCAGCCCAAAATGGTGAGATACAGCACGCAAGAGACACCAAATGCGCTAGAATTGCGAGATTGGGCGTGAAGACATGGGGGAATCAACTGGCCATGGGAAGACACTGGCCGACGGGTGATGTCTGCTACTCTGGCGGCTGGCTGCTGCCACGTCCCCCCGCCTATTGATTGCCCCTGAGGCTTTAGGCTTGGCTTCCTTGAACAAAGCCACCGTCTTTACTGCTCCAAATCACATCATTTTTTGTGCATGTTTATGTGGTGGAGCTTGCGATTATTAAGCATGCTAGGACGGGGTGGCATATGGACAAAAAGTGCGCTCGAAACGGCATGCGACCTGTGCCGAAGTAAATCGTAATCGTCCCCACGGATGGTGTGCTTGGGAGTGATGGAGAGGGGGATTACTGGACAGTATGCTACATGCAGCACGGGGGCTTGATTTTAGTGTATGCCATGCTACTTCTAGTACCGGCTCTGGTGTTGGCCTTGCATTGGACGCGCAAGGAGTTTTCCTTTTTTCTTCTTTCTTTTATAATTGTGCTTTATTTGTTTTTATTTTCTATTTTTCTACTCTTTTCCCTTCTCTCCCTATTGGCCTTGCCATTTGCTGCTTCCTTTTCCCCTCTATCTACTTGTTGTCTTACACACATTCTGACCGTCCGTTCTTACAGCTCGGCTCTTCCTTGCCGGGCCCGATGACAACAAACCAAGTAGACAGAACCCAAAAAGGGATCATAGAGAGTATATAAAATAAACTAATTTAACGCTTGTTCCTCCTTCACCCCCTCGCTCTAAAAGACCAAAGTCGTGTCCGAGTTGTAGAGATATAATAACCCCACTGAGTATTGCAGAGAGCTTGGCCTCAACACTGTTCTCGCTCTGCTCTCTCGTTCCTGGCTTGTTTCTCGCCTTGCCCTAGCCCGGCGTCTGACATTCGCTACGCTCCATGCGGGATTTTGAACCTGTGCTCTGACAGCCCTCAAGACTCGCATAGTCTGCCAGACTGCTAGTAGCTGATTCGGTATCCCATCAACTACGCTGTATCTGGCTTCGTCTCTTGCCCGCTGTCTATAGATAGACATATATCTGCTGTCTCTACGTGTCTGATCCATATCGTCATGTGGGATCCCTACGCCTCGACTACCCAGCCCACTCCGTACGACCCGGCCCTCGCTGCCTCCGATCTTTTCTCATCACTCGCCCAACCAGACCCTGGAGCCGTGGCTAGTAGTGGTGGTGGCACTGAAGGCCCTGGAATTCCAGCTCTGGTACAGACACTTGCAAATGCGCACCAGAACCCACACACACACTCCAATTCACATCCGCATTCACATTCGCACACGCACGCCCCATCGCCAATACATGACTACACTGCTGCGCACACACATGCGACGCCCCCGCTTAGTAGCTTCTCGCCTGGAGACTCTACCACCACGGGCTTGGGGGTAGCTTCTACGCCTTCTAGTAGCACAAACACTGGCGGGCCATCGTCGTCCTCTATCGGCGGCGAACGGCTCACAGCGGAGGAAAAGCGGCTGCGCAACAACTCAGCCAGTGCGCGGTTTCGCGTCAAAAAGAAAATGCAGGAAAAGCAACTGGTGCAACACACCATGGAATCGGCGGAAAAGCTCACCCAGTTGCAAGGAAAGGCACAGGAGCTGGAGCGTGAGAACAAGTGGCTGAAGAATTTGGTGTTAGAAAAAAGTAAGAAAACGCGTCCAGAGGGGGGAGGATAGCGAAGACGGGGAGGAGAGAGGGGAAGGACGAGGGAAGGGGGGAGTATAAGGGAAACAAGTGGAGGAAAGGGCGAAGGCGATGTTTGGACACAATGTGGAGGCCCGCTGACGTAGTTCTGCCCTTCATATCGCGATGGGTATTCATACGGAACATCCTCTGTTGTGTCGGGCTATCGGCACTTTTTTGATTTTCTTCTCCGCTTTGGATGCTATACTCTAGGAGCTTGGCGATTAATACACTGTGGTTCTGGTATTGTCTGGATGTTGTAGATTGGGCTCTAACCTTGACACAAGATGTATATTTGCCTCTTTTCACCCATATTCGTACAACGTTTGCATGCATGCTACCGGCTATCGTACACTCATCCGCTAACCCTGTTTTGTCTCGTACGTCACATATCTACGTCTAGTATCGCCGCTGGCCCGCCTCCTGGTCTGCTTCTTCCTGTGCTGCCTTGACAGCGCTCTCAATCAAGCCATACGTTTTCATGAGTGCCTTTCTTGCCTGGACATCGAATGCGGGCATGCCTAGAACCGGCTCGGCGAAATTGTTGGCGGCATCCTTGACGTCCGCTATTTGTGAAGCCACTTCGTCGACCGCCCGTAGTGTACCAGCGCTGTAGGCCAGTCCATCGTCGCGCATGCGTGATAGGAGGTCTATAATATCCGGGATGCTCCCATTTAGCGCCCACGACACGCGCAGGAGTTCGTCATACAGTGGTGTTGATGCGCCAAGCACGTAGGCCGCCAAGCCTAGCTGCTTTAGTCGCGGTAGGATGGCGAGAGCTAGCGGCGATGGGCGTGCAAAATCGTAGGCAAGCCGCTGGGCAGCAGTGAGGATGTGTTGGGGGAAAATGGGCCCATGGACCTCAAGGGCCGCAGTATCGGGTGTTGGCGGGGTTTTGTCCGATAGGTCTGGGGCAATGCCAAGCTTCTGGACGAGCGAAAACACCTCCTTTTCCAGGACTGTCCAGACTTGCTTGTCAGACCTACAGGCTTCAAAGAGCGCCTTGACGCGCTGCACCTCAGCCACGCGCTGGGTGTCAAGGGCAGCTAACCGCTCCTTCTCGGCATCTGTAAGCTCGGCTTCCGGTACATCGTCATCACGTGCGCGATTCTCCTCGAGGAAGCTGCCCTCAACGGCGCGGCGTAGCGACGGTGGGTACATCTGCAGGATTTCCTCGCGGCTCCACGGATTGCGGTGGCGACGCTGGGGGGACTTTTTAAAGAGCGAGGACACCTTGGTTTGTTTGGCCGTAGCAAGCGAATCAAATATTTCACCGAACACGCGTTTCTCTGTCGGTGTGATGGTTGAAACGGCGCGTTCAGGGAGGATGCTATCTAGCGCAGAGAAAGTTTCGGCGGGAGATTCGATGGGGGAGTCGGCAGGAGCTTCGGCGGGGACTTCGGCGAGGACATTTGAAGGGGTGTCAGCAGGAGCAGTGGTAGGAGTAGCGGTGGAGTTGCTGCTGGACTTGGAAAATAAACTCTCCGTCTGGTGCTGTGATAGCTTGTCGATGATATCATCACGGCGGGCTGCTGAGGAAGAGAAAGACCGAGAGAGGGTTGAATAAGGGGTCTGTGCGAAGATACGGCCTCCCAAAGCAGCCCGGAACGGAAGTCTGAGAGCCCGAGACATAGTAGATGGAGAGGAGCAGTGCGTAGATCTGGGGCCCAGTAGAACACGACGACAAGTTGGCCTTCTTCAAGAGGGGTGAGTGACATGACGTTAGTGGTGTAAAAAATAAAATGTGCAAGGGTATGTGCTTATCTTATCGGAAAATATGGGGCTTTTGATGAACGCGATAATATGTGTGCTGTAAGCACTTAACGCGCTTCTCATGATCCAAGGACAGCGAGAACCAGGGCTGTTATGGAAACGCGTGGAGCCTCTTGGGGTTTGTTTTTGTTTGCGATCATTCAAATTTCGTGAAGATTTCTATAGCGTGCAGAGTGCAATCATTAAAACGAAAATCGCAGCATAGTTGCACTACGGGCCACCGAATATCAACCGGGCACATACATATACACACAAACACAAAATATAGTCCCCATCATGGCACCTAAAGATCCGCCAATGAGCGCCTTTGAGCGTCGTCGTCTCGAGAACATGGCTGCCAACACTGCCATACTCAAGGACATTTCAATCACCGCCAAGAAAGTAGCCCCAGCCAAGCCAAAGGCCGGGCCCGCGCCAGCTACCCGCTCCAAATCTACTCGAAAGCGCCCACGGTCCGAAACCACATCGTCTCCGGCCCCGACGTCAGGTTCGGCAAGCGCGCCAGCACTAGCGCCGGCCCGCGTTACGCGGCAGAGCTCCCGGCTGGCTGGAATCAACGCCGACGACATTCCGGGCCAGGCCGTGCTTGCTGCACAGCTGGACGCTTCAGCAGACGCTTCGCGGGCTAAGCGATTGCGTGTAAGCGGCGATCTAAAGTTGGACTCATTGGTTGTGGATGGTAAGAAGTGGAGTAGCAGCAGTGCTGTGGGGCTTCGCGACCTGGTCCGTGGGGCGCGGCCGGGGGTACGGACTTTCACGGCCGAGGATGTTGCGGAAACAACAGACGAGGGCCTGAAGAAGCTGAGAGAGGAACTGGGGCGCATGGAGCTTTATGAGACTTGGGCTCCGGGAGGTAGGTGTTTCTTGTTATACCGTCGCCGCGTCTACCGAGGAATAGCCTTGATGGCAGCCTCAACGACGCTCTTGATATCTATTGTTCATTTTTTATAACCCCTCTCCCCATGTCTTTTGCCTGCTAACAAAAGCCCCCCCCCTCCGCTTTCCCCTGCCCTGTAGACATCAAAATAACGCCTCAGCGTGTCTACGCTCTCGGCTTTCACCCTACTGAAGACAAGCCGCTGGTCTTTGCCGGCGACAAGGAGGGAGCTCTGGGTGTATTTGATGCCTCACAAGAGCCCATCAAGGCCGAGGTCGACGAGGACGACGAAGATGCCGAGGAAACCTACGAAAGCCCATCGATTCTTGCCTTCAAGACACACACACGCACCATTTCGGCCTTCGCGTTTTCGCCGTTTGACAGCAACTCGGTTTTTTCGGCGTCCTACGATAGCAGCATTCGTAAGGTAGATCTCTCACAAGGCCTCTCGGTTGAAGTCTACTCGCCAGCCCAGACCGACATCGACATGCCTATATCCGCCCTGGAAATTATGCCGTCGGATCCTACCGTGCTGCTATTCTCGACGCTATCCGGGTCGGTGTGTCGAGCCGACACGCGCAAGCCAGGAATAGTTGACGAATGGACGCTGAGCGACCAGAAAATCGGCGGATTCTCTGTGCACCCACTGCAGCCACACCTACTCGCAACCGCCTCACTTGACCGGACGATGAAGATCTGGGATCTGAGGAAGATGGCAGCAGTCGAGGAAGAAGACGATAGCAGTCACAGCGGTGAAATCCCTGCCCTACTCGGCTCTCACTCATCGCGGCTCTCGGTGTCCCACGCAGCCTGGAGTGCTGGAGGCCATATTGCTACATCGTCATACGATGACACGATCAAGATTTACGACTTCTCGCAGTCTTGCGGTGCATGGAAGCCGGGAGCAGCGCTCTCCACCGAAGCATTGGAGCCCACACACATCATCCGACACAACAACCAGACGGGACGCTGGGTCACAATCCTTAAGCCGCAGTGGCAGCGGACGCCACGCGATGGCATCCAGAAGATGGTGGTCGGCAACATGAACCGCTTTGTGGACGTCTTTGCCGCAGACGGAAGCCAGTTGGCCCAGCTGGACGGCGAGGGTATCTCGGCGGTGCCAGCAGTGGCCCAATTTCACCCGACTTTGAATTGGGTAGCGGGCGGGACGGCAAGTGGAAAGCTATGTTTGTGGCAAAGCGGGGGCGGGGAAAAGGAGGAGAGAGAAGAAGAGAGAGAGACTGAGACCAAGACTGAAGACGAGTAGGAATAGAGTAGAGAAGGGCGTATTTGGCTGTGGAGGGGATGCTAAACGCCACATCCAAGTTTGTGGCAGAGAGACGTCGCTGCGCTCTCATCTCGAGAAGCAAGAACTGTTGTACTACACATCTTGTGCCTGCCGCTAGTGGCCCCGTTGAAACCTTCCTAGAGATACAAAGCAATTTGTGCACGCTGAGCTTTTTCACGTGCATGTCGCCGTACAGGGCTGACTGGCTGTTCATTTTATTTTGACTTGAGCCTTTGAATGGGTGTATTCTGGCTGTTTTGCGGCTCTTTGCCTCATCTTTTTTTAGTAGCAGCCTCAAGACATGTCTTGTTGTTGTCCAGCCATCCTGTCCCAGAACAACAAGGCCTACCCTGTCCTGTGCTCGGAGCTCCTTTGTCTGGTGTGTGGGTTTGCTCTTTGCTCTGCCCCCGCAGCCGTTATTTGAGATTTGGTTAGAACGCCCTATGGCTCTACAGGCCTGGCAGCTGCCATGCGTCCGGCACCTGTCCGACACTTGCACACAGCTACTTGGCACCTGGTCATTATCTGCGCCACCTTTGCATATCGCTAGATATGACCTCCTCCATACAACTAACTACGTTGTTATCACATGCAGTTCAACCAACCACCAACAAACCAAATCCCATCCGCGGCTTGCCTTTCCCTGTTTCCAGGCTTCTTCCCAGTCATTTCCTTCTTTTATCCCCTTTGCTCTGCCTTCGATCTGCGTCTTTTCTCTACAACCCCTGCTGGAGCCGATCCCGCCCGCAGGCTTTGTGGGCTCTGATTGGGCTATAGTCTACTGGTTCTGGGTGGCTTTGCCTGGGGCTTGTCTCTTGTCTGTTGTCTTGCTGGTCACATCCTTGCCTTGGCTGTGCCTACTATCGATAACTCCCAAGAACAGCTGCCTAGTTAGCGCTGGCTGTTCTCGCTGCTATCGTTAGACAAGCCTGTTCCTTGTACTATACATATACATGCTTCTACTTGTGTTGTATTGTGCTGCAAGCAACGCAAGACTTGCTTGGCCCAGGGCTGGCTTGACTTGACTGTACCGTTGTCTCCGCTATCATTATCACGCTGCTTTTGCTTTGCCTACTTCGTCTCGCCCTACGTACGTTACCGTGAAAAGTGACACTCTTGCACCTACTGGCCTTATTTTCTTCTTTTCTCATCCAAGGCCTTACAAACGCGTGTTATCGAACAGTCAAATTCTCCTGTCCTTTTCCGACGAACCCATCCCGTCACGACGTCACCGCCTATCAGCCACCCGTCTGGAATCCTCCTTCACTATAACGCATTCCCGCCTTTTTAGTGTTTCTATTTCTGTTGCGGTCTTGTGTGTTCCTTTGCTCTGCTCTTTGATTTTTTTTCGGATTTTTATCTTACTGTCTTTTTTATTCGTTTATTTTCAGACCTTGGACTTTCCTGATACTATACATTACTCGTCTCTTCTCCCTCTTCTCTCTCTCCCCCTCTATTTCCGGCATTTACACTAATTCATAATGTCTTCTTCCCTTGTCGCCATACCGCCTTCAGACGACCCGCCTCCCTCTGCTTCTGCCTCGGCCTCAACTCACCCTTCCTCCCGCAAGCCCGCTGCCCTTTCTCGCCAACGTCCCGAAAGCATGGGCCCCTCAACTATCCCCGAACTGCCTGACAGGCTGAAGGAGGCCGACGACTCGGACGAGGAAGATGTCGTCGCCGCCAACAGAGGCATGGTCAACATGAACCAGTCGCTGTTTGGCCTTCTCGCCGCTGCCGGTTCCAATGTCGATTTTAACCAGCGCTTCCAAGACCATAGCAGCGACGATGATGACAACGACGTCAATAGCCCTGAACCTTCCCGCCCTCTGCCCAAGCCAAAGCGGGCCGTCGCTGTCGGTCGCGACTATGACGATGCCGATAACCGCCACCATCGCTCAAAACTTGCGTCCCATCGCCGCCGCATTAGCGAGAGCCGCCTCCTCAAGTCCTTTGCAAACTTGCCGCATTTTAGAAAATCTAGAACTTCTAAATCGTCATCGCTGCAAGCTGGCGACGGCGAGTCTCATAGCCATTCGCGCAGCCATTCCCGCTCCCACTCCCACTCTCACGCCCGGTCGCCTTCCTTATCAGCAGCGCCCCCCCTTTTCGGCCACCGTGACTCAGACTCCTCGCTTGCCGAAGTCGATGTCGATGCTAATGACGCCGCTCTCGCCCCCGTCATGAGCCGGATAATCGACGGCCAGGCCGAAATGGCCGCTCGTCCCAGTTTCGACCTCGACGGCATCATGCGAGACCAGCTGGCTGCGTCAACAACGACCCTCAAGCCTTCAACTGGCGTCATCCGCGAAGGCGCCACCTCAGCCTCGACGTCAACACTGGCGCAAAAGCTCAAGGCCATTTTCGAGTTCGACGAACCTGAAGATGTGATCCGAGGTGAGTGGAGTTCACTGACGTCATAGGCCCCATTAGCTGTTGAACAAGCCACTGTTTTGACTAACTGCAAATTTTGAGAGGGGCTTACCAGAGTACCCATGTTGGTTGTTACAGAGCGTGTTGCTTCAAGGCTTCATGTACATAACATCGCGGCACATTTGTTTCTACGCATATCTGCCTAAGAAGACGGTGGGTTTGGCAGTGTTTCTTTTACTCATATTTTCCACCTTATTCTTTTCACCTTTTCTTTCCTTTTTCCTTTTTCACCCCTTTTCATTTGCCCCTCCGCTAACTCTCTTTTCATCTTCCCAGGACAAAGTCGTCAAGGCTGGCTTCCTCGGAAAAGCCGGCCGCCGCAGCCCCAAGTACAATCGCTACCATTTCCGCCTCAAAGGCGACCAGCTCACCTATCATGAAGCCTCCACGGACCTCTATTTCCAGACCGGCCAGATTGACCTCCGCTACGGCATGTCCGCCATGATAGTCGACAAGGACAAGGAAGGGACACACTTCAACCTAGTCACCCACGAGCGAACCTACCACTTTAGGGCTGACAGCCCTGCTAGTGCCCGTGACTGGGTGCGCGGCTTGCAACGCGTCATCTTCCGCTCGCACAACGACGGCGATAGCGTCAAGATATCGCTCCCCATTGAGAACGTCATTGACGTCGAAGACACGCAGATGCTAGATTTTGCCGAGACTATCAAGATCCGTGTCATTGACAATGACGATACCTTTGCAATCGACGAGTACTTCTTCTCCTTCTTCAGCAACAGCCAGGAAGCTATGGCCTTGCTGAAGCTGTTTTGCGAAAAGGCCCAGGGAAGCAAAAACAAGGAAAGGCTGCTACAAAAGCCCCATTCCGCCTCTGCCTCCGCCTCCGCCTCCGCTTCGGCTTGTCATTCAGCCTCTGTTTCGCTGCCCGTATCAGGCTCACATACGCCAGACCCTGACGGCTCTCAAGCCCGCACCCATGCACAGGCAAACAACCTCTGCGTTCGCACGGCAAAGCTACCCGAGACTGTTAAAGCCACTCTCTCGCCCATGTCGCCTCACGCAACACATACACACAGCCCTAGCCCTCGTGCCAGCATCGACGGCCATCGGCCTAGTTTCGACACATTCCGTCCGTTTGGACGGCGCAGCATGGACCGCCAGAGTATTGCAACTCTTGATGCACCTACAAGAAGAAGCTTCAGCCAATCACGACGCTCAATTAGCGGTCAGAGAGTCTCAGACAAGTCCTTAAGCTCGGGTCTCTCGGGATCTGGGTTTACCGATATGAAGAATTCCATGACGGAGTCATACGCGCAGTCAGGCTCAGTGGATGATTACAGCATGGCAATGATATCGTCAATAGAGGATCACTCAGTCACAGGAAGCCAGATCTTGCATGGCAGCGATGTGTTCAGGACTTCCCAGACGACAAAAACCCCTCCTCTGGATGTTCCGGAGCAGAAAGACGGTCCAGCTGTCGGGACTATAGGACGCAAGGAGCCTAGAAGCGCCAAAAATGGCGATGAAGAGGATCTTGAGTCTCAAGGCCAGACACTACAGGGTATTGCCAAAATGGGCGCCTTGCCGCTGCAGCGCGCTGGAGCCTGGGCCGGTTATCTCAACCGAACTAGCCGCAAGATGAGCTCTCTGCTAGCCACAGAGTCCATGGGCTATGTTGAGAAGGTCTCGGGCATGTGGAAGGGTGGTCGCAAGCACTACCACTCCACAGTCAACACTAAGCGAGACAAGGATGACCCGGCTGACGGAACACAGGAATTAGATGAGGACAAGATTGGCTCGTCTAATGAACGCTTCCGCAGCCATTTTGGCCTACCCGAGTCCGAGTCACTTAAAGCAACGTACTTTTGCTACATTATGCGCGTGCTACCGTTGTATGGAAAGATCTATCTCAGCGACCGCATGTTCTGCTTCCGCAGTTTGTTGCCCGGCACACGAACCAAGTTAATTCTCCCACTCAAGGACATTGAGACGGCTGATAAGGAGAAGGGCTTTCGTTTCGGATATTCCGGACTGGTTTTAGTGATTCGCGGCCACGAGGAGCTATTTTTTGAGTTCGGCCAGGCCGAAGTCCGGGACGATTGCCATAATATGGTCGAGGGGTTCTTGGAGGCATCTAGACTGTTGCGCTCGTCAGGCTTTGCTAGTGAGGGCGAAGATGAAAAGGAGCTCGCGCGCAATGCGCTCGCCGAGCACGACGCCCTACAGGCCGAAAGACTGCTCAAGGAAAAGCTGGCGGAGACAGCTAAGCTAGGCGACTCTATGCCGGTACTCTTTGATGATACTAAGCCATCTATGATCAACTTGAAGCCCACCGCGCCGCTACGCATCACATGCCTGACGATTGGCTCGCGCGGCGATGTGCAGCCGTACATTGCTCTGTGCAAGGGACTCTTGGCCGAAGGCCACAAGCCTAAAATCGTTACGCATGCCGAGTTTGGCGACTGGGTGCAAAGCCACGGCATTGCTTTTGCGCCTATCACGGGCGACCCAGCTGAGCTGATGCGCTTGTGTATTGACAACGGTATGTTTACATGGACGTTCCTACGTGAGGCCACGACTATGTTCCGTGGCTGGCTAGACGACCTGTTTCTCACAGCCTGGAAGGGCTGCCAGGACTCTGATGTTCTGATCGAGTCACCCAGCGCCATGGCCGGCATCCACATCGCCGAAGCCCTGGGCATCCCTTACTTTCGGGCGTTTACCATGCCATGGACCCGCACACGTGCCTATCCCCATGCCTTTGCCGTGCCAGAGCATAAAATGGGCGGTGCCTATAACTACATGACCTATGTGATGTTCGATAATCTTTTTTGGAAAGCAATTGCTCACCAGGTTAATCGCTGGCGCAACACGGTGCTCAAACTGCCTAGCACAACGTTAGAGAAGCTCCAGCCCAACAAGGTGCCGTTCCTATACAATTTCTCGCCCAGCGTGGTGGCGCCCCCACTCGACTACAGTGACTGGATCCGGGTATCGGGCTACTGGTTCCTGAACGAGGGGAGTGGCGAGGACTGGAAACCGCCGGCTGATCTGCAGGCCTTTATCGACAAGGCACGAGCTGACAAAAAAAAGCTGGTCTATGTAGGCTTCGGCAGCATCCTAGTCAACGACCCAGGCAAAATGACCCAAGAGGTCATCGATGCCGTACTTAACTCGGACGTGCGCTGCATTCTCTCCAAAGGCTGGTCAGAGCGCCAGACAAGCAGCCAGACAAGCAGCGGGAAATCAGCGGCCCCTAAGGCTCCTGAACCGACAATCCCCGACGAAATCTTCGTCATCAAGTCAGCGCCGCATGACTGGCTCTTTGCCCAGATTGACGCAGCCGCCCACCATGGCGGATCCGGAACTACGGGTGCCTCACTGCGTGCAGGCATCCCGACAATCATCCGGCCGTTCTTTGGCGACCAATTTTTCTTTGGAACACGCGTGCAGGATATCGGTGTTGGCATCTGCCTCAAGAAATGGGGAGCAAACTCGTTTGGACGCGCCCTTTGGACGGCCACACACAATGAGCGCATGATCCGCAAAGCCCGCAAATTAGGCGAGAGCATTCGTGCAGAGAACGGCGTGGCCACGGCCATCCAGAGCCTCTACCGCGATCTAGAGTATGCACGCAGCCTGATCCAGAGAAAGACGGGAGGAAAGGATGGTGGCGGTGAGACTGAAGAGGCTGAGGCCGAGGAGTGGACGTTTATCGGCGGAGACGAGCCAGATCCCGAGGTGGTGACCCAGCGGCTGTCGGAAATGTAGCCGACACGACATAGGACTAGACCATTCCTTATCATATTTAGGGTTAGGGCTGGGTGGCATTGACCTCGAGCCGGTAGCGTGAGTGGTTTGAGCGTTGTATAAACACACTAGTTGGAAAAGTCACCCACTGACCGACAAGCCGTAGAACATAGGAGCAAATAACTAAAAAAAATTAAAGGAGACCTCGGATTTGAACCCGCTCTCTGACAAAAACAACCCATACCAGTACTCGCACCTGAATTTGGCTGTGTACGACCTTCAGTCTCCTATCTGCTCAGCTCACGTTACTTGGCTCTATTTCTCTTATTGCTGTCATGTCTTCAGACTTTTGGGCAGGTTACATCTCTGGTGCTGTAGGCATTATTATTGGGAATCCGTTGGACATTCTAAAGGTGCAACTGCAGGCGGGGAAAGGGGCAACTAAATCTTTGCTGCCTCCCAGTCCCCCGACTGTCTCTCCTGCGCAGAAAACACCTGCACAAGCTCTCAGGAGTCTGGCTACAGGCACAGCTGCCCCAATTCTGGGCTACGGCGCACTCAATGCTCTACTCTTTGTAGTATACAATCGCAGCGAGAAGGCGTTGACAGATCTCTGCTCGTCATTCGAGCCTGACAGCCGGCCCCCCGGTCCTGAATCACCCAAAAACCTTTATATCACCTGGCTTGCCGGTGCTTTGGGTGGGCTTGCTACTTGGTCCGTCAGCACACCGACTGAGTTAATCAAGTGCCGCGTGCAACTTGCTCCACCCTCGACGCCTGTCTCAAGCCTTGCCATGTGTCGCGCTGTGTTTCGCTCTGCAGGCCTTCGTGGACTTTTTGCGGGCGGCGGAGTCACAGCACTGCGCGACTCTGTCGGCTATGGGTTCTATTTCTGGGCGTATGAGCTAGCCCAGCGATATGCGAGGGGGCATAGTCATGGAACAGCTCAGGCAACAGCCGAGGGGTACAGCGAAGCAGTACGGGCATTGCTCTGTGGGGGTGTCGCGGGAGTTGCGACATGGGCAAGCATTTTCCCGCTAGATGTGATAAAGACACGAGTCCAAGCTCACCCACAGCTATTCACCCCCAAACCTGTGTCTGTATCTGTATCGGCCGAGACCCAGCAGTTGCAACCACAGCGACAACGACAGCCCTACGGACGAAACACTGAGATCAGTGCGCTGCAAGCTGCACGTCAAGCATACGCACATGGTGGCATGCGGGTGTTTTTCCGCGGACTTGGAGTGTGCAGTGTTCGTGCATTTGTGGTAAATGCAGTACAGTGGACCATATACGAATGGGTGCTGCGGGAGATCTAGGCGGCGTGTGGTGTGGGGGTAGCTAGGGCTAGAGGTGTAGAGAACATGTGACCTAGGATATAACAATGGTGACGTTGGTTTTGGAATTTTGTTTATGGAGGCAGTCTGTTTTGTTCTGTTCTCTTTTTATTTTACTTTGCTTTCTGTTTTCTCCTTGTTTCTCGGTGTATTTATTCACGGTATATCACACAACATGTCCTCGCTGCTCGACTCTATCGCTATTGTTCTCGCCTCCCCCGCCCAGCGTCATGCTGCCTGGTCTCTTAATAGTGCTCACTGGCGGGGCCCGCTTACTTCTCAAGCCTTCATTGACCGTGAAGCCCAGCTCAGCCAAAGTGCGCTGGCCTCTGGAGACGGAGGGCTGTATTTCGTAGCCGTGCCCAAGGATTCGGTTGAAGGGAAAGGTGGACATGCAGACGCAAATGTAGAGCCGGTAGTCTATGCTAGCTGCAAGGCTCTACGCAAGCGCGTGCTGGTCCGTCGCCCGGGATGTGCAGTCGAAGAAACTACTGCATACGGAATCGGTAGCGTATACACTCGCCCGGACATGCGGGGTCGTGGGCTAGCACGATATATGCTGCAAGCTGTACAGCGGGAGCTTGACATCCGTGGCGCCGTACTCTCAGTTCTCTACAGCGATATCGGCCGTAAATTTTATGCGGACCTGGGATGGGTCGCAATGCCAGCTCGAACGGCTGTAATGCCTATCTCTAAGCCGCCGGCGGGGGAGCCAGAAGGTGTGACGTGGCTATCGGACGAGGATCTACAGCGTGTCACGGCCCAAGACACAAAACAGCTGCACGACAGTCTTGCCACAGATGCCTCCTCCCCAACGGCGCAGATCGCCTTTCTGCCAGACTTTGCCCAGCTGGACTGGAGTCTGCAACGCTCTCAAATCACGGCCCAGGCTCTCCCTACTTCAGTGTCACAGACGACGGCTGTCCTTCGTCGACGCGGCGCACAGACGTCCAGTGGCACCTCGTGGGTCTGGTGGGATCATCGTCTGCACGACGGCCAGCTAAAGATCCTGCGTCTAGCTGTGGACGGCGCCGACGCCACCGCGCGGGAAACTTTGTTGCGTGCTGCGCATCATGAGGCGGCTGCATGGGGCTTAAGCGAGGTAGTGGTCTGGGACCCGCGCGGCGCGGAGTTCTCAGAAGTTATAGATCGAGACTTGGGTGTTCCATGCTTGCGTTGGCAGAATGGCGAGGAGAAGGACATTGAGTGGGTATGCAATGAGTACTATGCATGGGTGTAATGCTGCAATATATATATCTGGGTATGAAAATGTTGATTTACACACATGTGTGTACAAAAGACTTCGTAGTTACGTACGGTACAACGGAAACCTGTTTGTTTGTTCAAGTAAGTGCTCTTGAATTCCTGTGTATTGTCCCACGTATGGCTACTTTATGTAGTGAGAGAACCTGCCTGCCTGTACCTCTTGCCTTTGAACTCCGTCTACAACGTCAAAATCACATCACTTAATACCTTACGTCATCAGCGCAATGTCCCGCAGCTCCTCCTGCACTAAATGGCCAACCTTCATCGGTCTATACTCTAGCACCTCACGATCCGCTGCTAGGTCTCTTGCGCGCTGCTGACATGTGGACAATGGCGTAAGGTCGATGTCGCTGCCAAGGTGGTAGAAGAAGGTCGATGAGATGCGAATCAGCGGCCTTGTAGGGCTCATTGCCTTGCGTCTTGCCACTGCCGCTAGCGTTGCGCTGTTGACAACCACCTCGTGAAAGCCTGCCTTAATTAGCCCGCCAGTTAAGTGCTCAATTTGCTTGCCGGCTTGCACCAGCAGATGGTTGCCTGGGGGGATGGCCACGGCAATGCGGCGGCCCGTGTTGCGCGCCCAGATGTTCAGGCCCGGATAGCGTGAGCGGCCGTGGATAGTCAGAAAGTTTAGGTCGGTGTGAAACCCAGCAAGGATAGTGTCCTTAGCACCATATTTGACCAGGTCTGAAGCCGTGGGGGCTAGTAGATGTGGGCCATAACGCGCACGTTCCACAAAGGCATCTTTATCTAGGCCAAGCCCGAGGGCTGTCATTTGGGCGACTCCCTCGACGGCCTCCTTCATTGCAGCACCCCACTGCTCCATTGCAGGCTCCCAACGATCTGCTACCGCGGCATGGTCGGGCCGCACATTTTCTAGGTTTAGTACGGGAAAGAGCGACGACACATCAGGTGGCGGGTTTGTGCCCATGCGCCAGAAGAAACGACACTTGGGGTCTGGGTTGTGGGCCGAGATATCCAGTGGCCGCTCGTCGGGGTGTAGATGCGCAATAACCTCGCGGCACGGCGCATGGACAGCACATTTGGGTCTTTCTGTGTTTTCCAGTGTTACGCCGACCTGATAGGCCAGTTCGGGGCGGGCATCGCGTGTGAGTTCTGCGGGCGGCAGGGCAAAATAGTCTTCCATCAAGTCGAGAAAGGAGATATTGTCAGCTTCAGATACACGCGAGTCGTGCACGATGAGAGCGCCATAGGCAATCAGTGCGTCGGCAGCTTTGCGGCATTCAGCCTGCACATGGGGTGAGGTGAGGGGATGGGACCGGAAGAGGTCGAGGTCGATGATGGGGAGGTCCATCGTTAGGGGGGAGGGGGAGACGGCCGTGAGTAGGAGGATTTGCAGAGATGAGGAAAAGGAAAGGACAGCTACCGTGAAACTGGCGTTAGAAGAGGTCAAAAGAAAGTGGTGAATTCTAATAGCCAACTTCAAGGCTCACGAGTTGGCGCTGCAAAAAAAGGAAGGCATTCCCGGTTTATGTACACTTGCCCCCGGCCAATCAGGCAGCTCTCTTTTTGTGCTCTTCCTGCCAGATCCTTTGCCCCACCTTCTTTTTTCATTTTATCTAGCCCCTGACAATAAAGATACAATAAGCCTAGAGGATGAAAGGAGTAAGTAGCAAAAATAATAGAGTGCGTTTTTCCCCGGATTCTGGAAAGCCCGGCAGCCCCACTCCCCGTACCGCCGGGGTCCGCCGGGGGAAAGGAGGTAGCTAGGAAGCAAAACAGACAACATGTACTGCGCTGGCACCGGAATGGCAGAGAAGTTTGATTCAAATATTAACTTGGCTCGCATGCGCTCCCTTCATTTATATGTTTAGATATTCACACCTGCTAGATCCCCTCTCCTCTTGCCTTCATCACGTGATCGGTGCCACTTTGTACCGCACCTTCCCTCCTTGGCGTCCTACATACTCACAGGTGCTCGTTAATGTCAAGATGCCATCGACCTATTCTGCCGCCTTGTCTAAAAAGGTATCCAGCTTAGCCATAGGCAGGCTTAGAAACTTTTGCTTGTTACGCCATTCCTGTTGACTCTCTGCAAAGCCGACAGCATCACGTGGCAGTGGTGGCGCATCGGTGATCTTAGTCACAAGGTAGGCGGCGCTTGCTTCGGCAATGCCGTACATCAGCACCCCGACTAACGGCACGCGCACCAGCACCCAGAAACCCAAGCCAAAGCCAAAAAGTATGCCTTCGCGCGCGCGAAACCACTTGCGCTTCTGGCGCGCATCAAAACGCAGGCGCGCAAAGTATGGCTCGAGTAACTCCCGTACTAGGCTGCGCGACCCATAATACGTTTGCAAAAAGACAACACCCCACGACCGCGGCAATACTAGCCCGATGGCAAACAGAGCGGTGGCTGGGCCAAGCCCCACAGCCTTGCGGAAGGTGTGGAAACTTAGAGCCGGGAGCACGAATCGACCAACCACGGGCAGGAAGGAAGCAGCGTATATGGCGAGGCCGAGAGCAGCTTTTCGCGCGTGACGGACCAGAGTTTGTGTAAAGGAATCAGCAGTGCGCGTGTTGTGGGTGCGCGAGTCGCGCGTTGGGTATTGCTTTAGGTTCGGGTAGTACATGGGGCGCAGGTGTGAAGGGTCGTCATGCTGGTGCATTCTAACGTAAGTAGTGTCCACCCAGCGAAGAGAGTCCATGAATCTAAGAGAGAAGGCAAAATGAATAACTAAGTAGTCAGTGTGTGTAAACATACCCATGAGTGGAGGAAGTGCAGAGAATAGGATGGAACTCACAGGTTATCTAGCGTTGGGGTGATAAAGCGCATCAATGACATAACCAAAAATGGTACCTGTAGGACCGATTTCTGAATGAAGTCCAGGCCATTGGTGATCCAGTCGTCCCAGGAAACAGTATCCAACGATATGAACCAGGAAACGAACCACAGCATGATGCGAATGCCATACGACTAGTGGGAGGGAGTCAGTATAAACGAGTGCATGGGAATAGTTGCAAGCAGGGCCTACCCACCGGAATCAAGACAATAATATGAATAGCCACGCCGACAGCGACAGCGATAGCAGCCTGCTTATAATGCTGATTATTGAAGATTGCGGGGTTCTGCATGGCCCGGTTTGCTAGCAGGGGATTAGCCATTTTGTCTCCTTCCTCAGCTCCCCCATTCATCCCTCCTATTCCATAAAAGTTAGCCAACTTACCACCAACTAGGGCCACCTGTGCGCCGCGAATAAAAGCGTTCAGATCAAAGTTTGATGCATCAAATTTTGCCTTGAGTTTGTCCTTGTCTAAATGTCCTTGGCCGTCTGTGACATCCAGCTGGCGCTTGAGCTTGGCCTTGTCAAGGAAGGGGGTATCAGCCATGGCGGGCAGGGTGATAAAAGGCTGAAGTGTCTCGGGGTATGTACAGATAAGATATAATCATATGAAGCTGTTTGTTTATTTGCACAATCTACAGCTTGTAGAGATCAGGACAGAGAGAAGCAGAGCTCAAGATATGTCAGATAATTATAAGTTCATCTTTCTCAAAGCCACAGACCCGCTTTAAAACAGACGAGCGGCCCGCTTTTATGCTAGTACAGAAGTAGCAAGCAAGCACCTACATAACTATAGCTTGTTAGGAATGACGCAACCAAGGAAGAGAGACGGATACAAGCCAGCGCCACAGCCAAAAACAACAGCCACATTTATGAGACTGCAGCGCCATACAGACACATTAAGCGTGACACAGCATACAGTGGAAGCAACTAAGATTATAAATATAGGGCTAACTATGACTATGAAGATAAACAGGAGCATGCGATCCGCACGAACCTGGCAAAGAGTGGATGGCGCATTAATAAAGGCGTCAAGTGGGGGTATAAAGCACACTGAATTGTGTGATGCAAATAGGCAAAGAGGTATAAAAAAGACAGAGACGAAGCCAAAGTTAGCCGGGGCCAAAAAAGGGAAGGCCGGGAAAATGGAAGGGAAGCAAGTCTATGCAAATAAAGGGAGAAACGAGGAGAGAAAGAAATAGAAAGAAGAATGTACAAGAGAAGGGAAGAAAAGAAAAATAGAGAAGCCAAAAAATACATCAGGAGATCCAAGAAAGGAAAAGAAAAGGCAGCCAAGAATCCCAAGCTGCAGTGATACTACAGGCGGCCCTTTGACAGCTGGCTTAATGTCTAGTCCTGCTGCTTTGCCTGTAGTTACTTATATGGCAAGTCCGTTTTCGGGGCGAGTAGCAGAGCTGTGAGATGACAAACCGCCGGACTGAGAGACGGGTTGAGAGGCAGACGTGGACGCAGATCTGTATGTAGGCGTTGTCCCCTCTGCACCATCAGTAGTCAGCCAGGTCTCCGTCGAGTCCATCTCAGCACTAGGCAGCTGATACCGGCGCCTAAGTTCTTCCACAAGACGCCCTACAGGATACTCGCTATCTGGATTGTTATGAAGGGCACATGGCGACATTTTCACGGGCAAAACCCAGTCTAAAATGCTGTAGCCCATGACCTGCTGCCAATTGCGTTTCCAGCCAAGATCCCAGGGGTTTTCTCTAGGCTCGGCTCTAAGTATGGCAAAGGTACGGGTACCTCTGTTTGGTGCATTTGGCGGTTCCGCAGACTGAATCGCCATGGGGAATAGATCACGGGCAACGTCCAAAGGGTAGGTCTTAGTCCTATATTTAGGGCTCAGTTCAGGGTTGTCGCCGGGGCCAGGAGTTGGAAGCTTGGAGGGGTCTATAAGGACAGCAAGATGGAAGCTCATACCGCGTTTCATCATGTCAATGTTAGTCTGGTTCATGAGGACATAGCGCAGAGACGTGCAGGCCATGAGAAAGCAAAAAATGCCAAAAAAGCCAGAAACAGCAATACAAGCGATAGAGACGGCATCAGAACCCTCATTGCGGTCTAGGCGGAGAGCGACGCCGTAGGCATTACAGGAGAGGACAGAAGCGCAAAAGGCGGCACAGTAAATGTTGAATTGCGTGAAGAATTTGAAGGATGTTTCGGACACAACACCACCAACCCACGGGCAAAAATGGTCCATCTTGTACACGCAGCGGCCGAGATCCGAGGAATGATGGGCACGATCCGGTTTTCTTTGGCGACACTCAGAGCACCAGCGTGGAAGGCCATCGCTTTCGCACACAAAGACTGACTTGGTGTAGAACCATTCTGGTTCGGCAAAACGCTGCTCATTCTCATCTTCACGATGCTCCACTTCAACGGCAGCAGTAGGAGGGTGAAGACGACCATTGCTTCGGCACAACACGCGGGGCTTTTTTTCTGTCTGAACAGCGGAAGGGTCGTTCTCGTCATCACGAGCAGCAAGCAGCGGCACAATGGCAGGGTTTGTTTTGACAATATAAAAAGTGCGTAGATAGCAACAGGCGGCCAAGAAAAGGAACAGGAACAGGAGGACGAGCAAAACAATGGCAGGGGCATTTTTATGGCGTTTGCGAATTATATAATTAACTACGCGCAGATGGAGAAAAAGGCCTGGTGTTAGCATGTCAATGACAACTAGGACGACAATAAATTCACTCACTGCAGTTATGGAAAACAGCGGCATATATCCCAAAGCCTACAAGGCCAGCGATTACCAAAGGCACAAGTCGCGTCATCCATTTTGCCTGACAGCGCGCGCGAGAGAGGCTATTGTCACTTTCAGGCTTCATGGTCAAATAATCGGCATTCTGAAGCAGTTTGTAGTTTTGAGTAACAATCATGAACCAGTGGCGGGGAGAGGCGAAGAAACAGAGGATAAAATGCCAGGGAAATGCGATAGTAGAGGAACGCAAGCGACAAGGCTGAAAAGCCAAGCACAAAGAACACGGCTAAATCGAGGCTGTGGCCAAGGTGAGGCTCAGTTTAGGCCACGAGGCTGGCAAAAAAAACCCAGAAAAGAAAGAAGGTAGAAGCGGCACAGACGGAAGGCGCGCGTGGTGAGAAAGACGGAAGACTTGGGAAAGAGTGACGCAAAAAACAGGAAGGAACGTTATGATGTTATAATGCGTTATCAGTCGATTACATAATACAACAATAATTTTCACAAGGAATAGAAGCAAACTGCCAACAACAAACAGGCCGTAAAACGGAAAGAAGGTGAAAAGAAGGAAAGAATCAACAAGAAAATAAACGAGAACTTGACGAGTGATTGGCAGCAAGGCAGGTGCCATGCGAAGTGGTTTCGAGCAAGAGCAGGGCAGGCAAGGCAAGAGTGAAGAGCACGAAAGGGGCGAAAGAGCGATCGAGAAGGAAAGAGTAGTGGATATCACGTGGACGACGAGATAAAATACAAAGTACAAGCTGCCATATATGGCATAGTACTGACAAGAAGGCGGCAAGGCACAAAGCTAGGAGCAAAAAAGAGTAGCGGGAGCGAAGCAGAATGAGAAATGCAAAAAACGACTAGAGAAACAAAAGCAAGATAAACAGACCAGCGCGTGAAGGAAGAACAAAAAAGGGTCTTGTTAATTTGGATTTGTTTTCTCGTCTCATTTAAGCCCCTGTCAGCCATGGAATTTGCCGGTTCGCTTAACACCTGAATATGTAAGGAAATGGGATAAAAGGATGAGAACCAAACCATGGTAATGCAAACTCAACGTGACATGTCACGTGATATATATATGGGCTACGGCAGACAGACCGAAGTGATACGGGAACGACAGACAGGCATGGCTTGTTACTTTATAATACATTATGTTATGTTTAAGCCACCAACAGGCATCTAGACAAGCTAATTGCCTCCCCAGTGCCTTATGCATGCGTTTGAACACCCCATTTCCAGCAAGCTACATATCTACACGATGTCAGAGTCACTACCACATGCCTACGATTGACCTCTACCAGCTGTTCTAGGCATGCTAGCCTCTATCCCCGCCATGACGTTACCAGGCCAGAATCATCCCGAGAGGGTCTAGCTTCTACGCTTGTATCCCTAGCTATAAACGGCACTAAATCGCGACATCGACTTGATATAATAATAATAATACTCTTTCCTTCCTAACCTACCCCTCCTCATCCACACCTATGACAGTTTGGCCAGACCCAACCCCAACCTAACACGCTATGTAATAATAATAGTAATAGTAATAATAATAATACCCAACCACTTTGCTCTCTTCACCCAAATGTCCCCATTTCATTGTTTCTATACTCATCTCCCAGTGTCACTATTCTCTTGCTGCATCTCTTCCCTCATACCCGCCCCGGCCAATCCCCTAGATCGATCCCAGGGCTTTCCGTGCCTCACATGCCTGCAGCATTAATGCCTCTTGGGACAGCGGCGGTGGCCGTGCACCAACATGCAGCAGGACTGATGGAGGAGCATTCAACGCTGCACGGGCAACACCAGCGGGAGATGCGACTACGGAGCCAGCAGGCGAAGGCGAAGGTGATGCTGCAATTACACCTGACCCTGGTTCCTGTAGGAGGAACGGGGTGCGCGGCTGCTGTCGTGGTCTTTCAGGTACAGTATGGAAGATTGACGCTGGTGCCGGTGCCGACGCCGATATAAGGGGCGATGGCGATGGTGGTGTGGAAACGTCGGATGATAGTAGAGGAGGGGGGCGGTTAAGCATAGCCATTCTAACAGACGAAAAAGTAGCTGACGGGTGTGACGACGGCATAACTCCTGTGGGAGCTACCGGTGATGTCAAGGAGGCAGATACAGCTAGTTTTGCAGAGACACCAGCACCCATCTGCCAATCGTGGCCATTCAAATCTGACGCAGTAGCATGACGGTCATCAATAGAACCATCATCAGCTATTGTCGGCTCCGAAACGCTGAGCCAATCCTGTTTCGCGCTCTGCCAGCGCATACGCGATTTTGCGCTAGGGCCTGTCGGTAGAGACCGCTTTCTCTGTACACGCGAGCTCGCAGCCTCCGCGGCGCGCTTAGAGGCCTCTTCGTTGGCTTTAGCCTCAGCAGCAAGGCTTTTGGGATTACGTGCGACGACCTTCCATTTCTTATTGACGGCAATTTCGCCGTTGGGTAGGCGCTTGATGCGGGACCTCTGAGGAGCGCGTTTGCGGATTGTTGCGGAGGCGGTTAGACCGATATCTTTTTCGCTGCGCGGCTTTTCCTTCACAGGCGCATCAGAAGTAGTCGAAGCTACGACTTCGGCCATGGCCTTAGTTGCCGTCTTCGCTGTGTTTTTAGTGTTTGTAGCACGACTCGGATTTGGCTTGCCCTGGATCGGGGTGTCAGGCACAGTGTAGCTATCATTGATGTCGACCTGATAAGGGTCCACCGTTTCGGCTTTCTCTGTGTCCTTGGGCTTGTCATGAACAACTAAGTACTGGGCTGTAGGCTTTGATTCAGCGATCCTATGAGAAGGTGTTTCATCTGCAAATTGAGCCGCAATTTCCTCAAGGTCAGACAAATCAACATCACTAAGTGAAGAAATGGAATCGCTATCAGATATTTCAACATCGGCCAAAGCAGGTCGAGACTCTTCAGACGATTCCGGGTTTTCAGGCTTTAGCGTCCCGGAACTACTATTGGAGACAACCGACGAAACATCGCTATCGGATTGCACATATTGCAAACGAGACATTATTCGTTTCTTCGAAGGCTGTCGACGAGTCACTTTCCTAGAAATTTTCCCCGGCTGGCCAGAGGCAGAAGCGGAATGACGTCCTGATCGTCGTGTAGTGCTCGATGAAGTCAATGGAGGAGGACGTGTCCTTTTTCGGGCAGGCTTTGGCTCGTCGTCGGTTTCGGCGCTACGTTTTCGTTTGGCGGCTGAAGATGATGCTGTCACTGGTGTCGACTTTACAAAGCCGGAGGCTCTACCGCGACGAGCAGTCGAAGCCATAACTGTAGCTGCGGCTACAGCCGAAGTAGAGCCCCTGTTCTTAGCAGCGACTCCACGCACCAAAGCTGGTTTCTTCGACGCGGCAGTACCAAGAATAATCTTGCGGGACTTTCTAGTCGTCGCAGCAACAGCGCGCTTCGTGTCTTCTGCAGCTGCTGCCTTTTGAGCTGCTGCCTTTTGGTTCTTAGCTTCCTTTTGCTGTGGAGCTTCCTTAGATGTCAACCATCCTCGGCAATTGTCGGCGCCACACAAACACTTTTGCATGTTTTTGCTGGAAAACGGATCAAACTTGTAGTCATAGGTCAACTCATCGCCCGTCATAATCGGATCGTCACCGGCAAAGAGAGCCATGCGGGGCTGGCCATGCACCACCCACTTGACCATGCGGCAGTTGGGCTTGCAGGAATGGTTCACAAAACGCGCAATACTACCGGTAGTAGCATCTAGAATCATGTTTTGGTCAAACGACATAAGATAGAAGCACTCGTTGTCCTTGTACTTTTCTTCCATACGGCGTTGACACTCTTCCTCAGTGATGATTTCGCCCGTGTACTCGACAATGATTTGGTTAGCTTCAAAGCACCGGTTAGCGCGCACTCCATAGCCACGGTTTTCAGTCTTGATGACCTCAACACCCATAGAGTACTTGTTGCCTTGAGCCTTGCGCTCGGCAAGGGTCTGGAAGGCACGATTGGTGCAATGGGCCTTGCCGATATTGCAGTTTTCCTTGTCGCATTCATAAAGCATGATTCTGTTTTGGCATGATTCACCACAGCCATCGTCAGGAGTGCAGACACATTTCGACTGCCATTCTTCGCCGTGTGTGTTTCTCCAGTAGTCTTTGGAGTCGCCAATGAAGCGGTCTAGAGCAGGAATCAAAGGGGCGAGTTAGTCAATAGAAAAAAAATAAAGCGAAAGAAAAGGGGACCAGGGAGCAACTCACTCTTCGCCATTTTGCGCCAGTCTCCGGGCTTCGACTGTCCCGGCGGCAAGGGATTAAATACATCATATGGAAGTTTGAAGTCGCGACCCTTGAGCAATAGTCGCAAGCCATTAAAAATAGGCGACGGCAACAGCTTGTTATCGCGGTCTGAACTCTTAGGCGCCAACTCGTCATGTCGCGCCACCTCTCGCCGCTCCTCAGCGGTCAAAGATCGCAAGATGTCGTTTACCGTGAACCTTTGACCGGCATAAAGGCCATGTTCCATGTAGTGCTTAACCGGTTTCTTCTTGGGAACAGGGGGCAGTTGCTCGACATCTTGGGTTCTCTCTTTCTCGCTGCGGTCGTCAGCGGGCGTAGCGTCTTTTCGTAATCGTGAGGTGAAGGAAGAATGGAAGGAAGATAGCGACGCGGCGTCTGCTGGAGAAGCGGCTTTAGATGAATTTTGGGCGTATGAAAAAACAGCGGAAGATACGCTTGCTGCTGCTGCCTTAGCATTCCGCCCACTAGATCTTGAGGGAAGCGTCATCATCTTTCCATTACTCCAGACGGTATGCAGAACCGGCTTAGAGTCGATATGAGCAAATTCGTCAGTATCACGCAGGCGCTTGAGTTCACGCGTCAAGCCTCTCGTCTTTGGGGCGAGATCGACAAGGTTGGCAGTGGGGTTTCGAGGAAGAGGCTCGGAGATAACGGCGCGTTTATTTTGCAGGGCAGAGACGGGCTCGCTGCGACGCCGTCTAGTCATGATGGCATGGGCCGATGAAGATGAGGGCGTGGAGGCGGCGGCAGTAGTGTGAATAGAAGGGGTAGAGGACGAAGCACGGGTAGATTTTTGTTGAACCGAGACCGACTTTTTGAAGGAGTTGAGCCTGGGGATGGTAGAGGCGGCCCCTTCAGAAGATTCCCGTTGTGATAGCGGTGCCTTTATAGACGCTGGCTTTTGTTGTGCTGGTGTTAGGGTAGTGTCTACTGGTGCTTGTTGCTGGGAATCGACCACATCTTGCACTGACGAAGCGGCAACCGCCGTCTGCTGTGACGCTAGCTTGGCAACAGCACTCTTGCGACGAATACGACCACTAACGATGTCGCCCTTGGCGGCTCTTTTGCCATGGACATCAGTCCCGCTCAGCTTACACAGGTTATAAACAGCAGAAGCACGAGCAGCCCTACGAGGGCGCTCAATACCAGGCTTACTTCTAGCAAGACGATCCTTGCGCAACTTTGAGGATACGGGAGTCGCAACAGCATCAGAAGCAGAAATCCCTAGCGCTGCTGGAGACAAGGGGTTATTTGAAGCGGCAGCTGTAGCAAAAGCAGAGATTCTGGACTTCCTATTGGGTTTAGGCCTGTCAGGCATCTCTGTGTCACATAACGAGTCCTCCACAGTGGCATCAACACCATGCCCGCTGAAATCATCGTCATGGGCTGTGGTCACGAGCAAAGACGAAGGCTCGTCGTCGAGAAGCGCGACGGGTTCACTGGGAGGGGTTATTGTAGCAATAGCGGCGACGGCAGCCACGGATGTAGCTGTCGGAGTAGTGGCAGTCGTAGTAGCAGCGGTTGTGGTTGCCGACGGGGTTGAGACGTGGTTTGCGGCAGCGAAGTCGCGTTTTTTTCTAGGCGAAAAAGAGGAAGAGAGGGAAGTAGGAATGTCGACGGGTGATTCTATCTGCATGTCGATATCGGAATATCGGTTGGAGCGGGAGTGATGGTGATCGAGATAAGGATCAGACAAGCTCGTAGGAGGCGTTGAAGGATGCAGGTCGCGGGTCTTGACAATACCAGACATGTGGTGACGGCTTCGTTGTTGCTGTTCTTGTTCTTGGTGGTGGTGCATATCACCAGCGATGCTGGTGGGTGGAGACTCAATTGAGGCCGGGGCAGGAACAACAACAAGATTATTTTCCGAGGAGGGAAGAGGGCGACGAGCCGACGACGACATTTTGTCGCGAGGGGCCTCAGGTGTAGTAGAGGACGACGATGCGAGGTGAGATATTTGAGGCTTTGGAGTTGTTTTTGGTGTTTGTGGTTGTGTTGGTGCAGGAGAGGAAGAAGAAAGCCGCGCCGTCCTGGTCATCAAGCGACGGACGTGCTCCATAATCACCCGTCACGCGTCTTGGGTCTTTAACTTTGGGTCCTTTTTTGGGGGTGTTGTTTTTCCTCTCCGTGTAGGAGAGCAGCAGGTGGCAGTTATAGGATTTAAACAAGGAAAGAACAAGAAAAGAAAGAGGCAGCAATAAAAAGAATGGAAAGAAAAAGAAAAGAAAAAAATGGGAATTAAATGCTTTGTTTTTGAGTTTCCTTTGTTCTTGTAGATTGTGTGAAGAAAAATAAGAAACCTAGGCTGGCTGTTGTAGTGTTATGACTTGTTTGCCGTATTTTTTTTTCTTCGTCTCTATAAAAGGGGCAAAACAACAGTGAGAGACAATGAAAGAAGCAGAAAAGGAAAAGAGAGACGCAATATAAGTAGAGCAAGCCGGGAAACCCCAGTTAATAGAAGCGAAGGAGAGGAAGAGAGAGAAGAAAAGACAAAAAAAAGTAAAGGAAGAAGGAAGGCTATGGTAACAGGCTCAGGAAGAAACAAACAAATCGAAGAATGAAAATGGAGTTGTTGAGGAAAAGCATCAGGCGGAAGAAGATAGAAAAAGAATAAGAGACAGCTCGATCGCACAAAGCAGGTAGAGCATGAGTAAAAAGCAGGACAGAAATGGGGGAACACAAGGGTTACGGTTAGTAGGACCGGGGTTAGCTCGTGCTTTGAGAACAGTACTAGAAGTTGTTGACGCTGGGCTTGGCTTGCTCATGATGAGATGAATTGGGATGGAGAAGTGCGCAAATAATCAAAAAGAAACAAGCAAGCGCTTTCCATCTGTTGGGTTGTTTTTTGGGCTATCGTCTCGGCTGTTGACGCTCAACGCAGAATGTCGTTGTAACTACGTAACTATAGTAGTTGGACATACATGTATGAGGGAGAACAGCAGAGATTCTTCTAAATCACCGCATGCAAAACACCGACATGTACGCAGCTTAGGCAGGGCCGATATGATTCTGTAGGCCAAAAGGGCAGCAGAGCAGACAGAGAAGGGGAAATATGGCCGACGGGTTTCTGATCTGTTTCTGTCCCTCTCTGGCTATGGCTTGATTTAGGTCTTAGGTTATGTTGAGCCAGAAAGGCGGCGGTTTTTTGTCTTTTCCCATTGACGAAAAAAAAAACTCTGGCCTTTCTGTGTCTATCTCGGCCTCCCCCGTCTTCTTTCTCTCTTACTCCCCTTGGAACTTGAGGCCTCTTCCTCCTCCAAAAAACGCAACGCAGCCCCCTTTCTCTCTTGACCGCCTACCACCTACTTGACTTGATTTTGCCTTCTGTCTCTTTGCCCTCCGCCCTCCTGTTCCTTGGGCCGTCATCTACCCTTCTAACCCTGATTGTCTGATCCCGTGACATTGGATGTTTGTATTTGTGATTTGTACTTGTACTGATGGCTTCTGTGCCTATGTGTACAAGTATAGAAGCCTGCTGAAATGTGCGGTGCTACATAGGTATCGCTCTCCTTTTGTTTACCGAGAAATACGCTCGCATTTTCCTTCTCACAGTTACTGGACTTTCGTGTTGGATATAACTATATTTTTTTTTAGAAAAAATAGCCATTTGCCTTTGCTCATGATTCATCTTCTCTCTCTCCCCTCAAAAAGGGCATCCTTCTTCTACCTAGTAAAACTAAACTCAACGGCGTTGAAGGGTATTAACAGTACTCAAGAAAAAAGGAAAAAAAACAGAAAGACATACGCAGGAAACAAAAGAAGAAGAAACGAGGGGCCAAGAACAACAACAGCAGGAACAGCCATGGCAACTGGACTCATAGCAGGAAGGACCAAAAACAGCTTGGAGGAAAAGAAGGATGGGTAGGAAGATGGATTGACTGACTGGCAAATAGGCAGGCAATAAATAAATATGAACATCATCAATCTAGGCCGAGTGTGTCGCATGACACTAACAAGTTTGATGCTGCTACATGTGTACTTGCTTTTTCTTCCTCCATTCTGAGTCTTTTTACCTAATAGCTTAAGATCAAGACCAATTCACTAGCCAGCCGCCAGCTTACTTAGCCGAGACAGGAGAAAACCGGCAGAAAAGGCTCGCCTACGAGGACTTTTCAGTAACCTGTTTGTCCTCTTGCTTGGGCACAGTGATGGCAGCAGTAGCTTCGGTAGTTGCAGCATCAGTGGTAGTAGCTGCAACATCAGGAGTCTTAGGGGGTGTAGTAGCCACGTTGGTAGTGGCAGCGGCAGTGGCAGCCTCACCAGCGGTAGTCTCGGGTTCGCTTGCAGCAACGGCGACCACAGGCTCAGTCTCGGCTGGAGCAGGAGAAGCAGCGGCCGGGGCTTCAGGCTCTGCGTCGACCTCCGGCGCCTCGGCTAGCTTGACTGTAAATCCAGTAGTAACCGAAGGACCTGAACCACCGTACTCCTCAGGCAGGTTGATGCCCTTGACCTCGGCAGCAAGGCTGGTGCCTGAAGACATGGGGTGGAACTTACGGACGGTGGCAGGTGAAACGATGCGCTTGACAATGGAGAAGACAAAACCCTGAAAAACAGCAAGTACCAGAAAGAAGGTTAGCAGAAGAAACAGAGTCGCAAATAAGACATTAAAACTTCATAACAACTCACCATGATGCTAGGCACATTGACGAAGTACTTGTGGAACAGTAGCTCCGGGTATGCTGTCGACAAAACCTTGATAGTCTCGGCTGTAGCAGCTTTGGTATCAGCGTCCATTCTAAGGAACGAGACGCCCTTGTAGTCATGAACCTGGATCATCTGGTATGGGTCTTCACCACCAGCTGGGATGATTTCAGTGGCCTGGTCAATCTTGAGCTGGCGGACACTGAGCTCCATGAAGGCCGAGCGCCAAGTGATGAACTCGTCAACATTGCCGAAAGTTGCCTTCTTGTCCTTTACAGCACCGTAAATGTTCCATGCAATCACCTGCTCCTTGCCCCCAGGCGCTTCGTGCACAGTCACATAACCTAGATCCTTGAACTTTTCCTCGAAAATCTTGGACTCTAGCTGGTGGATAGGGTTGACCTCATGGCGCCACTTGAGTGCTTCAATCAGTTGCGCCTCTGCCTTTTCGACATTGTCGTCGTTGGCACGCAAGTACTTTTGCAAAACAATGGTAGCAGGAATAGACTCCTTCTTCAGATCGATGCCCCACATCTCGGCATACTGGGCCTGGGCGATGATGGATGGCAGGGCCTTAGCTAGTAGCTCCAGAGGAGTAGCAGGCTTTTCATCAGCCACGGGGGGCTCTGTGGTGGATGTGGGAGGCTCGGCTTCGGACGTAGAAGCCGGGGTCGAAGTAGTAGCCTCGGCGGTCTGTTTGGTAGCAACAGCCGCGGAAGTCTCAGCGGCGGTAGTAGCGGGGGTTTCAGCGGTGGCAGCAACAGCTACCTTGGAGACATCGGTAGCAGTGGTATCGGGAGTGGCATCAGCTTTTTCCGTTGTCGCCGCCTCGGCAGCCTCTGCAGTGCCAGAAATAACGGGCGCCTCTTCCTCTGTCTTCGGCTTCTTGTCGTCGTCGTTGTCGTCGGTCTTGGGACCAGCGGCAGCGGAAGCAGCAGTAGCGTCAGCCTTGTCAGCAACAGCTTCAGTCTCGATCTTAGTCTCAGCCTTGGCTTCAATATCAGCCAACTCAGCCTTATCATCAGCAGTGGTAGTAGCAGTGGTAGCAGCAGTAGGCTGCTGCGCCTCTGTCTCCTTGGTCACAGAAGCACCACCCGCATCAGAGGCAGTCACGAAGGACACTTCCTCCTCAGCGGTAGCGGAAGTAGCAGCTGCAGCGGCAACAGGCTTGGATTCGGTCGAAATAGCAGCCATGGTGGATGAAGGAAGGGAAGAAGAAGAGCCGGAATGTCGTTGTTTTGGTTTCCGTCGAGAAGCTGATAAGAGCTGAAACAAAGAAAAAAAAAGAACTCTTCTCAAGTTTAACTGTAAAAGAAAAAAAAAATAGAGTCTAATAGAGACAACACACACGCAGAAGAACAGGCCTGGCTAAGATGATTTTTTCAGTGGAAGGGGAAAAGAATAAAATGGGAGTACAAAGATCACGAAAAAGAAGAGAAGAAGATTTTTCTCTTTTGCTACAGATGGAAACGGAGAGAAGATAGGAGAAAGAAACTTGGTGAGGCAGTAGAGAAGAAAAGAAGAAAAGGTAAGAACAAACAGAACAGCTTTTTGAGAGCAGGAGCTAGAAATTGGGGGGTTACAAACAGCAAGGAAGGAAGGCGCAGAAACTGCAAAAACGATGTAATAATGTAAACAACTTGTTGATGACACCTTCTATTTTCTCAAAAGGGCAGGAGCCTTCTCTTTCCCTATAAAAAGCTAGTCTCCCCCTTCCAGCCCATCCTTTCGTCGACCTCCTCTATTTCATAATAGCAGTCAACTATTCGGCTACAGGTAGCTTCGCGGATCACTTAAAACCCCAACAAACAACTTATAACCAATGCAATATTCTCACCTAGAAGTCTAGAGTAAAAAAAAAGACAACGGCATCTAGAACGGCAGGATGCAGGTACTTGCCTTGCCTTATCTTCTTGTCTTCCTTTTCCTCCTTCCTTTTTTCTTGAAAAGAAATAATTGCCGTGGCAACCACTAAATCAAATGCAACTGCAACTCTGCTAGGGGACACAATAAAAGAAGGAAAAAAAAGCTATCAGTTTAGAAGTTCAATAAATGGAAGTTACAGCAATTAAACCAGAGCAAAAAAAGGCACTTGCCGCTTCAACACTTCTTTCTAATTATACACAGTAGCAAGGAAAAAAACCGAAGAATATCTAAGCTCAACATACATAGGCTTTGCCGAGCCCAGGCTTACAAGTACAAGCACAAGCGATGCCCAAGCTCCCTAACCCTTGTTTCTATGTCATGAAGAGCTATTAACCCTGGTGCTCGCTAGTTGGGATGTCTAAATTTGTTGTTTCACCTTGACAAGGGCGTTTCCTTAATTGATGACCTTGCCATTGTCGTCTTTGCTTCTTTTGATTTCAATCTAATCTATCGTGGTTCTTTTACTCGTCTTTTTTCTTCACATAAAAAGTCACTACATCAAAAGATTCCCCAAGTGTCTAGTTAGACATCTTCGCCAACAAAGAAAGTTTCCCTACTCCATAGCCTGCCTTTGCCCCTGTTCTACCCTTCTTCATCCTAATGCTTCCAGTAGAATTCCTTTCACTACCCTCATCTCTTCCTGTGCTACACTCTCTAGATCAACATGTTCAAAGTCCGCCGCTGCTTCGCCCAATCTATTCGGAAAATAGCTCCAGAAATGGCCCCAGTAATGGCAGCTGTCTGTCATGTGCTCTGAGCAATATGGCCTGTCAGATCGAGGGTGGACAGAAGAAGAATAGGGCCTAGTACCCCAGGGCGTGTTTTTGCAGCCAAGAGTTTGTTCGCGAACTACTTGGATATACCACTGTGCAACGGTACTGTGGTTAGCGCTAGTTACACAAAAACCGACGGTTTTGCAAGGCGAGATAGCTGCCGACTAGATCGCTGCTTGGTTTATCTCCGTCTTACTCACCTCTACCAGATCGTCTGGAGTTCGTGGCTTGATTAAAAGCCCGTACTGGTGGCGCCACTCATGGGCATTAGGTGGCATATCATACTCGCGTGACTGGCTTGCGCTCAGCCCCACAATCTCCGCAATGTTTGCCTTCATGAACGGGGTGAATCCAGGACATGTCAAAATTGTGTCAATTACGCGCCGAAGCAGAGTCGTCGTTAGTCGCGCGGGATAACAGTGGCTCTGGATGCGGTCTTGAAGCAAGTCAAGCAGCTGAAACGCAAGCTTAAATAGGTTGAACCTCTCGCTAATGCTAATAAGGTGAGTGTGTCGCCATGGGTATTTTCGAAGCGTGCTAATGAGATATTCGAATGCACGTTCAGGACAGTCACGAGAGAAAGGGGACTAAAAACCGTAGGGAGTTAGTAGATGTGCTACTGAAAAAGAACTCAAAAAAAGAGAGGAAGCGAGGTTTCAACCCGCACATACCTTGAGAGGATGTTCCACATGCCTAACTGCCATCGTCATCTCCTCCTCGCTAATAAACCCTCGAAATCCCCTATGCATGAACGCCGCTGACCCTCTTGGCGTTTTTGGTATCGGACAAAGACCCTCCCACTCTATACCACCTGCTGTTGGGAACATCTTGTGCATCAGCTCTTTCTGCGACGACCTCGAGACGATGATAGCACGATCGCCGATCTTTATGGGCCTGTTAGAGCGCTGGCCTTCTTTGTAACGCTCACAAACAGCAGTGAGGTCGTCTTCGTATTCCAGCTCAACGAAAACCTCCATGGTCTTTCCCGTGTTGCGGCACATGGTAATATGGATGGGCTCGTGGTTATCAGAGATGCGGTGATGGTGTCCCAAAAAAATTGCAATTTGATTGCGGGAGACGTTGAAGGGGATCTACAAGAAAAAGGACCAGATGAGCCTGTCGGTTCAGTAGCACCCCTTTTACATGTTTAAAGCAAACCTACATTTGTCAACTTGACTACAGGCAAGTTGGCTGGCTCTGGGGTTGCTGTAGACACTGTAGTGAAGGGGAAGAATCTGGGATGTAGTGCCATTTTACTACTTGGTTTTCCAAACTGCAGTAGTTCTAGCAAGAGCGGTGATGGACGAGGAGTGCTGTGGCTGGGTAGTGCAAGCAAATATGGGACTGAGATCGGAGTTTCCAGTTGGGCACCTAGGACTACTACTGGCTATTGATTTGATTAATACACTATCTGCGGTCCTTATTGGTAGTTGGTACTTACCCCATCAAGGTGACGTTCATTTCTAAGGAGTTGGTTCTTGTTATCTCCAGGCGTAGGGCTTTCCTGCAACAGAACTGACTGGTTGTCTATTTCATTGATTCGCAAGTTTACATCTTCAGTTGGACACATACCGCAGCCAGTTAGATCACCTGAGCTCCTTGACAAAGTTGGCGATACATCTCTGGCGGAACATCTGTTGGACATTGATGATGATGACGCTAGAGAGGGCGAGGAAGAAGATTCTTGGAGAGTTTTCGGTTGGCTGTAGTCTTCCGGAGTGAAAGAACTGACTGACTGGAGATCCCAGGAGAAGTGGTCGACCTCCTGTGTCTCAATATGATGATATAGCTTTGGCAATTGCGGCGGTGACGGTGAAGGCGGCCATGGCCGTGAATGTGGTAAAATGGGAAAATTTCGAGAAATAGGCTGAAAATCGTAGCTTGGTTAGCTGAAGCTGTGAGAATTTCCCTCGCATTACATACAGGTTGAAGTATGACGTCACAGATGGCTGATTCAATCTGGCTTGACAGAGTCGCAGATTGGGCAAAGTCCAGATGCCCAAGAAGCGGATTTTGGGTGGTCCCGCCACTGGGTATCTTAGATGTCATGCTTGCGGTGGTGATAGTCGGTCTCGTCAAGGGTGTATATCCTGTGCGGCATATATTTGAGCATATACATGTTGCTGGAAAAGAAAGCGAACTGGGAGGCTAGTCGACACTGCAGTCAAATACCAACAGCTCCGTTCCATTCCTTCGTCAACGACACACGCTGAGTCAGCATAGCAGCCTCCATGAGACCGAAAGGAAATGATAGCAACGGAGATCCTTCCATCCAAAAAGTTGGCTAGAATATGGGTGTAGTCACTGGGCTTACCGGGAAGCCATGCCGTACACAAACATGCAGTTGTTTTGTGTATGTGAGGGGGCTTGCATGTTGTATGGGTATGTAACAGACAAAGGGCAAACAAGGTATACAAAAGAATGAAATGACTTTTCACCGGCGTTCACAGACACGCTCATGATGAGATGAAAATGTTTTTTGCACTTTTTTGCGCGGTACTTGAGGCATCAAGAAGAAAGATATGAATAAGGATGATGATAAATATAGGGGCACCGTAGCGATAGCAAATAAAGGAAATTACCATTGCTGTTTGTGCTTTTTGTACCTGTGTACCAAGGAAGGGGATGTTCCTGCAGTTTCAGGGACCCTAGATAGGAAAGTTAAGGGAAACACAGTCTTGTTGACTAGCCGTCTTGGCCAACTTACCCGTGGTTACACGGGAGCTTAGTTCCACGCACGTGACCTGTAAGGCAACCCGTTCTATTTTACTTCACTCACTCACTACGCGTCGAATTACGGTCAAAGCTGAATTTTTTTTCGAAAACCCTAGTTGCACATCACCAGGGTTATATGGCCTGTGTTTTGCAGGTCGTTACACAGACGATCTCTTTCAGTTCCATTTTCGAGACCAAGGTCTAGGAAATGGATCTAGCCAAGAATTTCTCCAAGTAGTGGGTGTTAATGGATATTAGTTTTTAAAACCGAAGGGGATATTTAAGCAGCAGATATCGAAAACGAGAAATATACATGTAGTAAAGAATATGCAACAAAAGAAAAAAAAAGGGCGTGGTGTAGGTGTAGCCTACACCAAAAATAAAAATGCATACAAAAGACGGTTAGGCCATGCTAGCCTACATCCTTAGCACTCCTCCCCCATACATCTACTGCTTGGTATCTAGATTTTCCTTCTCAATGTACACCGGCGGGGGGGCTGCATTACGCAGGAGACTGGAAGTCTCCTTGGAAGCAGCGTGAGAAGGGCTGGAGAGCAAGACGGCGTGGTGGTCGGCCTGTGCGTTTTCATTGGAGTCCAGAACTGGAATAGAAGTGTTCTTGCGCCTAGACATGTATGAAGTGAAATAGCTGTTAAAACATAGTGTTAGTTGTGTACATCATAGAGACATGTGGAGAAGAAATCTTACCTAGCAGCAAGTCGCATAGTGAAGACGAAGCCAATAGAAGAAAAGAATGCGTTGATGATAAACAGGGCAAATGGTGGACGTGGGCCATGGCCATGGTGGTGACCATGACCATGATGGTGATGGTGATGGCCGTGATGATGTGGGGGTGGTCCATGTGGCGGGGGCGGAGGTGGGGGCGGCACATCTCCATCATTGTCATCAGGCCCATCTTCACCAGCATTCTCCGGCCGAACACCATGGCCATGGTGGTGGCCATGGTGGAAATCGCCAGGGGGACGCATACCAATACCAGGTTCACCAGGAGGGCCGTGGTGCATGTGCGGACCGGGACTATCAACATCGAATGCCTCGTACCCAGTGTCGGGGGGGCCGCCTGCAGAAAATGGACTAAAGGCTCGGAAGAAGTCGGCGACGCGGCAACGCAGCTCATCACACTCGCCAGGTGGCGGGGGGCGGTGGTGATGTCCATGGTGGTGCATATGACGGTGAGGGCCGTGAGAGTGCTCATGATCATGGTCATGTTCGTGGTGGTTATCTTCATCCTTGGGCGTTGGCGGAGCGTCAGAAAGGAAAATCAGCGAGCCGCTCTTGGCACCGTCAAAGGCGAACTGGGCATACATTGGCGGCTCAACTTGTTTGTCGTCCAGTTTGGATAAACGCAAGGTAAATACTGTGACCGGGTGGTTCTCTGCACCTAAGACAGCACGGGCAGCCTCGATTTCAATTTCCGACGACTTCTTGGCACACGGGCCGTCATCATCACCATCACCTGCGGCATTGGTAGCTGAAGCTGTACATAGGCCGTCCAGCATGGGTGAAATGGTTTTGCGGATGGGGGCAGCAGAGCCCACATGACTGTCATCAAAACTAACGACGATGCCCTGATCGCCAACATTTAACTGGGCGGCGTGGTAAGCATTCCGCGAGCCAGAGATGCCAAGGTCAACGGCAGAAAGACTGATGGGACCAGTGATACTGATGTGCGAATCAGAGAGGGATTTGCCGGGGGTCGACGTGGCGGTAGGGTCAGGAATAAGAGTTAGATCAATACCGATATGGTGCACGGCTGAGGGCAGAGCAGAAGCAGCCTGCACGCCAAAAGCGGCAGTGACAGCCAGAGCGAGGGCCGGCGTCATGATTGAGATCGAGGCTTGCAGGCAGTAAACGCAATGGCGGCAAAAGAAAGATCTAAGTAAAAAAAAGGACAAGGCCGACAAGTATTCGAGCAGCTTCTCTCTGGAAGAGAGAGATGGGAAACAATCGAGAGGCGAAATGGCACCAAAATGAGGCTGCGAAATATGAACAGAGGGAAGAAAAAGGAAGAAGAAAGAAGACAGACGGGAAACCAAGAAACTCGATAAAGGCGATCAAGACCGGGTTCAAATAGGGCTGTTGTTGTTGGTTACATCAATAAATTCAATAAAATGAATCCCAAAAAAAGAGAAGAAAAAAACTAAAACCTCTAGGAAGGAGGGACAAAGGCGCAAGGGCAAGAACCAAAAAGGAGCCAAGCCCAAATAAGGATGACGACAGCTCGCCAAAAAGGGAAACTGCCCATCAGCATATGGAGGGGGTTTTGCTTGAGTCTCGAATATCACATCATTCTCTTTATTTCTCTTCCAGCATTTCGCCTCTTATATTTGCCTTGATTACGCAAGTTCCTGAGTCGCACAAAACAAGAAGAGCAGACCAGCACGAAACCAACTCCCCGCGTCAACAGGCCTTCGTAACCCGAGGCCATCTCCATCTATCCATGCAAAGGAAGGAAGAGTCCCAAAGAAGGAGGCAATGCAGAAATTCAGTGTAACAGAGTAGCAGCAGTGACAAGTGAACGAGCGACGTAGCGCAAAAAAAAACAAAGAGGGCATAGGTAGTAGTAGAGTACAATGGCAGGTACGAAAATTAGGGGATAGACAAGAGGGGGAAGAGAACACAAGACAGCACATGATGACAACGAGTAACTCGTGGCTAGAACATTCTTTGATGCTTACGACTTGCTTGACATCTCGTTGCTTCGTGTGTTTTTTTCATCGTCTAATCGATTTTCCTCTGTTTCCCTCTCCTCAGGCACATTATGCGCCCTTCCCCATGGTCCTAGGAACTATGCACTCTGCGTGTTTGTGTTCTCAAAGGAGGTGATCGCTGTTACTGAGGCAAGACACACGGCAAGGCAACAACTCTATTAACAGAACAGGCCAAACTTGTCTTGCTGCAAAATATTTAGTGGTTGTCGAGTCGCTGCAGCCAGGGGTAAACATGCAAGCAAAGGAGCAAGTATGTATGAGATTGTACAGTACACACACACATCCTGGGTACTACTGCCTACACGTGCGCGACCAAGTATATTCTTTTATTGGCCCAAAAGAGAAAGAAGAGCAAGAAAAGACAGAAAAGACAGAAAAAAAAGAAAGCTCCTCACTACGTACTAGCACGCACATGCTCGCAACTTAGTCTGTTCCCTATATCTTCCCTTCTGAGCCACGTATTTTTTTGACGGTGAAAATGAACCACCAACAAACAATTACGTCCTAATTAGGGAAGCTTGATGACGACGACAAGCTTCGTAACGCATGTCTTTCGTCTCCTACTTTGCGCTTCCTTCAGATCCTTCGTTCCTCGATCCTTTTTTCTTTCTCTTTCTCTCTTCTCTCTTTCCATGTGTATCTCTACCTCTATCTCTATCTCGCTATCTCTATCTCTCTATCTCTATCTCTGCCTTTACCTACTCGGCTCTTTTCTATCGGTTCTCTGTTCCAAAATATTATTTTGTTATTTTCTACTGCCGCTGTTCTTTCCCTTCGCTTGTCCCCCCCCCCCCTGTCCCCGTAGCATATCTAACTCGGTGCTCAATAAAAATATCAAGTTAAAATAGGGGGAAAAAGGCTTTTCAATTAGTCAGGCAGAGGGCCAAGTGAGGAAAATCAAAATCAATTATCCATAATTCACAAGGCCCTTAAAAGAGTATCATCGTTGGGGAAGTTTTCTCCTCTCACCCTCACTGATACAAACATCGTGAAACCAACTTGATCTAGGTACACCCTCACTATCACTGTTGACATTAGGTCGGCGTCATGGAATTCGTGTTCTTTGCCGCGCCCCCATTTGTCGGCTGATGACATAATGCGGGTTTGTATTCGCCGCAGCATACAGCTCGGCAATTTTCCCCAAGGAGTCCTCAAGTTCTCCCACAGTTCGTCCTAGGTTACGTCTTTTAACTTGGTCTCGCCACAAACCAGCATCCCGCTGCACTGTTGTCTATGGGCTTGGCCTTTGCCTGAGAGGTAGCGATCCTGCTCCTAGCCCTATTTTTGCCCATGACCTTGCTCTCAAATAACCTTTCCTTCGCTTTCACAAGTTCGCGACAGGTACAACAATCCAGAAATCCAGCAGAAATGTCCATCAAACCTGCAAAGAGACCCTCTTCCCTGTCCTGGGAACTTGCTAGGGTATTGTGAATGATATCCACAGCACTCTTTATGACATGGTTGGGGGCGGAATCAATAGCGGCGTGTGCAACAGTGGAGGTCTTGCTCCTAGCATTGAGAGCCATAAAAGTATTCCCATCTAGGCTGACGAAAAGGCGGATCTCATAACTGCCACATCAAGGGTTTCTAGGAGCATTACGTCGGGCTCCTAGCAGTAGATGGCCAGCAGGAAGTAATGATGGAAGTGGTATAGAGGCTAGAGCACAAGCCAAAGTAGACTCCGGAGAATGGCAGCCTACACTAGTCCGAATAGTGGGTTCCGGAACTGTGGGCTAAGGGGCGGCTCAAAGAGAGTCTCGGCTTCGTGTAGAATGCGATTTGCTGTCCCGCCAACTCGCATTGTCTGTCCGTCTCATGGGCGATCACGTGTGGGGGCCATGATTTTGTTTTTATATCCCATTTAATTTGAAAGGCGTGAGACCCTACTTGGCAAATATCAGCGTTCGCAGACAACGTTTTCCTTTTGGATAAAAGCAATCCTCATGGACCCATAAGAACCCTTCGTCCGGGTCCGAAAAGAGGTGCTGTGGCATGCAGAAATCGCTTTTATCTTGGGCCAGTATTTGGTAGACTTTTTTGGCCACCATATCTAGGGTGATGCCGCCTAGTTCCTTCGTCCACGCTGGCCCCCAGGCCGCTTGGCAGATGGCTTCTTCTACCCATTGTTCTTAGCGTTGGCGTGCACACAAGTTGCGGCATATCACAGGGGCCGAAGATGAGCTAGAAGTAGGGACTCTCTGCTTCTCGAAGTCTCAGGGCGTGGAAGACAGGACTTAGATTGGTGCGCAGGGCCATGGCACAATATTGCAGCTGTAAAGCCCGTTGCTCCATGGGGAGATACAGGCCTTGTTTCAAGAGCGGCGTCATATAGCTGAGGTTGTTGGGGCTCGCCAATAGCAGGCCGCGTTCTCTCTGAGCATCCAGGAGTCAATTGGACTCTTCAAATTTGAGGTGCGCGATGCTTCGAAAGTAACTGATGTATTCCAAACTTGCGGGCCTTGGAATTGCCCTGATACAGTCTATACAGTCATCTATAGCGTGGAGCTTGCTATCCTGACGGTCGGCAGGCAGAATAATTTCCTAAAAACTGGCGCCAAAGTTGACGCCACCTTTGTTTTCATCTTTCGTAAGAATAACACAACTAGACTTGGATTTCAAGACGTCGTGGCGAGCTGTATCTCGGATACCCCATTCTTCCCAGATTTCGCCATGTTTATTGTGTCGCTCTTCCTGGTCATGGGCCCAAGCTTCCCTGTGAAAAAGCCCTTCTTCTGAGTCGGCAGCAACGTTGTTCATAGAGTATTTATGCATGGTAACTACACGTTCGTACTCGCTTTCTTCGTCAGCCTCGGCTTCAATCTCGGCAGGGGTTTTGACTGGCTAAAAGATACCCGCCAGGCGAAAAGAAAAAGGCGGTTCATTTGGCCATCGAGTAATTCGGAATTTCTAGCAAGACTTTGTATGCAGCGACGAAGTTGATCTTGAAAATAATGGCCATGATCCCTGAAGCATTGCTTTCCACACCTTTTAGTATGCCTTGCCTCATAGGCCGGCCAGAAGCACCACTTTCACGATCACTGACGGCAGCCCATTCGCTAACAGTCTGCTCAGAAATGGCGGTGATTCAACTGCCCTTGGCAGGCTTTCCATTCAATAAGTGTATCAGGCAGCGGGTAATGGGGGGAGGGGGTGGTTGTGAAAGACATCGTTTTCTACGACTTTGTAATGCTTGACCCCCCAGTGCGCAGGTGGTTGGAGTGTGAGGTGACATTTTTGAGGGAAAAGTAACCAAGAGGAAGGGAGTGCTGTCAAGAGATGGCAGTGAGGTTGTGATAATCGGGTGAGGAGCAACAGGAATTTGAAAAATACAAAGATTAGGAAGGAAGCTTCTAGAACCTTGGAAATTTCACAGTACCTTTTTTTCTTTTTCAAGGGGCTTAGTAGTTAGTTACCCTACCTTGTCTTGGAAAGGGTAATTGCCCATTCGCCAGTATCAACAAATGGAATCTTACGGTTTTGGTATACATAACTATAGGATTATCAAATACAATACTGCCTAGCTGAAAGGCACGACATAATGTTGAAAGCGAGACAAAAGCGCAACGATGAATACATAAGAATAAGAGCACAGAGCCTCAATGGTTTATTCACCTGTCCCAAAACATCGGGACACATCTAAACTAATACTCGTCTATTCTATACTGAATCGCCTTTTCGTTTCTTCTCCCCTCACGGTCCATATTATTATAACACATTATGAGTCAAGCATCAAATTATTGCATCAGACTGCGTGCACTTATTCGTGGTAGTGGTGGTGGCTGCGGGTGACGGTCAGCAGGGTAGTGGAGCTTCCAGAGTCCGCGGTGCCGGTAGGGAGAATGCTGGAAGCGGTCACATTGTGCTGGGGGAAGAGAGGAGTTCCCGTGGCACAAGGGGCAGTGCTGTTAACAAAGCGGTTGGAGCGGCGGTTAACCACAGCACCAGTAGGAGCAGCATAGCCAGTCTCGGTGGCGTAGGCAGCCTTGGTAGCATAGCCAACAGTGGCGACAGGCTCGACAGAGGTGGTGTTGGTGTAAGGAGTGGCAGAGCTAGAGCCACTGCAACTAGTGGAAGAAGTGCTGTTGACGGAGGCACTCTTAGTGCTCTCAGACAGCTGAGTGGCCTTATGGAGCTGATAGTGGTGAACACTGGTGGAGTTGAGGGAAGAGCAGCTGGTGCTACTAACGCCAGTACCGACAGCCGTGCTAGCATATCCAGCAGCAGCAGTTCCATGGCCAACGGCGAGGCCTGAGGCAGAGGAGGCAGCAACAGCCAGAGAAGCGATAACACCGGTGGCCTTCATCTATAGAGGCGAAGATGGAAAAGTTGAGTGTTAGAACAGGGAATTAAAAGGGATAGGAGCAAATAGATAGATAGGAGGCTAGTCAGGTGGGAGAAGACACGGAGTGTGTCCATGTATGGATAGGACAACGTACCGTTAATGATTGATTCGTTAGTTTAATGGCTAATAATTGCTGAAGATGCAAGAAAGAAGAAACAAGTCGACTGTTTGTGGATGTTGAGGTAAAATAAGAAGAGTGAAGATGGGTGGAATGAAGAGGGAAGAAAAGAGAATCCGGGACAGGGCAGTCGACTCGTGTTTATTTATACCGGGATAGCACCACTATTTCGGCGAAGAGGCGGCAGTTACCCGGAACTAGTAGCCAGCCCAAAAACGGGAAGTTCCCATAAGCAAGGTAGCTGTTGCGGGGTCATAGTTCCTACCTTAACCCTCTCGTAGCTACCGTGTTCAGAATCTCTCAATAAGTAACTTCAGCTGCTAGTGCCCAGATGCCCAACGTTAATGTGCTAACATAAACTATCATTTCCAATATTCAATAAATGCTGACAGATATTTCAAAATCCGTTCTAGTGCACAGAGACTTGTCAATGTCAAGTTGTAAGTGCATGTTAAAAAAACGGGGCACGGCTTATAACGATGCCGCATAAAGCCCTACTCTATGGACTAAGCGCTAAGTTATCAAAGTTTTACCATGTCACTACCAAGCTTATTTCCATCCATGGAGGGGTACCTGCATTTTCTTTCCAGAAGATCCTGCTTGTTTGCCTTGTGCGACTTGCTTTGCCGGTTTAATCCACGTCAATCTCAGGTAGAACCATGCGAACCCTTTTCTCCTCAATATCAGCAGCCCACAACGCAGCTCCAACTAGTTGTTGTTCATTGAATGTCAGTAATCATGTTGATAGTACATGGCCAAAACTCGCAGTGGTGAATGTACGTATGTTGGCGTGTTGATTATACGGCAACAATGAGGAAGTTGCACATTTCAACCTTGGCCGAAAGGGCAAAGACTCATAGGACGCGTTTGCTATAGTGTCTCAAAGTGGCAAGAGAGGATCTGCAAACTTTGCAAGCTCTGTAAGCCTCGCAATCTCTGTTTGTTGACAACAGATAACACAAGCGCTCTTTGCATGACAGGCTGAAAAAAAAAAAGAGGCAAGTATAAGAAAGAGGCTTGGGGGTACGTACCGGTAGTTGTATAGCGGAACATAATAGAGGCAAATGGGATAATTGATAGTAAATTATCAACAAGCGCAAACCTAAAAACACAATAATTAGTATAGGTCAGCCAGACGTTGCATCCACAGTCAGCACCACCGCCGCAGGTACTTTTTGTTGTGCGTGTTCTCCCATTAGAATCCACTTACATTGCGTAAGAACCACTGTTGGCTCTTACAAAGGCGTTGGTGTACTTATCACGCCATCCCTTGAGTTGGAAGTACTGTTAAGCTTGGTGTTAGCCAAATAGGCGGCTATTTGATGCTCGTCATGTGATTTCGCCATCAAAGCCAGCAAGAAATGGATGGTATGGAGCCCAAACCATTACACTAAAATCTGAGCTTGGCACCCAATAAAACTTACCCGGTCATGGCACTCACCCCCACCGGTACGGGCTATGCCTTGTGTGTTAGTAAAAAGCCAAAGTCCCAAGAGAAAGAAAATAGCCTAGAATTTTCAAACTGACTTGCCTTGCATGATAACTGAGATACCAGGTCCAGCGACGGGGATCATGTTGAGAGGAATATACACCAGTTTACGGAATGCCGCATCTAGACTAAAAGCCCTGAGCGGCCATTTCCATACAGCGCCCATGCGATCCAGAACATTCTGTCCGTCGCCACGCAGAGCAGGTTTTACCTGACGACCCGCGTTGACGAGATCCATGTGGCCCTGGAGCACAAGTGTGGCGTCAAAAACATCGACTAGTGACATTGGGAGGATGTAGGTCATAGCAATGCTATGAATGATTGTGGCGCTGAGTGCCAAAGTTGAGATAGTAGCTGAGATCATAGCAAGTGGGCCCGTGAGAAAGAATGCCACCGCCATAGTCGGCACCCAAACAACACTGAAGGTAAAAGCCAAGACCACACTGGAAACTAGCATCAACGAAGGCAAATTTCGTACGAAAGGACTCCAAAGCGACTTATGGAAAGCAAAGTAGATAACGCCCTTAGGTAACGTAGTTTAGATTAGCAATGTGGGAGGAAAGATAAGAAGACAAAAACAGGATGGCAAGAAAAACATTCACCTTCAGAGGATATAGCCAGGACCCTGACTCTTTACTCTGTTGTATGGCGCCAACTGTCGAATTGACGTCGTCCTTGCTACAGGTATAAAAACGGTTTATCAGCGAAACGCCTCTTCTCTCAGGCACTTTTTTACTTGAGCTTGGCTTACACGATTTGAGTGATCCGTGTAGATGCTCCATTGACCATCCGCCGCCGAAATCCGGGCTTTTTGTTCTCTGGTGCATCAGAGTTCAAATTGGGCGGTACAGGCTGCGGAGCCGAAGAGACGTCAGTGGCACTCATTGTGAGTGGGACGAAGAACAACTATGAGATAGTTTGTAATATTAATGCATGCAGACGGGGCTGCGGACACGAAAAAAAAATGATCGATGATTATAATTGGTGATGCGGCGAAAATTTAGAAATGACAAATCTGTTTGATCAAATTGATGTCAAGGTAAGGTTAGTAGCACTCAGCTTAAAAAGTTCATTCTCTCGAAAGTTGGTGATAGCTAGTTATGTATGTCAGATCCCCACAATTCTGGCCAAAACAAGTAACTACGAACATACCACGCCACCGCAAGCGTTCAAGATATGCATTTAAGGGAAGTTACTATGTAGAGAGGATCTTAGCGTGTAAACAACGCACGTAAGGGAAGGCAAAAAAAAAGTGAGGGAGGGTGTGGCGAAAGAGGGTAGAAACGTAACATCGGTTTTTTGTGGAAACACCAAAAAGCGAGCCCGGCGGAGGGTCGTCGCCGGATGTGCCCCCACTCGGAGTCGAACCGAGGACCTTGTCATTACGAGTGACACGCGCTACCACTGCGCTATAAGGGCTGCTTAGAAAGTGTGCCGCGATGATTATGCCCACATAACCATATTTATACTCGGAGAGCTATTTAGGGCCCACTTTTCTTTTTTTTTTTTTTTTGCTTTTTTGTTTCTGACGACTACAGATGGAAGACGAGGAACAAGCTTGCTTGGGAGCATACGAGCTTCTCTCGCCCAAAACCTGTGGTCAGCCCTGCAGAGGGTTAATTCTGTCCGGTAACCAATCCGGCGTCGTTTGATCTTAGTGATTCCCGTAGACGTTAAATATATTCAACTCAACTCAACTCAACTAGGGCCCACTTTACCGATAACAGAACACAGTATCAGCTTTGCAGGGCCAAGGAGATAGAGGAGAGCCCAGTTACGTCTCGAATACGAAGGATAGTGGAAAGATCAAAAAGAATGCTGCCCACTCGGGACTGGTGTCTCCACTGAAGCCTCTTCAGCGTCTCCCGATAGAAGAGTCTCACCAAGATGGAGCTGAGCCACATCCTCGCTGCCAGAAGTAGCGATGTAGGCTTCGACAAATACCACTAGGGGTAGGGATATAACTGTCCACTTGAATGTAAAGCATGCAACCAATCAAAAGAACGAACTGGTGGGCATACAGGGCACTGTCGAGACCATGGAGCCAAAAGTTTGCGGAGAAGCCCCTTAAACATGAAAGCGACATGCCATGTCGCCAACTTGCTATACTGCAACCTGAGGTTCATCTATGACAAACAACAGCTAGAGTCTAGGCTGAGCCGTCCGGCCACCACGGAGGAAACCTTCCAAGACACGCGGTGAGAGAGGTCACTCCCACCACGAACTACAGGGGAGCGTTCGCGACACAGGCGGCCCAGGATGGCGCAGCCGATTTTAGGATTGGATGAACAACAACGAGGAAGAGGGTGGTGAGGACGGGGATGGATGAGAAAGAGAGGAAAGAAAGAGGGCATGGGGTGAGGGCTTTTTCGCAGGATCGGAAGGAGATGTTAAGGAGTGCTCCGTGAGAAGGTGCCGAGGAAGCTCTACTCCCGACCACCAGCAAATGAAGATACACGATGTGGCAGCACCTATGCATACGGAAGGACAAAGCGGCTGTATTCCTCCAGGTCTACCCCCCTTGTAGAAAGCCGGTGGCCTGCTAGACTAGCTTGCATGCAGCCGTCATAGGCCAAAAACAACTGGTATACAGAAAATAACACCATAAAAATAGCAAATGCGGAACACCAATAGCCAATACTCAGAAGACCAGCAATGTGCCGTGCCCGCTCAGCCGAGCCGACTGTGACGTTCCTCAAAGTTCGCGACCAACGAAAGTAGTGAGCGCCTGCATAATTTCATAACTAACACCTGCGGCTGCTAAATAGTAATCTAGTGCGATTACAACGACAATACAAAAGCTTGGGGTTGTTTCTCGTGATGGAACAGCATCTCCTCAGTGGCGGTGAGGCTACTTAAAGTGCTTCCAACTCAAATCCAAACACACGCCCGACTTGGGCCAAAACTTAGAGGGCCAACCATGCTGCCCCGAATGTGGCACAACAAGAGGAAGCAAAGGGACTTAAAAGCACCTTAAATAGGACTGTCCTGGAGGCTAGACGTGGCTCTGGGGGAATGAATAGGAGTAGCAGATTTAGGAATGTATAAGCATCACAGCATGCTACATCACACATGGACACCAAGGAAATTTATCTCTACATAGACAACTAAGGCATAGAGAATCGACTGCAAAATCCAACCACATAGCATTCCTTTGGTCAAGAAAACGCAATCAGAGAAATAACACCGAGAATGAAGGAGAGGTAGGCCAGAAGAAGAGAGTGCTCCAGGGAAGGCAAAAAAATAGCAGGCTCAGAAGGAGGGGACTTCCCAACAACCAGCCTCAAGGTAAAACTGCAGCAAACTCTTCGCCGAGTAGGAGTTATAGCCAATGTACTCGGCCGGGGCCTCTACCTATACTGATGTCCGTTAGTTTCTTGGGCTAGATTAGTTCGTATTCACGGCGTCACAAGCCAAAAGCATCAAGTAACCAATCATCGGCATCATCTAGCGGAAACCCCATCTGTCTACAAGCCCAGGTCATTAAATACCACGGAAGACCCTTAGAGTCAATGCACACCTACACCTACTGACTGATTAGTGTTGGAAGAAGAGATGATCCAAGCCATCCCTGTTCCCAATCAGTCCAGAATACCATCGTTATAGTTCTGCAGAAAAACGGTAGTAGGCAGATATTAAATAGAATGAATAAATAAACAAGGCAAATAGACAGTTTTATTTTTAGTAGGCGGATTCGAAATATTCAAGTCCAATTCAGGCAATTTTTATAATAGCTCTAACGTCACCAGCATCAGCTTCAATCGCACACTATGCAAGAGACAAAGAGCAAAAGTCGACATCTGAAAGAACAAGAAAGACCGCCACAATCACCCAATTGGAATATACGTCGGCATCAATTTTCGGTTGTGCCCAGCTACACACTCTCTCACCTGTAAACTGTCTCTGTCCTTTTTTATATCCTACGCAGTTTCCTCAACTGGCACAACGACATTCGACTTCTTCTCGTCCTGTTTTCCAGTAGCAGTCAAGGCAGCATCATCAGGGCGCTCGCCACGGGGCTTCTTTTGCTTCTTCTCCTTTTTGACCTTGACTGGAACTACAGGCTCGGGGTACGCGGCAGCAGCAATCTCCTGCCACTTAGCATCAGCCGCAAACTCAGCACGAATTGAGTCTGTCAGCTTAGTCAAGCCCTCCTCAACAATACGCTTAGCTAGTTGTGGCGTCAATGAGTCCTCGGCATAGGCGGCAGCCAGATCAGCAAAGTTGGTAAAGACGGTCGGCTCGGTGGCATCCTTGAGAGTAACGGAAACGGACCCGACGCCATTCTCAGACTGGAGCTGAGAGTAAGGGAAAATAACATGCTCGATAAACGAGAGCACGCCATTACCATCAGTCTCACGCGGCGCACAGACAGCCTTAGAGATTTTCTTCTTAATGGATGCAGAATCCTCAAGCAGGTCAATCTTGCTCTTGGGATCAGACGAGCTCATCTTGCCGCCCGACAGGCCAGGCACCATAGGGTTCATCAAATGGCAACGATTCTTAAATCCAAGCTTGGGCATAGCATCGTGTGAGAGGCCAAATATTTTGCGCTGATCAAGACCACCAAACTCAGCGTCAACCTTGAGGTATTCTTCATCCAACAGTTGCATCAACGGGTACAGACCATCGGCCATACACGGTTCGCCCATGACCTTTACAATCTCACTTGAGGCGCGCAGCGCGTCATGCACTGAAACCTTCTTGCTTAAGCGCAGCAGATCACGCATGTACTCGGGTGTCAGCTGGTATGAGCTGCCACGTACAAACTCCAGGCGTGACAAATCAACACCAACGGAAGACAGTAACGAGCGGATAATGCGCTCGTAGTACTGAGCACGGTTTTCAAGCACGCCCTCGGGCGCCTTGTCGGCATCGAGGAAGGCATGCAGATCTGCTAGTAGGACCTTGACAGTGCACCCAGCCTGCAAGAATTGAGCTACCTTGATAGCCGGCACAAGGTATGCAGCATGAGGACGGCCGGTAGTCGCAGTGCCCCAGTAGATACTGATATCACGCTCGGGGAGGATCTTTTTTATGATGTCACCACTGATGACCTCCTGTAGGTTGGAGGTGATCAGGGCGTATTTCTCGTCGGCGGTGAGTGTGCGCTTGGACATGAGGACGGACTAGTGTAGAGGATATTAGGGATATATGGCGGAGGCTGTTGTTAATTTTCGAGGGTCAAAATTGATGTTCGACGTCAGTGAATTGAGGCTACCAGCTTGTTGTTTGTATAGATCTTTTTCTCCACTGATGTCAAATTGAACCCTGTGGATAAGGCTGATGGACTTCGAATGACTCAACTCTTTGTGTCATTAACGCAAGAAAAAAGGGCGGGGGGGGGGGGGGGGCAACAGTGCGACTAGTTTATGACGAGTACTCAACACTGTACCTCCTACCACCAGGTACAGACTCCCCCATTTGGTACCGGCACTCCTGTAGTGATGCATAGTTTCAGCCACACTGTGGCACAGCCACGTGACCGACCCACATCACATATTTATACCTAGTCCTAGAATTCTCTGTAGATAGATTAAAATGAATATATTCTCTATGCAAAATCACCACAACAGGTTATGAGCCCTTAACTCGATCGATTCAGATACCCTCCATTCCTAGATTTACCATCCGCTCTACACAATAGCGACAATGCACAAGTACAATTTTCAAACCTCACACGATTTTCAAATTTTGAGTTAAAACCAACCCAACCACCATGGCCAACAAGACTCTTGCACCTGGCATCTCTGTCCACCCGGCTACACTCGCTACCTCTCGAACATGGCTTCAGAATAAGGAAGAATCAGTTGACCCCACAGCAGTCAGGAACTGGATCCTGGACTTGGAACTTCCGACCATCGACGAGGTTCCGTACAGCAAGTGGTGCAAGAAATTCCAGGATGCCATCATCATCACGAAAACGTCGGCTTTGTTTGATGAAGCTAAGTTGGAAGATCAGACAACCCAGATTCTTGTATCTCGGAACACCTGGCGCAAAGAGCTGAGTCGATGCGCGCCGTTGCGGTCGGCTGCGGAAGACGCTCCGTTTCCCGACATTCTGCGCTCGATACACAAGAGGTGCAAGGATTCGGAAGTTGCTACCACTGCTGTTGCCTACCTGGAAGTGAACTCTCAGAGGTTGACCAGTCTCAACGATTTAGGGAAGTTCATTTCCTACCTTCGGCCCCGCGTACCTCTATGCGAAATCAAGATACCGAGCTTCTCTGATTCTTTAGCTATATTTGTATACTCCCAGTTGGTTGAGTTCGACAGGGCTGTGGCAGAGAAGGTACTTGAGTGCGGTACGTCGGATGAAATTTTTACCGAGTTGACTGAACTGGAATCCAAGCTCGTGTCGTCTGAGTCAAAGCAAAAGTGCGGCTACTGTGGCAAAAATGGTCATGTGGAGAAAGTGTGCAGGCAGAAGAAACGGGCTGGGAAGAAGGACTCTGAGAAAACGAAAGGGAATGACAAGCCAACTCCGAAGGTTAACTCGCTTCGATACACTGGGGAGATTCTTATAGACTCCGGTGCAGATACGTCAGTCCTACCAAACAGAGAACAATTTTCCACCTACTTCCCTTCAACTTCCTTTGCAGAGGCCCTGGGTGGCACAAACGTGAAATGTTTGGGCCAAGGCACCTTTGAATTCCCTGATGACCAGGGAGCTCTTATCAAAATTGAAAATGTTATACACGTTCCTGGTGCTCAACCCCTCGTGTCTGAAGGACAACTTGAACGGCTTGGATACAGGTGGAATGTCCATCCCGATGACACCAATTTTTTGGACAACCGTCGGGGCTCCACCTTATCAACGCTCTGGAGGGGACTCAGGAAATGGTACAATGTACTTCCCAAGGTTTCAGCCTTGAAGGCCACGACAGACTGGCATCATGTGTTCGCACATATTAACAACCACTACGTTCAACGTACCCTCGCACAACACGGATTGAAAGCGGTACTAGACAGCGAGAAATGTCAATCTTGCATCAAGGCGAAGATCACACACAGCCCGACGTCCTCGACAGGGTTACGTCGATCGAATCAAGCCCTTGAGTACTTACATCTAGATCTGGTTGGAGGTCAGAATTCCCTACCACCCGCAACATCCTCGACCGACTTCCCACTTGCCAATCAGTTTTTGCTGGTAGTAGATGAACACTCCTTGTACAGGTGGGCGTTTCCTGTTCACAGCAAGAAGGACGTGTCGATACTGATAGAGACACTCCTTGACCAACTCAAGAATCAGATGGGTCGTTATCCAAAAACATTACACTCTGATGATGCCTCTGAGTTTAAGAGCAGTCAATGTCTTCTACTAGCTGAACGGCGCGGCATTACATGGAGTCGAAGTGCAGGCTACGCACACGAACAAAACGGTATCGTTGAAAGAAGCGTTCGCACTGTCTGTGAGTCACTCTGCGCGACTCACGAAAGCGCAAGCCTCCCCAGCAGGCTTTGGCCAGAAACACTGCAGGGCATCCTATACATTCTGAACAGGACAGCCAACTCAGTGGCCAAAACCTCTCCATACCAGGTGCTTTACGGCAAACTTCCGGATATCAGCCACCTTCATCCTATCGGTTGCCGTGCATTCTGGCCGATAGAAGTGAAAAAGAGGGATAAGATTCAACCGAAGGCCACATCTGGCATACTTCTCGGTTTCCATTCCTCAAACTCCTACTATGTCCTGGAAGATGGACCCAACAAGCGTGTCATCTCGCGACGTGACGTTACGTTTATAGATAGTGAGTTTCCCCTAAAGTCGCAAGTTATGGCTCTGAAAAGTCGGATGGAATTTCCCGTCGCCCAGGCGCTCTCCGGTCCTGAGAAGGATAAGTGGCTGGAAGCCATGCACAAAGAAGTACAGACCCTCGAGTCGTTTGACTCATGGGAAGTAGTTCCAGCGCATTCAGCTCCACGTCGACCGATGAACAGCAAATGGGTTCTTCAAAAGAAAGAAGATGGGTCATTCAAAGCTAGATGGTGTGCCTGCGGCTACGACGAAGAGATACACACAGATATAAGCGCTGAAGTCTTGAATGGCGTATCGCTCAGGATGATGTTAGCCCTAGCCGCCTCGCGTGATCTGGTGTGTCATCACATAGACGTCAAGTCGGCATTCCTCAACGCAGAATTGGACAACCCAGAGTACATAAAACCACCTGCGCACATGGGCTTCCCTAAGGACCACGTACTCAAGCTGAAGAAAGCTGTATATGGTCTAAGGTCTGCACCCAAGCGCTGGCAGGAGACGCTGAACAAACGTCTTGTGGACATTGGCTTTACACCATTGAAGAATGACAAGACGATATTCTTCAACGGTACAACTTGGATTGCGGTATATGTCGACGACATGCTCGTTATGTCCAAAGAAGTCAGTGATACACTTGACGCAATCTCCAGTTTGTCTAACACCCTCCAACTACGTGATCTCGGTCCAGTGTCCTCCTTTCTCGGGATTAAGGTGGAACATTTGCCTACAGCATTAGGCATTAGCCAGAAGCCAAAGATCGAGAAGTTGGTTGAGAAGATGAATCTCTCTCAGTGCAGAGGAGCATCGTTACCGATCAGCGACGACAATCTCATCGATCAGGAATCTGAGCCACTCTCGGAAAGCGAACACGAACGGTATCGAAGTATTGTTGGGTCCCTGCTCCACATTTCACTTTTTTCGCGACCAGACATATCATACACGGTGATGAGGCTTTCATCAAGGACACACAATCCCACGACCTCGTGTCTCCAGGCACTTAAACACTGCTTGAGATACTTACACAGGTCGAAGGATTATTCACTTGTGTTCCGCAAGAATCCCGACCATGATATTCAGGCGTCTACGGACAGCAGCTGGGGTAACAATGTTTCCCCACACGCTATTTCAGGCAACGTATTCACGATAAACGGGTCAGCGATTATGTGGAGGGCGCGCAAGCAGACCCTTACAGCGCAGAGTACCTGCGAGGCTGAGTATGTCGCTGCAGCTGGACTGGCAACTACGGCCACATGGCTAAAGCCGCTTTTTGAAGAGGTGTTTCAAATCGAGGAGGAGGCGCCGATTGATACGCAGATGGACAACCAAAGCGCCTTGGCGGTTGCCAACGGCTCGAAAGTATCCACGCGTAACAGGCATTTCCTCATCAAGCAGACATCTCTGAGAGAGGCGATACAAGCAGGTGTGATCAAAGTCACATATACTCCCACTGACCAAATGATTGCGGACGGGCTGACAAAGGCGTTGCCCAAGGCAAAATTTGAGGAATTCTTGTGTCGATTAGGCATGAGAAAGGGGGAGTGTAGTGATGCATAGTTTCAGCCACACTGTGGCACAGCCACGTGACCGACCCACATCACATATTTATACCTAGTCCTAGAATTCTCTGTAGATAGATTAAAATGAATATATTCTCTATGCAAAATCACCACAACAACTCCCTTTTTGCTTACTAAGCAGTTTATTAGCCTACCTAAGCAAGTCCTCAGCAGGGAAAGAACTGCAGATACACCAGATACACTACACTACATACACCAGATACACCAGATACACCAGTGATAGCAGATAAAGATGGAAGAAAACGCTGTATCAGACGCTTCAAATGCTGTAAATTCAAACGACGTAGCAGAGGAGCTACAAATCAGTCAATTTCCAGACGATGTCCTTCCGCCTGAGGGGACTTACGAGTCTCGCCAAGCTCTCATTGCTGCTGCGAATGCCTGGGCAAAGCCTCGAGGCTATGCATTTATAACTAGAAGGTCTAAAAAGACTGCAACCAGCCGGACAAAAGTTGTTGTTGCTTGCGATCGAACTCGAAAGCTACGAGACCCTTTAGCTATACGAAAACGCCGAACTTCAAGTCGAGCAACTGGCTGCAAGTTTTCAGTATTAGCTAAAGAATCACCAGATAGGAATTCCTGGACTCTAGTTCACCGGCCAGGCAGTGAATACGCCCAGCATAATCATCCGCCAAGTGAAGACCCATCTGGACACCCCACACATCGCGCTCTCCGAAAGGAGGATATATCTACGATTTCGGGTCTAGTAGCAGCTGGAGTTCCGCCTAGAAATATCTGGACGTATATCTTTAATACGTCGGATACGCTCGCAACGACACAGGACATTCGAAACCAAATTGCAATTGCGAAACGAGATTTACGCCAAAAGGAGGGCAGCATACAAGCCTCATCGACCAACTCAGCAAAGAAGGCTTCAGGTGCGAGGTCCAGGTTAATTCGGAAACCCATTTGACAACTCTTTTCTTTGCACATCCCGATTCCATAGCATATCTACAAAAAACCCCAGATGTCTTGTTACTTGATTGCACATACAAGACAAATCAGTATGCTATGCCACTCCTGGATATGATTAGATTAGATTCCTCCCAAAAATGGTTTTGCATCGCATTTGCATTCCTCTCCGGAGAGATGGGGGATGATTATTTATGGGCATTACAACACCTCAAGTCTCTATACCAACAAGAGCTTCCTTCTGTTGTTCTTACGGATCGATGTCAGGCAATCATGAATGCTGTTCCAGTATATTTCCCTTCTGCTGCTGCCTTGCTTTGCCTTTGGCATGCTAATAAGGCAGTTGTCCAACACTGCCAACCAGCTTTTGGGCTCAAGCGCAATGAGTCACCCGACAGTCCAGAGACCAAAGCATGGGAGAGGTTTTATGGATGCTGGCACTCCATAATCGCATCGCCAGACGAAGAAACGTATAAGACTCGTGTTGAAGACTTTCGGTGTCAGTACGCCTCACAATACCTTCAAGAGGTTGGGTATGTCTTGACATACTGGCTCAACCCACGCAAGGAACGGCTTGTAAAAGCATGGGTGGACAAGTACTTGCATGTTGGTAATACCGCTACTTCAAGGGTTGAAGGAATTCACTGGCTGATCAAATCACACTTGGGAACCTCAAGATTTGATCTTTTTGATGCTTATCAAGCTATTAAGCATGCAATCTTAGCACAGATTAAAGAGCTTCACCAAATACAAGCCTCACAGCAAATACGTATGCCTCTAGATATCTCTGGGACAAGATTCGAAGCTGTTCGTGGCTGGGTTTCACATCAGGCTTAACGCAAAGTCCGAGAGCAGCGGCAGCTTTTTGGAAAGCCCCTGAAAGCTTGTACCCGTTCGTTCACTTCTTCTCTTGGTTTACCATGTGTCCACACTCTTCAGCTACTCCAAGAGACAAATCAGGATCTTCCCCTTCAATATTTATACTCTCATTGGCATCTCAAACGGAATCAACTTCAGCAAAAGCCTATATTAGAGCCATTGAAGACCCCGACTTTCAGACAACCTACTCAGCCGGCCACAGGTACGAGGCGCGAGCCGTCTGGATTTGAGAATGTTGAACCTACGAAAAGGAAAGCTCCAAGATGTAGCAACTGTCATCAGGTTGGCCATGCAATGACTTCGAAGGCATGCCCTTTTAGGCATTCTGATCTATTGAATAAATAATTTTCCCTGTATTGTTTGCCTCCATCTGCTGTATCTGTAGTCTGCTTGCTAGTGCTGCTAAGGGCTCACAGCAAAGCAATTACTACGTGGGCATCACATCTTATGCACTCTGATCAGCTAGAAATATTTCTGTTCATGCATTCCATGCTCTAGAATTCTGCCAATGTACCTCTCTCACTGGCAATTCTATGGCTGATCCTTGCACAAAGGTAAATAGAAAGGAAGGGATATTCATTGTGCTGAAGACTTCATTCATAATGCTGAAATATGATTTCTTAAGTCTATGTTACTATGATGCCAGCTGACATCTAGAGGAGGATAGATAAAGATACAGAAGAACGACAAGTCTTACATCTAATAAGTAGAGAGAGAGATTGCATTTAGTTAGAGAATGAGAATCAAGTGATTGGACTTGAATGGAAAGACAGTTAAAATAAACAGTATAGAGACAAGGGGTGTGAAATAGCCCTTCCAGAAGAAGAAATTCACAGCAGTTGTGTAAAGAATCCTTGATATTTGGCCCACTGTTAGTGCACATGCTTCACTGTCTTTGTGGGGCTTGTACCTGTGGGCTAAAGCCAATCAGAGTGTGTAAAATGTGATGCCCACATAAGACTGATGTCCATGTAGAAAAAACCTGATGCCCACGTAGTAACTGCCTTGCCGAGGAAAGGGGGGAGCGCGTGTAGGCGTCTCCACAACAAGGGAGGGGGCGCATAAAAGAATTGGGGGCGCGCATGTAGGCGGCGCCCCCAGCAAAGTTTTGCTTAGGTAACCAAAAAGGGCGCGAATACCAAATGGGCAGCTACTACGTGGGCATCAGGTTTTTTCTACACAGGCATCAGGCTTATGTGGGCATCAGGCTTTATGCACTCTGATTGGCTCTAGCTTACAGGTACAAGGCCCATAAAGGCGGTGAAGCATGTGCACTAACAGTGGGCCAAATCTCAAGGATTCTTTACAAGTAGCAACACTACATTTGCTGTGAATTTCTTCTTCTGGAAGGGCCATTTCACAGCCTTTGTCTCTATACTATTTATTTGAGCTGCCTTTATGTTCAAACATAACCACTTGATTCTCATTCTCTAAATACAATGCAATCTCCCTCTCTGTCCATTAGATCTAAAGCTTGTTATTCTTCAGTATATTTATCTATCCTTCTCTAGATGTCAGCTACACCCCTTCTTCCTATTCTGAGAGGATTATCCCCCAGCTCCCAGGTGACCTCAGCCTCTATACAGCCATTCTCTGCCTTACTCTACTGGCTGTCATGAGGTTGTTTTCCTGAGTAGGTGCAGCTACATCATAGTACTTAAGAGTAATAACATAGGATAAAGAAATCATATATCAGTGAAGTCTTCAACACAAAGAGTATCCTGTCCTTTTTACATTTCTTTGTATAAGTATCAGCCATAGAATTGGCCAGGGGAGAGAGGTACATTGGCAGAATTCCAGAGCATAGAATTCACTAACAGACACATTTCTAGCCAATCAGAGTGCGTAAATTGATGCCCACATAAGCCCGATGCCCATGTAGAAAAAACATGATGCCCACGTAGTAGCTGCCTACCAAATGCACCTCTTGCTGTTTTGACCCCTTAACCAGCGATGCAAATACAGGAGATGAAGCAAGCAGATACACCAACACCAAATACACCAAATACACCAAATACACCAAATACACCAAATACACCAAATACACCAGATACACCAGATACACCAGATACACCAGATACGCCAGATAGAGATGGAGGCAGGCGCTTTAGCAGACACTTTAAATGCTGTAAATGCAAACAACACAGCAGACGACGTAGCAGACAACGCAGAGGCCCTACAAATCAGTCAATTTCCGGACGATGTCCTTCCGCCTGAAGGGACTTACGAGTCTCGCGAAGCTCTCTTTGCTGCTGCGAATGCCTGGGCAAAACCTCGAGGTTATGCATTCACAACTGGAAAGTCTAAAAAGACTAAAAATGGCCGGACAAAAGTTGTTGTTGCTTGCGATCGAACTCGAAGGCCGCCAAACCCTTTAGCTACGCGAAAACGCCGAACTTCAAGTCGAGTAACTAGCTGCAACTTTTCAGTATTAGCCAAAGAATCGGCACATGATGGTAGCTGGACTCTAGTTCACCGGCCAGGCAGTGAATACGCCCAGCATAATCATCCGCCAAGTGAAGACCCATCTGCACATCCCGCACATCGCGCTCTCCAAAAGAAGGACTTAACTATGATTTCGGACTTAGTAGCAGCTGGAGTTGCCCCTCGAAGCATCAGGACGTATCTCTATAATACGACGGATACGCTTGCAACACCAAAAGACATTCAAAACCAAATTGCAACTGCGAAACGAGATTTATGCCAAAAGGATAGCAGCATACAAGCCTCATCAACCAACTCAGCAAAGAAGGCTTCAGGTGCGAGGTCCAGGTCAATTCGGAAACCCATTTAACAACTCTTTTCTTTCACATCCCGATTCCATAGCATATCTACAAGAAAACCCGGATGCCTTGTTACTTGATTGTACATACAAGACAAATCAGTATGCTATGCCGCTTCTCGATATGATTGGAGTCGATTCCTCCCAAAAATGGTTTTGCATCGCATTCGCATTCCTTTCAGGAGAGACGGGGGATGATTGTTTATGGGCATTACAACACCTCAAGTCTCTATACCAACAAGAGCTTCCTTCTGTTGTTTTTACGGATCGATGTCAGGCAATCATGAATGCTGTTCCAGTATATTTCCCTTCTGCTGCTGCCTTGCTTTGCCTTTGGCATGCTAATAAGGCAGTTGTCCAACACTGCCAACCAGCTTTTGGGCTCAAGCGCAATGAGTCACCCGACAGTCCAGAGACCAAAGCATGGGAGAGGTTTTATGGATGCTGGCACTCCATAATCGCATCGCCAGACGAAGAAACGTATAAGACTTGTGTTGAAGACTTTCGGTGTCAGTACGCCTCACAATACCCTCAAGAGGTTGGGTATGTCTTGACATACTGGCTCAACCCACACAAGGGACGGCTTGTAAAAGCATGGGTGGACAAGTACTTGCATTTTGGTAATACCGCTACTTCAAGGGTTGAAGGAATCCACTGGCTGATCAAATCACACTTGTGAACGTCAAGATTTGATCTTTTCGATGCTTGGAAAGCTATTAAGCAAAGCCCCTAAAAGCTTGCACCTGGTCTTTCACTTCTTCTCTTGGTCTACCGTGTGTCCACACTCTTCAGCTACTCCAAGAGACAAGCCAGAATCTTTCCCTTGAGTATTTCCATCCTCATTTGCATCTAAAACGAAATCAACTTCAGCAACAGCCTATATTAGAGGCATGGAAGTGCCCAACTTTCAAAATACCTACTCAGCCGGCCACAAGTACGAAGCGTGAGCCGTCTAGATTTGAGAAAGTTGAGCCTACGAAAAGGAAAGCTTCGAAATTTAGCATGTGTCATCACGTTAGCCATATAATGACTTCGAAGGCATACCCTCTTAGGTTTTCAGAGCTATTAAATATATAATTTTCACTGCATTGTTTGACTCCATCTGCTGTATCTGCTGTATCTGCTGTATCTGCTGTATCTGCTGTATCTACATCGCTAGTAAGGGCTCAAAACACTGCTGAGATACACTAAAAAATTGATTATGTTAGCCAAAAAACAGGGGGGGGAGCGAAAATAGAAATGGGGGAGCGGATGTAGGCGTCGCCGTAAGCTAGTGACTTGATTAGGTAATCCAAAAAACAAGGGAGCGCATATAGGATGTCATCAAGATTGATTTTGGATGGTTTTTTACAAGTATTTTGTCTATGGGCCTTTTTCTTAAATTTTTGAGCATCATACTAAGACGTTTACTTAAAACCATAAAATCGATCAGCATGGTCAATCAAGGTTGCTGCCCTATTATCCTAGGGTCTATTTACAGCGCTCTATTCCATTAAGGTTTTCTATCCCATATGTCAGACCAACCACAATCAAGGTTGCGTTGACCATCAAATACACCATTCTTGCCAAGGTCTCATAATCAAGACAGCATTTAAAAAAGACATGAGCAATTAGATTAGTAGAAAAAGGAGAGGGCTTCCCCAATATATACACTCTTCTCTTAATTGACTTCCCTACTTGCCATTCAGCGAGCCCCAGCTGAAAGACAATCAAGTTCCGGACTCTGTGGTGGGGAAGAGCAGAAGCAAAGCCAGCCAGCAGAAGCTGACCTGTAGATACTAGTTAGCGGCAGGGTTCTTCGGCCATCTGGATGGGATAGATTTGCGACGAGCCCCTCATGTACCCACTGGTACTTACTGCCACATCGGCGGTCTTGCTTACCTCCGGCCATTTCGCCAACGACGAATTTGTATGCATGTATCTTTATCGTGAGGCTTTATCCCCCCCCCCCCTATGAGACTTCCAGGCCGGGGCCAGCCTATGGCGTCTTCGTTATTTCCCGAGCACGTCATTCGGAATCTAGGCAAGCCAGTTCCCATTTTTTTCCCTGGTAGCCATTAGTTAGGAAAAGAAAAATCCCTAGCTTAGAATAAGGCTATGTCTCAAGGGGGAAGACGTTGACAAGACCACAAGTATCTTTTTGTGCATGTCCTTTACAAAAGATACAATCAAGACAGGTGCACTAGAAGTGTTAAGTAGAAAGCTGTAGGATTTCTGTGGCGGAAAGTGGAAATATGTCTAAGGCCTTCCTAAACGGGCGACAGAACGGGACTTCCGCATAGGTAATGATCAGTTTTATCGAGAAGTCCTAAGTCCTAGAAAAACGAGGCGACTTTTTGTGATCATCAAGTTGGGGTTTTTCACGGGAGAAGAAAAGAAACTAGGGAGCATGCAATACAATCAAGGCGCCTTATGGCTTACAGCTCTTGCTGTATTTGGTGTGGTGTCCTACCTTTTATCGTCTGCAGTTCGCCCCGGTGCTATGTACGGAGAGAAAAAAAATAGGAAGGAAATCCAACAGTGAAAAATCCGACCGGAAACTACTTCGTCGTCGGCAATCTTGCTTGGCTCTTGCCTTTCTCCTCATTCCTATACGAGGTAATTGGCCGATTGGTGTGGCGTGCAACTGCATCAACTGCATCAACAACGGAACTTATTGTCCTTTGCTTTTTGTCTTTGCTTCTTGCTCTGTTAGATTTAGATCAAAAACTCTGGGTCTGGCAGATTTAAAATTGCCTGAAGCAAGCAAGCCAAAGGAAGCTATGGGCACCCAGATATGCTCTGTGCTATGAGATAGACTCATACTATGTATACAATACGCATGGGCACTTACTCTCTGTACAAGCACCCGTCAAACATATGAGCTCATTCTTTTTATTTCCTCATATATAATAGTTCTTGTTCTTTAGCTGCTCTAGAATACCAATCTATCTATCTAGTTTTCGCTGTATTTCCCCCAGGACTCAGTTACGTGCTTTCTGCTTTCTCTCTTGTGTCACTTGTTATTAGCTAGCACTCCCTAGATGGGCTGGCCTCTCGTCTAACGGACTTCCGGTTGCATAACACACGGTCAATAAAATGACTGAGACTCTGTAACTTTGTAGAGAACCCCCCAGGTCAAACCCCCATCACGCCAGCTCCTAGCCCGCCACTTCCCTCGCCTTCCCCTCCCTTAGTTCAACGCTAAGTTGTGCATATAAGCTACGGAGTCCCAGGCTTGTGCTGGGGTGGAGGGTGTTGAATTCCTGGTCGTTCTTCGTTCCTCTTATAAACCAAGCTTCTCGAGCCCCGTGGGATATAGAAATAGCGAGTTTAGTCTTCTTTCTTCCTCCTCTTTCTCTCTCTTTTGTTGCATCTTTTTTCGTCCCTTTCCATAGTCCAACCGACTTCCTCCCTCTCCCCATACCAACATCCAACATCCAACATCACAATGGCTACTCCTGCTCCTCACGGCGGCATTCTCAAGGACCTTTTTGCCCGCGATGCCCCCCGCCATGACAGCCTCGCTGCCGAAGCTGAGACGCTCCCGGCGCTGGTGTTGTCAGAGCGTCACCTGTGCGATCTGGAACTGATCATGAACGGTGGCTTTTCTCCCCTTGAGGGTGAGTTTGTACATAGACCTTAGCATGCCGAGTCTCTAACTAACGCTTGAATTTGATGGACAGGTTTCATGACCGAAGCCGACTTCAACGGGTAAGTCCTAGCTCATCTCAACGCTACCATCAACGGACAAACAGATATCTCCCCCAATGATTGGCTCATGCTTGGACGAATGCTAACCTCGCCGTCTACCCCATAGAGTTGTCGCAGAAAACCGCCTTGCCAGCGGTGTTCTTTTCTCTATGCCCATTACCCTTGATGCCAACAAGGAAACTATTGAGTCTCTCGGCATCAAAGCCGGCTCTCGTATCGTGCTGCGCGACTTTCGCGACGATGCCAACCTGGCTATTATGACCGTAGACGATATCTATAAGCCTGATAAGTAAGTCTCCCATTCTCGCTCGCTCGCTCGCCAACCCTTTTTTTTTTTTTTTGCTTTGCGTCATCGGCGTTGCAATCGTAGGTCTTGCGCCATATCTTAGATTGTAATCCTACGATGGCATCATCAAGCAACTAAATTAGGAAGGAATCCAACCCTACTTCTGTTTACTAATCGGTCCATTAGGGTCAATGAAGCTATTAAGGTTTTTGGCAGTGACGACGACACTCATCCTGGTGTGAAGCACCTTTTCGATGTTTCCCAGGAATTCTACGTAGGTGGCAAGGTCGAGGCCATCAACCGTCCCGCCCACTATGACTTTTTGGATCTGCGCTGTATGTATACGTTTATTCTCCTAGCCCGACCTATGTCTCGTGCTAACTTTGTTGCTTCTCTCTCACCTGATAGACACCCCCGCCGAGCTACGCTCACACTTTGAGAAGCTTGGCTGGCAACGTGTGGTGGCATTCCAGACGCGAAACCCAATGCACCGTGCTCATCGTGAGCTGACTGTTCGCGCCGCACGCTCGCAGCAGGCCAACGTGCTGATCCATCCGGTTGTTGGTTTGACCAAGCCCGGCGATATCGACCACTTTACACGAGTCCGTGTATACAAAGCTCTACTACCCCGGTACCCCAACGGCATGGCCACTCTGGCTCTGCTTCCCCTGGCAATGCGCATGGGAGGGCCCCGTGAGGCCATTTGGCACGCCATTATTCGCAAGAACCATGGTTGCACACACTTCATTGTCGGCCGTGACCACGCCGGCCCTGGTAAGAACAAGAACGGCAAGGACCACTACGGCCCGTACGATGCCCAGGAAGCCGTCAAACAATACGCTGAGGAGCTGGGCATTCAGATGGTCGAGTTCCAGGCTATGATCTATCTTCCTGATTCGGACGAGTACAAGCCTGTCGACCAGATTGCCGAGGGCACCCGCACTGCCAACATCTCGGGCACAGAGCTGCGCAACCGCCTCCGCACCGGGAAGGAAATCCCAGAGTGGTTCTCATACCCCGAAGTCGTCAAGGTTCTACGCGAGGAAAACCCGCTACCTTCAGCAAAGGGCTTCACTATTCTGCTCTCTGGCTACCAAAACTCCGGCAAGGACTCTATTGCCCGTGCCCTGCAGGTAACACTCATGCAGGGTGGTGGCCGTCCAGTTTCCATGTTGCTTGGTGATACAGTGCGCCACGAGCTGTCGGCCGAGCTAGGCTTTAGCCGCGAGGACCGCGACAAGAACATTTCACGCATCGCATTCGTAGCGTCGGAGCTAAGCAAGGCTGGTGCTGCTGTTATCGCGACGCCCATTGCACCATTTGATGAGGCACGCGAGCAGGCACGCCAGCAGGTTGAAAAGAATGGTGGCCTGTTCTTCCTAGTACATGTGGCCACGCCGCTGGAGTACTGCGAAAAGACAGATCGCCGTGGTATCTACAAGCGGGCGCGCGCTGGCGAGATCAAGGGCTTTACCGGTGTTGACGACCCATATGAGGTCCCCAAGAAGGCTGACCTGGTGGTGGACTGTTCCAAGCAAACGACGCGGGCTGTCGTACACCAGATCATCCTGATGCTGGAAAGCCGTGGCCTTCTAGACCGTGTATAGAAAAGGAGCTACGTGGTATATCGGACAGGATGTCTCAAAAAGCAACAAGACAAATAGTTTTTTTACGTTACAAATTAATGCAGCATGATACCAGTTTGCGGAACTATCCGAGATAGTGCAATGACAGTCGGCAATAGAGGACAATCTCAATAAGTGATGGCCAGCGTAGGGGCAAGTGCTACTACTATGCCGTTTTGTATCGCCATGCAATGGGTGAAGAAGCATCGAGGGCAGCAATCATGGCATGGTTTATGGAGATGTTTTGTGGAAGGACGAGATACGAGATTATTGCAGCCCGAAATAAAATAACAATATTGTTTCAGCCAGACGTTTTAGTGCGAGTGGTTGAGTATACGGGACGACAAGAAGAGGTTGTGCAAAATTTTGTGCATATTTGCACAACTAAATATACACATCAGGTATGCACAGCTTGTCACACTGTTCACACGTAGCTCGTACATAGTTATCCATATCCACATCTCAGCCCCGTCTTTATCATATTTTCGTAGATTTTAATTGGCTCTCCTATCCCCCCCCCCCCCGCAAGTAACATACAGCAATAAACAGCACAAGGTACAAAAATACAAAGACCTTATGCACTAACCAACCTCCCCTCATGACAAGGGCCTTAGGCAGCGCCGTTCGTAAACATACAATGTATTATTAGGACAAGTACGTATACAATGTGTACGATATATGTACACGTACCGCATGTGTAGAGTCCTAGATACTTGTTCTCCTCATCTTCCCTTGCTTTCTATACCATACCAACGATGCCGTGCCATGTCGTGCTGTGCTACTATAACGAGACTATAGACGGCCGGATGACCCGCCCGACCAATGGAAGGGAACATGAAATCAAAAAAAAAAAAAAAAAAAAAAAAAAAAAACGAGTTTGCTGCATCAGAAAGCGGAATGGGCGGTGGGTGAGCACGTGGTGCCGTTGATATAGCATCAGTACATGTAGTATTTTATCCAAGTCCAAGTACATAGTACACCACCACACGTACATTTACATGGGTAGAGAAAACTTTGTCTTGGTTGAGCAGCCCTTGCCTTGTCTCTAGGGATGAAAGGGATTGGCCAGCATAAGGATTTTTGGTTGGGCAGCGAGACAGAAAATGGCAAGGCAAAGATGGAGTTGGACCGGCAGAGTGTCATGGCGGCTACTAGAATTGAACAGAGTAGAGTGGGGAAACGTAACCGGAGACCATGATGATGAGGTACATATGTTTTACGGCCTTAAATATATACAAGCCTGCAGCATAATTTTTCTATGGAGATTGAATAATAGAAGCGCAGATGACACTAACCTCAGGATTCGCTACTTGCTTGCTCTCCCACTTAAATGCTTAGAGGAGCTGCTCAGACAGCAAAAAGGCATGACCTATTGAGATGGTCAACGTTACCACTAAACTAGACTCTTTCAACTCGTAGTACAAGTATGTCGCACTGTCGTAGAATAATTAGGAAGCTATGGATGGATATACCACGCCATGGAAGCTGCTTGATAAAGTAATCGCTTTTGATGCATACACATCTAGTGCCATTGCTGTAGCGGCCTCGTACATGGATAAATGAGGAGTGGAGCGATATCATAAACCCTAGACCCTTATTCACGTGAACTATTTTTCCTGTCAAGAAGCCTAGATTCTTTAGCGGCCTTCAGTTTTAGCAATAACCTTAGGATCAAGACAAAACCCTGACAATATGACCTCGTTGTTGCCCATTATTCGAGACATAAAGGATAGAATTCGCACAAAAAGAAACAAAAGCCCTAATTCGAGTTATGTGGGATATCATGAACCCGTAGAGGAAAGAAGACCTTAGAATTCTGCGACACAAAAGCCCCTATGCGCCTTTGTCTCCCCTCAAAGTTGTTAGGAAAGGACCCCTTGGCATGTGTAAAAACCAGTAATAAAAGATGTCTTGTTCTTGTCTGCCTATTTTGCTTTAGTGCGAAGTCAAGTTAGGCTCTAATTTCCATCACCGCTTCTTTTTAGTTAGGTAGGCCACTTGTTCTGTCTTGTCCTTTTCCTTTTCCCTTGCTCTTTCTTGTTCTCCTTGGCTTGTCTGCCTGTCTGCGCCGTACCGTGTATCGCATGGTACACATCTTTGCCTGTAATTTTTGTGCACATGCAGTATACACTGTATAGTGTGCACTGCAGCTTGCGGCTTGCAGACAAACCATGCCACTGCAATCTCTAGCTTTGTTCCTATTGCCATAGTCTCGTCGCTTGTCGACGCTACTTACATTGATTTGGCCAGCCAAACGCTTCCATCTATCTTGGACGACCAAGACCAAGACCAAGACAAAGCCATAAACCATAGGACCAGCATATATGTTTTTTGCGCCTTAGGAAGTCCCGGCCAACACACACACATGACTATATAGACCTAACAAGGTTGACGGACGACTTGACGTGTGCCCTTGTTGGTGTGATTCCTTGTTTTCTCTCGTTTGCTAAGCCATTCATTCGCTCTCTGCTTGTCCTTGGCTCTGCTCAACTCTAGCTATTCAATCATTTTTCTAGCACTCAACTTTCATTCTTGCTCTAATATACTTTCGTCTCTCTATTCCCGCCTATTGTCTGCACCAAAAGTCCAGGTCCTGTTCTGATCCCATCCTGATCCTTGCGCTTCTTCTTCCCCTCCTGCATGCATGCATGCTTTGTTTGTTTGCTGGCAGCTTTTCTCTTTTTCTTCTTTTTTTTTCCCACTTCCTCCATTTTCTTCACCTTCCCTTTCGTTCTCCTCTTTTAACATTGGTTGTTATGATAATTTTCTTCTCAGCTTCTCTCTATAGCTGGTTCTGAAGTTGTCATTTCTTGCTAGCCTTGGTTTGGGCTACCATATTTTATTTTATTTATTTTTCCCATCCTATTTCGCTTTCCTAATTCTTTCACAGCTTCTTTCATCTTTCTTTGCATTGTTCGTTGCTTAACCCTTTTTTTTTTCCTATCAGACTGCTCATCATATATTGCTTTGCTTGACTAGTTCCCTCCTCTCTTGGAGTAACTTGCCAAGTCCCAAGACTTTTACGAAAAAAAAAACACAAGTTATCATCAACCTCCCTTTGACTTTGTCGCCCAGCCTTTGACGACTCATCCTCCCTCAAGCTTGCTTACCTTGTTGTATCTGATATTCAGCAAAGACACAGTACCCCTTTGGAGTTATAGCTTAGTGCTCCTTGGATAGCTATCTATCCATCCATTCTACTACGGCAGCTTTAACCCTCTCAAACCCAATCTACATCTTGGACGGAAGGAAAAAAAACTAAATAAGCAAGTCACAAATTTCCTGCGACCGCGCTGCTTCTATCCCCTCTACTTCCTTTTCTCCATTGTAAGCCACCAAACGGAACGTGAACCGCCTCGACTTCGTTTCAAAGACGACACCGCCGCCGCCTGAATAGTTCAATATCACGTCTGCTCTAATTTTCTCTTTACTTACCTTTGGCTACTTTCTACGCATCGTATGATCTTACCGCCCGCAAAACAAACGTCGCCATGTCATCCAAAAGTGAAGTAGTTGATGGTGCTGCTACCGCCGTTGATACCGATACTGATATCACTGCCACGTCACCAAAACCTAAAGATGAAAAGCGAGAATCCTCGCGGGATAAGGACAAGGAAAAAGAAAAGTCCAAACGATCTCGTCCAGATATGGAACGCAGCAAGTCGCACCGGGAACGGGATTCTAAAAAGGATCGTGACAGAGAAAGAGACCGCCGCTCTCCGAAATCTACCACCTCCTCGTTCATTTTTTCTTCTTCCTCTAAACTCCGCCCTACTGACAGCGAAACCAGCCGCTCGTCTGTTCGCCGCGCCCACAGCCACCACCAACACAGATCCAAGACGGAGGAAAAGTCAGCAGTCAGTGAGATGAAGTCTGACATCAGCAGATTCCTAGGGCTCAGTCTTGGCGGTGGCTCCGACCGTGGCTCTATCCCCTTCAGTAAAAGCCACAACAAGGAATCCTCTGGAAGTCGCGAAGAAGGGTCATCTTCTCAAGCTCGTAAGAGCAGTGGGAGTGGTGTCCCAGGGGCCATTAAAGCTAATGGCGACCCTTTGACTCCTGATGCTACTGATCTGGGATCTTCATCTACACGCAAAAAGCGCAGCAGCCACCACCGTTCTAAATCGGCCGACTCTGTCCCAGGCGGCCGTCGTTCCTCCACAAAATCACACGGCGATGGTCGTCCGCCTAGCCCCCCTGAAACTGACGTGACGTCCCCTAAGCCATCTTCGTCTCTGCGTCCATCACGCAGTCATCGAATTGCCAGTAGTGAAGCCGATACCATTACTGATGATCGCCCCAAGTCTCGTGTGTCTGAGCTTTCGCGGGCCGAGTCTAAGTTAAGTCGACGCAGAAGCTCTGGCTCTTCTAGACTATCCTCACATTCGACCGCTGTTCCCAGAGGATCGAGCTCTCGTGACACGTTACGAGTCAAAGAATCTGACCGCCTTTCTCGTTCCGGGTCCAAAAGTAGCAAGCTAAGCACTTCCCATAGTGTCAGCCGCCGCCGCAGTGTCAGCGGCAGTAAGAAAAAGTCTGAGTATGAAGACCGTCACCATCGCCACAGTGGTAGCCGCCGTACTTCGTCGCCTGAAAGCGCTCAAGACTCGTCACCAAAGACGCCAACCCAACCCCAAATTTCAGGCTTTGTTGGAAGCCAAATCGTCGAAGGTGAGAAGAGTCCCGCGCCCAGAACAAAACCACAATCATCCCAATGGTCACCAGTTGCATTGTCAGACACCAGCTCCCCAAGTGTCGCATTGTCCCCAACTATACGGGGTGCTGGCTTGACCACAGGATCGCCTCCTGTTATTGTGTCCGCCCCTTTCCCTGATCCTCACACTGATACTACACAACTGTCCCGTTCATTGTCACTGCAATCACATCCCTTATCACCAACCCCCCCGGGCTTTAATGCTTCTGCCCCTCCACCGCCACCCATGCTGAGTATCCAAGAAATTCCTCGAGTCGATTATTTGATGCAACACGGCGGTCTGCCGCATGCCGTATCTAAGCAATTCCTTTCGGTTCTATCTCAAAACCGTGTCAAACGAACTGCTAAGAATGTCCCTGCGCTGACGGGCGCCGAGTCTTTTTTCACGCCATTTTTTAATCTCCTCGACCAATATAACGCCGTTATTGCTAAGCACGGTTCAATTGCTGTGGCTACAGGCCACCGCTCTGTGGCGCGCAGATTGTTGGACCGCCTGGAGCATGTATTCTCCCGTGAATTGCCTTCTGAGGGGTGTTCCTGTGTTGTGTGCGAGCGGTCAGAAGCTCCACATTGCGGATTGAACTGGGGTGAAGTGCTGGAGCAAGTTAGTGGTCGGGGCGATCTACCATCATGGCCGCCCTTTGACATGGGATCTCTGGGTATCAAGGCTGTGGGCAGTCATATTGACCCTACTGCGCCCCCGCGACCTTCATCTCCCATAAACCTGGACCCTGATCTTAACGAAGAGTTCCGTGAGCACTACTTGCGGCAGACACAGAAAGTGCGGCAGTCTGTGGATCGATGGATGACCAAGTGTGCCGATGCACCAGCACCTCCACCTACAGATGTAGACGACGAGACGCTTACCTTCGCAATCCTGACCAACCTGAGCTCTGAAGACAAGCCTTACTTTAATGCTTTACTTACAGGCTCCAAGGAGCTGCAGCCAGCTCTTAGAGCCCCTACGCCTCTGCGTAAGAATCGTACAGAATTCGTAGTTAACATTGGTACTGCGTTGCAACGTCTCTACAACTTGACTACTCCGCCTCGTGATGCGGAAACCGCGCTGTACCTCCTCAAGCACCATGAGACACATGACCTGCTGACGACAATTGCGGCCATCAACTCATCAGAGTGGGAGATTCTCACATCGGGCCGCTTTGATGGGTTCTTGTGGTCTGGGGCTGATAACGGTGATTTGTCTCCTGGGGAGTTTCCAATAAGCCCGGACCGTGCCGATGGTGCCAACTCACGAATGAGCATTGGCGGGTCTCGGTCAGTCACGCCTTCGCAACGTCCATACTCGCGGTCGGCAACTGCCACGCCTGCTTCGTTTGTGTCGAATAGCACGGCTGGCGGCACCAACAAACACGCTGTATCAGTAGACGAGGAGGCTGAAATCGCTGCCCTCAACGAGCTTGAGCTGGAGATCTTCAATGGCATGGAGGCTTTGGAGAACGCGTTTGAGACATTGCATTTGCACGCTCAAACCGTCCGGAACTCTCTTCGACAACGGTCAGCTGGACTAACTCAGTCTCTAAAATCACGTAAGCGCCCTGAAGTGCTTTTGGGATCGGGCAATAGCCTTGCATCCAATTATGAGCGGCCAGCCTGGGCCCAGGGCACAGAAGGAGAGGACAGCGATGATGACTGGGCCGATGATTGTGACATGATTGCGCCAGATGATTCAGCTAGCAATGTGGCAAGCAACCGGCGACACCAGCACAAGCGACGACAGGAAAGACGGACACCAGCTCCGATTGAGGAAGAGGACGAAGATTACTAAAAGGGGTTGGCATCTTTTTTCACCTTCTCCTGCTATCTTCCTTTCCCTAATCTACGTGGATCTACCAACGAGACCATGGCCACCTGTGATGCCAAAATCCAACCACTCGACCCTCTCCTATTCTTTTCTGCTTCTTATTTGTCCTTTTTTTCCTATTTTATATTTGACGAAGTCATGATTTGATTTGTTTTGCTTTGTTTTGCTTTGATTTTAGTTGGTTTGATTTTTGCTGTTCTCTAGATAGCACTTCGCTACTCTAGAGGTGAGGGGGTAGAAAGAGAAGACCGGGCGAGAGAGGAAAGAAAAATGACCTCCCTCCCCTCCCAAAAAAAGCGCGTTGGTTGTTCGGGTGGTCACTGCTATTGCTTTTTAGCAAGTAGCAAAGGCAGCGCGACATCATTTTGGCATAATTGAGGCAGTATATTCTTTGCATCCTTGATATTTGTTTACGCTATTAGTTATGGTCGTCACCGCCATCATTATGTGATAGTGAATGCCGTTAATGTGTGAGTACAAGAGGAGGCATTCATTGAATGCTACATAGTTGTTGATTGCAGATAGGGGTCAATGCAGTTATAAACATATCTATAATGGTACAGTAATGGATGGATAAGGGAAGGCTTTAGGACTCGATACAGATTGATTTAGATTGTTGAGGCCCAATGGAATGGAACTAAGGAGAAAGGTAGCCGGCCTTGAATGCCATGGAGCCGGTTCTCACGGGACTTGTGTTATATAAATGATGTGAAAGATGGGTAGAAATAAGACAAGACGAATTTCACACACACTTGCTCCAACTTGTCCACCTTCATATTTTTCATCCCGCTCTTCCCTATCTCCATCCTCTTTGCCCAACCATCTGATGGCCTTGACGAGCTCACCAATGATATTATAATACTGGATGGTTTAATCCTTAATTATTCCTGGGAAGACGATTGACTGGCGTACGGAGGATAATGCTTCATAACGCCCGAGTCACTCACTTCTTTGAAACTCTGGAACTTCCAGCGCATATTTCAACTGATCAAATTTGCAAGCGCGGCCTGGCCTGTCTTTATTCTAATTGTTGTATTGCGGCTTTCCTTACGCCATAGTGGCCTTTTGATTGTTAGCATAGGACTCCTATTTTATCGACAGTTCCTCCTTGATCATACTCAGCATATATCTATCTATATGTGGACTTGCGAGAACGACTACCGGTCGTGACCATGGACATAGATGCAGGTACATACTGCTTGGTGGCTAGCTATACTTTTTCGGATTTGTTTGCTGTGCCACTCCTAGGAACAGAGGTTGACTAAAAAGAAATTTGGCTTTCGTGATCATCCAAAGTTGGAAGGCCCAGTGTATCACTTTCACTTACTGTGACATCAGCTCTTATTTATAGATCTATCTCTTTTTTATTGATAATCTCCATGTCAGACTTTGCACGAAGACATCTCGCTAGAGACCATGAGTAGCAGTATGGAGACAGCAAATGCTGCAAGACCACAGAGCAGTAGTTCAAGAATACCAGGAAAAGGTGACGGCAGCAAGTGGGTGAGGAGAGAAAAGCTATTGAGTAACACTCAAACTCTGCATAGAAAAGGGCCTGTGCAAGAACGAATTGAAGAGCACGGAATCATAGTATTGACTTCAATAAAAATCATTAGCTTGGTTGATAGGGAGGGTTGTTGCGCATGTCATGAAGGTGATAGATAGTCTTGCCTTTGGTTGCACGAAATAGATGGGAGCCGATATTGAAACGTTGAATAGGACTTACAAGGGCAAAGTAGCAGGCTCCTGCTACACAGCGCCTCCATGGGCTCTAAAATTGTGTCCTTACATTAGTCTAGCTCAAGAGAAGTATTATTGCCGTCGTTCAGCTGTGTGAATATATTAACCACCAGCGGTTACGTAATCTCCATTGTGAAATTCCACAAGAGCATTAAGCCATTCAGCGTAGAAAGACTAAGCCTAGTTGTAGAGAAACTCCTCCATATTGCTGCCTGAAATTAGAACTTCAAGGGTATCCGTTGATAAACAACCCTAGTACAACCCTACCCCTGTCTTGTACTATGCTTTGTACTGCCCCCTCCTCCTAGCCCCTATGGCTTTATTATTATTGTTTTATTTCCCCTCTCAATAGACAGTGCTTAGAGGCTAGAGCTAATGCTTGGGCGAGAGAAGAGCGCCTAGACGGAAATATCAAAGCTGAAGTAAAGCGTCCCCTCCTCTCTCCTCCAAAAGCCAAGCGAAGCATAGGCTATTGAAGTTCTTTGTGTCCTATTCCTTTTTTATAAGAAAAAAATCTTGGTAAAGAAGAAGCCAAGGCTAGAGAGTAGGCTGTTCTTTTATATCTGATTACTCAGCCTTTCTCAACTGCCATAGCTATCTTCTCTCTGCTTGGTCCTCTGTTACCCTTACTGTGATTCTATTAACCCACATCCCGTTTTATCTATCTCAAACAACACATACACACATACACACATACACACACACACACGCACGCACGCACGCACACACGCACACATGGCCAACGACGAGCACGACGGCGCTTCGGTGCAGGAGCAGCTGATTGAAGCATGCCGACGGAACAATACGGAGCTGCTGGAAGAGCTGCTGGAAGCAGCGGGTAGCGACGAAGAGATCTCGCGCTTGCTAAATACCACGACGACGGTGATGGGGGACTATCTATACCATGTGGCTGCGGCTCAGGGTCACTGTGCGTTCTTTTTCTCTCTCTTTCCACTGGCACCGCCACTAGAACATCATACCCGATATATCGATATTGATCCATATACTAACATCTCAAACTCTTCTTTCATAGATGACATTATCGACATGCTTCTCGACCAGCCCGCCTTCGAATGTGACCCGGTTAACCGAGCAGGCAATACCCCGCTGCACACCGCAATCCAATGGCTCAACAGCGAACCGGCAGCACAGAGGCCCTTTGGCAATGCACTGATTAAGATGATGCTGGAGGCTGGAAGCAACTGGCGTTTGCGCACTAAAGCTGGGCTCGCGGCTGAACAGCTGGTTGACCCGTCAAACTCTGAATTGCGTGAGATTATTCGCGAGCATGAGTACGCTGAGATGAACCAGGGTGACTTTGTTGATGTGGATAGCGGTGCGACAGCGGCGGAGACCAAGGTGGAGACAGAAAGTAGGAATGTCTCAAATGGCCACAGCGTCAAGCCGCCGCCTGTGCCGGGCAAGGCAGCACCATCGCTGCCTATGGAGGGCGGCGATGACGGCGAGTTTAGTGGTAGTGATGAGGAGGAACGTGCCGAGTGGCTGCGTAGAAAGGGACGCCGGTAGCACAGAGGGAGAAACAGGCTTGCTAAGTCTTGGTGCTGTCGACTTAGTGTCGGCCGTGTATCTATCATAGAGATTTTGTTCCAGTCGCTTGTCTCTTGCTGTATGTTGTTTATTTATTTCTTCGGCTTTCTTTTCTGACTATATTAGAGTGACAAATAGTGGCTGGCTGGCCTTGCATATAAGATAGAGAGAAGAGGGCAAGACTCGCTGATAAAAGTGCACTAGCAAAAAACATCTACAAAAACACGCAAAGAGGGCAAACACTTAAAGTCGAGAAATAAAAGGAAATATAGGGCCAAATATATCACGAAAACAGACACAGGATAACTTAGCAAGCAGACATAAGTAACGAGAAGATAAAAGGAACAAGAAACAGGAAAAGAAAACGCCCAAAAATAGACAAAGATGCAACATCGTGCTAGCCACAAAAGGGGACAAGCCAAATAAGACGAAGGACAAGGAGCTAGGCAAGACGGAGAGAGGAAGGTGTGTCAGTCCATCTAGTCCGAGTCCAGTCCAGTCTGGGAAGGTATAGGAGAAGGGAGGTACGGTTCTGAGAGAGCATATAGGTATGATGAGAATGCAACACAATGCAACGCAACACAACTGCTTTGGGGCTAGAATTAGCCATGAAAAGCCGGCCATAGACAACCATTGTCACCCATGAATCAGGGATCGTAAAACAGGCACACAAGTCGAAGAAAATAACAAAAAGATTCCTCAAAGTTGACTTGACCTGGCTTCGTCTCACTCCCGATTCTCTGTCACTCTTCACCATACTCTTCCCTCCTGTCCTTTATACTTCCTGCCCCATTTACCGGAAACGAGCGCGGCAGCGACCCATGACCTCGCCTTGGCAAACAAGTTCCGCACTAAACTCAGAGCCATCTAGGGTCAGGTAAATATCAAAGTACACGCGGTAAAACGTGCCCTGTGGCGTGTCCATGCGCTCAAAGTCCTTTTCGAGGTTCTTGCGTGACAAGTCGGACGTGAGAGTGACGAGTTCCTTAATGCCTATACAGAAAGAGAGAAGAGATGAAAAAAAGGTTAGCAACAAACGAAAAGGATGTAGAGCAAAAGCAAGAACTGGACTAGGCACTCACGGGGATCCTTTGTGTATTCCGGGCACACATCTTCATCACACGCATAAAGCACGTCTTCGTACATCAATGTGGCTCCTGGAGCCACCTGTCGGAAAAACGACACCTTGACCGGCTCGCCGATCTTGACTTTTTGACCCTTCTGTACAAAGATCTGTCGTGTGAATTTGCAACGATCCTTACCATCAAGCGATGGCACACGGTACGCTTCTGGATGATAGCCCTCTTTGAATGGCTGCAATGTGGCCATTAAGTAGTGGCGACGTGCCACACGGTGTGTAATAACACGCTCGCTTAGGCCGGCTGTCACAGCGCCCTTGACAATAGCTGCCACTGAGTCCATTGGCCGCACCACCTTACTTTGGAACTGAGGTGGTACGTGCAACTTGATCTGTTGGAACAGGTACTCGGACGCACCAAAACCACCAACCACTAGAATGTTTTGTAGCGGCCGGTTTTGAGCTTGGATAGCAATGATTTGGTTGCGCACTAGCTCCAGAATGCGGTTAACTACAGGTTCGAAGCACTGCAGAATCTCCTCGTTGGTAAATGTCATGTAACCCTCCTCGATACCAGCCTCGGGGAACTCAGCTTCAATACCGACGTCAACGGCCCACTTTTGGCCGTTGTTGCGGAAATCAGCCTTAATACGATTTTCAAAGTCCATGATGCACTTGGCGTACACACGACCGGCCGTCTTGCTGCCATCAGGCAACTTCATCTTGCGGATCTTGGTACGGAGGATGTTACTAAAGTTACGGTTCAGCGCTGTGGAGCCGCACGAGTCTCCGGAACCAGCGGTGCATTCGGCCACGGTAAAGGGATTCTCATCCTCAACTTCATAGGCAATCAAATCGACAGTGCCACCACCGCAATCGACAATAAGCACAGCGTCATTGACCTTAAGATTGAGAAGGCCGGCTTTAGAGCAGAAGAGCGCGGCAGCTTCAGGCTCAGACACGAGCGTCAGCCGGTTATCGTTTTCGTCGCGGAGGAAGCCGGCCTGGATGGCAGCAAGACGGGTGGCAGCCTTTCCGGCGTCGTTCCAGATGGCAGGCACAGTCAGATAGTAGCGGATATTGCGTTCCTCACGGTTAAACACCTCACCCAGCGTCTTTTGTAGGGCGGCCCGCATAGCTTGACGCAACTTGAAGAGGTAGTCGGCAGCAACATCGATTTCGGACTTGCCAGGAGGCAGAGGGGGCAAGTTAATGGGATCAATGTAAGTGTTGCCACTGAGCATGAGCTGCAGCTTAAACCACTCGACCTTTTGCACGCCAGGCTTGGGGTACCCAGTAGGAGCAAGAGCATCAGCAATATCGGGACCCCAGCCAACAACCTTTTGATACTGATCGTAGTAAAGGACGGTTGGAATCTGAGGACGAGGGGAAATAGCAAGTCAAGTCAGCATATGCTAGAGGGGAGCAAGGGGAAAAAAACAAGAAACACGGGTACTCATACCTTTTGTTTGGTGTATGATCCCGCTCCAGGCCATTCAGTGATGATGTCCTCCTTAGCTTCGTTATTGGTAGCAAAGGCAAAGGCAACGCCTGAGAAAGTAGTGCCCTATGGGAGTGGGGGGGTAGGGTATATTAGCTGAGGAAAACAAAAAAAGTAAAAAGGACAACTTGGAGACTAGACAAGAGAAGAGAAAAATTGAGGAAAGAGGGGGCTCAAGGGGAAAATACGAGGCAGGTAGCAGAAGCCTTACAAAATCAATACCAACAATCAGCTGAGCCTTAGTCCGGTTGTTACCCTCGACCTCAGCATGGCTGCCTACAGGACGATAGCCACCCATGGTCGGAGGACCACCCATAGGGGGAGGTCCTCCGGCCTGCTGATAGCCACCACCAGCACCGGGATAAGCTGGAGGGCCATTAGCTCCCATGGGGTTCATGTTGGGTGGATAGCCAGCTACAGGAGCGCCGGTGTTGATGGGGGCAGGACCGCCGGTCATCTGGGAGGGCGGCAAGCGACCGGCGGGACCGGGAAGCGGGCTATTGCGGCCTATTTGGGGCTGCGGCTGCCCCTGCGGGGGCGGGCCGTTGCCATACTGCGAGGGATAGCTCTGGCGCTGCATGACAGTTGTTTGATTGGGAGGCGGGCCGCCAAGCAGAATATGATTGTGGGCTTGGACTTGACCTTGGGCTTGGGGGTGGATTTGAGTATGGGTATTATTAAGATTTGGCGAGGGTGAGCGGTTGTCGTGGAGCAGTTGCAACTGATGTTGTTGGGTCGCTGGAATCTGCGGCAGTGAGAAACGTCCTTGGGTGACAGAAGGGACCGTTGACGTAGCCGGAGGGCCGCCAACTAGCGGGGGTGTTGAGATGGCAGCTGTAGAGAGTGCTGACGGTGAGGCAGCGGCAGTAGTGGTGGCAATAACGGAAGGTGCGGTGGCTGCAGCAGGTGGATAGCCGGAGGTATTAGCGGCAACAAGGCTGGGATTATTAGCCGGCGATGAGGAGGAATGAGTAGCAGGCGGCAGTGATTGGTTTTTTGTCTGTTGTGACAGGACAGTTGAAGACGTTGGAGGCGGAGGATGAGGAAGGAGACCGGCAGGTGAAGCAGAAGAGGGAGGGGTTTGTGACGAATTAGGCGTGGAAGGAGGCTGGAAGGTAGCTGCAGATTTACGTTTCCCAAAGCCAAACGTAGATTTGAACCGGAGACTCATGAGAAACAAAAAGAAGGGGAAGAGAAAAAAAGAAAAGAAAAGAGAAGAAAGAAGGAGTGAGTAGGGGGACAAGAGGGAAAAAAAAAAAAAAAGATTAAAAAAGAGTAGATTAAAAAGAGGAGAAATAACAGTAAAAATGTACCAAAATGATGACCAAAATTGATAGAAAGAGTAACGACATGAAAAATACGGAAAGAAGCAAATTATGGTTGGGATTAGAAGGGATAAAAGGGAGATAGAGGGAGCGTCCCTTGTAAACAGGGCAACAGTACTCTGTAAACGAAAGCCACCCTCTGAAGTTAGGGGCTATCTTGCCTGAATACCTTCTAAAGCTGGAAGTAGCACCTTTTAAAAGAGGGGGGCACGCCCTGAAATGAAGAAGCAAACAAGGACAACAAAGCGGGGCAACATCCTTTTTGAGTCTTACCGCCCTGTCCTTTTGCTAATAACAGATGCCTAAAACGCAATAGCAAATTTCCAAGCACTGGCTTTTGTTATTTCTACCTGACAAAAAATAGCAGCCCATCATTGATAACACCAATATTCTTGAAAGGTTGGTCTAAAAAAACGAGCTCTACTCTTTCTTTCATTATTCCAGTATACTTTTTTGCATTCCGTCGAAACATTCTATGGCATAAATAAAACAAACTCGAAACTGCGGCACGGAAAAATAACAAGAATAATAACAAAATGGCCTCCGAAATTATCACTCTCACCCGTTTCAAAGACGGCCTCTTTTTGGGGTCCCACAGTCGGGCAACTCTCGATTGCCTGGCTAAAACACCTAACCCGAAATTAACCATTAGGCAGCTGTCATCAGCTGTCAAAAGGCTCTTGCAAAACCCTATTAAGACCCTAGACATTCGTGACACTATGGTTTCACAAAATTTGGACAGCCGGTTACACGATGGTTCTATCACGTGACCGTATAGCATCACGTGCACATGTTGGCTTCCTGGTCTTGCCAACTTCTTCACGACCTCTCCACCCTTCAAGTGACAGCTGTCACCTACTACCCCAAACTCCAACTTTTGCTTTCATCATTTCCTTCTTCTGTTTCTCCCTAACCCCCCGAAAAGCTTTGATTGAAAGCAAACTGAGCCTCACCTCCTTGACCAACAGGAACATTCATCGTCCCTGACCTATTCTTCTTTACTTCCCTCAAAGAAAAACCTAAAAGAGTTTGCGTTTCCCCAGATGGAATAGAAAAGCACCCCATAGGAATATATGGCGATCAATGGAACAGTGGTCTTTGCCTTGGGCCAAACCCAACTTAACAGGAGGATTTGTGGGGGGAGGGGTGGGGAAGCGCGAAGGAAGCTATGGAGAGGCGGAGCAAAGAAGAAGTGACTGTGTATTATGCGCAGGAAACGTAGAAGAGGTTGGGAATGTGAACAAGGGTATACATTGTAGAAGGGAACTTGATGGTCTACATGAAGTCCCCAGTATACAGTCCAGATGACGGCAGAGGCCTGTTAAAAACGTAAGACAGAAGACCCACTAATATGATATGCAAGCTCACTTGCCGGCTCGCCCGACCTCGAGAAAACAGAGAGAAATGCTTCAAAACAAGTTCATTTCACTCTCGTCGGTCACCCCCTCTAGCTAGGGTCGCCCCCATATCCGAGACCCGCTCACATGTCCAGCGCGCAGAGCCTCTGTTTTCTCTTCTTTCCGGGAAAAGAGAGGAAAAAAGCGCCGCATGTGTTATGCTAAGCTAGTAACAGGGAAGCAGTGTCAGAGAGCGACCCTGGCGGCCCTACGCAACCTGGGGACGGACAATAAGAAACAACAAAAAACAGAGTGTGCTTTTTGTAGTTGGCTTCCTTACACTGTATTTGGCCGAGCTTTTCTGGGGTATCATGTATTGGGTTGAGGAAGTCTGGGGATGCGTTGTATAGTAGAAGGAAGAGAAGGAAGTAGATACGGAATTGAGATTGGAAGTAGCATTGAAAGGAGCTGTCAAGCCGTTAAAATAGTGAAAGCGATAAAAATAAACAGGCAAAAAATTCAATAGACATCAAGAGGAGAAACTTGCTTATTTGAGCCTCATATTTGTCTTGTCATCTTATTCTAGCATAAAAGAGCCGCAAGGCAGGTACACCTACGGCCGTGGCATAAAAAGGTCTTTGGAATAAGCAATAGGAGCTGTTGATCTACACATACACCTTTGAGTGTCTTCTCTCGTCAGATCAGACGGCTAAAAACCCACAAAATGGCCAATAATAACACGTGATGCCAAAAATCCGGGGATTCTTGATTGCTGGGTGAGTTCTATAATGGAACTGGAAAACGTCATAGAAGCTTGTCGCGGTATAAAATAGGAAATAATAGCCAATTCAAAAATAATAAAGAGCCGAGATTTTCTCGTTTTGGAAACAGCGCATTTTTGGGGCCCCCACAAATAACATGGTAAATAGGTAACCATCCTTGAAAGTGGGGCCATGTCAATATTCCGGCGAGATACTCGGTGTCTTTATATGGAAGCTAGACGAACATCAAAGATCTGTCAAGGGTAATGAGAAAGAGAAGTATGAATGACACAAAAGGGGAGGGGATCAGCAAGAAAAGAAAGAAACGGGATTGGCGAAATAATGATGCTGCTGCGACGATTGTTGACGACACCTTTCCATTTTGCTCTAGGATTTAAGGGTTACTAGGGTTATCTAAATGGGTTAGATCACAGTGGCTGGCAGGTTAAGATAAAGTGCACAAAACGAGACATTGAAATATCTTTTTTTTCTATTTGTTTTGGTAAGCATATTATCCAGTGCTCTTTTTATTGGGAATCCTCAAACCTCTGAACCTAATTGTTTTAGATGGCCGCTCCTAAACCACAACATGTCTTGCGCAAAGGTACTGAGCAAGATCGAGGTAGCATTTGCAACAAGATAGACTCGGGCGTAGACACGGGCATGAGTGGGGAGATTGGGGTGAAATCGCCCGTGACCCCGACGTCAAGCTCAAGACCCGGCCTCAAACACAAAAATAACCCATTTCCAGTTCCTCCCGGCGGCTTCTCGGTACTGCTTTTGGCATTATCTGTGGTTACTTTACTGCTATCTGTGGTAAGCATTGATTTATCTTCTTCCCCCTTCCTATTTGGCTTGAAAGCTAGCAGAGCGTTGAAGAAAGAGCAACGAGGTAGCAAGTAATAAGTAATACTTGGTACTGTGAAGGCAAAGTGCCTGCCGTATCTGTTGTTTATCATTATCAGTCTCTTCATTTGGCGACGAAAGGGCAGTTGCTGTTTTTTTTTTTCTTTTTGAAAAATAAAATGGCAGAAGCGCTAATTTAATAACCCCTCTTTCGAGAGGAAGAAGAGTTTTCGCTTCTTGCCGTCTGTACATATGTGTGCGTTTTTTTATCCAGCTATCACCATCACCAACTCATCACCATTAGATTAGGGCTTGATGTTTCTTCAATCTGGGCTTTGGGCTCCCGCGCCCAAAGATCCCGGGTCAAGCCTGTCATGTTCTAAATATTGAACCCCTGCTTTTCGTCATTGTTCTATTTTCCCCGCATAATCCAGAAAAAAGACAATGACTAGCCAGTCTACATGCCTCGCCTTGCTCGCTTCCTATTTTCTCTCTCCAGATTCTGATGCCTCCAGATTCTCGCTTCCCGCATTTGTGTGTTCTAAAAGACAAGAAGGGGTCGCTTCACTTCGCCTCTTCTCTGCCCTTGAGGTCTTTGGGGGAGACAGGAGCAGATGTGTCTTTTTTTATTACTTGAGATATGTTGCTTTGTTGTCTCTTTTGGATTCCATCAAAGGCCAAGGCGCCACCCTCAGTCACAACAAAAAAAGCCGCGGCAGCATTGGCTCTGGGAAGGGGCAGAGAAAGAGGTGTATGTGCATGTGTTCCTCCGTCGCAGCCGCCACCCCGCCTCGTCCGTCATCATAATGGGCTTTACCGGGGTGATATTTGCGTCGATAAATCTGCACAATACCCATTTTCTCCATTTGCCGCACGGGGTCCCTAGGAGACTGGGCAGAGACCAGGGCTAGGTCAACCACAGTGATGCGTCAACACCTAGCTCGCCATCAAGGCGAATATTGTTCTAGTGTGTTTTGCTTTGCTTGTCTTTGCTTGTCTTTGCTTTGCTAACGCTAACAATGAGCTTCCCAGCTTTGCTGTCAGGACTTGAACATGATTTGATTTGATGTTGTCTACGTGGTCTTGGTTTTGGTTTGTCTGGGCCATAGGATCCCAAGATGGTCCCGACTTGAAATCCTTGTATTCTCCAGTCAAGCTTTGTTGCCAATCGGCCCTGTTTTCGATGGGTGAACAACACCACTTTTTTCTTTCTCGTCTGTGGTTATCTGGTGATGCAAGGCACTACTGGTTGTAATTACAGGGCACCATGACACTATGGGTAGCTCACTTGACTGGCTTGCACTGCATGACAGACGCTCACCCCACCCCCCCTTGCCCCTTGTCTCCTCTTCTCCCCCATCTTTTTTTCTTTTTTTTCTATTGCGGGACATGGCCTTGGCTCTACTTCCAATCTCGGAGCCGTCGTTGTCGTCCTTCGTTCTCTTCGCTGCCATATGCTCCATCTAGCCAGCCTCGCCTGACTATTGCTTTAGTGCTCGCACGCTGGCTCGGCGATTGTATATGTGGGAACTGTTATTTTACTCTCTTTTGTTTTTATTTCAGTTTTATCGTTATTTTATTGCCGTTCTTTTTTTTTACTACTTCCGTAGTTGATCAAAAACGGCCGGCTCTGTTTGCGCTTGGAAATCAGTAGCGCTTCAAAGTTGAAGCTAAGCAAAGCTCAAGCTTTACCTAGACAAGCAGAAGTAAGCTACTCCGAGCCCATATATTATATATTGCACACAAGCCCTTCTTGGAGTTCCGCTTTCTTTCCTCTCTTTTGTTTTTCTTCCTATCGTTTTTCTTATCCTTTCTAGCTTGCTCTGTGTTTGCCAATTCTACCCACCTACCTTGGTTTTATTGTCTTTCTCTATTATCACGTACTGGATATATAAGTGCACCCTTTTCACTCTATATATACATCTTTCTCTTCATCTTCTTCATCTTTTTTTTTCCTTTACGCTACGGACTCTTTTCTTCTTTGACTGTCTCCACTAGTTTCATCCCTCAGCAGTCAATCTCCCTTTCTCTCCTGCTAACTCTGCGCTCCACATCTTTTTGCTGCTCCGCTCTTCATCCAGCTTCTTCTCTCGGTCGTCCTCAAATCGTATGCCAAGCTGCATCTAGCATCGGTTGCCCATATATTAGGCTCACTGTCCCTCTTCAAGCCCCTGACGCTTTTATCTTCTTCTTTTCCTTCGTTTCCTTCCTCTCTTTGCTCTCTGCATCCTTCGTGCTATAGTCTTCTAGACAAGCCTTCCTATTCTTCTGCTGTTTCCGTCTGCCGGAATACCTACGACGATTTTGCTGCTGCTGCAACCTATTTTTCTGCTCCTCTTCCCACATCTACCCGATTGCACACAATGTCTCTGGAAGCCGCCACTACCAAGATCGTGGACCAGTTTGAGGTCTCAGACGAGAGCCTAAACAGTTCGGTGAAGGAATTCCTGCAGCAGATGGGTAAGTTCAAGTCTAAGCCTGCCTCATATGTTTCATTTAGCCTGTAGCTAACCCAAAGACAAATTCACCTTGAAATTTACAGAGGATGGTTTGGCATCTGATAACACGAGCCTTGCTCAGATTCCTACCTACGTTACAGGTGTTCCCGATGGTTCGGAAAAGGTGTGCTTCACCTGTCTGTTTCTCTTGCTTCGCCACGATTCTAACCTTAAGAATTTACTGTTCAGGGCCTTTACCTAGCTGTCGACCTTGGCGGCACTAACTTCCGTGTTTGCTCAATCCAGCTTAACGGCGATAGTACTTTCAACCTGACCTTTAACAAGGTCGCCATTCCCAAAGAACTCATGGTTGCCAAGACCGCCCGCGAACTCTTCTCTTTCCTCGCCAAGCAGATCGACATTTTCCTCAAGGAACACCATGCCGACCACTTTACAAGCAAGGATCGAACTCGCCATGGCTTCTTCGGAGACTCGGAGCAAAAGGTCTTCCAGCTCGGGTTCACTTTCTCCTTCCCTGTCCAGCAGCTCAGCGTTAACAGCGGCAAGCTCATCCGATGGACCAAGGGCTTTGACATTCCCGATGCCATTGGCAAGGATGTCTGCGCTCTGCTGCAGAACGAGATTGACCGTCTAGACCTTCCTGTCAACGTTGCCGCTCTGGTTAATGACACTGTTGGCACTCTCATGGCCCGTGCCTACACCTCAGTTGGCAAGGCCAAGTGCATTCTTGGCGGTATCTTCGGCACCGGTACTAACGGGGCTTACCTTGAGAAGCTTTCCAACATTAAGAAGCCTATTGTTGGCGAATACAGCAAGTCTACCGGTGAAATGGTCGTCAACACTGAGTGGGGCTCCTTTGACAACCAGCTCAACGTGCTTCCCCAGACCCCGTGGGATGAGACTCTTGACAAGATGTCGGTCAACCCCGGCAGCCAACTATTCGAGAAGCGCGTCTCTGGCATGTTCCTTGGTGAGATTGTGCGTCTAACGGTGCTGGACCTGCTTAAGGACCCTGAAGTGCATTTCTTCCAAGATACCAATAGCAGCGCCAACGACTGGAAATCGACCACCTCGATTGGTTCTCACTCAGGCTTCTTTTCGCAGTGGGGCGTCGATAGCTCTATCATGAGCGTGGCTGCTGCCGATAACACCCCTGAACTGTCAACGCTACGTCAGTCGCTCGAGGGTAACCTGGAGGTTTACACGCCTTCACTTGAGGATGCACACGTGTTCAAAGCCATTGCGCATGCTGTTGGCCGCCGTGCTGCACGTCTTTCTGCCGTGGCTATTGCGGCTATTGCCATCAAGTCTGGCAAGCTGGATGACCCCAACGAGGAGATTGTTGACATTGGTGTCGACGGTAGTCTAGTAGAGCACTACCCCTTCTTCCGCGACATGATCTTTGAGGCTCTGCGTAGCATCGAAGGCATTGGCGCCAAGGGTGCTGAGAAGATCCGCATTGGCATTGCTAAGGACGGCTCGGGCGTTGGCGCCGCCTTGATCGCGCTGGTTGCGGCTAAAGCACACCGCCGTAACAGCTTGGCACCGCCAGCCATCCGATGTGGGTCTCACTAAATTTTGTTTTCTTTTTTCTTTCTTGTCATCCGTGTGTATTGTTTTACTAACTTATCCCCCGTTTCCTTTTTTCTTTCTTCTGTGTATAGTGACCAATGACTATCGCTCCAACCAAATTATTACTGCTGCCAGCGTGCTAGGCGTTGCGGCGCTGGCAGGCTACTACCTCTCCAAGTTCTGGAGAAGCAACTAGACGGTGACCGGAGGCTATTGGCTCTATTCTAGGACGCGATTTTGTGCTAGTATGAAGAGATGGAGAGAGGGTAGGGAGGAGCCGCGTCTATTATTTGGCTCTGTCCCGCCCGTTCTTTGCCATCTCTTTCCATACTGGTTTTGTCCTGTGTATTCCAACTCTTGTTTTAGGGTATTTTCTTTTGGTGTCTTGTTTCAGGATGACATACAAACAAAATGGCGTTTTCCTGTTTTTGTCATTGTTTCTCTCTGGTTCTCTTTCTTTTGTCATCTTGGTCGATTTAGTCACTTTTTTGATCTTCGGGAGTTTTTATTTTTCATCTTTCATATTTCGCTTGATTACCGACAGAGTTAATAGCGATGGTTTCTGTTCCGTTCTCTTGCTTGTTTGCGTGTTGGTTTTCCGTCATCTCATATACGTACGTATCTCTGAATTTGCTATCTTGCTAAACGTGGGAGCGGAATGGCAATGTTTGATTGAGAGTTTGGCGCTTGTTTTTATTATTATTTAAAGTCATCTAAAGCTTAGTCTAGGCGTGTATACTTGCATGATTGTGAACTATTCCTATCTTTGTTCCTAACTTTTCATTAGTATGTCGGTACTGGATACGATCGATCCCGCTTCTTGCGACTCCCTGCTGTCGTCTTCGTCTGCGTTGTAGCCTTCACTGAGCCTACAGCCATATCTTCGGGCAAATCATTCCATGATGTCGGCGGTGCTGCGTTTTGAAAAGACATTCCACGCGGTGGGCCTGGTGGAGGTGGCACCTGTGATGCAGGAGAGGGGGAAACTGCAGCATGAGGCGGCCCAAACTCGCTCTTTGTCTCGTCTGCGGCTGCAGATACGGATGAAAGCGATGTAACTGAAGACGCAGTTGCAGGCGATGCATCAAAAGGCATCAACTTTACAGCAGCCGCTGCCAGCGGCCCTGCTATACTGCTCGCACATGACATGTCTTTTTTCTCCTCCGTTGTTGATACAGCCTCACGGCTGACGACCCATGCACTAGCAGGATCCAGTTTTTGGTAGTACCCTTCAATGGGCGTGTCCGATCGGCGGAAACCCCGACGCGCATACCAAGCTAGTGCATCCTCACTAGCTGTCCAGACATGGGCATCGACTACCTTCACGCCATCGGTCGTTGCCGCTCGCGTGACAGCGTCTAGTGCCATAGTCATTAGGCCTAGACCACGGTATGGAGAGAGCAGGCACAGAGCTTGAAGATACAGCGCGGACTCTGGGCCGTCATGACCCGGGCGAGACTCGACACGACACACAATTACACCGACAATGGTAGGTGGGCGTGCTGGGGATACGGGGTCGGTCCACGTAATGACACGGGAGTGGCGGGATGCATGGGCACCAGTAGATATAGGCTTGAAGAAGCTGTCGGCATAGTAGACAGCAAGCATTAGTGACAGCACGCGACGCACTGCTGGGATATCTGCAGCTGTAATTGGACGTAGCACAGCATTGGGATGAATGTTCAACGGGGCGGCTGGAGGGCTAGCCGGGCGGGAAGAGTAGGGAGAAATGGATGTTGACGGGATCGTGGACGAGGATAGAGGTGATGCGTATTTAGATTGCGGAGGCGGTGGAGGTGCCGGGGTAGCTTTCTGAGAAGTGCGCAAGGGTTGTTGCGACACGGCCGTGGTCGTGGTCGAGGGGGATACGGCGGACTTAAACCAGGAAGTAATGCTGGCTTGGGACATGGTGGAAGGAGTGAGTGAGTTGGTAGCTAAGAATGAGTAGAGAATGATAGTGAGAATATGGAGCGAAGAATAAATACAAGTAGACAAGTAGCAGGATAATGCTATGGGGAAGAAATTAGGAGAACGACAACTTGGTTGTTTGTTTTGAAGGAGGAAGAGAAGATAGAAGTTGAGTGTTATCCCTAAGGCTGGTCTTTTCCGGTGGTCGTAAATACAGCGGAGTCCACTGTATTTACAGGCGATGGATTTCTCCTTAATTTCTCAGGAACTGAAAACGTCTGAATGACTGGTTTCAGCCAAGCTGGCATTGGCGGTGAGCTAACTACAGTAGCAGGGGCGGTGTCATAGGGGCTAATATTCTGCCGGCAGAACGCGGCCAGGAGGGAGAAGGAAGGGTTTGAGACTCAAGGGCCTAGGAGCACGAGAGTGCATGAGTGCAGGACAGCAACAACATTAAAAGAGTTAGAATCAAGAGTCCTAAGATACTAGAAGATCTTGTAGAGAGAAGAAGGGAGGCAAAGACCTGCCAAAATTATGTATTTTCTCTTCGTCTCTGACTAGTATCCCCACAGCTTTTTCCCTTATTTCAATGGCTTGCGAGGTTGTTGGGGCTTGGTACGGCAGCCAATCAACGTGTAGAGTTATAAAAACGCCGATTAACGTGAATATATTGGAGATTCTTAGCTTCCAAGATTACAAAATCATGACGCCTAAGAAGAATAAACTTTGCAGTGAAAAATAGCAATTTCGGTAGTGTATTCTACAATTTTTTTAACCTTTTTTTTTCGATTTTCTGCGATTATTTCAGCACCTCTCTTGCGCTCACCTTAGTGGCTTGCATATTCGTGGATATCTTCCTTTATGCTAACCTAATTTACTACTTACTTATTTAATCCTTCCTTTTTCTCATTCGCATCATCAATTCATTCATCCCATCATCTAACAAATATTGCCGCCCCTGCATCCAACCCGCCTGTGTATTTGTCCCGCCACTATGCCCGGTCATGCGGCTATTCTTTATCCGTCGGCAAATGCGCCCGACCTGGAAGTGCTAGTAAGTCTACGCATAGCCCGAAAATTCATTTCAACTTACTCCCCGACGCGCAGTATCACGGCTAACATCGCCTCTGTCAGGCCACCGAAATCCTCGACGATGCCCTCTATAATATCCTCCATGACCTTGTCATGAAGACTCACCGCGATGAGAAAATGGCCCGTGCCGTCACTGCTGCTATTCGCGTTGAAAAACAGGCCGCTGATGCCACTGATGGCTCGCTCGATATCCACCCCGAAGTGCGCACTGAAACTGATGCCGCTGTTTATGAAGAAGGCCGCGTTACGCTCAAGGGAAACCCTCTTAAAACTATCAAAGAAACTGTATGTCCCAAGTGCCATCTACCTCGATTACATCATCCCGTCGATGGCAAGGGCGCGCAGAAGCCTGACCCTAGTGTCATTTACTGCAAGCGCATGCCCTTCATCGATAAGCCTAACCACGACATATACGGCCAAACTTGGGTGCCGTTGGGGCCTGGTCGTGGCAAGAAGAAGAAGGACATGGAAAAGCGAATCGATATTCCCGCCGACCAAAAGCCTGCGAACCTGCTGTCATACCCGTCTGCCACATGTAGCAAGTGCAAGCGTTGCATCTTGGTCACCCGTCTCAACAACCATATGGGTTCATGCATCGGCAATAGCGGTCGTGTGGCTGGTCGTGCCGCTGCGCAGAAGATTAGTAGTGCCAACGCTAGCGGAGCGAATAGCCAACACGAGCCGACACCACCGTTGAGTCGTCGCGGGACGCCTGTGCCACCGCCATCTAGCGGCACGGCCACAGCCACAACTGACTCGACCTCTTCACGTAAACGCGACTTAGCGCAGATGAACGCTGCCTCGGTCGCAGTGGCTGTAGTAGATAGGGACTCGGACGCACATGCTGATTCAGATCCTCTACCTGAACCGGGCCCCAAGAAGAAGAAGATGAAGGTCACAGCCGTGCCAACGCCCAAGATCAAGATTAAGGCTAAGTCTATGACCCCTGTACCGATTCCCAATACTGGAACTACTGCTACGACTACAACTGCAGCCACGGCTAGTTCCACCATGTTCTCCACCACTTCATCAGCCGCAACAACGAAGAAGGAGAAAGACCGTGACGAGAAGCAACGTCGGACTGTGTCCGAAAGCCCAATTATACCTCCCAAAGCGCTTTCGCCTTCTAAGGGTGCAGCAGCCATGAATCTCAAGAAGCAGAAGACCAAGGCACCATCGCCGTTAAAGAAGATGACAAAGGTGAAGCCCCCGGCGCCACCTGGGACGGGTGGCGGTGTGGGGGCGGGCGGAAAGAAGGCGCGGGCGCTAGATAAGTCGGGGTTAGCATCATCGCCGGCACGGTAAGAGTTGTGTCCGAGCTTTTGAGTATGTGGGTCGTGGGTCTGCTTTGGCTACCTGTTTGTCTATCTCTCTGTCCATATCTGTCTTTTCTTTGTACGGCTTTGTCTTTGTCCTGTTATTGTTCCACATCCTGCGGTGAATTCCCGGTGGCGTTTCTCGATTTTTCATCCCTCATTCTTGCTTCATTTCTCATAAATATAGTGCTGGCGCTGGTGCAAACTCGGATTCAATTCAATTTTCTTTTTGTCTCTAACCCAACTGTAGTCCTTAGTAATTCTTCTCCTCCTCCTCTTCCCCAATTAAAGCCCGTATGATCCGAACCTCCTCCACCGGCCTATCCTCTAACCCAGTCTTCACCAGCCCCATCCGTCGCACTACCGCCATCCCGCTACGCACTCTGCCAAAAATCGAGTGCAGACCATCTAGCCAAGGGGTTGGGGCCAAGGTGATAAAGAACTGCGATCCGTTTGAATTTGGCCCCGCATTAGCCATGCTCACCACACCTGCCCCGGTGTGCTTCAGCCCCGGCGCAATCTCATCGTCGAATTTACCGCCCCACATGCTTTCACCCCCCCGTCCCGTCCCAGTCGGGTCACCAGTCTGAATCATGAAGTCAGCAATGATACGGTGGATCAGTACATTGTTGTAATACCCGCGCTGAGCGAGCGTGCGGAAGTTCTCGCAGGTCTTGGGAGCGTGTCGAGTGTAGAGCTCGATGACAATGGGACCCTATGGGGGGTGTTAGCTCAATATATGGGTAGGATAGTGCTAAACATAAGGCGCTTAAGGTTGGGAATTGGGCGTACCATAGAGGTCTCGAGTGTCACTACTGATGTCATGCTGGCCAAATAGGTATGTATGGCTACTAATTGCTTGTAAAATGCTTGCGTCGTCGTAGTTAAGGGGTTCAGAAAGGACAAGGCTGATAAATTACATTATATATTTATGTGGGGCCATAAAATAGTGTATACACAGAGCAGAGAGCTCTCTTCAGCCTTGTCATTGGACATGCTTCTCCACTATCAACGGCTTGTGCAACATTTGTTACAGCTTAGCTGCTGATCTCAGGCACAAGTTTGAGGTCTTGCTAAGGATTTCCATTATACACCTCGATTATTGAAGCCTGAACCTGCTGCTTCTAGGCTTGTTGTTACTCATAAAATCCACCACTTTTCTTAAGAACATCATCGATGCCGTCCTCTTCCGAAATCGCTGGCATCGTCGACCTGCTTATCCAGCTAGTTGGTGGTGCCTCCCTATGCATATATATTGGGGCACATTCATCTCTTGCACGTCCGCCATCAGCTTCACCGCATAGCCCCACCCGATCATCAGCATCGGGCTCCGAGTCTGATAGCGATGACGACGACGCTGACGAATATGATCCCGCTCTTCAAGCTGGCCTTGATGCCAGCGATGCAGTGCTACTCCCTATTCTCTCTGCTCTCGTACTATATGGCATGTACTGTCTGCTCAAGTATCTCGATGATCCAACACTTCTCAGCCGTATTGTACGTGGATACATTTGCATTGTCTCGCTAGTTTCAGTAACGGCTACGTTGAGTCAGGCATTGATTCTAGCTACATCACTCATTTTCCCACGCATCTGGCGGGCGCGGGATGGGACACTGTATGAGGTCTGCCCAGAAAAGAGCGGCCATATCCGGTTGATGCAGAGCGGCCCCGGAGGGTCTGTGTATCGCGGCGTAGTGGGGCCACTACCATTTGGAATATGTGGAGAGGCGATAGGTAGTCAGGGTCAGGCACTCAGCGAGGGCATACTCGTCCAGTATCTCTGGGCTCTTCGTGACGTGCTAACTCAAAAGTGGCGACTTAGCATTATTGTCACACGCGGGCTGCCGATGCGCGAGCGGGTGACGCTGCGGATTCAGCACATTGCCGGGCTAGTGCTGGCGGTGGCAACGGTAGCAGGGTATCATTTCACAAACTCTGTGAGCCTATCGAATCTAATTGCGGTGTGCCTGTGTCACATGACATTTTCGATTTTGTCGCCAACGACTTTCGTGACCGGGTCGCTGGTTTTAATGGGCCTGTTTGTATATGATATAGTCATGGTGTTTTACACGTGAGTTTCCAACTTCATGTTTCTGTGATATGTTTTTATCCTTGGCCTTGGCTAACCCTTTCCACGACAGTCCTTTAATGATCACAGTAGCCACAAAGCTTGATGCCCCTATCAAGCTCGTTGCTTCCACTGCAGGTCGTAAGGGCAGCATGCTAGGACTAGGCGATATCGTGGTGCCAGGAATCGTCATGGCAATGGCACTACGATTTGATTTGTGGCGACACTACGCAAAGAAAATAAAGTATGAGACTGTTGAGCTAAAGACTACCACCGCTTCGCCTTCCACCGAGGAATTAGCTGATCCTAGTATCGTTCTCACAAGCCAACAGCGCACTATGGCCACTAAGGCGCGGTATATCAGCGTAGCGAACAAATGGGGCGACTGGCTCTGGACTCTTCCATCAATCTTTGGACGCTCGTCTAGCTCCGCCATGGCCCCGCTCCCACTCAGTCTTTCCGGCACGCAATTTTCCAAGACGTATTTCGCAGCATCCATGATAGGCTATGTTGCAGGGCTGCTAGCAGCAATGGGCTGCATGCTGGTGTTTAAACATGGACAGCCAGCACTGTTATATCTAGTACCAGCGGTCCTAGGAGCAGTGTGGGGTACGGGCACACTACGGGGCGAGATTGGTCTAATGCTGAAATATACTGAAGACGGCAGTCTAGATACCAAGGAGAGGATCGTGGAAGTCGATGCCGATGGACGCCCTGTTCAGAGCGAGGAGGAAAGGAAGCGCAATGAGGAAAAGAAAAAGGAACACGACATGAAAACTCGGACTCGGAAGCCTGGGAAGGATATTCTTGTCTTCAAAATAACGCAGGTGGCGATCAAGACAAAGAGAAAATAGGAAACGATGATACAATTGACTACGCAACATATAGGCCACTTGTAAGTTTATGCTTCAGTAGCTGCTCACAATCACGTTCTGCTATCATTGCAATGAGAACCAATGTTTCTAAATGTTTATTATTATCGCATTAAAGTGCGAGACCTCGCATTAGTGAGTACCCGGCACTACCTAGACTGCTAAGCAGACCCGCTGCATACCAACTAGCGTCCGGACACTCAGTCCCTTGCACCACGAAAAGGTTCAAGATCTCATCTACGCTGCATGCGCAGCAAGGCAAGGGGCCCTCCGCATGGTTTCTTGCATTTGCCCCAGGTCGGTCTTGCGGCTCCGCGGAGCTGAAGATACTATTAGTGAACAGCAAATCCTCCATGTTTCAACGGGTTGTCCAACAGTCGGCGTTAAGATGGACGATATTGCAAACGAAGAATTGCAATTTCAAAAAAAAAAAAAACCGCGATGGCTTGAGAAGGAAAGAAGAAGAATTAAAAGAGATGGTTGAAAAGGAAGGTGTTCAAAAAGGGCTGACGAACCCTGAAAGATGTACAGGATGAAAACAGTTAAAAGGGGCCAAGTGGCAAAAGAAGAAGAAAGGTTTGAAACTAGAGCAAAGCAGTTCAGGTAACGTTCAAGGAGAAGATTGTCATGGAACCAAATGGCGAAGCTCTCTTCACCCTAAAGGCGGGCGGAAAACGAAGTGTGGAAAAAAAAAGGTTTAAAAAAGCTGAATAGCAGCGAAAAGATAAGACTTTTGAGCGCCAAAATAGGTCGTACAAAAGAGAAATTAAAAATAAAAAATTAGTGAGGAAATGGGAATGAAGAAAGTAAAGGAAATGAAAATGATAGGAAATCAACTGGTTGCTGGTATAAATCTTCGAAGGTATGTTATATGTACTGAGAGGACCACTAGATAAAAAGCGCCTCAGAACAGTGCACAAAAAGAGACAAGGATAGACTCAAAAGGAAAGAGTGAGAATATCATGGCTGTAAGAATAAAATACAACAAAAAATATAAACGAGAGAATATCTGCTGCTCTGCCTCAACGCCCGTTGTCAAGGAGTGAGGACGACCGTGGCGGGTGGAGAAAGCCGGCGATAATGACGGTCCACAAACCGATAGCGGTAGGGGACAGGAGGACAGCCGACCCGGGCGTAGAAGAGAAAGGTAAATTGACGAAGTGTAAAGTGAAAAAAAAAAGTAGAGAGGGAAGTAAGAGACAGAAGAAGGGAAATCAGCAGAGAGCAGATGCAGAGAAGAGTCAGTGGGAAGAATCCAGGCGGGGATAACCAGAGGTTCTTATACACGAGGCAGAGCTATAGGAAGGAGGGGTTGTACATGTCCTAGGGTGGACAGTGACTTGGCGAGTACAAAGCCGGGGGGACAAGGGCTAGCACTAGAGATACAGAAACAGAACCTTGTCACACTGGGGTAGTGGATGTGATCAAAGACAAGCCAACAATGAGGCTGCAAACGGCAGGGAATGCAGTGTGGCATTCCGCTTTGGCACGAAGAGGACCTTTTGCCTTTTAATCTTCTCTTATTTCTCTGTTTTTCCCTTGTCCTTCTTGCTGTCTGTCCCTCAGCCCGTACCTAACGGACGCAGCCTAACCCAAGCATAGTTGTGTTTTCAAGGTTTGAAGTACCTTTCAAGTAAACAAACTAGTACCCTTGCTTGTATTGCCTTGTCCTTCCTTTACTTACCTCTTGTCCGCCAATATTTTGTGGGACTGCTCTTTTTTTTTTCTCTCTTTCCCCATTCCTCGCTCTCTCCTTCCTTCGACTTCACCACTGAATTTATCCGGAACGTTGACAAAATACCGACGAATGGGAAGGGAAAGAATGCTGAAGAATAGGAAGGAACTTGGATGAATTCCAGCCACAATATTTTTCACCGGTTAGCTTTTTTCTCTCTTCCTTTCTCTCTCTCTCTCTCTCTCTTGTTTGTGCCTTCCTTTGCTCCTAGTCCTCATTTTTGGGCAACACAGGTTATTGCATTTGCATGACTGGACTGGATTTGGATTGGCTGATGGCTTGGTGCCTCCCTTGTTCTGGCCCATCTGTACCCGAAGATAGGTTTTCCGGTATATTACGCAGCAGCAGATGGAGCGACATCCCACCACTTGCTAATGTATGCATGAAAGTACACACTTACCTCCAGCACAAACAGCCTACGGCCCGGCTAGCACCACTACTATGACCCGTGGCCAGCGAATGACATCAACGGAGAGAGGAAGGAAGACGAGATAGCATAATCCCCACTTAAATCTCTTTATTATCTCACTCTTCTCGCTCCTCTCATTCGCCGTCTGCACGTGCCTATGTCACGTTGTCTTATTACGCTGGGGTGCGTTTGGTTTTGTGGCCTTGTTGGTTGGCTGATGCAAGAGTTTGATCGCGGCTTGATTGTCATGCTTTGTCGCTTTACCTCAGCTTAACTATACTTTACTTTATCTCCTCCCTACACTCTGGTTGTGCCCCACTGGGCTTTACTGGCTGCCTTGTGAGGCAAAAAGCTCAAACAGAAAGGAAAAGTGGGGACATTGGCTAGTCTTTGTCGATGACGCACACAGAACGATACGAGACGGCATGACACGAGACAAAGACAGATCATGCCAGCAGGCCACACACCATGCTAAGGACGATGATGAGACGACTGGATAGAATATATGGTAATGCTATAAGATGCCACGGCGGCTCATCAAACAAACTGCAACAGCAACAATACTCTCTTTCGACAATGATAAGCTTCAGTTTTCTTGCTTGTGTAAACATGCAAAACTTCATACACTAAAACAAATGTACTACATCTAACATGCCTGTGCTCATAGACTATGGCCAAACTGCAAACAAACATACAGGTAGACGATCAAGGTCAAATCTAACCTAGCCCAACGCCAAAAATGCAAAACCTGACTAGATCAAGTGCAACCACGAAAAAAAACAGGTCCAAAGTTACGCTAGACCCTAAAAGGCTATCTGCTAGACCCTAAGCATCAATAACCTGTCTTTTCACCTTCTCTTTTGCTGGTTGTACCTTCCTTCCTTCTGCGCTCCTTACCCAAAGCCTTCAGCCCCACTTACGCTAGTCCGCTTGCTGTCCAAATCATCTCCGCTTTTCTCTTATCACATCTCCATGTCCCCGCCCAACTCGACCTAACCTGACTCTTTGCTGTCCTTTGTGTCACACTAAGTGGAGCCTCCTGCTCTAACAAGACCCGGGCTTTTTGACGATAACGAACTTGCGACCCATCGGCCTCGGCTTGTATTTGCCTATTTTTGAGTGACTGTTGTCCATCTTGCCTCGAGGTCTTTTTTAGCCTTTGCTTTGTCCTTTTGCTGCTGCCTCAGGTTTTATGTGTCGGTCTCTATTGGGGTCTCCGCTGTGCTCTTGCTTTCACCTTGTTGTTTGCAGAGACTCTGGTGAGGTCCGTATTTTTCTGTCACTGCTGGTCTTTTTCCACTAGCTTCGCTGTATTTCTGTCACAGTATATCGCCTATTTATACTAGGCAATTGTCTCTTCCACTCTTGTTTGCCTCGTTTTCTCTCCCCCCTTTCCTTTTCCCTTGCCTCTGATTTGTGCTTGTGTCTTGATCTTAACATTGTTGGCCTTTGGCTCCTACCATTTCCTATATTCCCCTTCTTGACACTGCCAACCACGCGGGCCGAGATCTTTATTTCCACTTACTATCCAAAGTCTGCGTCTGTCTGACTCCTGGTTCTGGTCTTGTATTTCAGCCTTGCTGTCTCTTGGGCTGCCCTTGTGTATTGGAACCTCTTCTCCCCTCTTCGCGCCCCTCCTATTGTTTTTCCCTTTTCTTTCATCCTTGCCTCTTCTGACCCTCCCCTGTCCTTCATCTTACTATGGCCGTTGCCGCAAACAATCTATCATCACCTAAGGCTACTGTCGTCCAATGGGTTGTCGACACCCGCAAGTTATGGCCCAGTGCTGTGCAAACTAGCGATTTGCTGCATGCTGTAAGTATCACATGATTTGCTTGCCTTTTGACTCCTTGTCTGTATGTTTCGTCTATCCTCTCTTAACGCCTTCTCTGATATCCCCCATTATTTCTTTACTAGGCCAAACTCCCCCTCTCCCTCTTGACATACGCCGAGAGACAAAAGGCCCTTGGCTTTGTCTTCGCCAAAGATGCAAAACTCAGTCTTGTCTCAAGCCTTCTCAAGCGCCTGCTGATCTCGCGCTATGCAAATGTGCCATGGTCCGAAGCTCACGCTCAACCTGACTCCCACCAGAAGCCCGTGTATCGCTGTACTGCCACCAACTCAGAGCCAGTAGCCTTCAATATCAGTCATCAGGATGGTCTTGTTGTGCTTGCCGCTGTCTGTGGATACCCACGCGCCACTGAAAATGACCCACTTGCTGGCATTGTCGAGGTCGGCGTCGACATTGTTAGCACTAGCGAGCGCCGCTCACGTGATCTCGCCGGCCTTGCTGCCTCTGATGCCTGGGATAGTCATGTTGACGTCTATGCTGAGATATTTGCGCCTGCCGAACTGCGTTACCTCAAGAGTCTGTGCACGCCACCGCATATCGCACCTGCTAGCAGCCAGGAAGCTGATTTCCGTCTGCGTTACTTCTACGCATTGTGGTGTCTACGCGAGGCTTATGTTAAGATGGATGGCCAAGCGCTGACGGCACCGTGGATTACTGCCCTGGAATTTCGCAGCTTCCACCCGCCTGTACCAGGCACGGGTGTCGTTGATGGTTTTAACGTTTGTCTGCATGGGGTGCCAGTGCACGATGCCCGCATTGAGCTACGCAGCTTAGGAGAGGATTACATGGTTGCGACAGCCATCCGGACTCCGGCCCGACCACATGCAGCTGCTGGGTTTGCCCTGGGGCCATACCTGATGATCGACCTGGAGGCAGAACTTCGAGCCGTTGTTGGGGCCGGGCTGTAAGAAGATGAGATTAAGAGGGACAAAGGCGTTTAGAGGGGGCCCTTTTCTACAAGAGCTTACCTAGTGTATCATTAGTAATGATTTTATGACCTAATTTAATTGTATATAATACTATCAATGAACTGTAGATCTTGTCATGGTATTTACTTTTACTGTAAACTTTGTCATGCACTCCTGTGGCGCTGCGCCCCATAGAGGCTATCCGAACTGTGGCGCAGCAGCTAAGAAAACAGTTGACAGAAGGTAGGGGAAACGCCTAAGCTTCTGTGAGATTGTTGGTTATTACCCTCCCTGTTTTTGGGAACATATTAATAGTTTTTCTTCCCCTGTTGAGGATCGATAGGTTCGTGTTTGAGTGTGCTAGCAGCGGAACAACGATTCTTGAAGACAACGAAAAAAGGGAGCTTGGTTAGGTTTATCTTTGGTTTTTTTTTCTCTTCGTCTTCACGTTTATCTCCTGCATGTGTATGTGTATGTTTTTTTTTTTTACTTTTTTACTTTTCTACTTTTCTACTTTTTTCTTTCTCTCTCCTCTTCTATCCTTCCATATGTTGTAGCTCTTTCCTTTCTCGTGTGTCTGTGTTCCCCCCTTCAACATCTTTTAATCTTAGCAACAACCACCTGTTCTTCTGGTATCCTGCCGTTTTCATTTCTTCCTCATTTCTCCTCCACGTTTTTTTTTTCGCGCCTTCCTTCCTTATCTTCGACCACATATTGCAATAAAATACGGACCACGATTGCGACAACTCGGTTTCTTTACATCAACAAACTGCTCCCTTTAAAACAACTAGCCAGTCTCAACAATCTGCGCTTGATCTTGTCGCGTCTCTGCACCCGCCAGTCTCAACATCGATCTAAGCCTCAGCCATAACCATGGCTGTCACCTCCGTCCAAGACCGAACCAGCGAGTTCCGCCAAGTCCTTGCACAGGCTCAACGTCGCCAAACGAACAACAAACCTAGTGCCCAACGCCAATCACTTCTTACCGATGCCCAAAAACGCGCCGCGAGCCCACATGACCCCTCATATGCATCGGGTAATAGCCCGCACCAGCGCAAGACCGACTTTGCCCGCAAAGCCGCCACTATTGGGCGTGGCATTGCTGCTACTATGGCTAAGCTTGAGAAATTAGCACAGCTGGCCAAGCGCCGGACACTCTTCGATGATCGTCCAGTTGAGGTTAACGAGTTGACCTTTATTATCAAGCAGGACTTGTCGGCACTCAACCGCGATATCTCGGCGCTACAAGCCCTCAGTAAAGCGCAACATCCTCGGGGGTCAACGGCATCGGGTGTTGATCAGGAGGGTGAACACAACCGTAACGTAGCTATCCTACTACAGCAACGATTGACGGATGTTGGTGCCAATTTCCAGGGCGTGCTGGAGGCGCGTACACGCAATATTGCAGCAAGCAAGTCGCGAACCGAGAATTTTATTAGCTCCGTATCTGCTGCCACACAGCATCACCCCGGCGCACCCCCGCCAGCTGCTGGAGCCGCCGGTGTTTCGCCGCTCTATGGAACTCCTAGTCGTGCATCTCCCGTCCCCGGGTTTGCCCTCGGCATGGGTGGTGGAGTTGAAGCGGCAGACACTCTTTCACTCAACCCAATGGTCAGCGACCAACAACTGCTCGTCATGGAAGAGGGCACACAGGCTGACGGCAGCTCTTACATCAACCAACGCTCCGACGCTATCCTTAACATTGAGCAGACCATCAGCGAGCTGGGCGGTATCTTTGGCCAGCTGGCGCAAATGGTACAGGAACAAGGCAACATGATTGAGCGTATCGATGCTAATACGGAGGACATCGTGGATAACGTGGAGGGCGCACAACGTGAGCTGATGAAGTACTGGTCACGCGTGTCAAGCAACCGTTGGCTCTTGGCCAAGATGTTTGGTAAGTTTCCCTGTTACAATGCGGCACACAAAACACCCCAAGACGCCAAACCAACTCCAGATCACCCACTATATCTTTCCTGTCATTTCGCTAACCCATTAACTGCAGGTGTTTTAATGATATTCTTTCTACTCTGGGTGCTAATTGCAGGTTAAGATAGATTGACACTTGTCGTCTGGCTTGTCTCATTCTCCTTGGTCTTCTTCCCGTTTCTACTCTTGTATAGTAACCCTACCCCCATTTTGTTTTCCTTCCTTCGTCATTTAGATAGCACACCTGTGGCTAGACTCGGCTTCCTTTTTGTTTTCTACCCGGTTTGCTTCTTATTCTATTTTACTTGTTGCATGGGCGGTTCTTAACAGCACTTGGTCATTTCCGTTCTTTGCGTGCTCTGGTTTCCGTTTCGTTACTACTTCTCATCTTATTCACTCGGATCTGTTGTCTTGGTGTTAATTTATCCAACATGCTCTTCTGGAAAGAGTTATTGCCATATATCTATCCACCTTCTCCGCCCCATCTTCCACACTAATATCCTAAGCCTTGACCATGTTTGTCATAACGCCAATCTCTCAAACAGAGTTGATGATCTCCTTGGCCATAACATCCTCCAACCACGGCAAGACAACTTTGTTGGCGGCCGGGTAGCCCATGTGGATGGCGTCTGTGATCAGACGAGCTTCCTTGGGTGAGCCGTACTCGAAGAGCATGGTGGCATCCTCAATGGGTACGAGGCCATCCTTAGTACCCTATAGTTTGCGGTCAGTAAGTTGTCAAGATAGGAATTGCTATATTTGCAGGCAAGTGAAAGCTTACGTTGACAAGAAGCAAGCGGGTCGACTCTTTGTGTAAAATGCCAGTTTCTAAGAGCGAGAATCTTTTCTGAACGTTATTCACGTACTCCTCAACCGAGCTGAATCCATGCTTACGAACCATAGCAGGGGATAGCCTATGACACAATCGTTGTTGATTAGCCATTTATCCAACACTACGAAGGGAAAAAGGATGGGCTTACTTAAACGGATACTCGTGGTCGTCAGCCTTGCTCAGCCATTCGGGGTCGTAGAAGTAGTGGCATCCAGCTCCCTGGGCCACAACTCCAATCAGCTGGTCTTTGTGGGTATGGGCAATGCGGATGGCGTAGTACCCACCAGCACTACCGCCCCACACCATGACCTTGGACATATCGAAGCGGCCATCAGCTTTCATCCAAGCCAGCAGACTAGTCCACAGGCGGTCAGGGCTGTCGGGGTCGGCAGAATCAGCAGGGCAATCACCAGTGCCAGGAACCTCGACGACAACTGAGGCCCAGCCACGGTCTAGGAACCTATCACAACGGACTGAGTTATCGCAGCGGTAGCCATCCAGGCCTGTCATGAGGATGATGGTGGGGGCCGGCTGAGTAGCGGCATTAGTCGGGGTGCGAACATAGGCAGGAATCTCCTTCCAGTCATTGCCAGCGGCGTATACATGAGGGATCATTAGGTCCTGGACAGGACATTTCCATCTGGAGCCTGCCTTGAGGAAGATGGATTTCTGCATCTCAAAGATCTTGAGCTTTACAGGGCAGCTGGGCTCGGGATAGGCTGCAAAGTACGGGAGACGAGCAACCCGTAGCACAGCCGAGGCACGAAGCCACAGCTTGTTGGCGGCAGCAGGATCAGTCTCCAGCAAAGCCTCGGCCTCGCGGTCGAGACGCTCGGCAGTGGGAACGAAGGCCAGGGAGTACTCGGCAGAATAGCCATCGTTGATGTTGTTCTGTAGACATGAGCAAGGTCAAATTAGTGGGTGGCAATTACAAGCGGGTGGCTGGATAGCTAGTCAATTATTTATCATGTTTTCTGGTGAACATACCTCGATCAGATGCTGGAAGATAGGCTCGAAGTCCTCATATTTACCTTCCTGGAAAGGGTACACGGATCGTTGGCACTGTAGAGAAGATCATTGTTAGTCAGACAGATAAGAGGGGAAAGTGTAGAGGGGGGGGGGGGAGGAAGAAAGGAACTTACCACAAGCTTCCACTTGGTCTCCCACAAAGCTTTCATGCCTTCGTGGTGAGGAGCAGTCTCCTCAAAGGCGTCCTTGCCCATCATCCAGTTCTTCATTGTGGTTGAGTGAGGGGAGTACTTGATAAATGAAAATATATACCTGTATATATATTGTATATGAAGGCAAGATGTTGAGCGAAGTATCTTGATAGACGAGTTGGGAAAAGAAACTCCTGGATGAAACGTGGGGAGGTTCTGGCTTTATATATGCAGAAGCCCCGAGTGAAGAAGATATGAATCCCAGATGTCGCCAACATGCTCGGAACGAGCATATGCGCCAAGCCGAGAACGAAGACTCACACAGCTAGGTAGGCAAACACTCCGCTTAGATGATGCTGTGAGCAATGGACTAATCCTTGTCTAGATGTTGGCCGCCCCCGGCTAACGTCATTGAGAAACGCAGATAAGAAGACGATGGAATTCTACTTGGACATTTATTCGTCTACCCCCATCTACAAGGGCTCTTTTAGAGACAGATAACTCCAAAAAGAGAAAACGATTTCTAGTGAAAACCCTGTATCCTATCCTATAGATAGAGGCGGACAAATAACCACTACGACAAGTTTTGGCAAATACAGGGTTAAAAGTTATCTCTTTACCCCCTCCCCCCATACTGGCTACTGCATAGTCATAACAAGTAAGTACTAGGTGAGAAAACGGAGCTTCAAATCTACTGCAGTACGAAAAAAAAGGCCGGGTCTAGAAGTCCGGCTCCTCTATCTGTTCAGCTCCGGGAGGACTCGGAGGACTGGAAGTAAGATGCACGTAATAAGTCACCGATCTTCGCATATAACAGCCAAGATAAGGCCGAAAGAAACAATGGAGGGGGCGTTATATCTTTTTTGCCTTTCGTCCTTTCATCCGCCCTGATGCGCCAGGCCACCAAGTGCTGCCGGCATGCGTTGGGTACCAAACCAAGAAAGTAACCTCGATATCATGACTCGGGACATAGCATATGATTGGCCCATTTGGTCATGGCTCGCAATCATTTTGTCTCACTACCACACCAAAAATTATTTCATGACTCGCAATCACAGTACACTGCCTCATTTGGCCACAAACAGAACGTGTCAGCAAGCTAGCTAGGAAAAAGAATTAAAAAAAAGAAACTATACATCGCCGACTCTTACGACTACTCTAATCACACGCTGTCTAGCGAACGCCAGCTGCTGGCGCTGGTTTTGGTTCGTACTAATTTGGACAAGAGTGACCCGGCTTCGCTGGCGACGGACGGGGCTGTTTCTAGAACGTGCAAAGTTCCCTTTGCTAAGAACGCTACGGGAGGGGGTGAACGGAGGAAAAGAGCATGAATGTTAGTGCCAGCAAACGTAACAAAGCGTTATCAGGCCGTATTATTCATCGCCATAAGTGGTATCAAAAGCTTGCGAAAACTTACTGTGATTGCAATGAGGCAATGCGCAAACGCGTTAAGGTCGAACGAAATTCGTCAAGCATTTTCGAGCTATTCTTATTCTCCATGCGACTTCGCTCGTGTCAGCGTCAGCCATGTCGTTCTACAACTAACTTGTATCTTCTTCTAGGAGGAACGACCGGGGGTTGATCTTTCGTACCGGAGATTATCAGCGTAAAATCAAAGTTGAGCACAAGAAATAAAAGTGGATAGCGCCGCAAGACCGGCGCGGAGAGTTCGGCGGACGTTATAATTAAACGGGGAAGGTACGGACGGGGCTTGCCGCTATGTTGGGTATATCGGATCTGGGATAATGGGTGGAAAGAGGCTAAAGAAAAGAGGGATGTCAGGGGCTTTAATAAAACCCCGCACTCTCTAATTCTTATATATATAAAAGGGTGGAAGCTACGCTGAAAAGCGTAGAAAAGTCTCCGGTCAATGGGGAGACCGCCCGTTCTTCAAGCTATCCGTTCTCTGGCTCTGGTGTTATCTGACACAGCATTACCTAGCCTAGCATATCTGTTCGCTACTACCATGCCCTTCCGTCCCGCTGCAGCACCTCTCGCCTCTACAACTTCTTTGTCTAATCCAATGGGTGCTTCCAGCAAGCTTATTTCTGAGGCTAGGTTCTAGATTGCAGAGACTCTTAGTTATGGTATCTCTTGCGAATTTACCTGCGTGCTTTCAACGTTGTGGATCCTTTTTTCCGCCTCTCCTATAGTGGTACTGCCGTAAGCACATGAAACAGGGCGTTGGTGTTTGAGGGGATGTACCAGACCAGCGAGAGATCATCTATGGCAGCTTGGTGATGGATATATTAAACCTAGACTTGTAGGGTTTCGACTATGATTAACTAGAATCTATGTCAATAAAGCGTTCCCAATTTAAATCTATTGTAAATTGTCCAGCTATTCACTGGTGAAACATGTTCGCTGGCGCGCCGTGCCCATTTGCAGAGGGGTTCTTTTTACCTATGTTCAGCTAGCTCTAAGCTTGCCATTGTCCGTATCTGGTTGAGCCTATAAAAACATACCATTGTTTAGCATACGTAAGACAGGAGTGAGACACAACTTGCACTAGTTTCCTTCAGGTAAACGCAACGGACAGAGATTTTTTTGAACAAGTATGCTGCTTTATATGCGGTGGGTTATTTGTGGCTGTATTCGCCTAGCTCTAATCACAAGACCTGCACGACTTTGTATGCAGCCATCTGTAGCAGATGTCCGGTGGCGGAGGCGGGAGAGGGAGAGGGTCAGCAGCTATGTGTAACTGTAGATGTCTGTGTATATGGATATACTGTGTTCTGTCCTTTTGTCCTTGGATAGTTTTATTCCCTTTGTAGCTGTTTTGGTGGGTATGGAAAAGGAGGCGGCTTCTTTAGTCTCGCTTCCAGCTAGCTCGCTTCGTTTCGTATCAGGTGGGATTTCCACGGCAGAGACCGGCCATATAAAGCCGGGGCTCAACTCATGCGTTCATACTACACCCACAAACTTGACCTCGTAAAAGGTTGGCAACTACAATTGATAATGTAATGTCTTTGCAATTGCTTGCTGGCTGTCTCTCCTTACTGCGACTTGGTCTTGTCCTCATAGTAGTGAGCCATCTCAAGGCCAGCTCTGCGGAACCCACACTTGATGTAGAAACCCTCATTGGCCTCGCTGCAGTCTAGGATGCTCTTGTAGCACCCAACCTTGGCAGCGACGAAGTCAAGGGCCTGGATAATACGTAGGCCTAGCTTTTTACCCTGCTGGTCCTTAGCAACAGCAATGTCTTCAATATGGCCAACAAGGCCGAGATTGTGAATGCTGAAGAGAAAAGGGAATGTTAGCAAGCTGTCCGACAACAAATACGCGGCTAAAATATGCAATCGAGGGGTAGTACGCGAGCATTGGAATGGAAGTGTATAGGGGAATGGAGGACAATAGCCAAGCAAGTGACTGACAGGAATACCTAATCCTAGCCCGTCCATCCCGCCCAACCCTCAATGACAACTTACAACTTGCGTTCAACAATCAACGCACCAGTGCCAACAATCTTGCCAGTAGCCGTGTCCTCAATAGCAAGAACATAATAACCATCCTGCTTGGCCATCCATTCAAAGCGCTCGTGGAAGGCAGTCTCCGTAATATCACCGACCGTTGTCAGGACGCGGAGACAGTCCAGAAATCCAGTTGCATAATCAGATGCCCGTAGAGACCGGGCAATGTAGCCCTCGGGAAGCTGGGCTGCGACCTCGGGGGAGATAAGGTCGGCAGAGAAGAGCTCGGTAGTAGACATGGTAGCGGAAAGGAGCGGGGTCGAGACACGTATAGGACTTTGAACGAATGGGACCTATAGATGGACGGACGTGCAGGGCGGCCGAAGACGACTAAGAATTGAAGACAATGCGCAAAACAGCGATTGAGGATAAAAAGAACAACTGGAAAGAATAATGCACAAATAAGAGGTCGTCAAGGTATAATATATGAAGACAGTAAAGGGGAAAGCGAGTCAAACCCTACTGAGAGATACAAACGTAAAGGTACAAAGGTACAAGCCACGATGCCACAACCCTAGCTGCAGCGAAAGGGAAGGAGGGAGCTGGAGGAATTTTGGTAGCTCCACCCGGCAAACAAGACTATAATGGCCGTATTAGATAGAGACTTGTTCTCTATTGTAGGCGTAGGGTACGGAGTGACTTGTATTAGCCAGAGTAGGATAGGAAGGCAAATAATACATAGATATTTAACAACCGGAACAGAGGACGAGGTCTTGTGGGGAGGTTGGTCACGGAACAAACATGGAAAGATAAACAAGAAAAGGGACAGCACCAAGTCGAAAGAAAAGGCATTGAACGTGAACTTAAACTTGGATTTATTTAATGTCTACGGACTGGCGATAAATGAAAAAAAAGCACCATAGCTATAGCCATACGTACCTCCAGCAAAATAGCAGACTAAAAAAAGAACAAAAAAAGCAAGAACGAGAGTGGCCGAGTTCCCTTCATAGGGAACTACCTAAAGGGAAGGAACATTCGCCTAAACCTAGGGATAACCCCCAAATATTAGGGCAAGCAATCAAGACGACGACGGCCACAAACAATAAATATTTAATAGAATAATAATAGCCTCTTTTTTTTCCGTCATGATAGCATAAAATCATTTCATCATCTTGATCTTGTCGAATCGGTCGATCAGTTCGTCAACCCAACCTCTACAAATAACCAAACATCAAAACAACAAAGCCCAACAATATGCAAATTAAAACACATCCCTTCACGGCCAATCGTCATCCCACTTTTGCTAGTTCAACAATTATGCAGGTCTTCGGGGTCATTAACCCTATACACTTGCTTTTGCTTGACTCTGCCTAATCCTAGGGTGATCTGGACCAACGCCTTCACATGTCAACCCAATGACTAGTGGCTCGTTTCGATCGTGGCCTGTCGGATAAAGCCTCCCGCCCAGCCTCATACAAATCGCCTTTTCGCTCGTCTCCTTCTCTGTCCCTCCTGTCTCTGCAGATCATTCTCTATTTTTTTGTGCGTTTAGCTAATCTTGGGCTTTGCTTTACCATATATGTAGTTTATATCTTGTTCGAGAACCTGTTTACATGTGCTAAATACATTCTTGCATCAATACGCATGCGTGCATGCATGCATACGCGCAATGCACGCTCACAGTTCCCAAGGCTAGTTGGGTGGATCTGGGTCCTAGCAACAGTCAGAAGCTCAAGTCCCAAGTCCGATATGCGTTTGCATTCATTCAGACTTTGCCTTCTCTTTCTCTCTCCATTTCAAGTTATCCTCGGCTTCAGAGGCTCTATTCTCTTTTTTCTCCCTTATTTTGTCTTACCTAGTTGTTCACTTTTTTTTTTTCTTATGCCAGCAGCCCTTCCCTTATTTTGAGCCATCATCTTTTGTCCTTGGCCTTGCCCCTTCACCGACTTCTCAATCTTTTCAACGAGGTTCATCCTCTACAGGCTCCACTGTCAACCCCAACCATATTTTTTTATTGTTGTTTCCCAGCCTTCTTAATCAGATTGAAGAGGGCCATAAGCAAACAACTTATCATCTATGGTCACAAGTTTATTGTCGCTTCCTCGACCGCTGGCATTGACATCCGCAAAATCTTATTCAACATGTCTTCCGCCATGCAAAAAAATCAGGCCAATGCCGCTTCATTGCTTCCTGTTCCACACGGCCCCACTTTGCTCCCGGGCCCTTTGGCCTTTGCCGTAACTGCCATGACTCAGACCACAGGCACCTTGATTCGGGCAAGCTCAAAAGTCACTACTTGGAGCATGGATGTCGCTCGTACCACAACTGTGTCCAGTCTTGGGGTGGGCATGTCCATCCTTGAAACGGCCATGTACCTTGCTGGTCGAGATGTCCAGCAAATAGCAGGTCTTCCGCTGGCCGTGGGACATGTCGAGCCCGTTGTAGAAGCGAGTCTGGATGCTTTGTATAGAGGAATGACCTGCTTGGTGTTTCTTGTGGCTGCAAGCTTCAGATTATCTTCTACCATGGTCGAGACAACTTCGCATAGCACTCTAGTCTTCCTGACTGTGCTTAACCAGTTCTTCGGTTCAACGGACTCTTCCAGGGCCATGGCTAGTATCATTGCCTTGATCCGTAGAGAATTTCGAAACCCTGCTACTGGAATTCAGGGGGAAACTGTTGGAGTTAAGGACTTGCTGATCTCCATGGCCGCCTTTGCCTACCTGCAAAACGCGTGTCTGCGTTTGACTGAGGAAGGCGACCATGTTAACGAGATTGACGAAATGATATGGGATGTTGTTGTGCTTGATGATGGCGTGCGCATCGATATCCATGATATTCACGATATTAGTTTGTATGGAAGTCACAAGGGGAAATATGAAAACCGAACTAGACAAGCACGGAATATTGGCACCAGCCCTGGTGCCTCCTCATCTTTTCTGAGTGCTGTGGATCATATTCCCATGACTACACAAAGTCATGTTGAAGATGCCGAGGCCGCATTACACAAACAAATTACAGCCCAGCTGCCTGCTAATGCCAAGGTGCTTGTGTCTACCAACACTGTTACAACCAAAACGATTACTGTTGACATTCCCACAAGCACAACCCCAAACTTTCAGTTAACTCCCCCCCCAGGCGCAGTCATTGTTCGACAACAGTCCATGTCAGGCCCTGGTTCCCACATGCATCGCATTGTATATCGCATTCAACGGAGTGAGGCAAGCAGTGCAGCAACAGAAAAGATCATGGACGATGCACTGGATAACGCTGTTGCTACCGACTTCGGAAGCATGGAAAATGAGTTTGAACCATCCTTTCTGCCACAAGCACCGTCAGCAATGCACACTTCTCCTCCACTTGTAAGGCCAATGATGGAGGTCCTTAGTCGGCCATCAACAGCTGCCGACTCAGTTTCCACCTTTGTTCCATCACCACCTCAGACTACAGCGGACTTGAATGTTATTAGCCCTGATATCTTCAGCCCTAGCGCAACACCGACTAAAAATTTGCCATTGGGATTTTCTCCCGTTGCTTCTTCGCCGTCCACATCTTCTACAATGGGTTCTACTACAAATCTTCCTGGATTTCTAGGTGCTGAATCCCCGTTTTCTGGCTCTCATCCCACAGCCCCAGATGTTTTAGAGCCAGATCCTAAGTCTCCGTCAAAGATGTCAGCCAATCCCCCCCGCCAAAAACCTTTTCTTCGGTCCAGTCGTTACTCTGTAGACTCTCTGAGAGACCGTAGTAAACAGGAGACTAAGCGCAGGGACCCCGAGACGTTCACAAGACCGACAACGAGCAGCAGTAACAAACAGAAATCTCCATCAGCTTGGAAGTTCCCGGAAAAGCGCAACAGTTTCAAAAACGCACTGAAGTTAGGGTCTGCCTCTAGCATCTCTTCGCTCTGGAACAGAGACTCTAGTGATCATTATACAAAAATAGGTCACAAGAAAGCGTCCAAGTCTTCGGCTTTACAAAAGGACCAATATTTGGCAAACTTGCCCTCAGGTGGTGATAACAACAAGAACCCGTCTACTATGAGAGGCGATAAAGCAATTGAAAGGGATGTAGTCGTTTCAACCTCCAAGTGTCCTGCTTCCACTACTGCTCCTCAAGGAAGCCCCTGCTCTCCCACCGATGAAGCTGGGAATCGGAAATATCCTAGCGTACCAGACGGACCTCCTCCCCCTATGCCAAGGGATAATAATAATAACAATGGCAAGGGCTGTGGCAAGGCGAATGCCGCCGCACTTACTATCCGACCTCGCCAAGACGTAGCTAGGATCTCTTCACGGAGCAGAAACTACTCTACAATGCGGTCATTATCTCCGTCACCTTCACCCTCGCCGTCACTGTCGCCCTCGCCCATGACTCCTCGGGCTCACCAGAAGTCTAGGTCTTTGGGTAGCCGTCATGGTCTATCAATGGGGGGAAACATTAGCTCCATACATAGACATCCCCAGGTTTTTAACTCAGACATCTATAGCCTTGAGACAACCAATGATTCCGAGTCTTCTCTAGTGTTTTCCTCCCTATCATCATATCACCAGCGCAGTGCCTATAATACTGAGGCTCTCAAGTCTCTCCGTAGGACAGGCATGATTGAGACTACTTTCCCGCGGTTCCACATTCTGCGCAACATCACGAGATACATTCTGTTTTCGTCGGCTTCATACGGATCGCATTTCCTCCGCTATCTTGGTCTTTCGCCTGAAGAAAGACCAAGGTTTGAGCCAGCAGCCCACAAGACTCATCGAGACGTTCGTGCCTTTGCCCAGCACACTAACATTCCACCTGAAAGTGTTATCCTAGCCTCCTTTGTTGATGCTGAGGGAGGGTCCAACTCTGAGGGAAATGTGGGCACTGGATCAAGTGTGCCTCTAGTGCACTATATTGCGCTAGATCACGAGTCCAAGGCTGTAGTTTTAGCCTGTCGAGGTACTCTTGGGTTTGAGGATGTTCTCACAGACTTGACATGTGAATACGACGAAATGCAGTGGCGTAGTCAGAAATTCCAAGTGCATAAGGGTATTCACGCATCAGCTCGCCGCTTGCTGTATGGCGAAGATGGCAAAGTTCTAGCAACTCTGAAGGCGACACTAGATGAGTTCCCTGACTACGGGCTTGTATTAACTGGCCACTCTTTAGGTGGAGCTGTAACAGCACTGCTAGGCGTGATGCTGGCAGAGCCCAACCCTGACCCACGTACACTTGGGTTTGTCACAGCCTCAAAGACCAAAACGCGCGATGAGCATGCTCATCTGCGGCCTCCATCTGGCCGTTCCATCCATGTGTATGCCTATGGCGCGCCAAGCACGATGTGCCGCCGGATGCAAAAGGCCACACGTGGATTGATAACGTCAGTAGTTCATGGTAATGATGTCGTGCCGTATCTGTCACTGGGCGTACTCCATGATTTCCAGGCTCTCTCCGCCGCTTTCAAGAGCGAGGGAAGCTCCGCACGCGCTGCGTTAAACAAGTATGTGACAGAACAACTGCAGAACGAGTTCCTGCGGCGCTGGTACGGTTCTTCGGCTGAAGGGCTAAGTGGAACACAGGATACCTTAGTGACGAATGGTGACCGGCCACAGTGGGCCATCTCGTTACTACAGACTCTTCGGGGATCGATGAAGAGTGAAAAGCTTCTCCCACCAGGGGAGGTATTTCAAGTCGAATGTACAAGCGTTTTGCGGCGGAACTATGTGGGCCAGCGATCGACCGTCCAAGGCTTTCTAGGGTCACCTGCCAAACGCATTGTACTACGCTATGTGCGAGACGTTCCAGCGCGGTTCAAGGAAATTCGCTTCCGACCAAGCATGCTGATGGATCATAGTCCGAGCCGCTACGAGGAAAGCTTGAACCGACTTAGGGTGGGGGTAGAGCAGGTCTGGATGTAGATGGTGGAGGTGAAAGAAGTCAATAACGGTGATGGCGGCGATGCCAGTGATTATGATGATGGCGGTGACGACGGCAATGGCGGTGACTACCATCAAGTAGGCCGTGTGAAGCTCTTACTTCCTTTCCGTATAGTAGTCAGCTCTTCGTTCAAACATTTTTATTTTAGATACAGTCCCTGCCCTATATTAGCCCCATTTCAGCTTTAGAAATCTTGGATACCTGTCTCCCCCCCTCTACTATTTACTGCGCTTGGTTCTTCATCATCAAACCACGCCTCCTCAGCATCCCGTTGCACTAGTTCATCTAACGTCTCGTCATCATCAACTAGTGTATAATTGAAATCCACGTCATACCCTGCGACAAAGCGATCAAGCAAGAAGTCATGCCAAAGCTGGAGTGCCTGGGTCTGAAAGGAAGCAGCGTTTGTTCCTGGGACGTAAGGCTGTTGCCGGGTAGGGTTGGAGAAGATATCGACGTCATGGTCTAAAGACCACTGTGTAGTAGACCAGAATTTGCTTTGGGGGTGAGAGCAGGAGCCCACATCTGGTGTATTTATTTTCACATCTGATTCTGCATCTGCGTCTATGGAGGGATCTTTAGCATCACACAGACTTGCAAGTTTTGCTTCTGAGCGCACGAAATGGCCCTCCAGAGTTCGTGCATACCCCTTTGCCTTGCCATCCGCTTCGCGTTGGGCAGGAGAGAGATGCCGACGGACTAATGAATCATAGAGAATGGGATCTAAATCGGGTACGATTAGCAATAGCATTCTTGGCCCGAGACTTGTGACAATAAGGCAAGACAAAAAGCGAAGAGTAGAGCGGATAGAAAGTGCAGGATATAGAAGCATAGGCAACCTTGATTTAGTGTAATGGGTTAAAATGGATACGCACTGCTGAGCTCGTGCTCGCTATTATGAAGATATTTCGTGTGAAGTTCGACGTACCGCCGCCTCCGGTTTTGTACCTGGATCAGCCTAGCTGATGAGGCCGAGCGCGGTCGAGGCCGAGGTCTGCTAGACCTTGTGATAGCTCCGGCAGAATTGGTATTTGGCTTGGGCTGCACCGGAAGTTTAGTCAACATGTCGAACAGACAATTAGAAATTCAAGGACATAGCTCGAAAAGACAAACAATGTCGGAACGACGTTAAAGAAGCTGTGACGTCAAGTCCATTTCTATTAGGGTGTGATAGGGTTTATTAGACTTTGTACTGCTGTAGTATGATAAGCCTGTTGTGTCCACTAAGTTTCTGCCCAGCTTGACCGCCTTCTATTCTCAATTATAGAGTAACGCGGCAGGAGATAGACTCCTTAAAGAAGTTATGGGTTTAACATGTCGACATGTTGATTGCTCTCCTGCGTTAAACATAGGCCAACTTGAACAGGAGCTCAAGTGAAGGAGGTCTCCAGAAGGTGAAGGCATAGATAGCTACACGAAGGCGACGGAAAGAAAATAGTTAGATTAATAGCTGAGGGTGAATGCTCTGAAGACAGCAAAAGGCTGTCTGTTTGTGCGCACTATCAGCCAACATGTAGATTTAGCTCATCTAATCAACGTTGATGTTGTTAACGAACAGGAAACTTCCTCTCAGAAACCGGTTAAACGAATCTTAGGGCTCGGTGATTTATTTAGGGTTAACGTCTCGACTTGAGGGACAGCTTTGTGATGGATATTTATGCTCAAACACTTACTGGCTGGTCTACTTTAGCCTCTAGATAGCTGGCCTCACCTCTCAATTTATTTTTTCTTTTTGCCCTTTCGTCGTGCTTTTGTTGAATCTGAGTCCAAACTCAGAGGCCAAAACAAAGCCCCACCTAGGAAATCCAATGTCCATGCTCTCGCATCCGCCCCCTCCCCCATATTATCATTATTATTATTAGCATCCACCTCTTGCTACAACAAGGTTATTGTTCAGGATCTGAATTTCGGTCCTAACAAAGCAGAGTCGAAAAAAGAGACAGGACGACTTGCAACTAGGCTACAGAAGGACATACATACGCCCATACATGTGTACATCCACATGTGCATATATGCACATAACATATGTACTATTCCGCGCCATACCATTTGCCATACATGGTACGGAGATATTAGCTTTTTAGCAAATCCGACCTGCATGGCATTATCAAAAGGGCAATATAAACCAACAGTCTCAATCTCGGCATTGCTCTTTTCTTTTTTCCTTTTCTTTTTCTAGGATGCTTTTCTTCTTTACTTTGTTTCTTCTTTATGGCCGCCCTGCCTTTTCCTGCTTAGTCCTGTCCGTCTATCTGTTCTCTTGCTCATTTTCCCTGGTGCTGTTTATTTCTCTTTCCCGCCTTCCACCTAGCGCTTTCCCGCACATACGGCTACGGGCTCCTCCTTGTCTGTGCCTATTAGACAAGCCAGGACTTCTGTCGTTTCTTCCTCCTGGCTTCTCTTTTTGCCCCCATTCTTGTTGAACAATGGCCCGCCGCTTTTTGACCCGCTTCCGCAGCTGGACATCCACTACTTCAAGCAAGAGCACCGGCGAGCCCGACTCGACCGAGTCATTGCCTGCATCTCCTGGTGTCGATGCTGCAGTTGCTAGTAGCCAAGCCAGCCGGAGCTCAGTGCTATCAACGCGGTCGCGACGAGATAGCCTACGGCCAAGTTGGGGTAGTCAGAGACAGAAGCTGCAGCCGCAGCCGCAGCCGCAGTCACAGGCGCAGCCGCTTAGAAAAGGCCAGGAAACGGAGAACGTGTGGGGGTCACAGCCACAGCCACAGCAACAGCAACAACCACACCTACAGATACAAACACAAACACAAACACAAACACAAACACAAACACAGACACAGGCACAGACTCGGTCCCGCCCACACTCCCAGCCCCAGCCTTCCTCAGGAAGCCATTATCACGGGACTGTCCCATTGCCTGCGAGTTCAGGGAGCGGATGGTTGCCGACTACAGGAGGGACTCTGGAGACAGTGGTTTCCATCATACCTACAACAGTAGCTTCTGGTAATAATCGCCTTTTTCACTCGTTCTCCATTCATTTCTAGCTGTTCCTTGCCTAGTTGCTGTTCTCATTGTCTTGACTGTTTTTGTCCATCCTTTTTATTTTGGCAAACTCTTGCTCCCTTATTTTTTACGCATGGCTGCTTAAAAATATCTGACTAATCAACATCAACAATCACAGCTACAACTACAACTACAACTTGTCACCGGTCGCATGCCAGCAGCAGCAGAAGCAACAACGACTTGGTTGACCAGGCTGGAGTGGACGCAGGTAGAAACGAGTAAGTTTTGTTTTCTTTAGCAGTTTGTTATGTATTTACGCAGAACCTTGCTCCTTGCTCCCATTCTCCATTCCTCCCACCCACCACCATGTCTTCTCTTTCTCTCTCTCCCCCCTCTTCCCCCTCGCTCTTTATTCCCCTCCTCTTCTCCTTTGCTCTTTGTTTGTGCTTATCCCCACCCCCCCCTCCTTCTTCCCCATCCCCCTTCTGGTGTTTGCTACTGCTACTGCTACTGCAACTTAGCGTTCATTCCAGGCCATTCCGACAAATCAAATGCATCGAGGCTTTATCACCAGACCAGAGCAAAGCACGGGAGCAGTATCGACACCATCAGAAGCCAATGCCCACGTCGCTTCTATCCTGCCCAATAAGATGCTGTGAATTTTTGGGTCTGTTGACAGCGAGTAGAACAAGGTCGATTTTTGTCCCCTGATTTCCTGATTTTTTGTTGAACTGTGTTGATATTTTTTGTCTTTTTTTTGTTTTTTTCTTCCTTTTTTCTCTTTCTCCTCCAATTACTTGGCCTTGACCCGCTAATAAAAAGCCCAACTAGAGCCTCTCAATCTCACGAGACGCTATCACCCCGACCCCAGAAAATAGGCGGCGGAAAGAACGTAGATTCAACAGGTTTACCTGACTCCAAACCCAAACCCGAACCCGAACCCGATTATACATCGACCATCCACTCAAACGACGTGAGGAGCCCCACGTCATCGTCTCCCAACTCGGCCGAAGCTGTTACTCCCGCTGCTGGCACCGCTAGCACTATTGCTACTATTACTGCTCCTGCTGGGAGTAGTGGCATTAACAAACCGCAGGAGTTGTCTTTTTCTCCAGCCTCATCTCCATCTTCAACCTCGGCCCCAGCCCCAGCCCCAGCCTCAGCCTTATTGCCCCTCCCCAACTCCCCGTCCGCGCCAATTTATTCACACGTAATCACCAAAACCCCCGTTAACGCTAAAGCCTCTCCTCCGTCTCCGTCTCCGCCTCCGGCCCCGATCCAAGACCCGGCTTACGTACACCGAGAACTCTTGGCCCCGCCAACAGCTAAGAAACACCTCTATTACACAACACCCCCAGCCTCTGTGCAGCCATCTGCACCTACTGTGCAGCACCAGAACATTTTGCACCAGCAGTCCTACCTGGCGTCATCATCATCTTCTTCACAAGAAGTTGTAGTGGCATCAGAATCTGCCACTGCCTCAGCATCTCAGCAACCATCCGCAGAATCAGGTGGTTCGTACCACAGTCACTGCAAGAATAACAATAATCACCAAGACCAAGACCAAGACCAAGATTACGACACCCACGATAACGATAGCCACCCCCCCCTCCAACCTCATATCTCTTTGTCTTCTGTAATGCATCCTCCGCACTCGCATCATCTTACTTCTCAAACCATGGGGCCTTCTCACGCAGTCCATAAAGTCTGGGTGAAAAAGGCCGAATCCACAGCAACCCAAGTCGTCGTTCGCGAGGATGACCTCGTTGACTCCGTCCGCGATGTCATTCTGCGCAAGTTTGCCAACTCCCTTGGCCGTCGCTTTGACTCGGCTGATATCACGCTCTGTTTACACGAGCGCAAGACCAACAAGGTGCGAATGCTTGGCCCTGAAGAGCCCCTATGGGATGTCATCCAGGCCGCCTACCCCAATGGCCAGCTTGTCAACGAGGCCCTTGTCATTGGCGATATTTCACATCGTATGAATAGAGCTTCCCCCCGCTATCTTCAACGACCGAATGAAGACTCAGACGGATACTTTCCTCCGGCCCACTCCGGCCCTATAATACCGCCAGGGAGCCCTCCTGTGCATGGTGCCTCGCCCAATGGCTCTACTTCGCGCCGTTGGGGTAAGCCACGAGATGATCAGCGTATGCGTCGTCACATGCAATCTACAAATAGTTTACCACAGCAGGGTATTGAAGCAGTCCCGCCAATGCCTCCTGCAGCCCCTCCTGCTACCCAGGCATTGGGTAAAATCTCTTCTCCCTCTGATGACCCCACGGGTACAGCTACCCCAAACCCCATTCGTCCCAGATCTTCTATTTCTAAACCGCCTGCTACCCCTCCCGCTTCTCACCCTTCAAAGGCCACTGCAGGTGATATCCCCACATCTACTGATTCTACTACTACTGACTTAGGATCTATCCCCCCATTGGCAAACCCTCCAACCATCATTACCACTACAGCTCCTAGTACTTCACCTGGCACATCTCCGCCATCTACCTCCTCTGATTCCGCTGATGCAAATGCCTCTACAACCTCAACAACCGCCCTAGGAAGTTCTGGGAGTAACACAAAGGATTCTGGAGCTTCTAAGATTCCTATTGCAAAGTCTAATCTCAAAGCCAAGTCTGATTCATTGACAGACAGCCAAACATCGGCAAATGGTGTTGGTGGAAATTTGGCCAACAGTAAGTGTTTCCAGTGTTTTTGCGTGACGCTGTAGTTCCCATGATTAATCCCTAACATCCTCCACTCTTATCTCTATTTAGATTTGGTTGGTGTTAAACCCATCACGGCAAGCCCTACTACTACAAATCAGCCAGACTCAGAATCCAAGATAACACCCTCAGCAAGCCAGGCTGCCCGCAAAGGAGGCTCAAAACGAGACCGAGCTGAGCCAGCACAAGCCGTCCCGCCGCCCAACCTTTCCATCCCGCTTTCCATCCCGCCTATCCGCGTGCTTATCGTCGAGGACAACCCCATCAACATGCGGTTGATCCACACCTTTCTAAGCCGTCTTAATGTCCGCCGTGAAAAGGCTACTACTGGCGAAGAGGCTGTGCAGAAATGGCGTGAGGGCGGCTACCATCTGATTCTTATGGATATCCAACTGCCCATCATGAACGGCCTCGAGGCTACACAGGAAATTCGCCGTTTGGAACGTATCAACAAGATCACCAAACACGGTATTGACTTTGGCGGGGGCAATCATAAACTCACTGAAGAGCCACGAGATCCTGGCGATATCCTTGAGAATCCTGAGATGCACAAGGGACAAGTCATCATTGTTGCGCTTACGGCAAGCTCACTTCCAAGCGACAGACGGCGAGCCCTAGCAGCTGGTTGCAACGACTTCTTAACAAAGGTATACATAGCTCTCTGCTCACTCAAACTATTGTGTTACCCTTTGTTTTACTAACACCTGTGTTCATTTTAGCCCGTCAATCTCCCCTATCTACAAAAGAAAATTCTTGAATGGGGCTGCATGCAAGCCCTTATCGACTTTGACAATTGGGCGAACTGGAAGAACATGGCCATTGTTGAGGAGGAACGCGAGCGTGTTAGTTCTGAGAAGGCACGCGCGGCACCGAAATCACGCAAGAAGAAGAAAGAGCTGGCACCGTCAGCGGACTAGCTAAAAGCCTCTGTTAGATTTCTTATATTTTGTGTTACTTGCCTTGAAAACAGCTACTGCTGCTGTTGTTGGCACCTCTCATGTCTTTATGAACTTGTATTATGTCTTGTTTTTACCTACCATTTCCGTCACCATGTATTTAAAAAGATGTCTTTCTTCCCTTTTTCTATCCCTCTGTGGGCCTGGAGCCAATGTACTTCGCCTAAATATACATAAGCCTATTAGATACATTGGCCACTTTACCTCTATACAATATCCTGTAGTACGGGCTACGTTAGCTCTTCATGTAACTATTACCAATAAAGCTTGGTTAATACGGCTATTTTAGCTACTGCAAACAAGGGTGCATCTTTCAAAGCAAACAAGCACACTCCTAACGGCACCAGCCATTTATTGTATTATAACATAGCTTAAATCACCTCCATAGACCTCTCGTTTCTCTGTTCATACGGCTAGTACTACAATACCACCTATACAAATGATTGAGACGATGAGTTGAGCTCTTGAATTGGCAGTGTTTGAATGGTCTATTATATCTCAGCTAGTTAGTCTTTATATGGCTAAACCCTTCGAGATATCGTAGCATATAATGCTTTGAGAAGATATCTGTAGATTCCCCATGCATTCACCACAACTATTGTCCAACATTTTCCCGTATTATGTACAATCCGAGAGAATTGAGCCTAGACCAGCCTCAAGGAATACTAAGAGTCTAGAATAAGCGAATAATGACTACCATAGCCCGGATATTCGGTTGGGTTAAGTCAGGGCGTATATTGCGCTCTAGCTCTTGCAGAGTTGTCGTTTGGTATGCACGATACGATTTCACATGTTTTTTTTGCCTGGCGATAGGAGTGTTGCCACTCCAGCGGATGAAATCCCTTTATGCGTCATCCCAGAGTTTGCAAAGCTAGTTATTATTGATCTCTCTATAACAGATAACTTATGATGTACTAAATTAACAGAGGCGGGCCAGCTTAATTAAATAGTTTATCATGATGAACAGTCCCTTGTCACTTCAGTGCCTCATGTCCCACACTGACTTTCACATGTAATACATATCCGAAAGCCCTTCTCCCACATCAAGTCACATACGTAGTACATTTAGTGGACCCCGGTTACACGTAAAAACTTACGTAATCAGAGATAGGCCCATTTATAACCCCACCAGGGAGTCCAATATTTATGTCACGTGCTAGATGACTAATACAACCAACTCCATCCTTCCCAAGACTCGCAAGTTTTTCACCTCCGGCAACCTATATCAGCCCCAGCAAACCACCAAACCTTCTGCTTCCCTTTCTTTCTTTCTTTTTCCTTTTTTTCTTCTTCCCAGCTTTGCCCCGAAAGCTCCGCTGTTCCCCACCAGCGTTTCTACGGAGGCTTGATTGCCTGCGCAAGATCGGGGCGGCTTTGACTGATCACAATATCGAGGCTATTCCTCTCTCCCATTTTCTTGCCAACATTCAAATGTCGGTTAGACTGGGTACTACCGCCCTACGGGCTACAGCCCAGGCTTCTGTGCAGACATCTCCCATGCACAGAAGTAGCACTATCACGCGCCACCTTTCAACATCCTCTTCATGCGCAGGCCGTCTGGACCCGATGCTGCGCGAACGTGGACTACGTACACTCGGCCGCCAGGACATGAAGCGCTTTTTAGACCGGCTAGATTCTCGGTGGCGTGAGCGTCAGAGCAATGGTGGTGATCGCTCGTCCGGCTTTTACCTCGGCCCACATACTGATCAGCCATTTCCCCTCAACCCCCAATTCCGGAGCCAGCCGGTGCTGAGTGAGCCAGCGCGCGAGTGGATTTGGCGCCGAGTAGCGCAAAAAGGCGAGGCTTTGAAGATTGTCTCGGCCGATATGGGTGTCGATATTAGGCGAGTGGCTGCTGTAGTCCGGTTGAAAGAGGTTGAGAAGCGATGGCTGCAAAATGTGAGTTTTATCCTATAAAAAATTACCCCTTTTCTCCCCTCTATCCTCCGCTATTTGCCATCCCTAGTTCATCACCGCTTCAATGATGAGATGCAAAAAAATTCGATTAGTCTTTAAGACGTAACACATGGTTACAAAAGTCATTGCAAACCCCTGAAAGAAGCACCCTTCCTTTATAAACACTCCTATCATTATACATGCACTCCCAGTTTTTTTTTCATATTCCCCTGCTGTGCTAACACTAAGACTGCTTCTTCAGGGCAAAAAGCTTGCTACGCCATACAGCGAGGCCATCATGTCCATGCTCCCGCAGACCCAGTACTTCATCCCGAATAATAAAGACCCACAAACAGCACCCCATGAGCCCCATGAGCCCATCAATGAAATCCACACACACGGCCACACTCTACAGCAACTCTTCTGGCCCGTTGCTGAATCCCGTGCCTTCACGCGTGAAGACGCTGCCTCGGCTTTCAGTCCTATCATGCTGACACCTGAGCGCCGCTCACCCCACACAGAGCTAATTGATGCTGAAAAGGCAGTGATCTCGAATGAGATGTCACGCGCTGAGGCTATGGATATGTGGCGTCAGAGGGCGGAGAAAAATCAAGCGGACCTGAATCGTCGTATGGAGGAGAAGCTAAAGACCGACCGGGCGTGTGTCACGAGCGTCCATACAGACCGCTTTGAGTTCCGCTTTAAGGACTTTGATTCTGAGAATGTTGGCAAGTTAGGCCGGAAGAGAGATGCTATAGGTCACAAGTATGGCGTGCCCAACTACGACCGCAAGAGAGGCGCTGTCAAGATTCCTACTAGCGTTCCTTGAAATACAGGCCAACAGTTCGGGAATCTTTTTGTATTGATCATTGGTGTTCCGTTATAGATTGATCCAAAGACTAGCCTTGGCTGATTCCCTCGTTTCCCTTTTTTGGGCATGTTTTCTTACTGTACCACTACGTGTATATTATATTATTATGCATATTTTATGGTTTACCCCAAAACTATTAGCCACTTGCTTTGTTGTTTTATCTTCCCCCTCTTTTTCTTTTCGCTTACAAAGGTGTCAGTGACACGTGTAGTACTAGGCGATACATTGTCACAACGGTAGGAGAGGAGCCTGCATTACGTTATGAGCTGTCTTGTAGAGTATGAAATTATGTGCATACTTTGATTTTGAGTGTCTTCCTTGGAATAGGAGGGTAGAAGACTGCGTGATGAGAGAAGCCGCTAGATTCCAGTGATGCTCGTGTTTTATGTCGTGTCACATGCGGATGACGTTATTCGTCCTTATTTTTCCGTATTCTCCGATGGTAACCAGGCGGCGGCTGAGCTCCAAGCCTTGATTTATCAAACCTTCATTGGTATAAGCAGGCCAAATCACATCGATCAAATCGGATCAAGCTTTCGAGCCCTGTCCAGCGAATCGCGAGCGTCTCTCGCGGTTGATGGCCTTGTAGATCAAAACCGCAATTGCGTCAACTGTCCACAGCGCCAAGCCCACCATATCAAGATAAACAGACCAGCGGAGGCGGACATAATCAGGACCAGGCTTCCTCGGCTCGGGGCCAAGGTAGCCTTGAGCAAATCGGGCGGTTAGGACTAGCCAGAGGATTACCAAGACTGAGTCCCAGGCTACCTCAAGATTACTCCGGGGAACATGAGGAATAAGATAGATCAGAGCGGTGAGACAAGACAGGCCAGCGACAACCTCAGCGAAAACCTGATGGAGTGTAGGGATAGTTGTCAGAAGCAGCGTCGCGCAGTGGCTAAAGGTTACCCATCCTAGAGAGGCTTGTGTAGTGGGTGTGGCCAATTGGCATTAACTCACCTATTCGATGCCTGGTAGCGCCTGTCTAGCAGCCATAGCCGAGCTGATGTCAATAGCATAGACCCCAGCCACAATTACAGCAGACGCAAACAACATTAGTCGCAGAATGACAAACGACGTTGATCCACAACGCATAATAGCGAGGCGGCATGTGCCCTGACGAAACATTGTGGCAGGAAGCGGTTTTAAAGCCTGAAAACAATACAGGTCAAGGCGGGACAAGTATAAAGGATGAGATAGAGGTGGAAGGTCAAAATGAATAGTAGACGGTAATATGGAACTGTGAGAAGAAGAGAGAAGGCCAATTAGTTATGCCCTTTTATGCATCTAGCCGTGAATAGAACAAGCAAGCAGTTGACCTTGAAGCGAAGTTCTTCTCGTGGGCAATAGTATCACAAGCAATAAATAGGTCAAAGCTGGAGGCTGTCTGATGGCAAAAGGCGTGGCGTAACAAGACACAGTAAAGAACTAAAGGCTAGGCGTGTAATGAGGATTAGGGGTCGGAATCAAAAGTTGATATGAATAAGATGGCAAGAATCAGTTACTAGAGAATAGATGGTATTCATATGCGGATATGCTAAAGGAAGAGTTGGTGCTGAGATGGCAAAAACTACGGACTTGATGTTCAGCCTTGTCCCTAACGAGTTACGTGGTATCTATCTTGATGGGAAGGCGATGTGCTCTCTCTGGCAGGAACGAACTTGACGAGAGCTACTTTCCGATCCGGGCAATTACACACAACAACTAGTGTTATCAGCTATATGTGATTCAGCTCAGCATTATGATTGGCAGATGTTGCTTTTCTAAGCCTATTATGGGGCTAATCTGACGCAGCTTCTTATGCCTCAGCTCATACTGCAACAGCATGTTTTCAAATTTAGCACTCAGCCTGGTCAATAACATGTATCATGTAGGAGGCAAATATGTGTACAGAAGCTTACATCAAAACATGGGAAAGCCAAAAAGACGAAAGAAAAAACCAAAGACTTGAAAAGGTAAGATGAAAAAAAGTACAAGGTCGCAAATTCCGGGACCTATCCTAGCGGCTATTAACTATAGAGTGTATGGCAAGGCAAGGCTGGGCTTTAGATTGAAATTCTAAATAGTGTCAATATCAAAAGCAAGGTCCTGTTATATTGAGGCCCCCTTCAATTCATCTGGGTGAAAAGGAAGTTGGGTATGAGGCCTGCACGTGCATTGTCTTAACAGGTACTGGGAAAGCAAAACACAAAAATAGCCAAAATCAATACGGTACTTGCTCCATGAAAGTAGGTAGTATTGTAGATGTACCTAAACTGTTACAACCTAGACTAGACCTAATGTTTACAGACAACAAGAGGTCATGTTACACGGGAGTTGTAGTAGCAATATTAGTTTCAAACAATAACTAGGGTTGGGGTTATGTTACACTAAGCAAATAAAAAGGAATTCAAAAGATGCTGATGCTACTTGACAAGGACTGGCCCATGACAATTTACGAATGCGGAGTTGTGCTTTTTATCTACCTTTAGTAGCTTGACAGATGCCTAATAGCCCAGCCCGTCTCAACACAAGGACAAGTGGGGAATGGATGGCCACCGGCTGGCCAAAGCAGAAAGTTGAAGTTGGACAATACGACGAAGCGAGCGGGGACTTGACGACTTAGGACTTATGTAGTTTAGGGTTGGCAGCCGGAGTCAAGGTCTGATCCAGGCGTCGCCTTCTTGCATGTTGTATGTAGACACTGGACATCTAGCGGTGCTTCTGATGGACTCGGGTTTATTCTTGTCTGGTGCCTGCATCTGTAGCATCGCTTGGGTTGGAAAACTTCGTAGGGATGCTTCATTGGTCCTACAGATTCTGCTTCATTGGGTAGAATGGCTCAATCGTACCAAGGTCAGCAAAGGTAGTTAGTGAGAGGTTGGATATTGATTGTTGGATGGAGCTTTTAGTGAAGCTCTATTGATGGTGCCCCACTTCTAACTATCCCCACCCACCCACCTTTCTGTAGAGCAGGGCCATGTGCTCCATACTGTGCACATAGTTAGTGGAGTACTGGTTACTGGCGGCAAAAGAGTGTAGCCAGTGTATGAGCTATGTTGCCCTGTTATTTTCCGCTCTAGCTAGTCTTAGTTTGACGCTATGCTGGAGTAGGACTGGCTTAGCACTAGACTGAATCGAATTCAATTGAGCAACATCGTCATTCCGCGAAGAAGAAGAAGAAGAAGAAGAAGAAAAAAGCCTGCATTTCTTTTATAGGGAATTATGTTCCTTGTCTTGTGCTCATGTCACAATAGGGGTTTTTTGGGGAGGGGTTTTTCTATTATTTGGATGGGGACAAGACAACACAGAAACCCTGAGTGGATCATGGTTTGATCGTCCCTGGGAGGAGGGGGAAGGGAAAAGAAGCAGTTGCTTTGTAGTGTGTAGTAGTATTGGCATTTTTTTTTATCGTATGGTGTTTTTTCTACAGTTGCTTCTGGAAATCTTGTGCTTGACTCATATTTATCTCTGTACTATTTATTTTCCAACTTTATGTCTATCTTGCATCTATCTTGTAACTCTTCTACCGCAATAAATGTTCGTTATGCTCACTTCGATTGGCCCGTTCGCCTTCTTGCTCCGTCCCAATTTCCTCTTGTTTCTGCTTTGCACCTATGTTCAACTAGAAACAGGTAAGTAACCTACCTGCCTTCTTGCGTGCAACAAAATCCTCACCTTCCTGTAACACACAACACGCAAAATTCGAGAATTATAAGAAGCAGCTGCCCCCTCTTCTGAGAAAATATTCGATTCTTTTTGCTCTTACTTCCTTTTTTTACTGAGTTATCATTTCACGATACTATTTATTCCTCTCTTTTCTCTTTAGAGCTGCCATTGACTGGTTTGGTCTTTTTTCTTTTTTCTTTTACTCCCTAGACTTTTTTTCCTTTTTTTGGCCGACATGCAATTTATGTGATCTCAAGGATCGTTGAATTTTTTTTTTACCTTTTTTTGCTTCCCTATTTTTTCGTCCATTTTGTTGTCCTTTTTCCTACTTAAGCATATCGCCATTCCTCGCCCTCCTCTCTAGACCAGTACATGCTTTCTCATATTTGATGCTTCAAGTGTGGTAATCGGGCTGGGCTTTGTGTTTTGCTGTTGTCTATCTGGCGATAGTACTATCAACAAGGCTGTGTAGTCCCTATCATCTAGCATTTATTCTAGTCTCGACAAAGCCAATCGATACCAACTACTCCCCATCTCTCTTCCTCCTTTCCCTATTCTTACTAGCCATACATTGCCATGTCCTGCAATCCGGCTTACTGGGATGAACTAGGTCCCGAAGACACATCTTCATCTAGCAGTAAATCTCGCGATTTCTACAGCCGAGGTGGAGTCCCTCCTTCCAGTACCAACAAAGCCTATGGCCAATCTTTTGCTCCCCAGTCATACATGGATCATAGTCTTGTTCAGCACGGCCACAATCGTCAGAATACAACTCGCATTGACCGACGTCACTCTCACGCGATTGCATTCAGTCAGGGCAGCGACCGTGACTACTACGATGATGGAGACACTGATGATAGTGTGGCAATGAAACGAAGACAGGCCCCTAAACGACCTAGACGACGCCGTTCTGAATACGATGAGGATGGTCATTTCTCGAATGATTCATATTCGCCAAAACACTCCGAAGTCGACGAAGACAGCGATTGGGATTATAATAGTGAGGACGATCAAGAGCGTGTTCAAGGCCAACGACGACACACTACAGGCGCCCGTCATGGACGGTCATCGCGATCCCAGGAGTTGACCGCAGGTGAGTAAGAAGAAAAGTAAAAAGTTGCTGCGAGGGATTTTGTCAAATTTCTACCCATTGCCTTTTTTTCCTATGTTGCTTTCTCCCTCTTGTTTTGTCGCTTTTTCCCTTTTTTTTTCCCCTCATTTTTATTCGTCCTCCTTTTCTAGTGAAGAGGACAAAATACGCCCTCTTAAAATTCTATGTCGTCATAGCCCCCTCCCCAACCCGTTAGGAACAAGACCCGTTTGCCTTGACAATCTATTATCCTCCCTTTTCTTCAGCATAGAAAAAAAATCATATCCCGAACAGGGTCCATGGCTGTAAACCCCGCGCTTTAGTGCCGCCAAGTGTTAAGGTTAGTGGGGAAAATATCCAAGCCCTTTTCGGTGATTGACATTGGCTTTCTCCATAATCTGGTTTTTGTTATGATTCTCTCCAACAAAATCAAAAATCAAAAAGGGATAAAAGAGCAATGAAATAACCCTGACACTTAGTCATGGAGAAGTCAAAGGGCACCAGGAACACGTTGAGGGCAAGTGAAACAGAAGAATAAAAAAGAACCACAAAAGAAGAACAAGCCATTGGCATGGCTGCCCTGCGCTACACTTGCACTTGTATAACGTCATAACTAACACCTGACCTGCCAATCTTCACCATCCTGTTACCCCTTCCCTCCCTCTTCTCTTCTCCACACTCGTCTTCTGTATTCACCCTCTTTCTTCTCTCCTTACACCCCGTCTTGGAGCCCCCTGGCCATCGTCACATCTTCTCCAAGTCACCTTGTCTACATATTGAAACGAAATCTGCTTCACTTTAAGCTCTTTCTGCATCCTTGCGCGCTTCTTTAATCTTGCTAATAACTGTACCCATATTTCTTCCTAGACGGCCTCAACGCTACCTACGATCCACACCGCTCCAATCCCATCGCCATTGCCCCTCCTCCGCGCAGAGAATCATATCTTGAAGAGCAAGCACTCTCTGCTCGTGGAGATCGCCTTGGGTAAGTCTATACATTCTAGTTATAGCCTAAGACTGAGTTTTACTCCTAGTTTAACTAACACCACTTCTCTTCTCTAGTGGTTATTTTCCTCTCCACGAAGATCCAAGTCTTCGTATCCAACGTTCTCATCCCTTTCATTCTGCTAGTGCTAAGGCACGTAAGCAATCTATAACTCTCGCTCAGTCTGCTGCTGCCCAGCACTCAGCAGCTCACAGATCTCACCATCCATCTATATCTTCTCGGCTCGACCACGGAAGCTCTCTATCGGCTTCTATTTCCCATAGAAGGGGCAATTCTTATGCCTCTACCCCCAAGCAGCATCTTGAATATTCTTCTTCATCTGCTCGGTGCCCTGATCCTCTAGTTGCTCCAGGGCACTCCAATACTAACTCGGCTATTGCTTGGCGGACCATTCACGGTTTCAATACATCTTCCAAGCCCACCCGAGAACCCGGGATATCTAGTATGACCAGTGTTGGTGGCTTAGACACGCTAGCTGGCCAATACACCCAGCTAAGCAATAGTAACTACGAAGATGTTGATCCCCTCGATGGGCCACGGCCGCGTACTCAGCCTCCGATTCTAAACCGCAGACCCCCTCCATCCTTATCTCCATCACAAGAAGCTGCCGAGCAAGTCGATCGACCTGACATATCACCCCCCCCCTGCACTGCGCCCATGGGAAAATATTATCCCTCTATCTATGAAAAGAGCCAAGAGTCGCGCCGACAGGCCGCTCAGAGTATGGGCATGAATCCTGATGAAGCCTTGTACTATTCCTCTGACGAATACACTGACGGTCAGGCTCTGCCCATTGGCAATCCTGTCGACTCAGCCATACATGCTAGCCAACATCATCGGACTGCGTCAAAAGGGCACCAGCGCGCTAAATCAACATCCACATACTATACACAGAACTACCACACCCCCTCACGGTCACTGGGACCCGAGTCTCCACGTCTTAATCCACTGGGCAGCCCAGGGCCAGTGACACCCATGGATCTCGAGGCACATTCATTTGCTGCAGCTGGAGGCGGGAGTGCCAATTCATACTTCGATCGTAGTTGCAGTGGGGCTGTAAACCCAAAATCTCCGCGAGACCCAAGAGCTCGTGGGTGAAGCAGTGTGTCCATACAATCCGTATCTATCTGTTCTTTATTTTCCTTGTTTGGCGGACCACCCGCCTTGACATTGGCATGGTGCATTATATATCTAATCTTGACTTTTGAACTTTTCTCTTTATCTATCCCACGTATGATTGATTGCGGTGGTATATTTCTTCCACCTTGTCTCTGTAAGGGTTTTTTTTTACCTTGCAAGATGCCGTGTTTTCACGACACAAGCAACAAGACAAAGCCATGGTTATCAAAGACCCGAAGGTTTTCATGTCGATCAAAAAGCTAGCCTAGAGACTTATTTTAGATTCATCTGATTTAAGTAGACAAATGTATATATTATTATCTTGCATACAAAAAAAGGAAAAGAACAAAACAATAAACGTAGAATCAAATCATATGTGGGGGTGAGGTAAGATACACAATAAATGTCATAGGGGAGCCTGTTAAACACTTAACCTCGAGTATTTTCACTCTCTATGCAGGCTTGCAATAGTTGGCTGGGAATGATCCCCTAGCGTTCCCAATCTCACCCTCCCACCAGTCTTGGTCTGTGTTTGTTTTCTTTATAATCTTAATGCGATCGCCTTGACGAAACGGTAGGTCACCAGCTCCCTGGCCCGCAAAGTCAAACTGCGCAATGACGTACTCTTCGGCTTTTTTCAATGTAGGTTTCTTGGGAGGCGGCGGCGGCGGCTTCTTCTTAGTCGCTAAGACAGAGGACACAGGTGCTGATGAGGGTTGTGGCATGCCGGGGCGGTGAGCCTGCGTCGAGTGAGTCTGTGACGTTGACTGATGACCAAAGTGTTCAACCGAGACAGCTCGTGTGACAGGCGTACGAATGGCAGCAGAGCCAAGGCGAGCGGCAGCCGTAAAGTCTGTAGGGGCAAGGGTGTGGGGACCTTCTCTTAGACCAGAAGGCGGAGGAGGCGTGGAGTCCTTTCTAGCTAACGCCGTGGTTGATGCACGGGCGCCAAGGGTGGGGCGTGGCGGGGTATCGTCACCGAGATCCAGAGCCGCAAGACGGCCACGTCCGGTGGAGATGAAGCTAATGGCTTCAAACTGGCGTTGGACTGGTTTAAAAGCCGTCGTCCAGTCTGCTAGAATCTCATCCATATCAGGGGCCGGGGAGGGGAAATCATTTTCCTGGCAGTAATTGTGTAGAGCCGTATAGGTCATACCGAGAAGTCTGATTTGAGTAGATGCAAGTGACGAGACAAGTGGAATAACAAGTTGCATAGTAGCACCAACAACTTTAGAGAGAGTAGTCTCCAGATACTCGTCCATGATGGATAGTTCCTACATATCCTAGTCAGTAAAGTAGCTTCTATGTGCCTTGAAGATGGTAGCGGCTATCGTAATTGTTACAATAGCGGGCGCCTGCATGATATTTCTTACCTCCTTTGCATGATCGAGATCCTGCTGAGCTCTAGTCAAAAGGACTTCTTCTTTAGGTGTCAAGGCAGAGGTCTTCTTTTGGATCTTGGTAACCTTCTCCTGGCTTTTTTCAAAGTCGACTCGCTTGGCCTCCCGTTTTTTGATAGTTTTGCGAAAGCCAGCAATAAGTTCACGGGCTTTACTAGCAGGATTAATTACCCCAGCATCAAACATGGTGACCTCATTGACAATGTCAGCCTTCAGTTCATGGTACACAACCTCAAGAGCTGAGGCTTGACTCATTTGTAGTTCAGGGATCCGTTCGGGGGGGCGGTTGGTAGGCTCGGGAGAAGGAGAATCATCGATGTACGGGCGGTACATGGCCAAGAGTTCAGTAGAAGTATTGAGTGAAGAAATTCCCAGATGGACCCAGGAATCTCTAAGGCTCCTTGAGTCGTCAACTAATCTAGCTAGAAGCCGATCGATATCTTCATACTCGCGAATGACGACAGAGGCATGGCTGCTCTCGACTTGATCGCGGTTTATCAGCTTGCCTAGCTGCCGCCGTGTAGCCTGCATGCTGGGTGTTTCGCGTTGCTTGCCGTTGCTTGCCGTTAGGGGCTTGGTCGTGGTCGTCTATCAACAGCGCAATGGGATAAGATGACAGTAGGAAAAGACCGGGATCGCAAGAGACTACTGAATATGACTTTATATGGGCTCCAGTTTCAAGCACAGAGGAGCAGGTTAGTTCCAGTGAGTAGACAGCTTATTCCTGAAGCTCCGACCGAATGCTTGGTAGGGAAAAAGGAGGGTGGGGGATAGAGAGGAGAAGCTCAGGGCAGAGTAAGAAGGCTAACAAAAAGATGATGAAGAAAATATGCACAACAATAGTTGTGTTAGAATTAGCAATGGGGAATCAGACAAAGAAAACGGCCTTCATTTCCTTTTCAAAATTGGATAACAGAAGAACGTAGAAACTAGAAAGACAAAAAGAAGGTTAGGGAGGGAAAATGCATGGCTCACCGCGCCACATCTTGATATGGACACCTTAGTTAGCTAGGCCATAACTTAAAAAAAGAACTCGAATTTCTAGGTAGAGGCCAAGTCTCTCTAATGCGATTCAAATCAAACGAACATGGTATGGGGCATGGGCATGGCATGGCACGCGGCGGCGTCCTTCCAGGCTGTTTCATCGATGGATACTATGATTTGCCGCAGGCGACAGAGCACCACCAACCAGTAAAAGTACAGTAAGACCAGAGCAAGTTCTAGCCCAACCACCAGTACCAACACCAGCAAGAGGAACCAAAGGCAAGAGTAAAACATTGTTAGGGCCAACCATGGGCCAGTCCCAAGGTCCGATTCCAGGAATCCTTACAAGGGCACTGCAAGGTCTGTGCTTGGGGTTAGTATGGATCTAAGTCTCTCTTTTGGTCTGGTGACGAGCTTCTAAGGGCCAGCTAATGTGTTCAGTTGAACAGTATGCTTATGCAAGGAGGCGGGTTTACGTGGAAATGGCGGACAAATGGACAAAACGGAGTTTATAGAGTGGTGATAAGAAAGGTGTCTTTATTAAATTATAAGACGACTTATGATGAGGCTCTTGGAGAAATATTGTGGTTGAGTGGTTTGTGATTTTACAATATTGTGTGATATCGAATTGCATTATTAGCCTTGAAAGCAAGCATTATTTATTTTTGAATTTTCTATTTTCAACATGTGTTATATCCTTAGGATCCATAGGAGAGCATTAACTTTGGCAACTTCCTCAGTGGACAAAACTCACGCAGCGTAAGTATCACATCATATCCACTTTGCCTGCCCCATCCTATGAAGATTCATTCTGATCGTGGCCTGTTGTGTACGAACCGACTTGATGTCGATCCAGGCACTATTGTCCTGTCCATCCGAGCAAGTTGGAGCAGTGGCCAAGCAGAAGTGGGTATTTGGATTGTTTCAAAATTCTCAGTAGGTACTATACTCCTGATTTCAGGTAACAAGCACATGCCATCAATTTTTTCATCACGTGAACAGGCGCTAGCTTGTGGGTGGGTCTAGCAAGTCCAACGCGCTCTCCAATCAACGCGACCTTTCCCGTCACAACCGATGGCAACGGCGCCAGCCAAAAGAGCTCACAAACAAGGCAACCACTGTCATCACGCAGAACAATATTCGTGACCCAGCCCCGCCCTGCCTTTGAATTGGGCTGCAGGGTATGTGCTATATATATTGAAAATTCCTTTCTCGTCACTTTACTCTCCGCAATCTCTCCGCCTTACTAGCACAGAAAATGAACTTATGTAAAACCTGCGCATTCTCCTGACCTGTAAACTATCCTGCCTTCGCATGTCTCAACCAGCAACCTCCTCACCCTTCATCTTCCTAAAGCCGTTGCCTACCTATCCCACATGAACCGAGCTTCTCAATCGCCCGAAAGCCCCATCGCTGGCCCTACCCCAGCAGGCCCATTATGGCCCCCGTCATCGAGTTTTCATGTTTATTCTCCCATGACCTAAAGCGGAAACAGAAAAGATGGAAAGATGGCCGTCTTAAATTTCATACCTTCAACAAGCGAGTTATGGTCTACGATGATCGGGGAAACTCAGTCGGGGACATGCACTGGCAAGAGCATTTGATTTTCCAAGAAGGCGAAGAGATTTATCTCGACAGAGGAGGCGTTGTAGTTCAGGTCTGCGAATGCAAGGGCTACAAGGAACAGGATCTCACGGAGCTACTCACTAGAAGGCACCGGGCTACAGCCCCGCCGCCCGAGAGCACAGCGGCTACGCCATTACAGAACAGAGGTTCTCGGCGAGCTCCAGCAACTAGCTTCAACCCCCTCGTTCCGTGCCACCTGCCTTACATGATACTCCTGAATCTTCGCAAATTATTCATGGAGCTAGCCGGCCTTCCTGTTTCCAAGACTCCTTCTAGAGGACCCATTGGCCGGGCAATTATCCCTCGCTCACCCTTCGAGGAAGGCGAGCGCAACTTGTAGCGTCATCGCAGCCACTAGCAGCTGCCGCTGTCGCCCCGACAGATGCTCCGCCTGCCAAACGCCAACGGCAGAATGGCGGGGCACAAAAGTCTACATATGCAACAAGTCTATTTGGCGCTGCTCTTAATCTATCAACTGCCCCAAGTAGATCGACTCCTGTTCGCCAAGCTATTCCACGTCTGCATTCGATCAACCCTGATGCACAATTATCTTCCTCTGTCACATCCCTTCGAACATCCTACCGGGATACAAGATCTAGGAATTCCCCAAGTGAATCCCCGAGGACGCCAGCTCTAGGAACAAATCTACCCTTAAGCCAAACCTCGACTTCTTTATCCTCGGGAACAATCTATATTGATGATAATAGTAATGACAGCAGAGATGGCGAAAATATCTTGGAAAGAAGCTCTGCACCTATTACCGCTAGAGAATGTCCTCGATCTCAAAATCAAGCACCCAACAGATTGACGTCAAAAACCCCATCTATAGAAGTACTAGAAGACCAACTGCAGAAATATCAGGAGAGAAGAGCCAGAAAACATATCAGATCAATGCTACCACTGCCACCCAGAAACGAACTCGAGATGCGTCTCCAAAAATTAGAACACCTCAACTAAATAAGACGGCGAAGGAAACTTTCGCATCGTCGCCAGAGCTGTCTCGAGACCAAACTTTTAAAAAGCACGGCACCAGCGAACCTAAAATGGGCAATGCTACTCAGCAACTATCACAGCCGCGCGTTGAGCTGCAGCTTCAGCCACGGAAAAAAGAAAGAGGCTTATGATATCTGCCCCTCTACCTATGGCCATGTCACCACTCCAAAGCCCAGCTTCGATGATACTGCCTGCTAATGAGGAACTTCTAGTCTGCGAGCAGGAAGATATGGGTGCTCAAGTCCAGTGCAAAGGCAAGGGCAGGGATTTTGTTCAAAAGAAAGATGGCCTTGCCATCCGGAGGGATACGACTCCATTAATGTGTCCTGGCACCTTGGACCTTGTCCCAACTAGAGATGATGATATTTGCATTGCGCATTCTATTTTTATCTAACCAAGCACAATCTAACATCTCTCAATCACCTCCCAAGTCTCCGCCACAAGCACGGGAGATTCTACGACAACCTTCTCCGCTTAGTTCTCCATCTTCCACTCCCTTTATGAACACACCTTATAAAACTTGCCTGCACCCTCTAACCAATGCCATTGTTTTGCCTCCTCACAATACCTCTTCTACATCATCTGAAAGCACTACAGCACCTGTTACTGTAGAACATAAATCAGAAGAGGCTCATACAAGAGGGGCATCTCTAGATTCAACCCAGAAATTACCCAAGATACCCCTCCCCAAAGTTTCTTCGCCATCGCTTAAATTACAAGTAGATGGAATTTGTGGGACATCGCCTAATTCTACCTCCCACGCTCCATCTTCAATTCAATGTCGTTCGTCACCGTCTCACTGCTCACTATTACCACATAAAAAATCTGTCTCTCATCTAGAAGCGCCTTTCTTCGAGACATCTCAGCCATCATTATCTTTGAATGATATGCACAGCTCATCGCCAGTTTCACCTTTATCACCGCCAACTCTGCTCTTACCTGATGCATTCCGCCGACCCGAACGCCCATCCAGTCTACTACAGTCAAGGTCACCGGCCCCTAGTGATGACGTCATAGATGTTCAGGGGGCTCAGTCTTCAATAAAAACTCCATGTCAGCTAGACCCCCAACAATCTAGTCTTGGAGATGATTTTTTTGGGCTGGATATGGAGCTAGACCTGGACCCATCGCCCATGTCTTTATACCCTGCTCCTGCTATCAATTCCGGCGTGGAAGGCCCCAGTATAAAGAATCACAGCGCAAGCCCTGATATCCCAGTTACAGCCCCTTTGCCCCCAGTTATTACCTCTAACGCATCCCGCATTCTGCCCGAAAAATCCTGTTCTGGGGGTACCTTGAAAGTATGGCACAAGGCAAATTTAGATTTAGCTCCCAACAGTGCCTCTCAAGATCCCATATGTTCTGTGATTTCTGGTTCAAGTTCTGGCACTACTGATACACTGCATAAACCTCTCATCAAGGGCCAGTTAATTCCTGAAGATTCGCCACCATCTGAAAGGAACATCATAATCACGAACGCATGTGACAAAGAGGCCGCTTCCGAGTCGCAAGCGCCTACGCTCCCGCGTTTCCGAATACCCTCCTTTCTCAATAAGTCTAATTCCAAACAACAGCAACCACAGCAAATATGAGGGCTGACAGCAATGGTCCTTCTATTATTACCGCAATAACGGAAGGCGCTTTACAGACACACGGTTGTTCCATTATGCCAACTTCCAACCTTGGTGTCAATCGCAGAGCCTCTCTTTTACGTATGGGAGGGTTTACCCGACCAGAAATTTCATCTGTAGTACAATTGAGAGGGGATCATGAAGGTATGGATAGAGGTCAGTACCAAAAACCGGGGCAGGATGGTCAACGAGAAGAGGACGTTGATGTACCAGGAGAGAAACCTACTCTCCCGCCCGTTCGTAGATTCCCGGGGCTTACACGGGCTAGTGGAGACCCGTGGAGTCGTGAGGCCCATGATTTATTTGAGTGGACAAGACCGGCTACATAGTTTTTGCATTATTATTTTTTTTGGGTTTTTTCTTGGAGGCCTCTTTTTTGAGTCTGCTTGTGCTCTACACCTGAAGCGACATGTAAAGATTTATTGTGATATTGGTCCTTTTTTAAAGGACACTTGGAATTGTTCAAAATTATGCTGAATTAGTTACTTTGAATTAATTATATTGAATTCTTCATGTCCGCTATCACTCAAACTGTGTAGAACTTCCTAAGCACATTGCCATAAGTCATTTTCGCTTCTTGAAAAGTTTGACTTGCGCATTATATAGTTAGGCTATGCTTGAGATAATGCTGCCTTTGATTATCAAGGTCAATTTGACTAATCATGTAACTTGAAGCTACGGCCCTAAACGTAGGAGCTTCTGGTCATGCTGTAGCTGATTATGTCATAGTGACCTTGGCCTGTTTCATAGCTGGAAAGAGGCATCTATCTATCCATTAATCATGGAAGATCACACATCTTGTGATAACTATTCGCTCAGAAGAGCAACCGCCAGTGTGGGAAGAAGATAAATGGGAGGTTTGATCCAGCTGAGCCGTGCTTGTTATACACTGCTTAGCGTCCGCCTCGCTAATATAGCGAAAGGCTAGTGAGCTGTGGGATCTGTAGTAGACGATATGTTCTGCCGTGTGGTGTGGGCTATTCGTCAAGAAACTTGGGACTTGTTCCTAGTTGCGCCACACAGGGCTACTTGATGGACGCCTATAGTAGCGCAAAACCCTCTCGACCAAACGCCAATTATACAAAGAGGATTCTACAAAAGAATACGAGGGTCGTAAATCATCAAGGTGTATTGGTAACAAAGAAGCAATTCCCTAGTGTAGTCTATATTCGCTATCGCCATCAATGCCGTCATTCGGGTGGCGATACATCATTCCCTTGGGAGCGAGACTGGTCATCTTTTTTATTGTTAGCGTCGACATTTCGCAACCTCTTCTCCGCTGCTCGTGCAAGCAGTTCTCTGCGCGCTCTGTTAGCATCTTCTGATGCGCCGCCAAAATCGACATGTTCGTGCATCTCGCTGTCATCGGCAGCCTCGTAGCTACCCAACACCCCGAACGGCCATCAAGCGTGTGGAAAGTGGCGGATTTTGCAACTTCGCGTTCTATCTCATGGCAGAAATCCCAGAACTCGTGGTTATGGTCCTGTACGCGGTTATGTGCCAACTCGTGGCACAATGTCAGTCGCACTGTCTTATAGTCGCGGAAGCCGCGATGGTTGTCGGTACGCAGACGCAGCTCAATGGCCTGGCCCATATTGTGGTTTAAGCCAAGTAACCGTGTGGTGCCCTCGTGTGTCACTTGCGTGTTAGTGACAGGCTCCATCTCAGTCAGCAGACCGACATTTAGTTTGAACTTGCGCATGGCTGCACGGATGCCAATGTCGTTGCTGAGTCTTTGTAGCATTGCCTCGGCAATATCAGAGTTGGGGAATATTTGTAGAGGCTCTATCCGATCGAAACCGTATTGAGGCGGAGCAGGCCTAGGCTTGGGCACCGTGGATGACCCCGTTTCCGATTTTGGTTACTAGTTGCTGGGGCACGGGCGCGAGCGCTGGCTGACTCAAGATCTTGCTTCTCATTCTTGGAGGTCCCCATGACTTTGATAGACAGGTTGGCGAAATTAGCAAGGGGAAGACTACCATTTTTCGCGTAGGTGTACATTTTGCCCTTGACAATGAGCTTGAGTTGCTCTGGCTCCACATCAACCAAGCTGCCTAGATCAAGGAGCGCATCGGCAAGCGTGGTTGTATGGTTGCCGGTGATGACATGAGTGCCGTTTTTGTGGATGAAGGTGACTTTGAGAGGGTTTGTATCGCCAACTGTTGCCATTGTCGTTGAGGTGTGTATTTTGTGTAGGTGCTGGTGCTGGGAACGGGGTATCGACTGCAACAAAGAACTTTGGAGATGTAAAGCTGGAAATACTAGCAAGAGTAAAGTGGTGCATCAGTAGGAATCGAGAAATTTCTTCAAGGCAAGTTCCGTTTATATAGCTCTTCTCCTTACAAGATAGTTAGCACAACTGAAGCCGATCGAATCATAAAGATGGTGATTGGTAATAGATTAGGAGACTGGGATGCTACGGCCTGCAAATCCAAAAACCTACCCAAGTAATACCATATTACAGCCTTATAAGTGGGTCCACTACTACTATTAATAACCACAACTTGAGGAGAATCTTCGGTTATTAAGGCCTTGCCTTAACCTAGCCTTGCTTAGCCGCTAGGTTGCTTTCTAAGGTCAAGGGGCCACACTCTAACGTTACGAAACTTCCGTGCATTCAGAATCAGAAATCAGGCGCAAAAAGGACAGACAGCTTTAATGGTCAAATGGCTTTCTTGAAGTCCTGCAGCAACGCGACACTCAACGACTAGCTCTAACCTACGACCGAATAATTCTTCCTTTGAGAAAAGCAACTACTCTATTTCATTTCTTTATCCTCTTTTCGTCTCTTTGTCATTTTCATAACACGCAACACGCCTGACGCAGCTCCAAAGCTTAGCTCCTCTCTAGCCGTTTCTTGACCAGCAAAAGCGACGACAAACAAGGCAGCTGAAAGTACGCTTTGCCAGTATCAACGAGATACGCCTAACCGTAGACTTTCTCCATCGCAATTCGCAATTGCCCACAATGTCGCTCAATCTGTTCCGCATTGTGGCGGATCTGTCGCATTTCATGTCGATTTTGATCTTGCTACACAAGATGCGTGCGTTAAAGGTATGCATACACCACACATGCCGTTGAAAACACTCCTTTCTTGGAGAGAGGAGATAATGTGACTGAGACAGTGGCCGGCTAACAATTTCCATGTATAATTACAGAGTTGTGCTGGCATCAGCTTCAAGTCCAGGTCCTATACCTGCTCGTTTACATCACTAGATATCTCGGTACGTCGAAGTAGAACAAAAAGATTGCGTTCATTCCTAGCAGTGAAAGCTACAGAAAAAGTTCTTATGCTCGCACTAAATGGGATTTTTACGCTTCCTAGCCAGGCAATTCGCTGACCTTTTGTCTTCTCCCCCGGCAGACCTCTTCTGGACGCACAGCCCCTACAACTTCATCTTCAAAGTACTTTTCATTGGATGCCAGTCCTACATCATCTACCTCATGACTAGCTCCTACCGCCCGACCAATGATCCCAATCTCGATACCTTTCGCGTACAGTATCTGCTGCTGGTGATATCCCTTATCCTCGCCATTTTGTTCCCTCACTTCTACTCGTTCTTCGAGGTGATGTGGACTTTTTCCATCTGGCTAGAAAGTGTGGCTATTCTGCCGCAGCTTTTCATGCTCCAGCGCACTGGCGAGGCCGAGACCATCACCACTCACTACCTATTCGCTCTGGGCATCTACCGCGCGCTGTAATATCCCCAACTGGATTTGGCGCTACATGTCGGAGAATCCCTCAACCTACCACACGGACTGGATTGCCATCATTGCTGGCATTGTGCAGACGGTTCTCTTACAGCGACTTTTTCTGGGTGTACTACACACGTGTGCTCCAGGCAAGAAGTTCAAGCTGCCTGTGTAAATTAATAGTTCAAGAGGCTATCGGCGTAAAGCGCCGCAAGGCATAGCTATAGCTGTTGTTTGAGGGATATCCAGCCGAAGTCGAATCCGACAAATGAGGCCTGTATTACAATACATGGCGGTAGTGAAGTTTACAAATAGATTTGATGTTGACAACAAACTGTAGCAAGTTTCTCAAAGCCTGCAGAGAAGGTGGTCTTTACATCCAAGTTTAGTGAGAGAATAACAGGCTTGTAGTGGAATTCTGCGTAATGTATTTTGTTGTCTTTCTAGTAGTTAAACTTAGTTTATGCGTTATCAGGCGCAGCCTTAGA